>NC_059388.1:25252747-25937747 GCF_019703515.2 Myxocyprinus asiaticus | reverse complement strand
CACACACTAGTTTCCGCAGTGTAAAGCCATCTTTGAGGGAAAGCCTTCCTTTCAATACCCATGTCTCCATCTATACCTCCCTGTGCTGCCAAAATCTAGCTTCACTTTGCATACAATATTCATACCATGTCTGAAAAATGAAGCTTGAAGATCTGGTCATCTGAAAGACCGGGCAATCAGCAATTGTCTCTGGTCCTTATAAAAAAGAATCGTTCCTTTCCATACGAGGAGACGGGCTGTGAACAAGTTTTTTTGATGAGTGACACCCTCAGTCGTACTATTGCTTTTTATGTGTGCTGCTCATTAATAAAGAAACACCCTAGAGAGGGCATCGGGGGAGAAACTCTGTCAGCAGAGTGTGCGTGCGTGTAACTTTTTTGTCTTTTGAAATGTCAGGTGCAATTTTGGCCCTGTGATCTTCTGAAAGCAATGTTCGGTCCCACAGTCGTGTAGCTGTTTACCGTCTCTGCTTTTTTCAACTCCTGTCAGTTTGTGTAACGAGGTGACATGTTTGTCGGATAGATGTGCCGATGGAAAGAAAGGGTGTGAAAATACTTTAAGCATACCTCCAGGGGTATATGAAAAATAAATAATTAAACAGCTAACCAGTGATCAGAGACTATGTGGAGTATACTAGTAACGAATAGATGCAGACCTTGCGATTTTAGATTTCTTGCATTAAATTAATATCTTTTGGACCCACTATTATTATTATTATTATTTAATTTTGGCAATGCTTTTATCCAAAGTGAAATATTTCAAGGTATACATTTTGTGACTGTGTGTTCCCTGGGAATTGAACTAATGACTTTGGCATTGTTAGGAACATTGAGCTACAGGAACATCAATAGAAGCTACAAGCTATTATATAAGGTTATACACATTATCATTAGTTAACGCAATAGTTAATATAAACCAAAAATTAAAATATCTTAACATCATGTATTATTCTTGTATAATGTAAATTTCTACAGATACATTTTACGTATACATAAAAAGTTGTATATGTTTACATTATTTAATGCATTATGAACCAACACAAAATATTATAAATTCATATTAATGTGGGAAAAACACATTATTATTATTGTTTGTTTGTTCATTGTTCATTTGTTAGTTCATATGTCCTAATGCATTAACGAATATATAATCTTATTAAAAGATTACTATAATCTTATAGTAAATTGTTGCTGTAACGAACTTCACAGCAGAAGGGAAGGAGAACACAAGGAAGCGGGTTTTTCCAGGCTCAGGTAAGACTTTTAATTGGCCACTTCAGTGTTTTACAACTTCTCAAACTCATCAGTTTCACAGGCATGCAGTCACTTAAACACATCAGCTTCACAGACATATAGTCACAGGCAGCTTCACACAGACAACAGATTAAACACAACAGCTTCAGGAACACCGTGGCCTTCCTTGTGCCAGACTCTCTCTCTCTCCTCTGCTGGTGGCCACTCTTCCCATGCTCACTGGAATTAGAAACGGGTGTTAAACATAATCTAGCTCGGGTGCAAGTGCCCTTACCACTTTCTTTCTCTCTGGACGGACGCTTGACCATTCCCCAGCTGCCACATATACCCACCGCCCGACTCAGGCCGGGGAGACATCCGGCCTGACTACCACTCCCCCCCCATTTCTGGAAAGGAAGTCGGCGACAGCCATCTGTGCTCCCGGTCTGTGGTCCACCTTGAACTTAAATGGCTGAAGCACCAGATACCAAAGGGTGATCCGCACGTTGGTATCTTTCATGCGGTGGAGCCATTGGAGTGGGGCGTGATCCGAGCAGAGGGTGAAGGCCCACCCCAGCAGGTAATACCAGAGAGTGAGGACCGCCCACTTGTTGGCGAGACACATATTTTCTACAGTGCTGTACTTAGTCTCCCTCAGTGAGAGCTTGCGGCTAATGTACAGCACCGGGTGCTCCTCCCCCTCCACCACCTGCAAGAGCATGGCCCCCAGCCCTCTGTCTGAAGCGTCTGTCTGCAAGACAAAAGGGAGTGAGAAATCAGGTGAATGTAAAAGCGGCCCCCTGCAAAGTGCGGCTTTAACCTGCATGAACGCCTGTTGACATTGCTCCGTCCAGTGGACTGGGTCTGGAGCTCCCTTTTTAGTGAGATCAGCCGGCGGGCTGGTGACATTCTAATAATTAGGCACAAATCTCCTATAATAGCCAGCCAGCCCTAGGAACTGTCTCACCCCCTTTTTGGTCTTGGGCCTCGGGCAGGTCGCAATCACTGCAGTCTTGTCAATTTAGGGACGCACCTGCCTGTGGCCAAGTGGAACCCCAGATACCATACCTCCACCCACCCAATCGCGCACTTCTTGAGGTTTGCTGTGAGTCCCGCTCCTCACAGCGAGCTCAGAACCGCCCTCAGATGCTGCATGCCAATCATTACTGTAAATGATGATGTCATCTAAATCCTCCCAAGTTTTGCGTATGACATCAAGCACGCTGTGCGGGTGCCGCCCATACATCAGCTCGAATGGGGAAAACCCAGTGGAGGCTTGCGGGACCTCTCGTACTGCAAATAACAGGGGATTGAGCCATTTGTCCAAATTTCTAGCATCCTTGTGCACAAATTTATGAATCATATTTTTTAGGGTTTTATTAAATAGCTCCACCAGGCCATCTGTTTGTGAATGGTAAACGCTGGTGCGGATTGAGTTAATGCCCAATAATTCGTAAAGCTCACGTATTGTCCATGACATAAAGGTTGTGCCCTGATCGGTGAGGATTTCTTTCGGAATCCCCACCCGGGAGATTATTTTGAAGAGTGCCTCCGCAACATTACATGCTGAGAGGATGCGTAGAGGCACTGCTTCCGGATATCACGTTGCATAGTCCACTAGGACCAATACAAAGCGAAGTCTGCATGTTGACCGCTCTAATGGCCTGACGAGGTCCATTCTAATTCTCTCGAAGGGGACCTCGATCAGCAGAAGGGGGCGCAATGGTGCTTTTGGGGTGGCCAGTGGATTCACCAGCTGACATTCGCGGCATGCCGCACACCACCTGCGGACATCGCCGCCGATGCCCGGCCAATAAAAACGGGCTATTAGGCGGTTCAGTGTTTTTCTTTCCCCTAGATGACCCGCCATGGGATTATAATGAGCCGCCTGGAACACCATTTCCTGACGGCTCAGCGGTATTAAGAGCTGGGTTGAATCTTCTTTTGTTTGAGCATCCTGCGTCACTCTATACAACTGCTCGTTTATAATTGCAAATACAGATATGAAAGTGCGACATTCGGCTGGAGTTGTTGACCATCAATCACTCTCACTTGGTCAAAGGCGTGCTTGAGGGTTTCATCTCATGACTGCTCCAAAGGGAAATCCCCTTTGGGAAATCCCCTGAGGATGGTAGGGGCTGCAGCCTCTCCCCCCTCACGTCATCCTGACGTGGAGCTGACAAAGACGGCCCCAGCTCCGCCTCCCTTGCCAGAGCATTGCACATTTCACATCTCATTGCTTTTGTGCAGGACCCATCTGCGCATATTCGCTTTAATACATTTTTAAATTCAGGCCAATTAGTCCCCAAAATCAGCGGATGGGTGGGGCGGGACCTAACCGTGGCCTCCGCTCTATGTTTTGTT
Organism: Myxocyprinus asiaticus; assembly: GCF_019703515.2. Lineage (NCBI taxonomy): Eukaryota > Metazoa > Chordata > Actinopteri > Cypriniformes > Catostomidae > Myxocyprinus > Myxocyprinus asiaticus. The sequence goes on along the minus strand of NC_059388.1, from coordinate 25,934,151 downwards.
CCCCAGAATTTAATCACAAGGGTCACCACAGGGTAGTTCTGAATATCCCCATGCACACACTTCACCCTCACCGTTTTAGCTGTGCCCAAAGACTTGTGTTGAACCAAGCATTGGTGGATACCCCCCTTGACTCTTACCGGTATCCAGTACGCTCCGGCCCGATCGGGAGCAGCCTGTGGAGTGTCGGGAATACAGACCACCGTTCCCAGCTCCATCACAAGGCATTGATCCCGGAAGTGCCCCGGATCCCTGCAACTCCAGCAGACTGGCCCAGGCGCCATGCCAACACCTGCGTCGGTGGACACTTCCACCTGAGGGGGAGAGCGGCAGGGCACTGTCAATGCTGTGGGCATTGCAAAACCCCGCGCGTGGGGAACTGGCTTCGGTGGCGGGACTCCTTGCCCCCGTGGGGCAGGAACGGGCTCTGGGGAGAGAGCAGTATGACAGAGAAGAGGGGAGGGGGAAGAGAATGGGGAAAACATAGGGGAAGGGGAGAGAGAGTGGGAGGCCTCTTCCACCCTCAGATACACCACCATATGGTCCTCCGCCAATTGAACAGCCTCCTCCAGCGATGCCAGGCGGTTGCACTGGACCCATTCCGCCATTCCTCGTGGTAGCCGATAGACGAGCTGCTCCAGTACCATCTGATCAATCACTCACTCGACGTCACCATCCCCCGCCAGCAGCCATCTCCGGCAGGCGTCTCGGAGCCATTGGGTGAAGGCAAACGGGTGGCCGGTCATCTCTAACTTCATCGACCGGAAGAGCTGGCGATGCTGCTCCGGACTGCGGCAACCCGCTGCAGGATGGTCTTCTTCAGGTCTTCATAAGCCAGGAAGTTTACTGCCGGCAGTTGTTGTGCTGCGAGCTGGGCTTCCCCGGACAACAATGGGAGGAGCCTGGCCACCCATTGATCATGTGGCCAGCCCCAGATCTCAGCGGTACGCTCAAAGAGATCAAGGAATGCTTCTGGGTTGTCTTCTGCCCCCATCTTTGAGAGCACGGGCAGGGGCATGGGGCTGTGGTTGTCCGGGGACGTGGCCGGGGCTCTCTCCTGGCTGAGAAGGCTCCGGATTGCATGCAGGTCCTCTGCTTGAGCCCGAAGGATCTCGAAGAACCGGCGATCTTGATCTTGCCAGAGCTCAAGCAGGGATTGTTGGTGGGACTGGTGTAGGCCAGCGAGGGATTTGAGGATCTCTGCCAACTGGGAGGACTCCATGGGGCGTACTTCCTCCAACTTCAATTCCTGAGTTTCGACACCAGTATAACGAACTTCACAGCAGAAGGGAAGGAGAACACAGGGAAGTGGTTTTTTCCAGGCTCAGGTAAGACTTTTAATCAGCCACTTCAGTGTTTTACAACTTCGCAAACTCATCAACTTCACAGGCACGTAGTCACTTAAACACATCAGCTTCACAGGCACAACAGATTAAACGCAACAGCTTCAGGAACACCGTGGCCTTCCTTGTGCCAGACTCTCTCTCTCCTCTGCTGGTGGCGTGGCTGCTTATATGCCACTCTCCCCATGCTCACTGGAATTAGAAACAGGTGTTAAACATAATCTAGCTCAGGTGCAAGCGCCCTTACCGCTTTCTCTCCAGATGGACGCTTGACCACGCCCCCGCTGCCACAGCTGCCACAATTTCTTTTTGATGTTTTTAGAATTTTGTGAGTGTATGTGTGTGTTTGTGCACCTCTGCTATTGTGTTTCCATGTGCTGTACGAGGAAATATCCTGCATATCTTGCATCAGTTTTATGCATAGACACATACTCTGTTATACACATATATACACGCAACACTTAACGAAAGGCTGTGTTCAGAATCAGTCCTGCATACAAAAAACTTTTCTCTACTCATCGAGAGGAAAAGTCATTTAAACCTGTTAGCTTTTAGTGAGCATATTAAATGTGTTAACTTGTAAGTTAAACGCTATAAATGCTTACAATATTCATGTTTTCCTATTTGTCAACCAACAGTTCATCACAAATTCATGACAAAAGCTCTCAAACGCCTGCAGTGGGAATGCTTCGAACAGCACATTTATTTTTGAAAAGACGTCATCCATTATGGCTCATCATTGGAGATTTGCATCCTTTGCTTACAAAATGAAATAAATATTTTTCTATCATAAACTCTTTAAGATTGTATGCTGGTCCTCTCCGCTGTTATTTCTTGTTTAAAAAACACTAATGGACTTGTATGTCAGTTTGTTTACTAAATAATTAACAGCTGCATCGTTTGCACAATGCGCAGTTATATATTATTGATCCCTTGGTTTTTTTTTTTTACTCCTCTGAAGGGTTTTTATTTCAAGTAATAAACACTCTGGTTTGTAGAACATACACATACACACACACACACACACAAAAACCAAAATACTTTATTAATAAAAACAATCTCCCATGAGGGGGAAAAACATAAACAACCCTGAAGGGGACAAAAGTAATCCAATGACTGGGCTGAGGGAAAATGGGGAACAGGGCCAACCGGACCGCACTGGAACCTGAAAGGTGACAGGATGGCTGGAATGCAAAGGAACAATAAACAGAACTGCACAGAGAACATCACAAGACGAACTGGCACTGGACATCAAACACGAGGAGACTAAAATAGGGAGAGAAATCAAGAGGGTTAATCCAGGGCAGGTGTAACTAATGAAATAATAACAAGCAAACAAGGAGATGAGGTGTGACGTAAGACCGAGAAGCATGCGGCGCTCTAGAAACAATAACAAAGCCGCATGCTCTCACAGGCAGGCAAAACATCTGACTGGCATGAGCGCACATTGCCAAGACAATGAGGCAATATACACTCATGCCAATCAACAGACTAGACGAAAACAGACACTTGTTTGAGAGTTTGGCCACATGCACACCTGACACCTCACAGAAGTGACGAACCTCAGCACAAACATGAAGACGGCACGCGGCACAAAGCGAGCACAACACTCGTCCGCGGACGTGAGCGACAAGTAGTATGAATGTCTGGGTCCTGACACAGACCGGAACCGAACTAGACAGGAAGTCAGGACCCAGTCACCACACTCCAGACATGAAACACAACAGACAGAAGAACACGGCCGGGAATAAAACAGAGCCTGCACACTCACACAAGACAGACAGGAGAGCGTGCGACCGGGAATAGAACAGGGACCGCATGCTCACGTGAAGACAGACATGGGCAGATAATGCCACGGCCCTGTCTCTCTGTTAGTCTGGGTTTTGGGTTGACAGGGCGTGACAGTACCCCCCCCCCCCCCAAAGGGATGCCACCTGACAAAATAGAAAGCACAACAGAGAGGGAGGGAAACCAGGAGGAAACCTAAAGAAAGGGGCAGGGTCTGGTGGCCTGGGGAAATGCATCAGAGCAGAGGCAGAGTCTGGAGGCTTGGGAGACGGCCACAGGGCAGGGACAGGGTCAGGAGGCCTGGGAGGTGGCCACAGGGCAGGGACAGGGTCAGGAAGCCTGGGAGGTGGCCACAGGGAAGGGACAGGGTCAGGAGGCCTGGGAGATGGCCACAGGGCAGGGACAGGTTCAGAAGGCCTGGGAGGTGGCCACAGGGACAGGATCAGGAGGCCTGGGAGTTGGCCACAGGGCAGGGACAGGATCAGGAGGCCTGGGAGGTGGTCTCAGGGCAGAGGGGACAGAGTCCTGGGTGGTGGCCGCTGGACAGGGTTCAGAAGGGAACGGCTGACAGGCAGAGCCATGGAAGTCTCTGGGTGGGAAGCTGTGGAACGCTCAGGGAGCGAAGCCGTGGAAGGCTCGGGGAGCGAAGCCGTGAAATGCTCAGGCACTGGCCGCGACAGGGGAACAGTCTTAGTGGCTGTGAGCACAGGCTGTGATGGGGGAACACCCTCCATGGCTGTGGGTACTGGCAGTGACCGGGGAACAGCCTCCGTGGCTGTGAGCACAGGCAGTGATGGGAGAACAGCCTCCGTGGACATGGGCACTGGCAGTGAAGAGGGAACAGCCTTTGTGGTTGTGAGTACAGGAAGGGACAGGGGAACAATCTCCGTGGTCGTGGACGCTGGCAGCAACTAGGGAGCGGCCCTCGTGGCCGGGAGTGCTGGCAGCAACTGGGGAGCGGCCTTTGTGGCCGGGAGTGTTGACAGCGACTGGGGAGTGGCCTCCATGGCCGGGAGCACTGGCAGCAACTTAGAAGCAGGAGCTCTTCTCCTCCTCTTCCAGACGGCCGGGAGCACTGCTGTGGGAGCAGCCATCAAGACCAGGGAAGCTGGCATTGGGCCGGATGAGGCTTCAGATGCTGAGTCTGGGACGGACAAGGCTTTAGACGTTGGCTCTGGGACGGACAAGGCTTCAGACGCTTAAGGAGGCCAGCAGGGGGTGCCTACTCTGTGGTCTGTGTGGGTCCTAATACACCAGTATAGTGACGGGGACACTATACTGTAAAAAAAGCACCGTCTTTCAGATGAGACGTTAAACCGAGGTCCTGACTCTCTGTGGTCTTTAAAAATCCCAGGGCACTTCTTGTAAAAGAGTAGGGGTATAACCCCGGTGTCCTGGCCAAAATCCCCCCCATTGGCCCTTATCTATCATGGCCTCCTAATAATCTCCATCCTTGAATTGGCTACATCACTCTACTCTCCTCTCCACCAATAGCTAGTGTGTGGTGGGCATTCTGGCGCACTATGGCTGCCAGCGCATCATCCAGGTGGATACTGCACACTGGTGGTGGTTGAGGAGATTCCCCCTATGCTAGGTAAAGCGAATTGAGTGCCTGGAAAAGATCTATATTGGTACAACCCATCCCAAGTGTCTCAAGATGCTTTTTTAATTTATTTTTAATTAGACACAGCATCTAAAAAACAGCGCTCCTGCAATAGATGATGAATAAACAAAAACAAAGTGAAACAAAGACGTTCGTCTAGTGCGAGTTTACATAGAAAAACAAATGGATGGTTACAAAGTGTTCAGTGTGAACAGCTCCTTACAGTAGGTGGAGGTACTTGGCATGACAGGTGGCATGATTCTGATTATAATTCCTCTTAGTGATTCAAGTTCTTTAAAGGTTCCACTAACGTTTTGTTCTGAGGAAGAAATATTTGGAAATAAGGAATGTTATTCTTATATACTGCCCTCAGCAGCCTGTTACCATATGATGAGATAATTTCATATTTCAACAGAACAGATTCTTGCAAAAGGTGTGCACTCAGACTTTTGACTTGACAAAAAAATGTATAATGTGTATCTTTACATTTACATTTAGTCATTTAGCAGATGGATTTATCCTAAGCGACTTACAAATGAGGAGCATAGCAAGCAATTTGTCGTACAAAAGCCAACAGTATCTGTAGTATTGCATTCCCAAGTTCTCAGTGTAGCTGGAGTAGTATAGAAGCTAGCGTAGAAGAAAGAGACAGACTAGATTTTTTTCTTGAACTACACATTGTCATATCGACAGTCATCCAGTAATTTAAGTCTCATGAGCCTAAAGTACACATAACACAGTAACAGTTCTTGGTTCATTTGAGTCTTACATGATGAAATGAATAAGAGTCATTCGTTCAGAAGGTATTGCTGAATGTTTTGCTCTCTTGATTTAAAAGAACCGTACAGTACTAAAAGAAGCACTGTACTGTAGGGCTGTCAGTTGGGCAGAGAAACTAAATTCGAATTTTTACCTCAAATATTTTCTAAATTTGAATTTTAAATTGAAGTTTTTTCCTTAGACCATACAGCACCATTACATTATTGCAAAGAACTTTCCTGGCTGTTTGTAACAAGGTTAAAAATGGGAAAGGAGGAGGCAGGAACCGGCTGAACGGTCAAAATAATATTTAATGAAACAAAAAGACACACAACACAAATGCATACACGGCAGCTGCGTGTGGCTCTCTCTCTAACTGCCGCATCCCGCTGCACTTATCCCTCTCCTCGGCTGATTAGCCCAATTGGGGGCCAGTCGTGCATTGTCACGGCCCGGCCCCGCCCTCCTCCTCGTCACACTGTTAAAAAAAGAGCATTTCATTTTCAACTAATGTGCATAAAATAAATAAATAAAAAGTTTTAGTCTGTCCATATTTTCATATGTTAAGTCATAAGTAAAATGAGGGGGGTAAACACTTCAGTATGCAGTTCACATGCTGTTACACTTGAACTGATGCCACGGTATACTACCCCAGACTCAAGCTTCATAATAACAGCAAAATGCCACATTGTTTTTTATTCAGTACAGTTGTATGTAGGGTAGCAATATTCCCAGATAGCAGTGGTATTCGGCTGAACTCGGTGGTGAAGCGGCTCAGACTATGAGCCCAGGCCAGGGGCTGTTCAAACAGATGGTACATAACAGAATGGAACTGAATGCGAGGATCTCGAGATGCACATTTCCAAGTTGAACATCTTTCCTGACAAAGCATTTAAAAAAACTCACTGCTTAATCTGAGAAACGCTTATAAGGGAGCAAGATGCAATGGCCAAGTACCTCCACCAACAGTAAGGGGCTGTTCACACTGAACCCTTTTGCAGCCATCCATTAGTTTTTCTATGTAAACGCATTAGACGAACGTCTTTGTTTTTGTTTATTCATCATCTCTTGCAGGAGCGCTGTTTTTTAGATGCTGTGTCTAAATAAAAATAAATGTAAAAAGCATCTTGAGACACTTGGGTGGGTTGTACCAACAAGGATTAATCTTAAATTTAGATTAAATCAAGGTTTATCTGACAATTTTGAACCTTGTTTAGAAATAATCAGGGTTACATTTTAAACATCGATTTGATCCTGATTTAAATTTTACAGTAAATCTGAATACATTTTAATCCTGTTGCTTCAATACTTTAAACTCTTATTTAAATCTCAGTTAGGGATTAACTATAAACTTGCAGCTGAGGTGGTTTAAGTAAAAAAACAGACCTACAATTAAACATGAATAACTAGGTAAATGTCAGCCCTCTGAGAGACATTTATCATATTATTTATGTTTATTATGGTCTGAAATGTTGGGCCGTTGGCCGCAATGTGTGCTTTCAAATCCGGTGTGCGAGTAAGACGGCTCGTCTCGGTGGCAGCGCGATTACCTGCTTCCCCATCCTTTACATGCAGGGACACGGGACAGAGACTGGTCTCTTGAGGAGAAGCAAGAGTAGAGTGTAATTTCGGCATTTAACGAGAGCAGTTAGAAGCGACAGGTGATCGTTATTGCTCCCCTCCACTCGTCTCAGTCGGCAGCATGGACTGTTCATTTCTGGCCACAATAGTGGTGCTGACGAGGGGAGGCGGTCGATCCGAGACCTGTGTGGTCCTTTTTTCTTAAATTATGATGCCATATTTTAAAGTTTGTGACATTGTACACGACATGAATGCTGTGACATATTCTTAACCTCCTTGATCAGCCCTGTGTACTAACGATCTACAGCTAAATTCAGAATCCATCATGGCGGACAAAATTAATCGCAGGTGACCATTTTGATCACAGGTTAAAAGTTTAATCTCTGATTTCTTAAACCGTATTTAAAAGTTGTGCAACACAACTCAAATTAAAATTAAACTTGGATTAACAAACCCTGGATTAGCTCTAAACTCTTAATTTAATCCTTGTTGGTGAAACCCACCCTTGCTTTCTGTTAAACTGCATTTGTTGCTCAGTCTTGCTTTTCTTGCGCAAGAATGCGATCGATCTGAAGTCATTGTCAGTGCTTGGCTCACATCCAAAATTCAAATGCACAGTTTTAGCATTCGAATGTGAATTTTTTTCTTAAATTCGACGAATATTAGAATTTCGAATTTTAATTTGACAGCCCTGCTGTACTGCATGTTTTGTGCTGCTGATTTAATAGCAGTGTTGCAGTGCCGCTGAATGGTTTTCCAGGAAACACTGTCAGAGAATTTTAGCACTGTGTCCCTTCCACATCTGTGAAAGAATGTGCATTCAAAACCATTAATGGAATTGAAAGTCAAGAAAATAATTTGATTGCGGTATTGTTTTTTTTTTTGTTGTTGTTGTTTTTTTTGTTTGTTTTTTATGGAACTGGACCAGAATAAGAACAAGTTCTCGGTTCCCAAAACCAAAAAAAAGTGTTCTGAAGAAACACAAAAACAGAAAGTCTCTATTTACAGTAGGTTAAAATTAGTGATAGAACGATATATTGGCCAGGCCGAATAATCGGCCGATATTTTGCCATTTTGTGATTATCAGCATCAGCCGAAAACCATGTTTGCTTGGCCTATTAACAGAATTGTTAACTTTCCCTTGTGCCAGTTCCAAAATCTACCAATAGTTTTGTCAATGGATAGTCAACACTTTCTGTTTTCAAGGTTTTAAGTTTTTGCAAATTTGAGTAAATATTGCATAAAATACTTGTTTGTTTCGCTTTAGAAACTTTGTGTACATCTGATCTGCTGTTGTTGGCATTTATATCAGCCATCCTGCTCTCTAGATATTGGTATCGGCCACTGAAAAACCTCTATCGGTTGACCACTAGTTTAAATGTACCTTCTGTCCAGATCGAAAAGTAGGGCCACTTTGGCCTTTTTTTTTTTTTTTTTACAGATACACTATTACATGTGTCTTGCTCATACTATAACCATAAATATTCATTATCAGAATGTCACACTTCAGGGTTCTGAGTGCTGAAACTACCACTTGTAGCTTTGAGTCCCACCTGCATTCTCTGTCTACTGCTCTGTGAGGAGGTTTCACACACCCAAACTCTTAACTCAGCTAATAAATCTCAGTCAACGCATGGACCATGTGCTTGGATACAGATGTCGAAAACAAAACTTGTTGTGTATCCAGATGTAGAAACGTATCTTCTCCTGGTTTTTTAGGAGGGTCATTAGATCTTCAGTGGAATAAATCAAAGGTTTTAGAAGAGCTTGAGACCTTAGTGTTTCTTTCATTATAGTGGAGGCCCCGGTAGTGATTTGCTAGCTTAAAGTCTGCGTCTCAAGGGCATTTACATTATCAATTAATGGAATATTTAAAGGCTTAGTTTATGGAAATGTGCCTGAGTGAAATGGCCATCCATACCACTCAGCAGGGGCTGTAATTACATTTTCAGAGGGTTTCAGTGAGAGGAGGCCAGTGGAGGAGAGCTCTCAGTGAGTCACCTGACCTACCCCAGGAAGTTACACTGGAGCTCACAGCTGTATAATACAGTAGACACTGGCTCTTCATGTTGTAGAGGCATGGAGCATATAAAGTATGTTTCTAAATAAGGGTTGCACCTATCAGAGGCATCCTGTGGCCATTCCTAGATTGATTTGTGTGCAAATCGTTTAGATCTTTGTCCACAGATGACAGATGCCAAGTAGGAAATGTTCTTGGATCAATGTAAGATTTTTGATTGAGGTTTAGGGTTAGGTTCAAGCTGAGGAATTGGGTTTGAGCTTCAACAACATTCTCCAAACTATCAAACTATTATTTCCATCTGGTTGTTTGGCATAGTAAATGGTTAGGGTTGGGGTTAGGGATAGGATTAGGACCATGTTTCTTTGACAAAAATGTTGCTCCAGTACCAACGCAAGATGTTAATCCAGGAATATGTCCTACTTGGCAAATATGACCTCATGGTCACCCATTGCTGAAAGATTTTGACAAAGCCAGATATTAACAGACTTCAAATTTATCCATGTTTTTTTTATTTTTATTTATTTTATTTTTTTTTATAGGGCACAATAGTGCCCATCAACTTCTTCAGCCATCTTGGTTCTGGAGGTATTTTCTTCTTATTATTATTTTTTTCCATAGGGATTTCATAAAATCCTTCATAAGTGTTCTTATTCATGAACCAAATCAACCAGCTCCGAGGTGAGTGTTTTTCTGCCTTCAGCACAAGACAGCTGGGATAGATGGATAGATGATTTAAAGTTGTTGATTATAAGTCTACAATCAGTATTTTTGAAGTTTATTGCAAAATATGCATATATATATATATACAAATGTATATGTAGTTTGAGAGTATAGGGAGACCGACTTGCTTGCGTCATTTGCAGAGGGTCATGGAAGCTCCTTTGCCTTTATTCTCTGATTGGTGGATATTTTCCCTTCAGGCATGGGTAGTGCAGTCTCTTTACTAGAAATTCCGCTATAAAACACAATTTAAAAAAATAACATTCAAATAACACAGATCAACAGGAACACATACCATCGATTAACAACCTCTGAGCTTTTAAAGGTTTTTATTGTATTGTTAATAATCAATTCCCCTATGGAAAAAAATGCATGACATTTTTACTTCCAGAACCAAACTTTTGCACTCTATTGTATCCAAAATATGTCAAATTAGCTGTCTTATTAGAATGCAAAATAATGCAACACATTATCCCAAACATACAGTATTTGGGAGTGAGTCATTGCAATATTTATTAATTATTTAATACATTTTTTCCATTTTTATTGATAGTGAAATATAGAATGAATTATAGAATGATGTCAAGAAGTGAGAAGAGAATTCAGTGAGAATGGATCTGGGACCGGATGCAAGCCAGATTTGAACCTGCATCTCCTACATGAGCACCAAAGTACAACGTGTCTGGAACTCACTAAGCCACAGCTCAGACAAGTGAGTACAATTCTAACGTGACCTAGTGATTAAATCGTCATGGTTACTGGTGTAACCTCCGTTCCCTGATGGAGGGAACGAGACGTTGGTGTCGATGTAGTGACACTAGGGGTCACTCTTGGGAGCCCGAGACACCTCTGGTCTTTGATAAAAGGCCAATGAAAATTGGCGAGTGGTATTTGCATGCCACTCCCCCGAACATACGGGTATAAAAGGAGCTGGTATGCAACCACTCATTCAGGTTTTACGCTGAGGAGCCGATATAAGGTCCGGCCATTTCAGCGGGTAGTTCAGCGTTGTGGCAGGAGGGACCAACGTCTCGTTCCCTCCATCAGGGAACGGAGGTTACACCAGTAACCATGACGTTCCCTATCTGTCACTCACTCGACGTTGGTGTCGATGTAGTGACACTAGGGGTCCCTATACAAAACGCCACAAGGCTGAACTGTGTTACGTGAACTGGCGGTGTGTGGTGGGCAGACTTGCTGTGTGCCTCATAGCCAGCACACCAGGTCGACACGTAACCTCCCCCAACACAGTTATGAGTGTCGAACGGCCCTTTTTGGGGACAAGTCGGCTACCCAGAGATAGAGACAGGCTTAACCCAGTCATGGCCTCTTTCCCCTTCTCTTTTTCCACTCCCTAAAAAAGAAGGGGGATTATCCGACTGGGCCGCCAGGTCTAGTCGGGGGGTGTCCCTCCCAAGGGGAGGACACCGCGGAGACCACACCTCGCCCCAAGAGAGGGGGGATATTTAAGTGGAAGAATACATCACATGGTCTTTCCAACCATGTGGAGAGCCTTCAAGGTAGATCCTACCCAATGGGGGAGGAGTTACTACAACATGGAGACTGAGGGGCTCTGCCCAAGGAAGACGCAGTTTGCCAGTAGGGAAACGAACTAGCGGAAGATATAGATCGCATGGGGTTAGCCTTACAGGGAACCGCCACATGCGGAGCACCTACCCCAGAACCGGGCTCTTAGTTAGCGCGTGTACTGGGCCGGCAGCGAGTCTCTCCGAAAACTCGACTGCCACAGGGCTCGGAGGAAGTCAACCAGGGAACAACCCTTGTGAACACTACTGGGAATTAACAGCGCACATCTTCAGCTCAAAAGGAGGTGGAAGGCGCTATGTGCAAGCGATACACCCGGCCGGCTATCCCGGGCTTATCCGCTTGTGTTGCGTGCCACTACCTGGGACGAAACCGGTTCCACCCGGAGGTTGTAAAACCTTGCAAAGGTGTTGGGTGTTGCCCAGCCCGCTGCTCTGCAATGTCTGTTAGAGAGGCACCTCTGGCCAGGGCCCAAGAAGCCGCTACACCACGAGTAGAATGGGCTCGTAGCCCTACCGGGGGCGGCATGTTTTGGGCGAGACATGCCATAGTTATGGCGTCAATGAGCCAGTGGGCGATCCTCTGCTTGGAGACAGCACTTCCTTTCCGCTGTGCACCGAAGCAGACAAAGAGCTGCTCAGAGAGTCTAAAGCTCTGCGTGCGATCCAAATAGATGCGCAAAGCGCGCACCGGACACAGCAACGCCAGGGCTGGGTCTGCCTCCTCCTGGGGCAGCGCTTGCAGGTTCACCACCTGGTCTCTAAAAGGAGTGGTGGGAACCTTGGGCACATAGCCCGGTCGGGGGTCTCAGGATCACGTGAGAATAGCCCGGACCGAACTCCAGGCACATTTCGCTGACAGAGAACGCTTGCAGGTCACCTACCCTCTTGATGGAAGTGAGCGCAGTCAGGAGGGCAGTCTTCAAGGAGAGTGCCTTAAGCCCGGCTGACTGCAAAACTCAAAGGGGGCTCTCTGTTGACCCTGAAAAACTACAGAGGTCCGATGAGGGAACAAGGCGTGGCCTGGAGGGATTCAGCCTCCTGGCGCCTCTTAGGAACCTGATGATCAGATCATGCTTCCCTAAGGACTCACCGTCGACTGCGTCATGGCGTGCTGCTATGGCAGCAACGTACACTTTCAAGGTGGAAGGGGACAGCCTCCCTTCCAACCTCTCTTGCAGGAAGGAAAGCACTGATCTGACTGCGCACCTCTGGGGGTCTTCCTGATGGGAAGAACACCACTTAGCGAACAGACACCACTTAAAGGCATACAGGCGCCTCGTAGAGGGAGCCCTAGCCTGAGTGAATGTGTCTACCACCGCAGGTGGGAGACGGCTTAGGTCTTCCGCGTCCCGTCCAGGGGCCAGACATGGAGATTCCAGAGGTCTGGGCGCGGGTGCCGAATGGTGCCCCTTCCCTGAGAAAGAAGGGCCTTTCTCAGGGGAATTTGCCCGGGGGAGCTGTCACGAGGAGCGTGAGGTCCGAGCACCACGTCTGGGCGGGCCAGTAGGGTGCTTACCAGGACGACCTTCTCCTCGTCCTCCCTGACCTTGCACAGGGTCTGTGCGAGCAGGCTCACTGGGGAAAACGCATATTTGCGAATGCCAGGGGACCAGCTGTGCCAGCGCGTCTATGCCGAGGAAGGCCTCGGTGAGGGCGTACCAGAGCGGGCAGTGGGAGGATTCTTGGGAGGCGAACAGGTGCACCTGTGCCTGACTGAATCGACTCCAAATCAGCTGGACCACCTGAAGGTGGAGTCTCCACTCTCCCCTGCGGGGAACCTGCCGTGACAGCGCGTCCGCTGTAACGTTGAGGTTGCCCGGGATATGAGTGGCTCGCAGCGACTTGAGGTGCTGCTGACTCCGGAGGAGGAGACGGCGGGCGAGTTGTGACATACAGCGGGAGCGCAGACCGCCTTGGCGGTTGACATATGCTACCGCTGCCGTGCTGTCTGTCCGAACTAGCACGTGCTTGCCCTGGATCAACGGCCGGAACCTCCGCAGGGCGAGCAGAATTGCCAGTAACTCGAGGCAGTTGATGTGCCAACGCAGCCGCGGACCCGTCCAGAGGCCGGTGGCTGCGTGCCCGTTGCAAACAGCGCCCCAGCCCGTCTTGGAGGCGTCTGTCGTGACCACGATGCGCCTGGAGACCAGTTCTAGAGGAACACCTGCTCGTAGAAACGAGAGGTCGGTCCAAGGGCTGAAAAGACAGTGACAGACCGGTGTAATGGCCACGCGGTGTGTCCCGTGGCGCCATGCCCGTCTCGGGACTCGAGTCTGGAGCCAGTGCTGAAGCGGCCTCATATGCATCAACCCGAGCGGGGTGGCCACCGCCGAGGACGCCATATGCCCCAGGAGCCTCTGAAAATGTTTCAGTGGAACCGCTGTTTTCTGTTTGAACGCCTTCAAACAGGCCAGCACCGACTGGGCGCGCTCGTTCATAAGGTGCGCCGTCAAGGAGACTGAGTCCAACTCCAAACCGAGAAAAGAGATGCTCTGAACCGGGAGGAGCTTGCTCTTTTCCCAGCTGACCCGAAGCCCTAGTCGGCTGAGGTGTGAGAGCACCAGGTCCCTGTGTGCGCATAACCCGTCTCGAGAGTGAGCTAGGATTAGCCAGTCGTCGAGATAGTTGAGAATGCGAATGCCCACCTCCCTTAACGGGGCAAGGGCAGCCTCTGCGATCTTCGTAAAGACGCGAGGAGACAGGGACAGGCCGAAAGGGAGGACTTGTACCGATACGCCTGACCCTCAAACGCAAACCGCAGGAAGGGTCTGTGTCGAGGAAGGATCGAGACGTGAAAGTACGCATCCTTCGGGTCTACCGCCGCGAACCAATCTTGATGCCGGACGCTCGCTAGAATGCGTCTTTGCGTCAGCATCTTGAACGGGAGTCTGTGTAAGGCCCGGTTCAGTACTCGCAGGTCCAAGATTGGCCGCAACCCACCGCCTTTTTTCGGTACAATGAAGTAGGGGCTGTAAAAACCCCTCTTCATCTCGGCTGGAGGGACAGGTTCTATCGCGTCCTTCCGTAGGAGGGTAGCGATCTCCGCGCAAGGTAGCAGCGTTTCCATCTTTCACCAAGGTGAAGTGGACACCGCTGGACCTGGGCGGATGCCCAGCGAAGTGAATCGTGCAGCCGAGTCGGACGGTCCGGACCAGCCCTCGCGACGGACTGGAAAGCGCAAGCCATGCACCCGAGTTCCGCGCAAAGGGGACCAAAGGGACAACGTCATCGGATGTACCGGCGGGTGGGGCCTCGCGGCGGGGCGGAGCCTGAGGTGCCACACCCCATCGTGGCCGTGCTGAGTCAGAGGACATCGAAGCACTTACCTGGCTCCTTGTGACCACCCCCGTAACAGCCTGGGACGGGGGAGGAAGAGGCCTGTCCTCATGACCCGTGGAGACTGTCACATCGGGGGCAGATTTGTGCCACAGCTGGGCGCTCAGGGCGGGAGACCGCCGCTGGAGCGCCAACCTGCCAAATGGAGTGGTGGACGGTGGTCGTGATGCCAGCCGTACACACCGAATATGTGACCCAGGGAACAAGGAAACCACTCTTGCGGAGCTCTTGAGTACTGCAGCCACTTGGGCATGCAGCGCAATTAAATGCAAAAGGTAACAAAAAGAAGATCTGCTTACCAGCTCCAGAGCAGCGGGTTTCGTTGTCCCTGGGTCGCCCGTCTCAGGGGCGCTTCGAAGACCTCCGTGGGTTCTTCGGTGCCGGCTGTGAGACGGGTGGCGTCGGCTTCCTGCGGTGGGCTCCACGCCGGGGCCGGGCCGGAGGGGCGGGCTGCGGCGGAGCCGGTGCAGTCACCGCAGGGGGACGCCCTCGGCGATGAGTAGATGGGGGGATCTTGAGCCACGCCGGGGCAGGACAAGCCGGCTAGCACCCATCTACTGCTCTACCATCGAGAACTGCTGGGCAAAGTCCTCGACAGTGTCGCCGAATAGGCCCGCCTGGAAAATGGGGGCAGCAAGGGATCGTGTCCCGTTGGCCTCACCCATCTTGACCAGGTTGAGCCAAAGGTGGCGCTCCTGGACCACTAGTGTGGCCATCGTCCGCCCGGGAGACCGTGCCGTGACCTCCGTCGCTCGGAGAGCGAGGTCGGTCGTCGAGCGCAGTTCCTGCATCAATCCCGGGGCGGAACTACCCTCGTGCAGTTCCTTTAGCGCCTTGGCAGACTTGCAGGAGAGCCATGGCGTGCAGGGCGGAGGCGGCTTGTCCAGCAGCGCCGTAGGCTTCGACCGTCAGAGACGACGTAAACCTACAGGCCTTGGACGGGGCTTTGGGCACCCACGCCAGGTGGCGGCGCTCTGCGGGCATAGGTGCACCGCGAGCGCCTTTATCCACCGGGGGATTGCCGAATAACCCTTGGCCGCCCCACCATCGAGGGTAGTGAGAGCGGGGAAGCTGAAAAGATCGGGACCGGGCAGTAAAAGGTGCCTCCCGCGATCTTGTCAGCTCTTCATGCACTTCCGGGAAGAAAGGAACGGGGCGGGGCGTGGCTTTGAGCGGCGCCGCGAGCCCAGGAACCAATCACAGAGCCGCGAGGGTTCAGGGAAGAGCGGTGAAATCCACTCTAACCGACGCTCGCGGCTGTCCGGGAAAGCATGTCGTCATCTCCGCGTCAGCCTGTGACTGGGCGATCGACCCCGAAGGGAGGAGCCCAGCCGAGGCTTCCGACTGGACGAGCCCGCTCTCCGATGCTGCGCTCGAGAGCTCATCACTTTCGCGGGCTCCGAATAAGAGGTCGAACTCGCCGTGAGACGAGCCGGCGGACTCACCCGGAAGCCCGGTCGGGGCAGACGAGCGTGCTGGGGGATGGGAGTTCCGCGGGGGGATACCCGGCGGAGGCGGTCCCATTGGGGTCCCCAAATCGCCCCCAGTGCTAGCCGCGCTGGCCTCAAACCCGTGGGTAAAAGGACCGAGGCGGGAGCCTCTGGGGTGGCTCGCTTCCTTACGAAGGCGAGCCGCGACCGCAACGTTGCCATGGACACATTCTCGCAATGAGAATGTGACCATCCACGAACGCTGTCTCCGCGTGAGCAGTGCCCAGACACGAAAGACAGTGATCGTGACCGTTAGAAGGCGAGAGATAACGAGCACAACCAGGAATAACACACAATCGGAAAAGCATCTTTAAAAAGACGCGTCTTTAAAAAGACGTTCCGTGTGTGCGCTCTTTTAGAGAAATATATACTCTTTTAGAGGGGAAAAATGCTCTTTCAGAAAATATACTCTCTAGTTTTTCTGCCGAAGCGCCCAGGGGCGTTCTCTGCAGTGCACCAGTGCAGAGGAGGGAGAAGCCGCTGAAATGCGCCGTCAGATCCAGCAGGTGAATGAACAGTAGTATTCAGCTCAATGAGCATGACCGTTCGGCTCCGAAGAGAAAATCTGAATGAGTGGTTGCATACCAGCTCCTTTTATACCCGTATGTTCGGGGGAGTGGCATGCAAATACCACTCGCCAATTTTCATTGGCCTTTTATCAAAGACCAGAGGTGTCTCGGGCTCCCAAGAGTGACCCCTAGTGTCACTACATCGACACCAACGTCGAGTGAGTGACAGATAGGGAACAAAGAATACAGTAAGAAAATAAGAGGAGAATATACATATACCTCATTTAAGCCCTGTGCTGTCTGGGATTCTGACAGCAAGTCTCTGCGGAAGTCTACAGATTTCATTTGCCATGGCTAGTGAGGAAAATCCAGAAAATGTGTTTTTTTTTTTTTCAACTGGTCTGCACTGAGACAAAGACATCGTATTCCTCATGCACAGTTAACCTTTTCATTAAACTACATTGCACAATTATCACAAGAAGCGCTGGCATCCTCCATTGTTGTTTAATTAGCCAGTTAATGTTGTTAGTCTGTGCTGCAAACCATTCATTTGTCTTGCTTAAGGAGCCTCTCTAGCCATAACGGGAGAAAATTGAGTTTGTTATTTATTGTGAACAGAGACAAAGTGACAGTTATTAAATTTTAATAAGCTACAGTTTACACTGCTGAGTTGTTGATGACACGAAAGCTTTTTTCCGGGACACTGTTTACCATCGACGAGCAATGAAACTGCAGTTTGCCACATGATGCATATGTTTATTAGGAAGAGCTTCTTCCTTCCTTTTCCACCGTAATGGAATTTCCTGCAGAAGTTTGTGTGTCAGGCTATCGGATGAGTAGGTGAGAAGGCACATGGCTATATGTGAAGTTGCAGTCGCATATTGATCCTGGTAATATGCCTTAGCACTTAACCTTTACACTAGCTGGATGGGATATGAAGTCCCTTATTGAATGTGTACTTTGATGTTCTCCTCTTGTGACGGGCCTAATCGATAGCCTCTCCTTCATTAGTTAGCAGAGCTCTCAGTTTCCCTCCCTTCAAAGCTGAAATTTATCTACTTATTCCAAAAAGAGAAACCAGATGCTTGTTAGACCAGGTACTGTATGTCAGTTCTGTTAGCGATGTACAATACTAAATCAATGATGGTCTTGTTGGGTGCCATAATTAAGTTTTTTGTTTGAATAATAATAGTATTTTTCTATGGGCACTTTTTGCTCTGTTGACTTTTAGAAAATAAACTTCCTTAAATCATACTTTACGAATGCTCACTAGTTTATTTAATTTTTCTGAAACATTTGAAACATCATACAATTTTCACCACAGTTGCACATCCACCATTTCTTAAATTATAATTTATTCTGAGTTGGATAATAATAAAAAGAATAAAAATCAGCCTGTGTGACACAAAAGTGCCCATGCTTAGGAAACATCTAATAATGCTTGATATTTGCTATTTTAACGTTCCAAAACATCTTGGCAACTTTCTGATGAAGAGTTTTCCAATGCCAAAGGTGAATGTTCTGTACAATGCTGTTTTTATTTTCCATTTCCCTTATGTAGGCAAGATGTTTTTTATTTTTATGGATACCCACGATTAATCACCCTCAAACCCACATCTGTTCCTTTGCACACCTCAACCTGAAATTCTGCGGTCTGAGTCGGCTCCCACTACCCGAATTACATCCATCTTCCCCATGCAATCAGCTGACACATTATCTCATTAAAATGTACAAAGAAAACTCCTTCTTTTTATCTGCAATAATCTAATTAGCATGAGGCAGATGGTTTAATAAGCGATATCTGCGCTGCTTAGCCTCCCAAACGCCCAGGTGGAGATCCAGGGAGCCTCCTCTGCTAGACTCCTCTCTCCCTGCTTGTGAATCACTCTCTTGGACTCATATTATTACTTCCTCTGCCTGAGGGTAGCGGCACTATACTTGCTTTCCAGATATGAGAAGCTAAGGCAATCAAACAAGATGGAGCCCTAATTATTTTGCTTATTACCCAAGCCTAACTAGTTAACAGATGTTCAGAGGCTTGCATGGTGAATTAATATATCCCTTTCCCTTAATTTTATCTTGTTTGTGGTTATCAGAGATAATGGCACTCGGTGAAAAAATTGCCCGCGGGTGCAGATCAATATCATATTATGCAATCAGCCCTTTCTCCTCGCTGTTTGAGTCTATCAGACATGACTAGGAAGAGCAGTAGGGCAAAGACAGAGAGGGGAAGGCCATCATTAAGAATAGGAAAAAGTCCAGTGACCAGATTACATTAAAACCCTGTTTTTCCCCCACTTCTGACAGTTCTGCCGGCTGATAATGAGGCGGCGAAACCACTACCCAGACATGAATGCTCAGATGAAGTCCGGCAGACAGCCCGGGCATGGCTACTACATCCTGAATCTAGGCAAATAGGAGCTGCGCAGGCAACCTTCTCATTGGAAGATCCGCTCAATTACCTCCCCAACTTTTAGTTGAGGTCTTCTCACTGACCAACTGAGAGCAACCCTAATGAGAGCGGGTTTAGAATAAAAAGATGTGCCCATCTACGAAGGAGAAAGGCAGTCCGGGCTCCAGATTGATGGCTGAAAATGGTGGTGAGGTCAAGGCAAACCTGTGAAGCGTCACCCCGGTGAAGGATATGGCAGAACGGAAAGAAAGGTGGTTCGCTTCTCAAAGCCTCAGATGTGCTTTTAAGCAACATAAATGGAGCTTTACTCCAAGCTTCTATACTTTGGAAAGACCTTAACGGCACCCATTAATACTAACCACAGGGAGGTCTTATGGAAGGCAGCCGCAGAGTTACTCAAAAGTTAGGTGCCTAGAGAATTGAGAGAACCATATTTTCTTAAAGGGATAGTTCACCCAAAAATGAAAGTGTTCGCCATCATGTTCTTGATCGCTTGCATGAGTTACTTTTGTCTTCTTATGATCTGCACAACATGCCAATTAAACGGCCTGTGAACTAATCAGCCTCTGAAACACTTTCAAAGAAAACTGATTATTTCTCAAGAACACAGGAATAAACACAAGAAATGAGTACTCCTTGCTTAAGGTTAGAAATTAGAAATCATCCTTACACTATCTAATCCAAAGCACTTGCAGCACACTGAGAGGACCCCAGAAGTTAATTACACTCAGCTGTGAATTGAAACAATATCTAATTGCGCAGTGGATTAATTACCAGCATCTGTGGTGTGCATGCCTAAACAAGAGCCCTCATAAATGACAGCAGGTACATCTACACAGATGGGAATTCTCAAGCCAAGCAATCAGTTTAGTGGCGCTGAAACAAATGACAAACAGAAAGCATGCAAAACCCCCTGAACTTGTGTTTCCTGTTGTTATTGACTAATTTATGTGCGCTATCTTTTTTATCTTTTTATCAATCTCCACTTTCACTTTCACATTCTTCTTGTGTTTTTGGCGATTCGCATTCTTTGTGCATTCCACCACCTACTTGGCCAGGAGGAGAATTTATAGTAAAAAAAGAACTTAAAGATTGATCTGTTTCTCATCATATCGCTTCTGAAGATATAGATACATTTGAAAAATATAAATATAGAAATATTTGATGCCAATTCACTTGCATTGACCTACAGAGCTGAAATATTCTTCTAAAAATCTTTGTTTGTGTTCAGCAGAAGAAAGAAAGTCATGCACATCTGGGATGGCATGAGAGTAAATGATGAGAGAATTTTCATTTTTGGGTGAACTGTCCCATTAAATATGGATAGTTCACCCAAAAAGGAAATTTCTGTCAATATTTATTCACAATCATGCTGTTCCAAACCCATTATACTTACTTTCTTCCCATGGAGCACAATAAAAGATGCTAGGCAGAATTTTAGTCTTAGTCACCATTCACTCTCATTGGATCTTTTTTCCATGCAATGAAAGTGAATGGTGACTGTGAATAACATTCTGCTTAGCTCTCTATTTAGTGCTCCACAGAAGATAAAAATGTATACTGTTTTGGAACAACATGAGGGCAAATTTTTATTTTTGGGTGAAATATCTCATAAATAAGAGGGCACTTTCTGGTTATTTACTAGTAATAGTTGTAATTACAGTATGTGTTATGGCCTGGTATTGACAGTGATGTGGTCACATGTTAAGGTTTGAGTTAGTTTAGTCTAAATTAATTATAATTAGTTTAATTTAAGAGCAATAGGCATCAATGGGTGGTCCCATCCTAAATGAAGTTACAAAAAACAAACATATGCATGTTTCCTAGTATTTAAGCATTGGCATTTCTGTATGGTCTCATTTTCATTACTGATCTTCTTTTTGCTGCTCTCCCTTGTGCTGATCAACTCGCATGTTTACATACAACTCTCTTCAGTTTAAAGGAATTTGCATAGTCAAATCCCTCCTCATATTATAAATGTAATTAAATCTCTTAACACAAAGGCAGCCTCCAAATGTTTTCGCTGCTGAAGCACATTTTTTCCCCGCAGTTTTACAATCAATTAAAGTGAAGGCGATTCATAGTCATTGCTGAAGTGCTCTGATCAGCGTCAGCTGCGAGCTTATGATGTGCACAAGACAGTCGCAATTAATGCGCATCCCGCGTTCGCAGGTGTTCAGTGCCCTGGGGCCACCTCGGGAGAGTCATATCTAACTTTGTGCGGACCTCAGTCAAAACTAAGACTTTGCACATTGGGTTTGCATTAAGAATATTAATGCCCATATTAATTTTGTATTGACCTTTCTTGGCCGGCTTCATCCGGCAGTCCAAACAGAGAGAGAGGCAGTTTTAATTCCCCGGTTTGAAGACACAGCACAGGCAGAGAGCCGTTGGCTAATGAAAAAAGGCAGTCAAACAGTGCTGCTCACACAACATATTAAAATAGCAAGATCAATAGTCCACTCTGTGATTATAGCCAAACATTCCCATATTCCCAAACAGCAGGCAGGGAAAAGTATACCCCTGTCTATTGGATGCCAGCAAATGAAATCAATAATATGACTTTAAGCACAGGTGCTGAAAATAATAGGTTTAAATATTTGTGATGTCTCTGATAAGTGTTTTTTTTGGGGGGGTTTTTTCTATTTTAGGATACTCCTTACTGCAGATACTGTATGTGCACATCTCACAAATCAATGTACTTATGGATTTAACATGACTCTCAACAACATTCAAAATTCTTGTGTACGTGTGATGGGTTATGATGTTGCAGTGAAGTGTGTTCCTCAACTTTATGGTCAAATAGTTTGGCCCAGATGGAATCTGCAAGTTTTTTGTTTTGCATTTTCTATGCTAATTTGGGGGAACAATTGTCAGATTCTGGATTTAAACATGGTAAAATATGTTAAACGAGACTAAAAGTACTCTTTATTTGCTGAAAGCACACTCAGATTAGCCAAAGTTAAATCAAATTAAGAAAATGTTAATAAATGAACACGCAAGGGGTGGGGGATGTGGTAGAACTTCGTGTGTTTGTACAGAATTACTGTAGGAATAGATTCTGTATGGGTCTGCCAATGGATAATTTTGCTGTGAAACCTCACAGATACAGGAACCCCATTAGCATTTAGGCATTTAAGCCACACTTATAGCCACGCAAATTAAAATGATTGCCAAAAAAAAAAAAAGCTAAGAAAAGTCAAGTTCTGAGAAAAGCACTGGTGTATCATTTGTTTGCAGTATTTTGCATACAGTGCAATGACATTCAGACATTTAAATGTCCAAAAGTGTCCAAATACTTTCTGGGGTCTCTATGCATCTACAGTACAAGGTGGCATTCACAGGCATTGTGCAGTTTGCAGTCTGAAATCAGCACAAATTGTTGACATTTGTAATTGCTGCCACTTCAGAAAGTTCATTAATTCATGAATTGTGCAAGATTTACGGCAAAGAGTTTGGTGGCAAAGTAAACTTTAGCTGTGACAAAGGGTACAAAGGGAGGTGCATTAAGACTCGTGTTGTGTTTTCTAAATTTGACTCTCTGTGTAAAGATCACTCCGGAGAAATTACTTTTCTGCATTGATTTAATTAAAGCTAAATATTGGCCAATCGTCAACAGCCGGCCTTGCGGATGCTTGACACTATAATTATCTACTGAGGTACTTTGTCTTAAAGGCAGCGCTCGAGCGTGAAACCAATTCCAGCGTTCACTCATCAGGGGCCGCTGCGCTCGGTTCTGTTTGCTTACTGCTTCTTTAAGTCATTTTGGAAATGCGCCACTGGATCAAGCAGGACTGCTTTGTGACTCACATCGGCTGGGGAATAAGAACCATGCTGGTGTTAATGAAGAAAATAATTCAGTCTGTTTGGTGGTCTAGTAAGTAGTTGAAGACAAATGTGCTGTGTTTCAGCGTGAGGGTTTAAACGGCCTAATCTGTACACCACAATTCAACATAAAACAAATTTCGCAACCCATTTTACTTGCCTAATCTGATGTGTTTCTGAGTGAAACAGGATATTTAAAGAGATTGGGGCAGGACTTGACTTTTTCCATTGGGAACTGATTGTATTGTGAAAAGTGGGGGTTCTTGAATGGAGTTATAGTTCACCCAAATATGGAAATTCTGATATGTCTTTCCAAACCTGTGTGACTTTTTATTTTTTTAATTTTGTTTTGCCATATTTTAAAAGTTAACAGTGACTCAGGCTGTTAGGATCCATTAAAGACAAACAAAAAAGAAGATAAAAAAAACCCATAAACCACAGTAAAAGTAGTTGATTTGACTTGTGCACTGTTTTCCAAGTCTTCTGAAGCTATATGAAAGTAAACAGGGTCAATTTTGATTTAAGTTGACTTTCATTGCAAAACTGGCATTAAGGATAGGTTGATTTCAGCTCAGATGGCTAGACGGATGCAAATTCTAGCACATGTGCCCTCCCAGACCAGAAGAATTGTATTGCGGTGATGGAACTTGTAGACACTGCAATATGTTGCTTTTGATGGCACAGCAGAGTGTTACGACAAGCCGAGAGTATCCACCCATACATGTTCTATACTTTTTGTCATTGACTCATCTACTCCCTCTCTCTTTCCCCCTCTTTCCTGCTTTCTTTTCTTGAATAATTCAACAATGTCACAGCGGTGACCTGTCTCTTGTCAGCATTGTGCAGTACCTGCAACTCTGAGGTCTGTCTTTCTCTCTCTTCTTTGCTTTCTCTTTCTCTCCTGGCTGTAATTTGTGTTGGTGACAGCAGGTTGACGACTGAGCGGCAGCATATGTTTGTGTGTGTGCCTGTGTGTGTGTGAGGCCTCCTAACACACGTTCCATCCCTCTCTCACTGCCGTGTCATTGTGAGAAGTCTGGAGGAGACAGGCCATGGGTTTTTTAACCCGGCGCTCTGCCGTTCACAGCTGCGACTTGTCACATTAGTCAACTCGAATTTTATGAAAATCAATTCCAAAGTTTAATTCGCTCAACTCCCATGCCTGTTCTCCATCCGCACCTTGGCCACCCGTGTCCCTCTCAGCACCTTATGAAACAGACTCCCAAGGGGCACAAGTCATCAATCTTAAATTGTATCGTCAAAACTAATGGCGGGGCTCTGTGCCAGGCCTGCTAAATTTAATTATTAGTAGATTGACAAAAAAAAACTGCTGGGATTATTTTAAGGACAGGCAGTGAGAGGCTTAATGACAGGAAGTGGCGGGGGGAGGGATGTGGCCAGAGTGAAGTAGAAAGGGAAATGAATCGCAATGGTCTTCGCTTCCTCCCGCAAATCATCAACTTCAGCCAAGACATGTTCACCTGTGCAAGCTGCCAGTCTTGGGCTTGAAACATACTCTATGGGGAAGTACGTGAATGCAGATGCTTTTAGCCACAAAAGCTCGATTTTATGTGCTTTTGAGTTGCAAAATGTGTCAGAGTGCATGCAAAATTTGTACGCATGCAACATACAGCACAACTAGTATAGTCCAGTTCGCAAACAAATGATCTCTCATAGATAAACTCAAGCATGCTCTTCACTGACATGTTTGTTGACTTGGTTAACAAGTGCACTAACTTTTTTATATAATATTTCTGTTTTTTGTTTTTATGTATTTGGGACCTATTAAGAGAGGACCTATTGTCTATACCTTCCAGGCTGCAATAACAGAATTCTGTAGGAAACACTTGTGAGATTTTATAAAGTTTATGGTGATATACCATCACAGCCTGTCAGTATTCAATGGTTTATGCATGTTAACACAACAGTATCACTCAGCTGATGTTTGAAATGCATTTACAGGGGTTTTCCTTCACTTGCCCCTGTGTGTGTGTTTACAGTCATAGCGGTGCTCCAGGCACATGATGGTGATGGATGAAAGTTGCTCTCTCTCTGAAGGTGGCACTGAATTAAATTGAAAGGCACTGTTGATTCCCCCCGTTACCACCTTAGAATCAAGTTTGTTAGAAATTGATTTAAGCCAGGGGAATCTTTGTGGAAAGAAGAATGCAATAGGAAGGGATGATTAGATTTGTTTTGTCTCTCTTTTCCTCTGCTGGTGTCAGTAAATCAGATCAGTTCTCTCCCTTGTCAACACGCACTCCTTGTTGAGAAGTCAAAACTAATTTGCAGAAGTGCCACTTGTTATTTTTTTGTCATCCCCCCCGCACCCCCTTTTCCTATGTCAGTTGATATATTTTGGCACTAATGACACGTTTTTTTTACTTATTAATCATTTGTGTGCCAGTATTAAAATTTATATCATGAGTGATTTGTACAGGGGCCTAGTACACTTAGTCATTTCATGCATCTTTAACAA
The DNA here is from genome assembly GCF_019703515.2 of Myxocyprinus asiaticus. Lineage (NCBI taxonomy): Eukaryota > Metazoa > Chordata > Actinopteri > Cypriniformes > Catostomidae > Myxocyprinus > Myxocyprinus asiaticus. The sequence continues at coordinate 25,908,738 of NC_059388.1, read as the reverse complement.
ATGGGTTGCTATCTGATTTTGTTGCACTTGATGTGGATCACCAATATGTAAAATAGGTGGCACCTAAAATTGCTTTTACGGGTGTGTTAAAAAAAGGCAACAGCAGTTACTGTATGTGCTAAGTTTTCTATGTTGTTTTTCTTTTCCCCAAACTTCCGCATACTGGCTTTTTAAAAAAAACATTTAGAAGGAGTGAAGTCTACGTATGTGGCCTGAACAACCAGATGCATTTACACTTGACTCAGTCGCATCTTGTATGCATTTCAAACAACCTCCTGGGGTGGTGATTTTATTGCTTTCTGTCTCGATTGCGTATTGGAGGACTTTTACAGTTGGTTTTTTCATGGTCGGATAGCTATCCAAACAGTACAAATGCACGAAGTGACTGAAGCTGCCACTATTTAGACTGGTTGAGGAGTTAGGAAACTACAGAGGTTGGTTGTCATCTTTTCTGCCTTTGTACAGGATGGTTTCCTGTGGGGAAATGGAGCTTCTGAGTCATCATTCATCACATGCATTTCTGGTCTGTTTCAGCAGTCTCCAATGGCAGAAGTCTATCTGTGCATCATCCATCTTCGGTCCAATTTCTTGTCAAATGGGAGCACGGGCTGGTCTTACCTCAGCACTGCAATTAAACTTCACCATCTCTTGTGTAATAAACAAGCACCCAATGTTTAACTAGATCAAATGTTGGTATAGTGAAGGTCAGGTGATTATTTCAATAAAAGTCTCCGTTACATTACCTCCACGAGGCTTACCTTTGGCCCAGCATCCCTTGCAAGGTGTCAGTCAGCATGTCATGTGGCTTCCCCAAGCCACGCTGGGACATCGTCCTGTTTTGAAGACTTCAGTTTTTTCCAATCACAGCGAAGAGGACTAGAAGAGACTAGCGTTGTAAACCTCCATGTCTGCGCTGTCCACAAGAGATTTGTCAATACACTGAGCCATATAGGTTCTGGCAGGCTTTCTTCAGGGACGGCATTTGCCTTGAAGTACTGTCTTTTCTCATCTTCAATGTCAGCCCGCGGGCTGGAAGACAACATATGTTCTCTTCATGTCCGCCGGTCTTGGCCCCACCAGTCACATGACACATTATTGAGCTTAAATGCATCACATATCAACAGTACGAGAACAGATGGCGCAAATTACTGTCGCAGAGATACTTTGACAAACATGCAGTGGCCCACCACCGAAATGGCAAAATCATTAATTGGTATCGCGAAAGATGCAGATCTTTCGCACAGCGTGATGGCCTGTCTAAAACTCACAGATGTAAAAGATTAATCTGTTGCTTTCAGGTAGGTGAGATGAAAATCAATACCCGTGATGATGACTCCTCACTGTTTGGAGATGCTCTTCTCTTTAAACAGAGAAGGAAAGCACTTCCTCTTCCTCCTGGGAAAATAGTTTTTTGTCCTTGAACACACTCTGTGATGGTCATCCCTCTGGCTGTGGTAATTATGCCAATTTGAGGAAGGGCCCCCAACTATCAATGCTTTCCTCTCATTTACTCAATCCTTGGGATTTAATTGAGTTTACCACCCAAGAAGCCAACTAAATACAATCATATTTTAAATCCTCTCTTATTGTAGAAATAATTATTTCACTGAATCTGCTTTTCTAAAACTGTAAATTGTGCAACTCTGCTGTTAATATTTTATATATGAATTTGGTCCTTTTGTATACAGTATATATACAGTATATATGTATGTATATATGTATGTATATATATATATATATATATATATATATATATATAGTGTCATGTTATTTATAGCAATTTAAATGTACATTTGACTAATGATTTTAAGCATTATATAAAGTAATATTTCTGTTTGCAATTTGCAATAATGACTAACTGTCTGTACATTATCCTGCTCATTACATGACTACTAAGAAAATACATTAAATGAAATATTGATTTGAGATATGAAATGACTTGAAATACTGATTTGAGCTCAAATAATTTTATCATGTGAAAAGAAATACTGTCGTTCGCGGAGTGATATAAATACAGTATATAGGAAATCAAATACCTGGGACAACCTTCTTTTTGCAAAAATGGTTGTTTATCCAACTTTGTGATATTTGATGACTCAGACTCCCAGGAATTTTTATTTTATTTTATTAAAACTAACAGATTTAATTATTTTGTTATAAGGATGCATTAAAACTGACTTAGAAATTTTTACCAGGCCTAAGAAAATTTTTGGTACTTTTAAATGCCTTTGATGTATAGATTTGATTGTTTTAGCCTTGTCCCTAACCTAGACTTTCAATATTAAACTATTAAAGAATCCATTACAAAAATACCAATTATTTTAGATTATCTGAACTATCATAATAATCATAAATTTGAACTATCATAATTATTTTTTATTAAAAATAAAATAAAATCAAGGTTGATGACTTCTGAGCAGAATATTTTTATTGGACATCACTTCCAATTAAGATGTAATTTTGCTAAATAATGCAAGAAGTGTGATAATATTAATTAATAAATTATTAATAAATAATTAATGCATAAAATACGCAAAGTGCTATGAAATTAGCCTTAGTCTTTTTAGTCATTTTATTTAAAAAATCTTAAACATTTAATTTCCATGACAGTCATTTCCACCACAGATTTCTATTAAACACAATCTACAATTTTAAATGTGGTGGAAATGACACAGTGGTGGGAATTTCCATGACTTTCAGAAAAAAGAAAACACAAAAATGACACAAATCTCCTGTGATGCATGGTCTTTGTTAGTTATGCATTATTATTCTGTATTTTTCAAATATTTTAATTGTCAGTAAAGATGTAAGCAGCTCATTTTTTATTATTCTGTGAAGTTTTCCTATGCTACCATAACCCAGAGTTATAATCTTGTACTGGGTCTGACAGAGACTCCCTGGATGTGTGGAAGCCTTGTTAATGTTAAACAGAGATTAGTCCTTTCATTTGCCATACAGCTCAGTTCTCACCCCCTCATCTCCTCTGCCCTCCTCAAGTATTCAAAATTAATACTACCCTCAGCTCCGAGGCCACTGTCTGATATTAACAACGTAATAAAGTGAATGAATTTTTTAAAGCATATATTCTGAGAGGGTTAATATTAGACTGTTATCAATGAGAGGTCAAATGATGTGGGGAATTTGGCTGTCAGTTGTAGGTGCTATGCAATTTTGATAGCTTAGTCCTTATTTAACTTCATTTTATATGCTTGAATATGTGGCAGTTAAATTAGCAACTTTTTTTGCAATGAAGTTTGTGTTCTTTCAGTTTTTTGTTTAAAATTGTTATCTAACCAAGTAGAAGTTTTTTTTTTTTTTTTTTCAGTAGTTCATACTTCTGACTATGAGTTAACATGGTAAATTTTTTTTTTTTTTTTTTTTTTTTATGTGCCAAAATTTCCCTGTTGGGGGTTCCCACAATCATAGAAAGCCTGGAATTGTCTTGCAATTGAAAAATTGTATTTTCTAGGCCTCAAAATCTTGAAAATTAATGAACTCTTCAAAAAAGTAATAAATATACATTTTTTTTCTAATTTTTCTCCACTGTAAAATATTTCATTGGCTAGAATTTGCTTTTTGTGATTGCAATCTCTATTAAATGTTTTTAAAAAATCCTTATCCAGTAATCACAAACAACTTAAAATAAAAAAGGGAAAAAAGAAAAGAAACGTATATTTGCGAATATGCACGTTTGACTATAGGTTAACAGGATATTAATGTCATTTTTTTGGCCAAACTTTATTATCCCATTTCTCATTTAAAAGATGTGACACAATCTTTCCTTATCTTCCATCTACCTCTCCAACATCTCAGTTGATTTTACTTCTTCTTTTTTGTTGTCTCCTCTCTCCATTAATCTTTCCGAAAGGCCTGATATCATCCATCTCCCCAGTCGGCTATTCCCGAAGGGTAAATTACTCCAGAGGCCCGCGTGGCCTTGCTCTGTATCAGGTTGACCCACGTCTTGTTTGCCATTTTGTGTACACCGCTGTTTATTTAACAAGGAGTAGAGTGAGAGGACCTTGCCGAGAAGATCCTTTGATAGTAACTTTGACATCCGGGCTGAATAATAACCCTCATTATGGAGTGGCTGACAGCTTCTGAAAGAGCTGATTTATGAATATGCTTGGGGTTGAAGCCTGCTTGCTCTCTTCTCAGCTCTGCCAGCCTCTCGGGCCGCCACCGTCCCTGTGCATGCACCTTCCGATCCTCTCCTTTCCCTCTTTCTGTTCTCCTTCTCTTTAGAGGAGATGTGCTGGTGATTACAGACATGTTATGTCAGGAGACTGCAGGCCTATCTGAAATGGATCTCTGATAGCCTGAGATCATACAATAAGCATCCATTGAGAGCAAAACTAAATGGTTTTCTGTATTGTTGTTTAGAGAAAATAACTGGTTTAGATTAGAAAGAAATATAGAGATAGATGGATGGATGGATGGATGGATGATTGATTGATTGATTGACATCACCCAGCCCTCTTATTTTTCAATTCCTTCCCTCCAGCCACCTCGAAATATTTCACATAACGGAAGTAAAACGGGTTGCGAAAGTCGTTTCAATTGACTTTAAAGTTGAGGTTTTTTTTGCAATAGTTGATAATTTTTAAGTACTCTTCATTCATGCTTGTGGATTTCAAGTCTTTCTCAGATGGTCGTCCATGAAATTGAAGCCTACCCACGAGATTAAGCCTTATTTATATTAGTTGATAAATATCACACATATCAAAGGCTGTCTAAATAAGTGATGAGATATGTATCTCTCTTTTTTGACATTGCAGCAGATTCAATTAAGCAGAGGAGGGCAGGGATATCTTGCAAGGCTGCGGGTGTGGAGAGGCCTTGAGCCCAAGCTTGGGATGCTGTGGAGGTGGAATATCCAGCGGATATGCATAAACAGGGCCGGGGAGGATAAAAGCTGTTCGGCAGATAAAGCCATAGCAGTCTGTCAGAATCCAGCTGTGCCGGCCCTGATTTATGACCACCTCAATCAGACTCGATACCAAATCCACCAGTGCATTTTGTGCAGTGGAGATACCCACGTTTGATCTGAGAGCACAAGTGGAACACACATACTGTACACACAAGGCAAAGACGAATTGTAAAAGTGGTACCATTTGACTGTCAATTGTTGTCAGAGGCAGAGAGAGGAAAGACTTCTCTAATGCTGCTGCTAATGACTGTGTAACTATATGCAGTTTGTGCAGAATCAGTCATTGAGTTAGTAAATAACTTTGTATTCATTTATTGCCTTGAGGGTTTACAAAATAAGGCAGTTTTGGGGTGAGCTAAGGCCACGTCCACATTAATATGTTTTCGGTTGAAAACACATTAATTTTGCTATGTTTATGTCTCTCATCCACACCAGAATGGTGTTTTTCTTCTCCGAAAATAGAGACTTAGGTTCCAAAAGCTAATGAGCTTCCTTCAGAGGCAGCATTTTAAGACATCATAAGTGCGCTCCTGACACGAAGGTTGTTCCAAAAAATTCTAATGTATCATCATATGTATCCTTCCCCGGGTAGGCGATCCCAGAATGTACCGTGATGAGCTCGGTGGAAAAATAAATCCAAGATGGCGGATGAAGCGAGAAACATTTTTATTATAAATAAAATTTATAATCCATTCAATACTGAAAAATATTTTTAGAAAAAAATTTAATATCATAAAAAACTGACTATTTTACCCCAAATTTGTGTGTACTATGCATATTTATCACTAGCGTATCACTTTGATTCCTCTCGCATCACCTGTACTGAAATCAGTTGCGAGTCTGGTGCGCGCTATGTGCGAGGAGCGCTATTTCAATGTGAATGACGCATGGAGCTGCCGCCTATGTAGAGCGTTCCAAATCAGTGTCTTAAGTGGCATCATTTCAGTAAGGATGATGCCCTAGAAGACAGCTGCCTATGTAAGCAGGAGACAGCAAGGCAGCTCACTAAGTTTTGGAACAGACCTGTGATATCATGATGGCGCCGCGGATGGCTGCCTCGGTGTGGAGCGCTTCTATTGTTTTGTTGTTTTTGTTTGTTTGTCCTGTGTTTAGTAATCTTTTTCCAGTCAGTTTTACCAGAGACGAACTGCTGAACATTCGACAGCTTATACCAGACAGTCTTTTCCCGGTTTTTGAATATTCAGACGTTTTGCTAGACATTTTAGTTGGAGGCGCGGCTGTGTTGTTCAGGAGATGCAGGCGAGGAAGACGAGCCGGTGAGCTGGTCAAACTCCGTCGGCGGGGCTTTCGAACAACGCTGCCGAGCATTCATCTTGCGAATCTCCACTCTCTTCCTAACAAAACGGATGAACTACATCTCCTCACCCACACAAACAAGGACTTCAACCTCTGCTGCCTTGTGCTTCACAGAAACCTGGCTGAGTGAAGCCATTCCGGACAGTGCGTTACATCTGCCGGGCTTTCAGCTGTTCAGAGCGGATCACATCACGGAGTTAACGGGGAAAATGAGAGGCGGTGGAACATGCTTTTACATCAATGAAAGTTGGTGTACAGATGTAACAACATTAAAGAGGATGTGCTGTCCTAATTTGGAAGTGCTCTTTATTAACTGTAAGCCTTTCTACTCGCTGCGGGTGTTTTCCTCATTTATTCTGTTGAGTGTGTATATCGTGCCAACCGCGTTTTTGAATGTGGTGCTGCAACAGCTGGCAGATCAAATCACAGACACAGAACAACAATACACGGACTCAGTTATTATTATTCTTGAGGCCCAGCAGAGGTTGTACTTCCTTCGCCAGCTGAGGAAGTTCAACCTGCCACAGGTGCTGCTGATACAGTTCTACTCAGCGGTCACTGAGTCTGTCCTCTGCACTTCAATAACTGTCTGGTTTGGTTCAGCTATGAAATCAGACATCAGAAGGACTACAAAGGACAATTCGGACTGCTGAGAGGATTATTGGTTGCCCCCTGCCCCCCCTTCAAGAACTATACACTTCCAGAGTGAGGAAAAAGGCTGGAAAAACCACTCTGGACCCCACTCACCATGCCCATTACCTTTTTGAACTGTTGCCTTCTGGCCGACGCTTCAGAGCTCTGAGCACCAGAACCGTCAGGCGCAGGAACAGTTTTTTCCCTCAGGCTATCCATCTCATGAACAGTTAAATTGCCCCATTGAGCAATAACACAGTTTATCCAACACATCCAACCTCTTCTGCCATTTCATTCCTCTGAAATAAAAAAAACAAAAAACATTTGCACTGTACATAACAGATTTGTATTTGCACTGTACATAACAGATAACAGATTTGAATTAGATTGCACTACATATGTGTATGTGTGTATGTATGTATGTGTGTGTCTGTGTGTGTTTGTACGTATGTGTACAACTATTTTTTATTTTTTATTATTATCTATGTCTTGCTGCTGTTTTTGTATTGTTGTACACTGGAAGCTTCTGTCACCAAGACAAATTCCTTGTATGTGTAAGCATACTTGGCAATAAAGCTGATTCTGATTCTGATTAATAACCGCAACCGTACACACAAGTACAGTTTCTGTAGTGAATGATAGGCTTTATTCATTGTCTAAATGCAGATACTTTGTTATCGCTTGCCATTTTGGTCATTTACACATATCAGTAACCATTTGACACATATTGCAAGTTTTTTGCACAGAAAATAGTATGTAATTGACCACAATTCTGTTAGTGTTAGCAAGTCGAGCTGACTAACTTGTATTATGGTGTCAAAATAAGAGTTCCCCAAGAAATATGCAAGAATGACAACAATGCACTTGAACGTGACGTACTCAGAAGCACATGAAGGCAGCATAATATCCACACTGGCATAGAGCAAAGTCTTGTTTTATTAGCTTGAATACTTTATTAGACAGATCTCAGAGAGTTGTAAGTAATTACTGGGCAGAGAGAGGGCAGATGATATTGGGACATGACAGGCCTGACTCGAACCTTTGTGAACTACATGAGCACAATGTGCCACAGCTCTGAGATTTGCTTCTTAAAAATCTATTAATGTTATACAGTATATTAATGTTTTTGACTCTGTCCTTCTTCTTTTCCATAATTACTGTATGACAATCACAACTAACACCAAAATATGACACCTAATTGATACAAAACCCTAAATGTGTTGCCTATTAGCAGCATGGTCCACTTTGAGCCAAAACGGATCTCTAGAGTACTGATGTGATGAATTATTTGGTGCTGTTTTCATGCCATTAATGTAATAAGGGTGTGTGTGTGTGTGTGTGTGTATGTACAGTTTCCTCAGGGACATGGTCTGACCATCACGTTGGAACTGAACCTGAGGACACAGTAGAGTAGCACTCTGATGTTCCGATTTTTTCCACTCTCTAGTACGCAACATTAAAAAGTCTGGATAAAATATAAGGAATTGGCTTTATTAACTTTAAATATGCATGATGTTTCTGAGAAAAGTGCAGTACGGTATCGAGAAACGTCCAAAAGCTTGACTACTTATTTCTTCTTATTTTTTCCCCCTCTTCCTCTCTCCTTCTCAACAATTTTAAATAATTGAAAACAGAGAAGGGAAGGAAGGGGGAAAAGACATCAAGATTCTGACACAATCTGCATAAACATCTCCTTATTAGTGACCCTAGATACCCGGGGAGGTAGAACTGTTGCCACACACACACACACTAACAGCACTTCTCTGATGCCTTTGCAGCGACTTATCCAGTGTGACTGAAATGCTATGCTAAGAGCCAAGAGGTCAAGTGTCATTCTTAACCTCCACCTAAACTTCAACAGGCAAGTTTTCCGGTCTTTCACAGGTGAGCCAACCATAACCACGAGCAATAAAAATATTTAAACATTAAGTTACTCTACAAGAGACAGTGCCAGGCAGGACACTCAACAAAATGCTTGTAATCACTTTACTCATGACTAAATGTATGGAATAGCACAACCTCAAGGACTTTCCTGTTTTTATATAACAGTTTCAACATTGTAAAAATGCTAAGGACAGACATTTTAATACAAAAAGGATTTAATTAGGCAAATTCATCAGCTGCCATCCTCCCTCAAGAAAATATAGTTCCTGGCATGTAAACTAAGGTTAATATTTTTCCTCTATGGGGGCTGTGCGGTGATACACTGTACACAGTGGCTAGATGAACAGGTGGTTTGCGTCATAGCTGTTAATAATATTTTGTGTACTTTAGCATGGCTGGAACAAAAAATCGACCAATCAGCATTCAGGACTGGAACTGTCCATTTTCTAATAAGTATTAACACACACTGATCTGTGATTTTATGGTTATTGATTTGTACTTAACCTGTAAAGCACAGGCTGTTCAAGAGAGGAAGGTCTCATTACGATTTTTTTTTTTAATGGCTAAAGACACCAACATGAAAGAAACATCATGTCTGTGGAACCTTCTGCTCGGTCAATTCCAATTAACCAGTTGTAAAGGTTGTCTGAATAGCATAGTGTCATGCTAATCAAATATGGTGGCTCTTTATTTATTTATACTATGAATTTAAAGGGTTACATTAAAAGTATATCACGTGCTTCATAGATTTTATTCCAGATAGACCGGTGAATCTCACAAACCATGTCTGGATCGTATTTCACCCCAAAATTATACCTCAGTATTACAATGAGAATGAGAATCCCATTTAAGAATAATAGGAATTTCAAAAATAGTCAGATGTATAATTTGAGAGAAAATTTGATACATTTCCATGAAAATAATGTCACAAAGTAAACGCTTAATTTTCATCATGCAATATATATACAGTTGTGCTCAAAAGTTTGCATACCCTGGCAATAATTGTGAAATTTTGCCACTGATTTTGAAATATGACTGATCATGCAAAAAAACTGTCTTTTATTTAAGGATAGTGATCATATGAAGCCATTTATTATCAAATAGTTGTTTGGATCCTTTTTAAATCATAATGATAACAGAAATCACCCAAATGGCCCTGATCAAAAGTTTACATACCCTTGAATGTCTGGCCTTGTTACAGACACACAAGGTGACACACACAGGTTTAAATGGCAATTAAAGTTTAATTTCCCACACCTGTGGCTTTTTAAATTGCAATTAGTGTCTGTGTATAAATAGTCAATGAGTTTGTTAGCTCTCACGTGTATGCGATGAGCAGGCTAGATACTGAGCCATGGTGAGCAGAACAGAACTGTCAAAAGACCTGCATAACAAGGTAGTGGAACTTTATAAAGATGGAAAAGGATATAAAAAGATATCCGAAGCCTTGAAAATACCAGTCAGTACTGTTCAATCACCTATTAAGAAGTGGAAAATTCAGGGATCTCTTGATACCAAGCCAAGGTCGGGTAGACCAAGAAAGATTTCAGCCACAACTGCCAGAAGAATTGTTCGGGATACAAAGAAAAACCCACAGGTAACCTCTGGAGAAATACAGGCTGCTCTGGAAAAAGACGGTGTGGTTGTTTCAAGGAGCACAATACGACAATACTTGAACAAAAATGAGCTGCATGGTCGAGTTGCCAGAAAGAAGCCTTTACTGTGCCAATGCCACAAAAAGCCCGGTTACAATATGCCCGACAACACCTTGACACGCCTCATAGCTTCTGGCACACTGTAATTTGGAGTGACGAGACCAAAATAGAGCTTTATGGTCACATCCATAAGCGCTATGTTTGGAGAGGGGTCAACAAGGCCTATAGTGAAAAGAATACCATCCCCACTGTGAAGAATGGTGGTGGCTCACTGATGTTTTGGGGGTGTGTGAGCTCTAAAGGCACGGGGAATCTTGTGAAAATTGATGGCAAGATGAATGCAGCATGTTATCAGAAAATACTGGTAGACAATTTGCATTCTTCTGCACGAAAGCTGCGCATGGGACGCTCTTGGACATTCCAGCATGACAGTGACCCTAATCACAAGGCCAAGTTGACCCTCCAGTGGTTACAGCAGAAAAAGGTGAAGGTTCTGGAGGGGCCATCACAGTCTCCTGACCTTAATATCATCGAGCCACTCTGGGGAGATCTCAAACGTGCAGTTCATGCAAGACGACCAAAGACTTTGCATGACCTGGAGGCATTTTGCCAAGACGAATGGGCAGCTATACCACCTGCTAGAATTTGGGTCCTCATAGACAACTATTACAAAAGACTGCATGCTGTCATTGATGCTAAAGGGGGCAATACACAGTATTAAGAACTAAGGGTATACAGACTTTTGAACAGGGGTCATTTCATTTATTTCTTTGTTGCCATGTTTTGTTTTATGATTGTGCCATTCTGTTATAACATATATATATATATATATATATATATATATATATATATATATATATATATATATATATATATATATATATAATTATTATTATTATTATTATTATTATTATTTTATTTATTTTATTTTTTTTGTCAACTGGAAATTTATTTTCTGTGTTTTATTAGCTGAACAATCAACACCAAGTCACCGAACAGTACAACATGTTATAATTATGTTCCTAATAGCCTCATTTTAAAAAATGTGTCTACTTTTACTGAGGCCTATACCTACAGTAAATTGAGGAACTGAACTTAAACTGACCTTTAAAGTCAGTCGCCATACAATAATTCACAGAACACATGCTTTCCTGTTCCAAACAATCTTACTAAAACAATAAGCCATTTGTAACAACTGTTAAAATAGTTCTTATTCTTTACCTGTAATGGCAGTTTTGCATCTTTCCTTTAGACATCTATCATACTCACATCTTCTTTTTTTTGTATTTTCCCAGCATCACAATGCTGTCAAACATGACTCTACTAGCGCACGCTGGGGTATTTATGGCTCTCATTAAGTGTCTTCTATTTATTGTTACCTACGTTGCCTTTATTATCTCATAGCTACTGACTAGCTAGTGATACATGGACCCTGTGCTGCATTTTAATTTCAGAAATGTGCGATTATTCCTGGCAGGCCTCTATAAGAGGACGTCCTTCATGCTTCTCTCTCTCAGTGATGGATTAACACTTGGCCGGCTAATGAATGGGCCTCATAAGTTCTTAATGCTGTTTTAAGGTGCAATTTCTATAAATTTTCTTGCCAGTGAGACTCTCGTTTTCTCTTACTCGTCTCTTTTTTGCAAGTGTTTCATCTGCAGTTTATTTTGAAACCACTGCTGTGTGAAAGTGTTTTAAATGTCTCTGCAGTCTATACATAGGGTACAAAATGAAAACATTTTATGTACACAGAATCATGTTACTATACCAACATTTTTGCAAAAATATTTTTTCGTAGCTCATTGTAAGTATAGTGGCAGTTTCCTGGTGAAATAAACACTAAAGGCACCACGAAAATTCTTTCACATAAATTGCAAGTAAAACACTTTACAAACACTTACTTTTCACTCTGTTATTCACACAATGCTATCTTATGACATTAAATGATTTTTACTACAGAGCATGACTTACAGTATAAGGCCATTTATTTTAATGTTTGCATTACATAACCAACTACATTTACAAGCTTATTCACTTGCAGGCAAGTTGTGCGGTAGCTCAACTGATAGAGCATTCCACTTGCAATGTGAAGGACCAGGGTACAAGTCCTGAAGAGCATGCAAGTCAATACGTGAACTGAAAATGTCATAGAAGCACTATAAAATGATGTGGTTGCTTTTATGTCACATTTGCTTTTATGACACTATCAGTTAGGATTAGGTTCAAGGTTTAGGGTTAAAAAGGTTGATTAACTTTAAAAACCTCATCTATTTTGGGGAAAATTGTACTCGCTTTTAATGGCACACAGTGGATATATCACCTCGGAACTGCTGTGATATGTGTAATGAACCATGTGGTATCATTCTGCAAAAATGTCTATTTATTTAAAGGGGAGGAAAAGAAACGGTCTGGTCGAACGCAATGAGCCAGACCTGAACTTTCAAGTGTGCTAACTGCTAAGCCATAGCTCTGACTTTTATATATTGTATAAATATTTGTACACCAATAATATCCAACCTTTTTTGTCATCTGAATTCCCATGACCTAAATTATTTACTAATTTTCTCTAAGATGTTCTTACATTTCAGTAAATTTAATGGATAACTAATTAGTGACTTATTTTTATATCAAATATGAGAGAAAAGTTATAGTTTTATTAATTTTATAGTTTATTTCGACTATGGTATTTCTATCACAATCTTCACAAACCTTCATTTGGCAAACCCTGGCCTACACGAACATGCTGTGCTGACTAAAGTCTTCTAAATCTGCGTACAAGTTGACGGATACACCAAAATGTCCACCCTCTGTAAAAGCCCAGTTACATTTGAAGGTGTTAACATGGATACTATGGTGGATTGCAGGTTTAGTTTCAGAGCGCCTCTGCTAGCGCCTGCATCCGTGCTCTTCGCTAGCTGCTCAGAACTCTTCCAAGCATTTTATTGGCAGGTGCTGTAATCTTCGGATCCCCACAACAGACTCTGCACATATGTAAGCTGTCAGCCTCCGAGCCCATTTACGTGCAGTCTAAATTACAGCATAGCAGGCTAAGCAACAAGCTCCAGTTAGAAAACGGCATGCTTCAAAAAGCCCACGCTGGATGGCTAAATTACTGAGCGCCTGCCACGGGCAGTGGGAAGTGTCGCTTTCCCGCTCCACTGGGTAAATTATTCTCAGGTATCAGGAGCCAAGAAAGAGGATTATTTTGGTGCAAATAGAGTTGTCAGTTTGGAAACTCCAGATGCAATCATTTCCATCTTGGGATAATTATGGGATCAGGAGTGAGGTTTGGGTTGAAAAGCTGGCATAGAATGAGCTATCACTCTCTAATGAAGGATTTTACACACTGTGGATGAGCAACGTGTCACCTAAAGTTCTCTCCTGATCCGCACTTTTTTTCTATCATTTTAATAGCTACGGTACTGCCTGACCTGTTGGAGAGAAGTGATTATTGTATTCTTTGTCTGTCTCTGTCTTTTAAGGGGTTAAACGTGTCAGGGAAGTGGGTACCATTGACCTCAGAACTTGTTCACAGAAGTACTCACTTTAAAGACTCTGTCATGGCAAAGGACTCTTTTTTTGAGACCTTACGGCTGCCACCTCCACTCCAGACTGGAGTATCTGCTCTCCTTATGTGAACCAGAGCAGGGTTATGTTATTGAAACGATGGATGTAGTGCTGTTTTTATGGAAGCTTAATTTGTGAAAAGAAATCTGGTGTCTGAATTGTTAGGTTTTCTTGTGCCTTTTGTGGTGATGTCCAGGTGTTTTTCACCTGTTAGCAGTTAAAGACCTTGCGAAATGGTTGGACAAGCACAGTTTTCATCCCTGTTTTGACACATTTAATGTTTAAACAAAGTTTGGGGCAGGACGTTTCAAAACTTACTCAATTCAATTTGATGAAATGTTGTTATGAATTTTGTTTGTTTGAGTGAATGAAATTCTATTCATTTATCAACCTAAAAGTGTTTAAGACCAAGTTTGGGGCAGGACATTAACAAAACAGCAAAAGGTAGTAAACCGCTGTACTCACAATTAGAACAACTGAACGCACCGAGTGCTAGTGTTAAAACTCTTGTCTTGAGGACCACATCTCTCCACTTATGCTTGCACTTTTTAGTTACACCATTTACATCATTCATTCATCCTTATCCTGGGTAAAATCCTTTTCTTAAGTCCATTTCCTTCTTTTAGCCTTTGAGCCTCTGAGCTCTGACTGAATTACATGGCAGAAAACATTTTACTAATTAAGAAGAGAGCAGTCAATTGGCCAGACAGCATAACTCCTGTCCCCACCTTCCACCTGAAATGTTCAATTACTCACTACAAATATTATAAGGATTCATTTGCTTTATTTAATTTATTTTACCATTTAGATGAATATTAAAAAAAAGAAAAAGTAAAGCACATTTAAAAGATAACAATTATAAAAATTGACAAAATACAAAATATTGACAGAGGGCAGTGCCCCCTGGGAACAACCCCACACCCCCCACCCCCCACGCCGACCCTGCTCCTTGGACACTTTATTTTATAATTTAATTTTAGGAAAAAATCTTTCCTTTAAGTGATTCCTTCAGGCGACAACACAGTCAAATCATATTGACAGTACCACACAGATACAGTGACTTCAAGATCATCTTGTTTTGGCTGCAGACAATTACGAATCAAAGGCTCTACTGTCTTATTTCAGCCATAGTTTCAATTCGAGTAACATTTCCACTGGTGTGCATGACACATAAGGGGGTTTCTGCCAAACGCGGTGGCTGGATATGTCGCGCTGGGGTGTGCACACTGGAAAAGGTCACACATTTGAAGGGATGGCTATTATGTTGGTGTCACTGCATGATGATGTATCGTCGGAGCCGGGCTCTACCTGACACACCGCGAGCACGAATATGATTTCAGAGAGCATTAAAAATTCAACAGCCTGACCTAATTATGCTGTAATATTCAGATGAATGGCTGCACATCACACCGGGAGCTTTCTTTTGGAATCCATTCTAATTTTATTTAGTTTGATTTGTCAATACCAGGAATTGTAATATCTAATAAGATGTGGTGCTTTAATTGTGGAATTACATTGTTTGTATATATGTCCACCTATAGTACTTCTTCAAATTAATATGCAAATACATTTTATGTGGATTCCAACTTTTATGCAGAGATTATGATTTATTAGTGAAGCTTTTTGTGGTTTTCTGATTTAGGGCCCAGACTCGTGACCTAACATGGTACTACTATAATTGTTTATCGTACAAAAGGCAACAAAAATGTCCTTAAAATCAAACATTGAAAAGAAATAATAATGCAAATGAACAGCATAGCCCAACAATAAGCAAAATGATTAACATGACATTGGCTGATTGGGAAAATTTTAAGTGTTTTTCAGGGTTTTCGAAGATGAGGGCATGTAACATAACCTGTCCATATTGGTATATTGGTATCCATAATATGTTTGTTTATTATTTATAAACTATATATATATATATATATATATATATATATATATATATAAATTTATTTATTTTTTACTACTAAGCTATAATATTGTTAGTTGCATTTTTTTATTTGCATTTTGCATTGCTTTTCCCTGCTATTCACAACCCTGTCAGAACAGACCTGCGACCCATCAGTTGAGAACCACAGTAAAGACGGTTAAGTCCTTTAGTTAGCATGTCTGGTGTGTAAAACTTCAAGTGGAAATCCTTATTTACAGCGTCTGTCTTGCTTTAGGCCTATGGTCTCCACTAAATGCACAGAGAAGCCGGGATTACACTCAAGATAAACACTATCTCTGCACACAGGCACTCTTAGAGAAAAGCACCGCGTTTCCTGCATTGTTCTTGAGTTAAATAAATTCCCCGTGGCATTCAGCTCGCTTTTCTTACCCCGCTGATCACGCCCGGTTACAAACAGCTATAATTTGCATGAGAAAAAAGGAAGCTCAAATGGAGAAAGTGGCGTATTATCAATATTACAAAGTGTTGCAGGTAGCTCCACTGAAGTCAACGAGGAGCCTGGCTTTTCATGTCTCTGCGCATTGATTTAATGCTACTTAAAACGAATTGCAGATCAATTGGATTACCCAGAGGCTGATATAATGAGCCGCACATTGCAAAGGATGTTTGTAACACCACCACCACCCCCCCACCCCCACCACCCCATTCTCCAGAAACAGTTTCTAGAAAATGACGTCTAGTGCGGCGGTCATAACAATAGCGCAAACTTTGTGAAATAACAAATGTATGTTTTTTTTAATTTTGGTTAATGCCAGACTTAGAAAACTACACTAACAAAAAGTACCACAGTATTACCATGTTTTTTGGACATGGTACCGTGGTTATACTATGATTTTTTTGGACATGGACCATGGTATTGCTGTGGTATTTTGTCAAATACCTTGAAGTACCATGATATTACTATTTTTTTTTTTTCGACATAGTACCATAATTATACCATGTTTATTTTTAGACATGTACCCTGATAATACCATGACTTTTTGGACATTTGCCTTGGTATTAAATTGGTATTTTTATACATGGTATTGTTAAACATACCGTACAGTACCATGGACATGGAGATGCCTTGATTTTTTTATTTGTTTTTGTTGTTGTTTTTTTGCACATTTACTGTATCAAGATAAAACCATGCCATTTTGTACATGTACCAAGGTATTACCAAGTTATTTTTGAAAGACCCTGAAGTACCATGGTAATACAATGTTTTTTGGATGGACACAATAATACCATGGATTTCTGGACATGTACAATGGTATTATCATGGTATTTTTTTAAATACCTTTTAGTACCATGGTAATACCATGGTTTTTTACATATACAATAATAATGCAATGGCTTTTTGGACGTGTAATTTTTTGTAAGTGATGTAATGCCCAACCTCATACGGAATTATCTTCTTCATCCTCTCTCTCGTGCTGTTTTCCTGCCAGCTTTCCATTTAAGCTCATATCCCCCATCAGCGCTCTGCAAGACCAACCAAGAGCCCGGGTTCATCTTGATGCTGGCATAAACTCCCTCTGTTTGACAAGCATGTTTGTAGTGGCTCTATACCATCATACAGAGAGGCAGGATAAATATTTATCCTCAGCTGCTGATCTGCACCTGGGATCAATAAGGCTTTTTCTCTGTGCTAATCAGATTGCCTCAGGATCATGTAATTACTGTTTAATATCCTGTTACAGTGATCAGAGGGGGAACCGCCTGGCTGCCAGCTTCTGCTTTCCTGCGCTGTCACTGGAGCAGTGTTTATATCTGCGGGTGCTGACTGCAGGATGTCAGGCGCTCCCACGGGCTAACTGACGCCATGGGTTCACTCACCAGTCACTGTCTTTAGTTGGCCAGAGATTGGGCCTTAAATTTAGATCCGATTCCTGTTTAGATCGGATAGTGAAATTTAGGAAGAAAGAGGCCTCTTGGAAGTACAGTGTGGTTAAAAGAGACCACTTGTGAAAATGCTTTTATTATGTGTTTTGTTTGCATTGCAAACTATATTATTAGTATAAAAGTGACAGGTTAAATTGAAAAATTTACGTGAATTAAACATTTCTTAGTATTTGCTTTGTGCCCCTTTTGCTTTAATGAAAGCATGCACTCGAGCTGGCATGGGCTCTGAAAGTTTGTGCAAAACGTGATGATTCATATTATCCCAGTAAGATTTGAGAATGTACCAAAAAGCATCTTGCATGGTTCAACGGAAGCATGAAAATCTGTCCTTTTTCACCAGAGTTAACATGTTCAATGTCACAAATTTGCTTATTTGCTTATATAGTGATCTAAAAATAGTGCAGAATCTTAAATATTTCTTATTAACTTTACATTATAATGTTTCTTTTTTGTACATTTAAAAAAAATTCTAAAGCTTTCTGTCTATTTTCAGGTTTAAATAGAATTTTAAATCCCAGATGTTCTACTCTATGTGGACTCTGATTTTTGAACTTCTTTTGAAGTTTTTCAGATAGAATGTCAACTTGTTTTGCTTCAGAGCCCAGATTTTACATTGTAAAAAAGTAAACAAAAAATGTCCTTAAAATCAAACATTAAAATTGTTTGCAATTACTACAGGCCCAGCAATATGCAAACATGACATGGGGTGACTAAAAAATATATATATATTTTTTAATTGCACAGTAAACAAGAATAGAAGCACACATGAAACGAACACTTGGCCAAAAATTATATTAGTATTAGCCATATTACCAAGTAACAGGTAATTTTGACGTCGACAACAAAAGATAGAAAGGGCGTTAAAGTTGAATAGCCTCTTTATTTTGCTCCCCTAAATATACACAAATACAAATATCGTTAGTTGCATTTAGCATTGTGTTTTCCTGCTATCAGAACAGACCTGTGACCCATTTTAAGGTTGCAACCCAGCAGCTGAGAACCACCAGTTGGAGCTCCTGTGTACACCCAGGTTGACTATTAGTTCCTCACCTGTTTATTAGTGATGCAAACATTATTTCAACTCAAACGGGCCTGTCTTCGACTTCCCGGACCCCTCAACCGTGGACGCAAGTGACTTTCTGATGAAGTACATTTGCCACCTGAGGAGAAGTCATGCTGCGTGGGCACCAGTTCAGTTGTGAGAAATCACGTCTCAGCCACGAACATCAAAATTCAATCACACAAGAGCACCATCCACACTCCCGCCTCCACCCCCTTGTTGACTTGATTAAGGTAAGTGAGATCGCTTCAAAACCTTCAAACACACACACACACACACACACACACACACACTGCTGAGCACCTGTCTTGCTCTCGCACACACACACTTGCACAGAAACACAGGAGGGGCCCATAAGTCTGATTTCAAAGCTGCGTAATTGGAAAAGGATGTTTTAGGCCTGGTGTGCAGCCCGTTCCTTATTGTTTCCGTGATTTTAATGTGCATGGTGCCCGATTATGGTATGAGGGTCCATTTAAAGAACAACTCGGCGCTGAAGATGAAGAAACTGCGTCAACAGCCATGTCATAGACTGCCATTAACGTTTCGGCTCCCTACTCTTATCCTGCTATTTGTTCCCATTAAAAAAGCCTACTAGAAGGACTGCAATTCATTCAGACATATTGTATGTGGTAATGTACACTATTAAGTATCAGTATATTGAAACAAACCTTTGATTAAATGTATTTGAATCACAAAGAAACAGCAAGAACCCTCCCTTGCCTTTGTTAATGAGGGCTTCATTGTGCTACCTGTGTTCACCGACTTTTGTGCCTGTGGTTTCAAGAGGCCTTTCTTTGCAGGTATACTCTAATATTAAATCAAATCAATTTGGGAGGGAAGAAAGGCTTTAGTTCGCATTTGAATCATTTGTACATATTGTTAGTTATATTGGCTGATCTTTTAACGTTGCGAGGTTGGAAAAACAGTATATTTTTCTTCTGCATGGATGCTGAATTGTCATTAAAATTATGCCTATATTCAATAGTTAATTTTTGTTTACGTATTCTTTGTGACTAATTATTTGTTTGTTTATGAATTCCTGTAATTGAATACGCTAATTTATGTTTTCATGTAATTTGCAATAAGGCAACATAAACAAACTTGAACTCTCACAGCACAAAGGATTCAAGCACAAATTTTATTCATGACCTAAAGCAAAAACATTCTCAAATAAACCCCTCTTTGTTATATAAAACTAAATTAAGACAACAACGAATTTTAAACACTCACGCATCTAAAATACATAATACAAAGGCAGCGATCATCCATACCAAGGTGTGCAAATCTATGTAAGTATCATACTGTTTGCATAATAGATTAGAAATTAGCATATTTGTTCATTTTCCATGTATGCACAGTGCCCTGCAAGAAAAACGCTCCATGCATATCAGATCAGCCAGCCTTCCATTTTGTGCAGGATATTATTTGACAATCTAAAATGTGTAATTTGCATGAAATTGCTTAATTAAAACACAGTCACTTGGGGTATTAATTTCTTTGTCTGCCGACGGAGTGCAGTGAAGGCAGATGTAAAGGGCTTGTCAGAGAGGAATGTCAGGGAGCGAGAGGGGGGACACCATCCCAGCACTGCGCATCTTGGCTGGGGAGGGCATGATACTTGTCTGCCAGCCTTCTTGGTTTGAGCATGCTTGGTAAACGGAGGGCCATGAATTGGTTGGATACAAAAGGATGGAGGGGTGATGATGGAGGAGGGTTGTCAGCGTGCCATCTGCATGTGAGCTCTTTACGATGTCAAGCACTACATGCCATAGAGACAGGCTTGCAGCGTGTACAATCGGAAACACACTAAGCTGTAATATAGCCACATGTTTTTAGATTTTCCATGTTTGTAAAAAAATAAAAAAATACTACAGCTTTTGATTTAATAATTTATATTATACCGTACTTTGTAAAAGTTTTAGGCAGTTATGAAAGCCCATCATTTTTTTAACCACTCCAGAGATTTAATATTAGCAAACTATAGTTTTGGCCAGTCGTTTAGGATATCTACTTTGTGCATGACACAAGTAATTTTTCCAGTAATTGTTTACAGACAGATTATTTCACTTTTAATTGACTATATCACAATTCCAGTGGGTCAGAAGTTAACTGTGCCTTTAAGAAGCTTGGAAAATTACAGAAAATGATGTCAAGCCTTTATACAATTAGCCAATTAGCTTCTGATAGGAGGTGTACTGAAATGGAGGTGTACCTGTGGATGTATTTTAAGGCCTACCTTCAAACTCAGTGCCTCTTTGCTTGACATCATGGAAAAATCAAAAGAAATCAGCCAAGACCTCAGAAAAAAAATTGTGGACCTCCACAAGTCTGGTTCATCCTTGAGAGCAATTTTCAAATGCCTGAAAGTACCACGTTCATCTGTAAAAACAACAGTATGCAAGTATAAACACCATGGGACCACGCAGCCATCATACTGCTCAGGAAGGAGACGCATTCTGTCTCCTAGAGATGAATGTAGTTTGGTGCGAAAAGTGCAAATCAATCCCAGAACAACAGCAAAGGACCTTGTGAAGATGCTGGAGGAAACAGGTAGTCAAGTATCTATATCCACAGTAAAAACAAGTGCTATATCGAAATAACCTGAAACGCTGCTCAGCAAGGAAGAAGCCTCTGCTCTAAAACCTTCATAAAAAAGCCAGGCTACAGTTTGCAAGTGCACACAGGGACAAATATCTTACTTTTTGGAGAAATGTCCTCTGGTCTGATGAAACAAATATTTAACTGTTTGATCATAATGACCATCGTTATGTTTGGAGGAAAAAGGGTGAGACTTGCAAGCCGAAGAACACCATCCCAACAGAATCATGTTGTGGGGGTGTTTTGCTGCAGGTGCATTTCACAAAATAGATGACATCATAAGGAAGGAAAATTATGTAGATATAATGAAGCAACATCTCAAGGCATCAGCCAGGAAATTAAAGCTCGGTCACAAATGGGTCTTCCAAATGGACAATGACCCCAAGCATACCTCCGAAGTTGTGGCAAAATGGCTTAAGGACAACAAAGTCAAGGTATTGGAGTGGCCATCACAAATCCCTGACCTCAATCCGATAGAAAATTTGTGGGTTCTGTCTGGAGGAATGGGCCAAAATTCCAGCAACTTATTGTGAGAAGCTTGTGGAAAGCTACCCAGAATGTTTGACCCAAGTTAAACAATTTAAAGGCAATGCTACCAAATACAAACAAAGTATATGTAAACTTCTGACCCACTGGGAATGTGATGAAAGAAATAAAAGCTGAAATAAGTAATTGTGAAAATAAATAATTGTGAAAAACTGAGTTTAAATGTATTTGGCTAAGGTGTATGTAAACTTCTGACTTCAACTGTGTGTATATGTGTGTGTATATATATATATATATATATATATATATATATATATATATATATATATATATATATATATACACACACACTGGCGGCCAAAAGTTTGGAATAATGTACAGATTTTGCTCTTATGGAATAAATTGGTATTTTTATTCACCAAAGTGGCTTCATCTAATCACAATGTATAGTCATGATGTTAATAACGTGAAAAATTACTATTACAATTTGAAAAAAAACATTTTTCATCAAAAAATCCTCCATGTGCAGCAATGACATCTTGGCATTCTAGCTGTCAGTTTATCCAGATCCTCAGGTGACATTTCACCCCACACTTCCTGTAGCATTTGCCATAGATGTGGCTGTCTTGTCAGGCACTTCTCACGCACCTTACAGTCTAGCTGATCCCACAAAAGCTCAATGGGGTTAAGATCCATAACACTCTTTTCCAATTATCTGTTGTCCAATGTCTGTGTTTCTTTGCCCACTCTAACATTTTCTTTTTGTTTTTCTGTTTCAAAAGTGGCTTTTTCTTTGCAATTCTTCCCATAAGGCCTGCACCCCTGAGTCTTCTCTTTACTGTTGTACATAAAACTGGTGTTGAGCGGGTAGAATTCAATGAAGCTGTCAGCTGAGGACATGTGAGGCGTCTATTTCTCAAACTAGAGACTCTGATGTACTTATCCTCTTGTTTAGTTGTACATCTGGCCTTCCACATCTCTTTCTGTCCTTGTTAGAGACAGTTGTCCTTTGTCTTTGAAGTGTACTATTATTATTGTGAATTAAAGTACCAATTTCCTTCTGAAACAGCAAAATATGTGCATTATTCCAAACTTTTGGCATTTTATATATATATATATATATATATATATATATATATATATATATATATATATATATAATGCCATGAATAGTTTCATCAATTTAATTCATACAAAGTGCAGTAAACATAAAAAATCAATTAATATTTGATGTATTGAAATACACTTTATTGTCCCCGAAGGGGAACAGTATGTCTTGTACTCATGGTGCGTACACATACATTGACTTATTTCCCTTCCAATCATAAATAACACAAAGAATAGTAAAAAAATAAAAATAAATAAATATTATAATAATAATATCCCCAAAATACTCAATAGCAATAACTATAAAAAATAAAGTGTAAAGACTATAACACAAAAATGTATTCAAAACATTGCAGAACAATAAAGACATTAAAATAATAATAATAAAAAAAATATATATGCTATATACACAATACTGTATATGTATAAAAACGTAAAACATTATACAGACCCATAGTAACTATGCACCCTTACCCATCATCAAATTGATGTCACTCAAAATATATCTATATTGCGTGCACTTGTATTTAACATTTTAATTTAAAAACTTGCACCCAGTTTTTAAAGGTTGTTGAAAACAAGTTAATTTTGTCAGCTTTTAGGAGTACATCAGCATGTATGGCCTCAAAGCTAATAGGCATGAGTGTCAAGTCACAAAGAGTGCAATTTCATGATGTCTTTAACTACAAGTTTGTCATAAATAAGTAGTTTTTGTGAGGAAATAGCATCAGAAGCTACAGAAGTTATATTTTTAAGCATGGAGATACATCAATATAATTTAATATACAGTAATATAACAATAAAAAAATAGCTGTTTTTGGAAAAGAATCTGACATACACAGACATACTAAAGGAAACAGTTCCTTAAACACGTGCTCTTGTAGGCTGTGCGTATTAGTAGATTGTGATTTAAATTTAAATGTCCCGTTTCCAGTTTGTGAAGTGTCACAGTAAGTTTCACTCTGTACCCTTTTGTCTTAAATATCAAAGGCAACATGGGTACGTTAACATTTGAATATTTTTCACTGCTTCATAAGGGGAGATTTTACAATAGGATGGGGAAGGGCTCAGTGAGGTGAAGTAGCACAAATCAAAATGAAAGAGCTCTTTCTCTCTCTCCTCTCTCTCATTCTCTCTCTCTCACATCAGTGACTGGCTGTGAAGGGCTTCCAAATCACAGTCCTTGTACCATTCAGCACATACAAAAGGGCTGTGTGAGACTGAGCAGGCTAGGCCTAATTAAAATCCTTTAACAGAGAGAGGGGAAGAGAGCCGGGTTCGGATTGTAAAGGAGGCTGTCACTGAGTTGGGGCGTCGACAGCCACACACAGACTCTGTGACAGCACTCCGGAGCAGCTACCACACACACCATTTGATCAGAGGGCCTTAATTGGGTCTTTGATGTCCCTTAGAAAGGTGGTAGGGAGATGGAAATGTTATCATCACCCACTTTCATACTGCCTACCAGCTTGGATTGTTTATGATTTACAAAAGATGTGGTTTGCTTTCTTGCTGCTGTTTTTTCAACCTCCTCTTTTTCTTTTGCTAATAGGGACAGGTCAGGATGGTCAACTAGTTGTTCAACAAAAGACTAGTGAGGTCGACTAGTGAGTTTATCCAAAGTCCCTTTTAAGGCAGGTCAGTTTAGCGGCCATACTGGCATGGCCCCCAGGTAGCTATACAACATAATTTTCATAATCAGTATTTTAGTTTTTCCAGTAAAAATACTGACATTTTTTTAAACAAAAATGTAATTCGGCTCTCTGGAACACTCAATTCAGATAGGTCAATAAATTACACCATCTGATATTTCTGAATAAGGCCGCACATCTGAGGATAAAGTGTTATCTGACCGGTAATCTGTGTTATTCTTTCTATTTCTCGAATCACTCTTTGATCTCCCAACATGTTTAATAAAACTCTGATGCAAACCGGAGGTGGAATTCAGTGTTTCTAGAGACTCCGTGATCTCTTTCTTCTTATATGATAACATAATTTCAATGCAAATCAATGCTTCTTGTCCATTTATTTATTTATTTGGTAGGTAGCCATGTAATAAGTGGGATAGTGTACAGTCAGCCAGCTGTTATCGCAAGATAAACCTCAACAAAATTGTATAAATTGTCTTTTAGAGAAAATATATTTAATTCTAAAATGTTTAAAATTGAAATACATTCTCCTCCAACTTAATATGCAGAAATGAGTAAGCCATACGTAGGTTGATTCACCCAAAAAGTGTAAACAATGTGGCTCTGGTAAACATTTCTTTGTTTGTTTTTTAGCATTCCGACCAGCCCGACAAAGCCACATTACCTCAACTATTGGCGGCACTATGTTTGTCTAACCAGTGAGTGTTCAGGAAATGTTTTTGCAATTCCGTTTGGTGACACTAGTGGCTCAGAAAGTACACACTTCACCTTTAAGACCAACTAGTCATTCCAGGAACCCTCTGACTAGCTAATTTTGAAAATATGAACAGTAGATTTTCACATCTTTGCTTTCCTTGTCATTACGTCGATAGCTTGCATTTTATCTTCCGTCAGGGATGTAATATCCATAACTTCCAGTATGGCCATATGCGCGTTCTCTTCCCATAAATTCACAGCCATTGAAAGGGGGCAATAGAGAGACCCAGTAAAGAGTGTATGTGTGTGTTTGTGTGAGGAAGGCGAGAGAAGGGCGAGTCCCTGCTGCCACTGCTGATCAAATGAACAACAAGGGCAACGGCAGCAAATGCGGGGAGCTGTTTAGTGCAGGGCTGCCTTTTGAAATGATGATGATAATGGATTCAGTCCGCTCATTAATGGAGTCCGAGTGCTCGTTAGAGTGAACAAACAAGCCAGGCTGTCAGCACTGGAAATGCCAAGTGCCGGCAACTGTCTCCGTTTTATCTGAGGACACCACGTTCTCGCCATTTACCCACCTACTCCACCCCCAACATCAAAGTCAGTGGCGGGGACCACCGCGATACACCACCACTGCCACCCTTGGAGGCGTCTCGGGTGAACGGGGTCGCCGGGTCAAGAGGATTGAAATCGATTCCCTCTCTTTTGCCGTCATCCCCACATATGCCCACAGTTCAAAGGTAGTTTTAAGCCCACGCAAGCAGTAAGTAACTAATGGGAGTTACTGCACTTGTTATTTAAATGTACAAGAGTGTCCTATTTCTCCTGTTTCTTCTATTTGTTTGAATAGCCTTGCATAGCACATTGACTCGGGGAAACCTTTGAAACAGTTATTATACTGTAATTGATGCTACAAACATGAATTATACACCGAATTGTGTGGCTTGTGGAGGCGAGGTGTGCTATTCTTTTTCTAAGGAGCCTGAGTTTTGCCAGACTATAAATGACCAAATAATACTCTAGACTTAAATGTAGGAGGGACCCAAGCCATATCTAGAGATCAGAATATTATAGAGACATGGGGGTGGGCTCTTTTCACCTGGGCCAGTAAGTAACCACCTAGCAACAACTTATAACACCCTAAAAACGTTCTACAGACCACTCCAATCATCTTAAAAAATAATGGGAAAGTAGTCAGGCCAAGCCCAACATTGTGGTGGTGAGCACAACTGCATTCAGATTCCGTTTGGTCAATATGATCACAGGGGAAATTGATATTTTGCTTAATGTTCCGGTACCCTGACATCAAACCCATTCTGCCGAGTTACTGACATGTGCCATCTCCCATAAGACATTTTTGCATCAATTCAAATGTGTTTACTTTTTCCTGTGTCACGGAGCAGCCTCAGAGACGTGGGTTCTGACCCAGGGAAACCAGGAAATAATCCCGTTCACATAATCAAAGATGAGCATGATTTGGAGGTTGTGTTTTCCCTCTAACATCACATTTTTACTCCACTGAAGGTTAGGTTTAGGGTTTGGATTTGAGTTAGGGCATTTGGTTACTAAAACATGCATTCCTGTTGACTGTATTACATCAATTAAAACTTAAAACAACTGGCTTTACAACTCTTTTTGTATTTTACTTCTTATCTGTGATTGTAAATCTTCAGTATAGATGCACCAGTTGTGATCATATGCACAGCTTTGTGTATAGTTTCTCTCTTCTCATATGTCCTTCTGTGAAAATCTGTCCTAATGAAATTCTTACATGTTCTTACATTCCTCTTTCTCAGAAAAGGAAGAAATTATTAACAGGCTTCACCCCCATTAGAGCCGCTGTGCGTCGCACTTATAAAGCAGAGAGGAAATGGATTGATTCCTCAGATTTTTTTTTCATATATCCTTCAATTAAACATTGGCTGAGTTAAACTGAGTCATCTACTGTATAACAGACAATCCTCGATCTCCCTGCTTGTTTGAACCCATCAAAAAAAAAAATGACAATATCTTGTCAAGGAAGTTGAAAGATCAGAGGACTTTTGTTGCAGAGATAAAATCACTAGGGTCTGTCACCATTCCACAGAACTTCTATGTAATGACATGAACAGGCTGTACGTTGGCTACTTTATACGGTGTAGAACTCACCTTATCTTTCCATACCAGATCTTTTCTAATCAGAGCATAACTGCATCTTTTTTTGTTGCATCTGTCTTGTACATGTCACATTTTCCTCTTGTATATACAGTAATCATACCTTTGCATATCAGAAACAAACTGTAATTATGAAGTTTAGCGATCCATTTTTTTTTTTTACATCAAGTGCAACAAAGTTTGAAGTTTCAGATAACATTCTGTTCTGCATGAAAGGGACATTTGACCATATTATACAGGTTTTTTGGAGAAAGAAAAGGAGAAAGCACAAAAAAAATAAAAAATTAAACGAAAAGCCATCGCCCATTAAAGTCAGGCAAAATTACCCGGGTTGCTTTAAGAAGCTTTCAAAAAGAGAGATGTGTATCATGCATGTGGAGATACATAAACATGACGGGGCAGCTTAAGTAGAAAATGAGATCTGATGCCTTCCTGAAGAAGAGGCCTCGTGCTCAGAATGCATTTAAATTTAAATATTCATATCATTATAATCCAGAGGAATATGTAATGACTGTATGATATTTTATTGAGGAGGTTTTAAAAATGAATGCTGTCCCAACTCCTTAATAAAAATCCTGCCAAAGCTCTTAGTAGTCGCACTGAAGGCGTTCCTCTTTGGTGTCGTTCCAGTTGAGTCTGCTACAGGTCCTTGGGTGCTTCGCCCGGGCCCCACACACTCACAAAAACTCTTTCTTCTAGTTGTATTTACTTCTTCTTTGAATCGTCACATTGTTCTTGTGCACATATTTTTGCTGAAAAAACATTGTCAGAAAGTGGATGTACAGCATAATCCCACTTGTGTTTACTCTCTTACACACGCATACACACACACACACACACACACACACACACACACTATACCTTTCTATAGTATATAATTGAGGGCAAACCACATATCTGTTGTTGTTGTTGTTGTTTTAAAGCAGATTCCTAACTGTACACTTAAAAAACCTGTATTTTATTTTTTACAATTGACGACGTTCCCGGTATGTCCCCAAAGGGAGGTTTTGTCAGATTTAGTTCACAATATTGGATCCCCAATTATAATAAATAATGTAAAGTTTAATATATACTAAGCTAATTATTATATAGTAATTTATTGTATACCAAGATCATAACCCTTAAAGCTTTAAAACCCCTAAATATTTTTTGAATATATTAATATATATATTAAATAAAATTCTCAACATATATAATTGATTAAAAATGTATTTATTAAATGTATTATTGCACTTATGTATTATGCAAAATATATATATATATATATATATATATATATATATATATATATATATATATATATAGGATGAATAGCATTTTTTAATAAAAAAGAAAAAAAAGAAAAAACTAAATTACCTTACCAAAAGGAGATTTTGTCATATTTAGTTCACTTCCAGGACATTTTTCAAAATGTTTTACCCCTAAGTATAGCTAGGTAAGAAATTCACATTCACAGTATGCTTACCACTCCTTGCTTGGAAACCTACAAAAATATACCTTTTCATGCATTATAACACATTGTACATTTGTGGTCCAGGTGTGATGCTGAGTCAGTGCAGTGGTCTCCTGTTGAGTGTGAGGAGTGACAGACTTCTTGCACACTTCTTGAGGAGTTTGAGTACAGATTGAGCTATGTACTGCTGCACAGCTGTCATTCCCTGCTCACTGTCAAACAACATTCCAGGATGCTTAGGGTTCTGTCAGCTGTACCGCCATCATGGCTGTTTATTTATCTTAGGTAGAGTAAGAAAAGCTGAAATAACATTGAGAGTGGATGCTGATAATACATGTACATTTAAAACGATAATGCCATTTCATGCTTAAAGGGATAGTTTACCCAAATTTTAAAATCCTGTTATCATTACTCACCTGCTGGTTGTTCCAAACCCATATGATTTTCTTCCATGGAATACAGTTTATGAAATGATAACTGATAACTGTGACAGAATGTTCATTTTTGAGTGAACCTTCCCCTTAAGGCTTGTAGACACATTGCTGCTATATTACATCATTGTATTCACAGTCCATTGTTTTACTTCCTCTGTTGATCACTCTATTTATTCATGCACAGATTCTCACACCTCAAACTTAGAGTGTTGATATGTACTCAGCGAGCGACAGAGGGAATGAAAAAATGGAAGGAGGAGGTGCAAAGAAGAGGAGGAGGTAAAAATAAATTGCATTCCCCTCCTAACAGGGAGCCTTCTCTAATTATGCTGTTTGAGTCCTCGCAGAAGCAAGTCTTCTAAATAGACCTGTGCTCAGTGAACCCAGAGTCGAGGGGTTCCTGCCTGTGCCCAGCTGGGCTTGGCTGATCCACTTCCTGTCGTTAATTATCTTTTGTTTGCCCTTGATAATCCGCGGCCCGCCGTGCCCGTAATGAAAGCTCTGAATCACGACTAAGTGTAAAAAACAATGGCATTGTCATTACCACATCATCAGCGCATTATAAATAATGAATGAAACGTGCATTAAGCAGACAGAGGGAGAGTTTATGAAAATGACTTGTGAGAATAGATTAAATTACAACTATTATTACTTTCCTTTTGATGTAGTGCATCAGAGTAATTACAAAATTGTATAAAAAGGGCTCCTATTCTTTGGTGAATTATATAAAAATCGAATTTATGTTACGAGGGAATTGTGTCTCAAGTTGACTGTACTTAATGTATTATTTTAAATAACATTTAAAAAAAAAAAAACATCCCTTTCACATTCAGAAGGACATCATTAGGATGGGAATAAAGCATTCATTTTCCACTTGGCCAAACGTGAATACGATCTGTGTGGGTGGATGGGTGTGTGTATACACACACGTGGCAGCGAATAAAACCCTTCGTGTAATAGGCATCCATTAAACATTAGCCTGGTCGCTCCTTTTTGTCCCTGATTTTGCTTTACGATCTTCATAAATCTGTCGCCAAAACTTATCAAGTCACAACGGTAGAGCCTGTTGGACCATTAGTTTGCAGTAGCACCTTGTCCTTTTCGACAGGAAATATACACAGCCCGGCATTAGGTATTGGATTAATGCTTCATAAATCTGATTTTGATGTGATAGGTCTTGTTACAGATGCCCCTTAAAACAGTATGCAACTTTGAAACTGCAGTTTCCCAAGTGACAAGCTACAGTTCATCAGAATCAGAATCAGCTTTATTGCCAGATATGCTTACACATACAAGGAATTTGTCTTGGTGACAGGAGCTTCCAGTGCACAACAATACAAGACAGAGGTAATAAATAAATAGAAATAGAATAAAAATAAAAATTGGATAGAAAAGAAAGTATTTATAGAATACACAATAAGACAATATATATATATATATATATATATATATATATAAACACACACACACACACACATATATAGAGATAGATAGCTAGATAGATATACGTAGTGCAAATACAAATCTGTTATATACAGGGCAAGGGAATGTAATAGCAGAAGAGGTTGGATGTGTTGGATAAATATAAAAAGACTAAACTGTGAATTGCACATAATTATTTCTCAATGGGGCAATTTAACTGTTCATGAGATGGATAGCCTGAGGGGAAAAAAAACTGTTCCTGTGCCTGACGGTTCTGGTGCTCAGAGCTCTGAAGCGTCGGCCAGAAAGCAACAGTTCAAAAAGGTATTTGGCTGGGTGAGTCCAGAGTAATTTTTCCAGCCTTTTTCCTCACTCTGGAAGTGTATAGTTCTTGAAGGGGGTGCAGGGGGCAACCAATAATCCTCTCAGCAGTCCGAACTGTCCTTTGTAGTTTTCTGATATCCGATTTCGTAGCTGCGCCAAACCAGACAGTTACTGAAGTGCAGAGGACAGACTCAGTGACTGCTGAGAAAAACTGTATCAGCAGCGCTTGTGGCAGGTTGAACTTCCTCAACTGGTGAAGGAAGTACAACCTCTGCTGGGCCTTTTTCACAATGGAGTCAATGTGGGTCCCCCACGTCAGGTCCTGTGAGATGGTAGTGCCCAGGAACCTGGCACTGATAGAAGTGGAACCCAACTTGGTCTTCTGCTTTTGTAGCCCATCCGCCTCAAGGTTCGACATGTTGTGCATTCTGAGATGATATTCTGCTCATTACAATTGTACAGAGGGGTTATCTGAGTGACCGTAACCTTTCTGTCAGCTCGAACCAGTCTGGCCATTCTCCGTTGACCTCTCTCATCAACAAGATGTTTTCGTCCACAGAACAGCCACTCACTGGTTGTTTTTTGTTTTTCGCACCATTCTCCATACACTCTAGAGACTGTTGCATGTGAAAATCCCAGGAGATTAGCAGTCACTGAGATCACATGTTTGCCTTTTCTGATGGTTGATGTGCACATTAACTGAAGCTCCTAGTAAATTTATTTTATTTTTATGTAAAAATGTCCTGATCCATATATGCATGATTTTATACATTACACTGCTGCCACACAATTGGCTGATTAGATAATCACATGAATAATTAGATGTACAGCTGTACGTAATAAAGTGGCCAGTGAGTGTGTACATTACTTTTGCAAATAGAAAAGGTTAGAATAGAAGAACAGCGAGCCCTGCAACAGATGTCATGGCCCCCACAAAGCCCCCCAGTGAACATCGTGTCAGTCTGAGATTACATAAAGAGACAGAAGCAATTGAAACAGCCTAAATAGATAGAAGAACTGTGGCGAATTCTCCAAGAAGCTTGGAACATCCTATCTACCAACAACCAAGAAAAACTGTGTCCAGGTGTACCCAAGACAATTGGTGCTGTTTTAAAGGCAAAGGTGGTCACACCGAATATTGATTTAGGTTTTTATGTTTACTGGACTTTGTATGACATTAAGTGATAAATGAAAACTATTTATGTCATTATTTTTGAAGACATCCTCACTATGCAACATTTTTCAAAAGTAGCTAAAAATTTTGCACAGCACTGTGTATATATATATATATATATATATATATATATATATACACATATATAAAAGGAGGCACAAATCTAAATTTTTTTATTTTTTTTTTATTTTTTTTTTGGGTAATCAACATTGTTCCACAAATGCTGTCATTTGAGCTTAACTTGTAATGAACCAGGAAAATTACTTTAAATGCTGCACAGGGACTTCAATCTGTAAATCATTTTGAAGGTTATTATCGGTTTCTTAATGAAAATATCTCACATTATATGGCACATTTTTGTACATTATTTCATGGCACCATGTGTACATACATTTGTCTTTCTTTATGACTAGGAAAGAGATGAATGAGATGACATATATTCCGATAATTCCTCATTTGTCCATGGAAGTTTTCAAACAGTGGAAATGATGATATTACTGTTCGGCAGCATTGTGCGGGTGTAATGTGCTATTTGCCATGCCAAGCCTGGGTTTTGCAGATGGAAATTAGAGGTAGAAAATTGCTACTAACTACTCAATTACAGCGCTTGATGGTTACGCTGACCTCGGTTGGCAGCAATGGCAACATCGGGCCAATCGTGTGGCCCAGATGGCATTAAATTAGAATAGGAAAAGAGGACGATTGCACATATTCATCGCACAAAAGACATTTGAATTACCTTGGATGCTTTGGCTTCATATCGAACAATTAAATGCAGTGATAGGATTTTATCAGACAGTTTAGAGGCAACGTGCATACAGGAATCACAGCGCGACAGAGAATTTGCCTTAGATTTAAAATCTGTCAATTAAAGGGATTCTCATTATTCCTCAGCAGGCAACTCGATATGGTGTTTACCATTTATTTCTATGTACTCATGTTACTTTGAAGTATGTAGGAAATGTGGGGGAAAAGGGATGAAGTATATAAGAAGGTGTCTCTTATGAAACCAGTAGCGACCATAATGCATAGCAAATTACCCAGGAGATGGTCGGCCAAACTTATTTTCATATAAATCAATGATAGATCTCGGTATATAATTGCTTCTTCCCGAGGCAGACTGTTGTTTGTATTCCACCTTTAGTGTTGATTACATCATGATATGTGTACATAGCATATATTATTTATATCAAAATTCTGCATGGAAGAAATTACAATTACCAAAGGCACTGGACTGATTAATTCCATTGAGTTTTGCACTCTTCCACAGTGTGAAATCCATCATTTGAAGTAATTTTCTTTGAAGTATCATCTCTCGGCTGTAGTTGATGAAGTGACTTTTTGATAAGTGTTTTGATTTTGATATTGTTCTTTACCAGCCTTTGGCTCTCTTTATCTTCCTACATATATATATATATATATATATATATATATATATATATATATATATATATATATATATATATATATCCAAATTGAACATGCTCAAATTTCTTTTGATATATATGAGAATATAATAATAGAAACAGTACAGGCGAACAGAATCGGGAAATGTTTCAAGGTGGATTTGAACTTACAATACCTGCATGAGCACCATGGCTCAATGTATTTGTGTATGTACAGTATGCTGACCGCTAGGATACTGCACCAACAAACATGCTCATTTGAAGGAATACAGCAAATTGGTTTGCGAAAGCATAACTGAACCCACCTGTCTGAAATTCTCATTGGTCATTGGTAGTTTTTCCTCTACCATCTCCATTGCAATCAATGTACTTGCAATGTATTTGTGTTTTTTGATGCAGCACAAACTCTAGTGTGAAGTAGGGTGGGGTCATATAAGCAAACATTTATATTGCAATATTCTTGAAATTTTTGTTTAATAATTATACAACCCCAATTCCAAAAAAGTTGGGCCAGTATGAAAAATTATAATAAAATAAAAAGGAGTGATTTGTAAAATATATTTACCCTTTGCTATATTGAAATCACTACAACTACTCATTATATGAAGTTTTACCTTGTGAATTTCATTGTTTGTTTGTTTTTGAAAATGTACAGTAATTTCAAATCAGTTGATTGCAACACACTAAAAGTTGAGACAGGGGCAATTTAAGACTAATAACAATTTGAGGAGTTGAAATAAAAAGGTGATGTGAAACAGGAGATGTTAAACAGGTGAGGCAATTGTGTCATAGTACTGTATAGTGTATAAGGAGCCTCCAAAAACAGTCTAGTCCCTCAAGAGCAAGGATCGTTCAAGACTTATCAATTTGCAAAGAGAAGCTTCAGCAAGTAATCCAGCACTTTGAGGACAATGTTCCCCAAAGACAAATTGAAAGGATTTGGGGCATTTCACCCTCTACAGTGCTCAATATAGTTAAAAGATTCAAGGAATCTGGTCAAATCTCATTGCTTAAAGGGCAAGACGAAAACCACTTCTGAATGCATGTGATCCCTGATCCCTCAGATGTCACTGTCTTAAAAAACATCATTCATCTGTAATGGATATCATGAACATGGGCTTGGGATTACTTTAGTAAACGTTAGTTAGTCAACACCACTCACCGCTGCATCCACAGATGCAAATTAAGACTTTACTATGCAAAGCAGAAGCCCTACATCAACACTGTCCAGAAGTGCTGCTGACTTCTCTGGTCTCGGTCTCATCTTAGATGGAAAGTATAACAGTGGAACTGTTATTTTGGTCCAAAGAGTCCACATTTCAAAAGGTTTTTGAAAAACACAGCCGTTGTTTAACCAGGCCAAAGAGAAAAAGGACCATCCAAGCTGTTCTTAGCGTCAGGTCCAAAAGCCAGTGTCTGTATGGGCCAAGGGTGTGTCAGTGCCCATGGCATGGGTAACTCGCACATCTGTGAGGGCACCATTAATGCAGACAGATATGTAAACATTTTGGAGCAACATATACTGCCATCCAGCACTGTCTTTTCCAGGGACATCCCTGCATTTTCCAGCAGGACATCTTCAAACCACATGCTGTCCGGATTACAAGTGCATGGCTGTGTGAGCAGAGAGTGTGGGTGCTAGAATGGCCTGCCTACAGTCCTGACCTGTCTCCAATTGAGAATGTGTGGCGCATTATGAAGCACACCATACGGCAATGAAGACCCCGTACAATTGTGCAGCTAATGACCTACATAATGGATGAACGGGGGGAAATTCCACATTTTAAACTTAACAAACTTGTGTCTTCAGTGCCCAAATGCTTAATAAGTGTTATTAGAACAAATGGTGATGTTTCACAGTGGTAAACACTCGACTGTCCCAACTTTTTTGGAGCCTGTTGCAATCATCTGATTTGAAAATATTGTACAAAAAACAATTAAATTCACAGGTTAAAACATCATATAATATGTAGTTGTAGTGCTTTCAATATAGCAAAGGGTGAATATAATTTACAAATCCCTCATTTTTGTTTTTATTAGCATTTTTCATACGATCCCAACCTTTTCGGAATTGGGGTTGTATACAGCATATCACGATATACACATTTTATGGCAAATAGATTAAAAAAGGACTGAAAGAGTAATGAGTTCCTTTTGTATTTAAAGTGCTATTTTTAAAAATAATTTTATTAACTTCCCGAGGTCCACTGATAATGTTATAAAAGTTTTTAAAAGTCATAATTTAGTAATATATGATAATTTTCCACCCTGTTTTTGGCCCTCTGTCTGAAACGCTCAGTTTTGGACTAAGCACATCCTTAAAACTTCGATGTAAACACCCACTGTTATAATTGGCTAACATAATGAACCCCCTCAAATTCAGCAAACTCAAGAATGAACAAGCCCCTCAACATTATAAAACAAAATTGCACACATAATGCACATCCAACACATTGCATCCGAATATATTAAACTGTTCTGTAACAGTATATGGATGGGCAAGGAGGCGGGAACCGGCTGAACAGTAAAAAGAAAGTTTTAAGTTGAGGAACTCAACTTAAACACAGACACAAATGCAAAGCGGCCGCGTGCGTCTTTCTCTCTCTCCCGAACCAGCATCTCCGGCTGCCCCTTATCTCGCTCTCCCCCTGATCAGCTGATGCAGCACCGGCCGTGATCAATCACAGCCTGGCCACGCCCTCCTCCTCGTCAAACTCCTCCCCCGCCCGATTCAGGCTGGGGCACCACCGGTCTGACTAACTCCCCCCCCATCCCTGGAGGGGAGATGCGCCCTTCCAGCCCTTCTGTCAGCCGGTGGTCCACCCCGCCTCCTGCAAACTTGGGGGAGAGATGAGGCATAGGGAGAGGGAAAGGGTGAGCGGAGACACAGAGAGAGAGAGAGGAGAGAGAGAGAAGAACTTGCTCACCGGCTCCTGGACACGCTGTTGCCTGGTCATCAACCGCTCCTCCGCCCTCTGTAGGACGCCAGCTCGCTCCTCCCCCAGCGGACGGCAGCGAGTCCTCCGGCCCCTGCCAAATGGAACTGATCCTCCCCTTCTCAGCAGATGGCTGTGGTTCCTCCGCCTCTTGGTGGTCGGCAGCAACCCATCCGTGCCCAGGCAGACAGCCGCGGCTGCTTCCCTGGCGGATGGCAGCGGCGAGGACTCCACGACAGCACATCCCTCCTCCCTCCCGTGTTCCGGCACCACTGTAACAGTATAAGATCGGGCGTGGGAGGTGGGAACCAGCTGAACATTCAACATAAAGGTTTAATGATATTTAACTTAAAACAACATAAAACATAAACTAAAAAGTCTCTCTCAAACTGGCACCTCCGGCTTGTCTTTATCCCCCTCCCAGCTGATTAGCCCGATTCAGGGCCGGCCGTGTGTCCTCACGGCCCAGCCTCGCCCTCCTCCTCATCACACTCCTCCATCAAAACCCTGCATGATGCACTCCCCTCCCTTCCTGGAGGGGGGGCATTGACCTTCCAGCCGTGACTGCCGGCAGGCCTTCCCCATCTTTCTGGAGTCCTGGGAGAGAGATGAGGGGAGGCGTGGGTAGAGGGAAAGGTGAGCAGAGACACACAGAGAGAGAGAGAGAAGAGCTTGCTTGCCAGCTCCCGGACACGCTGTCACCCGGTCCTCTGCCCTCTGGCAGATGCCAGCTTGCTCCTCCCCTGGCGGATAACAGCGAGTCCTCCGGCCCCTGGCGGACATAACCGCTCCTCCCCTTCTCGGCAGACGGCTGTGGTTCCTCCGGCTCTCCGTGACCAGCAGCGACCCGTCTGTCCCTGGCAGATGGCCACAGCTGCTTCCCTGGCAGATGGCAGTGGCGAGGACTCCGTGACAGTGCATTCCTCCTGGGTTTTGACACCACTGTAACAAATTAAGTATAGGCAAGGAGGAGGCGGGAACCGGCTGAACGGTAAACATAAAGTTTTAATGAGAAACTCAACTTAAAACTTTTTAAAGATTAAGATTTAAGATTTTT
The DNA here is from genome assembly GCF_019703515.2 of Myxocyprinus asiaticus. NCBI lineage: Eukaryota > Metazoa > Chordata > Actinopteri > Cypriniformes > Catostomidae > Myxocyprinus > Myxocyprinus asiaticus. The sequence continues at coordinate 25,870,955 of NC_059388.1, read as the reverse complement.
AAAGCCGGGCCAATTGGTTCCCAGAATTAGTGGATGGGTGAGGCGGGGATTAACCGCAGCCTCGACTCTATGCCTTTTCCCCCTGAATCGTATCTCAATGGTAACCACCGGATACTTGTGAATGTCACCATGCACACACCTCACCCTCACCAGTTTATTTTTATCCAATGCCCCGCCTTGCACCAAGCGTTGGTGGATCGAGGTTTGAGAACAACCTGTATCCACCAAAGCTGGATGTGTATCCCCTTTTACTCTTACCGGTCTCCGATACGCCCTTGCCCGATCGGGGGCAGCCTGTGGAGCGTCGGGGATCCGGACCAGTGTCCCCACCTCCATTAATGGACACCGCTCCTGGCTGTGTCCAGTTTCCCCTAAGCTCCAGCAGACTGGCCCAGGTCTTCCTTCTGTACTCGTGGGGGTGGTCTCGCCAACCTGGAGGGGATAGCGGAGGGAGACGGGGGGGTAGGAGAGACAGACAAGGGGAAGGGTCCTCTGGACCAGGGGCAGGGTCTGGGCGGGCTTCCCCACCTCCGCGGAGCCGGAACTGGGCGAGAGTGAGGAGAATGGGGGGGGGGTGGGTACATGAGGCACAGGGGGTGGAGAGAGAGAAGAGAGAGAAGAGCCTGCTTTGCCACCTCCTGGGAACGCTGCCATGTAGTCCTCTGCCAACTGGACGGCTCCCTCCAGTGACGCCGGGTGGTGGCACTGGACCCACTCGGACATGCCTCGGGGAAGTTGGGAGACAAACTGCTCCAGTACCACCAGATTCACCACTTCCCCGATGCCGCGGGTTCCCCTCACCAGCAGCCATTTCCGGCAGGCATCACAGAGCTGCTGCGCAAAAGCGAACTGGTGGCCGTCCTTCCCGAAGCTCAACGAGCGGAAGAGCTGCCAACTCTGCTCCGGGGTCCGACCGACCCATTGCTGGATGGCCTTTTTCAGGTGACTGTTGTCCAGGAGGCTGGCGGCGGGGAGTTGTTGTGCCACCAGCTGCGCCTCCCCGGAGAGCAGGGGCAACAGGCGGGCCACCCACTGATCGGGAGGCCACCTCCAAACCTCCGCATTTTTTTCAAAGAGGTCGAGGAAGACCTCCGGATCGTCGTTTGGCCCCATTTTCGTGAGGGCCACCAGTGGGATGGGCTCCGAGGAGGTCGCAGCGCCAGCCCCTTGGCAATCAAGCCTGCCGGTCCTCCGCTTGTGCTTGTGCCAAACATTGTTCCTGCTCCCGGCATACCTTCATGATGGCATGGTGTTGTGACTGCTGGATGCTGGTGAGGGTCTTGAAGACTTCGCCCAGAGGTGAGGACTCCATAACAGCGCTCTCCTCCAATGCCGGGTTCTCGGCACCACTGTAACAAGTTTTTAGTTCGGGGCAATGGAGGAGTCAGGAGACAACGAAGCAGGTTCAAGGTCAGTCCTTTTATTTGGAACCACACAATCGACAGTAACCATCGATAATAGAGAAAACGTAAATAAATGAAAACACTCTAAACATAAACACAATTTCACTCTCTCTGGGTACGGGCTGTCATGCTTGACGAACACCCTCTCTGATGCTTCGGCGTCCTTTTAAGCCTTCCTCTACTATCACTATAATGAGAGACAGGTGTTAGAAATAATTATGAGCCAGGTGATGAGCCTTACCGTTCTCCCTTTCCCACAGACCGACACATGACCACACCTCCCATGCCACACAGAGTTTGAATAGTATTATGACTGGTTCACACACAATTAGTCCAAAGCACAGTGAAATGACGTACACACATACTGTAGGGGCATTGAGGTGCACATCGCCGGAAACACATCGAAACGGTCAAAGATGTCCATCTAGCTCATGTTTATATACACCAACAATTAAAAATAGAGCAGATGGTTGAAAGAACACATCCATGTTGTGTTTGTGCTCAAAACAACAAGAGGCAGTAGCTGAATGAAAGAGAATTGCTTCTCGTGGCCAAGGGTGCGATGACGCATGTTGTGTGATGTGTAAATACAAATGAGTAATGTCTCATGACATCACAAGCAGACAGATTTAAAAATGAGATGTTTCAGCAGGGTGGTAACTACTGTATAAATGCTCTTTTAGACTAGGGAGGAAGTTCTAAAATGTGCAGTATGTTTTTATAGTACAGTTACCTCTTATATGTCTGAATAACAAGGAAAATTTGATTCTCCATTTCATGACCCGTTTAAAATAATCCTTTTACACAGTTTATAATCCTTTTTAAGCAGTTTTGCATGCATTAATGACAGATAAAAATAAACCATATCAGAAATTGTAGTGCAGCCTCTTTTTTGAACGTTCATTCTGTACAATGCTGCAGCGTTTTGCATAACTGTGTTATAGATGATACTAGAAAATTTGGGGCCAGTTGACACATTTTAACCAGTATATCGGTTTAACTGGTATATCGTCCACCCCTAGTGTGTAGGTGCCCTTTCTCTACCTTCTAATCCTTCTACATCAACTATGTTAGCTTTACTTATTTAGCATGCATGTTTATGACTGATAGCTCCTGAAGGATAGATCACACCAATAATAAATCCTGACTGATGTAACAGGGCTTTGTCCACAGGTCTCTTTAAACCTCTTTACAATGCTGTGGTCATTATAGGCCTCTGGCATCCCTGAAAAGCCTCCACTCTTTGTTTGTCCTGTGGTTTCACCGAGATGTTCTATGGATTGTATTCAACTGTAATTTCAGGCAGCCACAAAACCTGACCGGAGTCAATAGCCCATAAGTCTCTTGTTTATCACCAGATCAGTTGCTTCACTTGAAAGGGAAGGAGAAGACTAATTGTTTTAAGAATAATCTCTCTTTCTGCATGTGGATATGGCATTGATTTGTAGAAATGGAAAACGATTTTCACCACAAGAGTTGGCATAGTCGGCAGAAGAGAAGGTGCCATTCTGTTTGTGTGTGTGCGAGTCTGTTTAAGTCGCAAGAATTCCGGCATGGTTTGTTAGTGTGCGTCATACACACTGATACCCATCATCCCAAAATCTGGACATGCCACAAGGAGATGATTACAGCTGATGGTTCAACTGTCACACGTTTATAGTACCCCGATATAAACTCTGATGCAAGCATTCTTCATTAAGTCCCATCTCATGTTTCATTTAGTGCCTCTCCTTGACTCAATCCTGCTCTTTCTTGACCTCAGATCTCCTAAAACACCCATTCCAGAGCCCGCCAGGCTCAATTTCAACACGTTAGTCATTAAACTCTGTTTTGGTGTATCCAGCAGTGTCTTCGGGATATTTTCATTCATTCACTCTTTAAAAAGACCAGCGTGGTTGAACTGAAGGGTTGTCACAGAGGGTTGTCCCCTTGGTCTGTGGGTGAAAGCCCTTTCTTTTGGGATCAATCACTTTTAAATCAATCATCTTTTAAAGAAAAGCCTACCTGATTAAAAGTCCACACAGTGCTGCAAGTTCCCATGTATGGGGTTCTGTCCTCACCACGGCTATATATTAGCATATCATATTTAAAGGTCAGTTAATGTTTTACATAGGCACTCTATTAGACTGAGGCTGGTCAAGCAGTGTGTATTTTTTCATAGCAAGCATAAAATTTGAGCTCTTCACTTTCAAAACATTAAGATTGCATGGCTGTTATCTCAGGGGGAAATCCAAGGATCACTGTTGGTTTCCACTCTGAATGTTGCCTTAGATATAATACGCTGTATTGTAATGCATTTAGTGGATCATCACGGCTGAGGGAGTCGATTTTTTTGAAGCACTGCATGGAGAATACCCTCAACTCCTTGGGAAGGCATTCATTGGAGAATGCTCACAAAGAGAAGGTACCTTGTTCAACACAGCCACTGATCAAAGAGGCTGGAGGCTTGTGGAGATGGAACTGCTCTCCTCCATGGATAAAACCGTATTATAGTGTATTAAACAAAACCAGTGAAGGAGCAGAGGAATCCCGCCAGTGCTTTCAGAAGTGCTAAATGCTGGGTCCCAGTAGAGTCTATTAGACCCCCATCCTATACTGGTACTGAATTGTAGAGGGAGAAAGAAAAAGATATCTCACTTTGTTTCTTCCTAAAACAATATTTAAGATGGAAACTCAATATAGTTGGTCTAATGTGTTTTTTCCAGGATAACACAGAAGCAGCATTGCTAGTGGAAATGAAAAGCTTACTGTATGGTACACTGAGTAATTTCAGCCTATGCATTGCCTTCTGCTTGCAGAACGTTTATGAGGAACAACTGAGTTAGTTGTTACAATTGTTGAGTTTCAGTTTTGTCCACATTATCTGGCATTGTGTCCAACATTCCATTTCGACTGGTGGTCCTGCACTAAAAAAATTTGTGTTAGTAAGTTATAGTACATGACTAACTTTCACCCCTCTCCCCTTTAATTGAACAGCCACTTTTTGCTACTATACTCTTAAGACATAAGTAATATATAGATAATCTCTATTGTGATTGGCAAACCTCAGTTTACCTGTGTAGTTCAGATTGTCCTTCATAAGGGCGGGCCAGTTTGCTAAATATTAAATCTGCATTTATATGTAAATGTTGGCAGTCATATGTTAATGTGCCCTTGGTGTTTCGTTATGACATCATAACCCTGACATTTCTGAATGATCCATATTTTTTTACTTAGTTTTCATAAATATTCTGGGTGGACTGGGAAGGTAGCTTTGCGTTGTGAATGTTAGAGGATGCTAACATAGTTTACAACTCTTTTACTTTGATAGAACAAGAAAAATCCTGTTTCCTCTGATGTGTTTGATAATCAGTGAATATCTTCACAATATGCTCCATTTATTTATAGCCTTGCATTTTTAAGTAGAAAGTGCAGTTTGAATCAGAGTAATTGTAGCTCTTGGTCAAGCTGTAAGAAAATACAGTACCGTGTTATTAGATCTGACAGCAGAGGGGCTTGATTAGATAGTTGCAGCATAAGATAATCAAGAGTCAAATCAAATACATTTAAAAAAAAAAATTGTGGTTTGCGATCTCTCTCCCTCTCACTCACTCCCTCCCTCTCTGTACTTGTTTCTGTGACATGTTCACTCTCAAAAGCATGTAATTATGGCTTGCCCCAGCAGATAAACTGCTCCTGAGCAGCACTCCACCTAGTCCAACAACACACGCAACATACTCCAGATCATACATGTAATCATGTTGTTGAGTCTGATGGATGCAAGTGTAATTACAAGAGAGGCGGTCAGGTGGGCAGAATTCGAGCTGCCACATTGCTGTTTGGATGTAGGAGCAGTAATGACTACTTAAAGCTGTTTCTGACCATGGCTGTTTACTCAGAAAAAAAATAAAGCTGATTAGAGCATTCAGGGCCAATAAATGTTTCCTCTCTCTCTCCCAGGCTCCCTTCTGTTCCTGTATACAAAAAGAAAAAGAAAAAAAGTGAGGATGCATGGTGCTATTTTAACCCCCCTTTCCAGAGGAGCTGTGAAAAACTGGTGTGATTTAACAAGGTAATAAGCTTCCGTTTTTCTTCCTGAATGTCATTCCGAGTTTGCTTTATCGACCTCTCTCTAATTGGCAAACCGTTTCCTTGTTGAGTTAAAAAAATAATGAATTGATTTGGGCTCCTCTCTTTGTTAGTAATAGTTTGGTCATTCAGCATTTGTTTGTATATTTGCTTATGTTCGTATTTAATCAAATCAAATCAAATCAAATCACTTTTATTGTCACACAGCCATATACACAAGTGCAATGGTGTGTGAAATTCTTGGGTGCAGTTCCAAGCAACATAGCAGTCGTGACAGTGATGAGACATATACCAGTTTACAATAAACATCAGATTAACACAACACAATTTAAAGTCTAATATACACGTATATAATGTACACATATATAATGAGCACATCAAATAGTGATGCATTCAATTCTGTGGGTGTATTTGTATGTTTGTGTGTGCGTATGGTGGAGGATGTAATCTTTAAATCGAAGCTTTCACTTAAGACACTGAGCTCTCACTTGAGTGACCCTCCCAGCAAGTGAGTGTATAAATAAGAGAATGTCTTCATGCCAAGCATACGGCCTAGCAACAGCATTTCAGATTAGTCTCAGCTTCAGATGACATGCCAACAGAATGCCTAAAGTTAATTCACTCACTGGGTGATGAATATTGCACACAAAACTGACAAGCACTATCTGAAAACTGGCAGTTCCAATCTGATTCACTACCCCACCGTCCTTTACCTTCAAAACAGCACCAGTTCTCCTCGGTGCACCTGGACACAGTTTTTCTTGGTTGTTGGTTGATAGGATGTTCCAGGCCTCTTGGAGAATTCAGTACAGTTCTTCTACCTATTTAGGCTGTCTCAATTGCTTCTCTCTCTTCCTGTAATCCCAGACTGACTCAGTGTTCAGTGGGGAACTTTGTGGGAGCCATGCCATAGATCAAAAATTGCGCGCAAGCAATAATGATGTTCTATTTTTGAGTGACTCGTTCAATGAATTAGTCAAAAAAGTTTATGAATTGGTTTAAATTATTAATTTGCAAACCGTTCTGAATCAAAATGATTTTTACAATTTTTTATACAGTAATCACAAACAACTGAAAAAGTCATGGAAATTCATTTGTCAGAAAGGTTAGGAAACCTTGATATTCAAAGCCTTTATATTCAAAGATGGAGTTTTGTTTGAGGCACTTAGTATCAAGTAAACTTGATATGCACAAGCAGATATGTATATTCCTCTTTGTTTTCTAAATGATATCTGTGAAATTATTATAGCTTATTACTTTTGGATGGTCATAAATTCTCATCTCAATGTTTATACACATTTCCGATCATTTCTTCAGTGTTTTCTGTGCAACCGGTTGCATATTTTCTATTGTGGAATCAACCATTTTAGATAAACCTGCCCCTAAGAGGTCAAGGAATGTGGAACAGACTTTATGCCACTAGTCAAAAGACTGGCTACTGGGACTAGTTTCAGATATAAACAGAGAGAAAGTGATCTACTGCATCGCCAGGCATTCAGCCACATCTGACTTTGATTAATTACAACCTCTCAATCCCCCTCATCCCAGCACCTGACAGAGAGAATCCAGCCCTTCACTAGGAAGCTCAGCCACTTCACTTTCTCGCAATACACTTGTATTCCCCCTCAGGATGTGCTTTTCAGAAGACACTCGCAGAGAGATACAGGGCTACGATCTTTGTCCGTGAGGATGTGGAACTCTGCCCAAAACAGATCATGCTGCATTAATCAGAGCTGGAAAATACACAGTTGCCTGGCGGCCCTTACATCGGATTAGTCGTGCGAGGCTTTAAGCGTTTGTGTTGGAGGCCTTTTATCAGCCATAAGCGTCTAATTTATGAAGCGCTTCGGCCTTTGCCTTCAGTCAGCGTGAAAGCACTAAAAGTGAGAAAGGACAGACCGCAAGCCACATCGTTTTATTTAATGCAGATCATCATGTGGCATTAAATCCCGAAGAGCTTTTTGCAGCCACTGTGTGGGAGAAAAGAAGTACTAATGCAAGAACTTAAAGGATGCTAATATCTATTCCATGAGAACTGTAATAGGCCTGTAATTAGCAAAAATAGCTGGTTTTACAGTTGTGATTCTCTCCTGAATGAAGTTTTTAACTTTGGCAGTCTTTCGTTAAACACATACTCTATTTCTTTGTCCATATTTAGTGTGGAAGATATGCAGGATTTTAGAGGTGTGTGGGTGAAATTAGCCAGACGTGAAAGCATATCATTAATCAGAGGCAGCCATGTCACTTTGATTTCCTGTCGCAAGGTCAGAAACGTTGTTTAAGGAAGACGGTCAAGTGTTAAGAGGAAGACATGTCTAAATTCACCCAGAGTGATGACTTTCTAATAAACAAATGCAAGAACAAGAGGAAGGGGTTTATGGATGCTCTTGGGGTGGCCGTGTGAGTTCCCGAGATTATTAATTAATAATGAGGCCCATAGTCGAAAGGTTAAGACTCAGTCTAATCCAAATATCAGGCAGATTAAAGCACCATCAAGATTGTTGATTGTTGTTAATAAGACCTTAAACTACAGCAGAACTAAGTGCCGAGCACTTTCCATTGAACAATTTGTTCAAATATAAAATAATGTTCAGCTAAGCTGTGGGTGCATTATTGTACTTTAATTTCAAGGCTTGATGAACAAACGTCACACAGCATTTTCATAATTCCGAACTCCAATTCTTAAAATTGCCTGGTTTTCTGGGTGGGAAGAAATGAAAAAGCAACATGGAACAGGGTTGCAGTTCTCTCTATGTGTGTTTAACCAAGCACAATTTGCAGCTTCAATGAGACAAAGCTTATGATCAATGCATAATAGCTCCTTATTAACCTCAATTACCACAATTAAGCCAGACTGCCACTGGGCTGCTTTGATGACTTAATTAATCTGATTCAGTAAAGAAGCTTTAAAGAAGCCCCATAGTAGCAAGCCTTGAACGACTATGTGGCCCCTTTTTAAAAGCACATCTGTTGGAACAAAACATCTCCTTGCTGGCAGACAAATGCCTCCACTCTGTGAATGAAAGGCAACCCCTATGCTTTGTGATGTTTGTAATGAATGGTACAAGCCCCTTGGCACAGTGCCTTATTGGGTGGCTTGGATAGCTGCCCAGTTTGTTCGGGGCTAATTGCTTAATTGATGCATTGTTTTTAGCAGTGATATGAATTGCTCTCATTTCAAAAACAAAAGGAATTACACACTATTAGCAAGACACGGGACTCTTAGTGTGCTTGTTTTTAAGATTTAAGGCCTTTAGATTTTGCGCATCAATGCGATTATTAAACATGCTCTCTCAAACGTTACGCTCCGTGAATAATTCGCAGCATATTAGCACGCTCTGTTCCGCAAACTAAGTAAATACGCCTGCAGCGACTTGCTGGCAACAGTTCTGTCTGTTATTATCATCAGTCTTGGAGAAGCTACTTTGAAACTGTAGTTTCCCAAGCTACAAGCTACTTGTAACTAAAAGCAGTTGAACTGCATTCAAGCTACATTTTTTAAAACAGAAGTTAGCTACACTTCAAGCTACTAACAAAAAGTAGCGAACTACATTGAAGCAATTTAAGGAAGATGCTATTTTTATATGTACAGTATAACAATTGGATGATATTATGTAATTATGCAACTTCTGATTGCAGAATTCAATCACCTGATAGAAAAATAATTTAATCATGATATCTGGAGTGAAGACATAGTAACCACAAAATTAACCATTTTTACTACAACCATGGTTACTACATTATTACTATTGTAAAACCATGGTTAATTTAAACAAATAGGGTGACACCATTAAATTGAAGGTAAATTTACTCTTAATATACACTAATATAACTATAGAAAGCACCGAATCGAAATAGGGTGATAAAGAGCAGCAATTAACTACATATTTCACTTTAAAAAACTAGGTTGAGCGAGGCACAAGTGAATCAGTGAATCATTTACATAGACTCATTCATTTACATGAACTGTCCAAAATTACTGACTCACTAAAATGTTCTCAAAGCTGAATAAAAAGTAATCATTTATTTTAACCGGTTAATTTACATGAATTGTCTTAAAGAACCGATTCAGCGGTACATATGAGAGAGGAAGGATGTTTGAGGTGAGCATGTTTGATTACTCCCTTGGCTCCATTGCCACATTCACAATACAGTGTGACAAATGTAGCATTTTGTGATGCTACAGTGCTACTCGTTGGAAAATTTAAAATAGGTGTTTTTTAGGTGAAAATTATAGTATAGTTGGTGCCGTCGCTACTTTAGTAAACTACTCCCCAATACTGATCATTGCGGTCTGCTTAAGAATTTAGTCTGTTAGTTGAAGATGCATTACTCCCCCCATGCTAACAAAAAACACTGTTAGTATTTACAGTTCCCTCTTCGCAGTTAAAGGAAATAAAATTGAATTTGACTCAGTGTTGGAGCTGTTTAATTAGCAGGCTAAGGGTTAATAAGTTCCTCCTCAGGCACTCGAGTATCTTCTCAGGAGAGTTGACACTTCCATAATGCATTCCCTTTTCCTCCTAGAGTGTAGTTCCACCCCCTCCTCCCTCTCTACATATTCCCACTGAAGTCTGGGATAAAGAGCTGTTTTTCCCTCTCTCTCTGCTGCATGTTTGTCCCCAGACCCTCAGAGAGCATTCCGGAAAATCGGCAGCCTCTGTGGAGTGTCTTCTGCCAGGGGAGCTTGGGGAACTCGCAGGGATATGAAGAGCAATGCCGGCCACATAGAGACACACCGTTACTTATTCATCAGCTCACAGTGCTCTGAGGGAGGAAACAAGGCCTGTGTGCTGTAAACACACTGCCACACAACACAAAGACTGAAATAACAAGAGCTCAGCCCAGCGCTGAACTGACAGAGATGGGTGCCAGGCAGGTTGCCGAGTCTACGCTGTCTGTATGTACTGTATGTTTGGGAACGAATGACTGTGCAGCTAGCTGCCTTGATCATACGAAGCTTTGGATACACAAGCCTGTTGAGTTGATGTTTATGCAAATATACAACGCAACATAAAAGCTTGTGCTTTGCATCCGGAAAGCCATCTCTCTTGCGACCGGACAAATGCTGGTTTTGAACATTTTAATATGAACTGATTAGGGCCAAAGATCTACCCATCCACTGAGAATGTGCACAAGGGCCCCTGTTTTTCTGAGATTCGGGATTTCACGGGCTATAAAAATAGAATCCCCCCTGTCTAAACTTGCCGGCTATTATCTCAACAAGACAGTGCCATACGTGTCTTTTTTTCCCTCTGGTGCGATACACGGGCATTTACATCAGCCTTGCACAGCAGATAGGATATTACCTGCTTTGTGATTTGCTTGTCTGTTGCGATTACAGCATTATCATAATGTTACGGTGGGAGAAACGTACCTACAAGGGTGTCTGGCCTTCGCAGCACTGCCTCTCCACCCCCTCTCTCCAGGCCCCCTCCGGAGAAGAACCGGGGCCATGCACATGTCATGCTGGGCAGGTGGAGGATGCGGTCGGAGGCATTCCCCAGGGGAGTTAGCTGGTGCAGATGCTTGACAAAGCCCCCGTGTAGGCATTCTGATTCAGTCAGTGCATTCTGCTGCTGCTGCACACAGCGACTCATCCTACTGTTACCAACACAGCTGCTACGGAGTCATTCATAACACTATAGAACAGAGTGGAAGAGTAGGTGGATCTCTATTGCATTACATTAAGCATTTCATGATACAATTGTTTTCTCTTCTGTAAACAAATTAAGTGAATACCTTTCATTGTATAGAATTTGTAAATTATACCACAGTCAAATAGAATGCTCATTTTCTTCATACTTTTTACCAGATGAGATACTGTAGCATAGTCTGAAAAACCGAGTGACAGACTCCATTGGACAGATTCCTAAGATGAAAGTATTGCATTTATGAAGTTGCACAAGGGTCAACGGCTGCGATTTGTTTAATGAAATTTACAGGGTTCACTTAGGTGCTCTGCGGGAATCGGCACTTGAGTGATGCATCTCAGAAAGTCTGTGCTTGTTTGTCGAATCTGTGAGGCCCTCTCACTGAAGTTTCTAATACAATACTATCATTGAGTTTTTGTGCCACTAATTGCAAAGCCTTGTTCTCATCACCCTCTCCTTGCCTTTTTTAATGTGACTGGAAATGGACTATATACTATATATGACAATGCTTACATGGACATTAGAAAGCGGCATATTGCGAGAAAGTAGCGTTCCTGTTTACATGCACTGTATAAGCAGCGTACTCTTTACTCCCGTAGACATACGGCTCGGTCAGTAAGCAGCTTTCTCCACAGCATCGTAATTTCCATGCGATGGTTGTGTAAATAACAAGCATGATATCCAAATAAGACTTCACTATTTTTATTCCCCGTTGCTATGCTTTATTTCCAGATATTCTAGAGTTGTTGCTGTGTTTGTTTTCTTAACTTTCTATAGTGATCTGCAGCAGAATTGTGCTGCAATAGTGGGGTTTCCCTCTTACATAAAACTATGGGATTCCTCCAATGTACGAGCGCGATATTTATCTATATTTTACATTGGTGTGTATAAATGGGTATAATTTATAGTGTATGTGCTTTTCCCACTTTATTCCAAGAAATTGAATTCTTTCCACTTTGTTGACTTGTTGTTGGGCTCCATCCTATGACATTTGTTATCCAGTCTGTTCACACACATGCGCACTCTTCAAAAACTTGTTAGAACGCCGCTTATGCGTTTAGATGGCCACATAAGCCATGTTTTCCATGAGAAACCTGGGTGTGTTAAACCGCTTTCTCTTAAACCCTTTAACAGCTTTTGGAAAGCACAGTTCTTGTTTACATTACATTTCAGAATGCCGCTTTCTGCAAAAACCCTGGGAAAAAACATTTCCTTAAGTGAATGTAAACGTGGTCAGTATTATGTGTAGACCAATGTAATGACAGTTTCTAGAAAACAAGCTATGGTATTTAAGATAAATAGTGCCATAATTTATTTAGACTCTATAGCAACAAAAATGTCAGTGTTAAGTGTTACTATAGTAAAACCATGGTCAAGTTTTACAAGGAAGGGAATAGGTTGCTACTTTACCCTGCAAAGCCAAAATGCAGTAACTACACCAACACTGATACTGAGAAACATTTTATTGTTTCATTGTACTGTTTGCCATGGTTTAAGTGTAGATTTTGTAGTTACTGCAGTTTTTACAAGCCATTTTCTTGGAAGTTGAGGATAGTTGCGCTAAACCTGTCTATCACAGGACAGACTGTAGTCTAAGAGACCCGACTGTCATACATCAGTATTTACAAAGTGGGTAGTTAATACATTTTGCCTTTGCACGGTAGTACTGGTCCGGTAGCAAGATCGGGTGGGATTGCAGACTATTGAACGAATGAAACTGTTAAATTTGTCTTGTGAATCTAGAGAGCTTTTATGTTTAGAGTATGCAGACAGAAGAGAGTCGACTATCTCTGCTTTTGTTTTTTGTTTTGTTTTTTTTTTTGTCGGAGCGGTACACTGCATTTGCATGTGTTTAGCAAGCCGTCACAATCAATTTGCTAACAAGATGTTACAGGTTACATTTAGTTGTGGATTCAGCGATTAGAGCCTCAGAGGGAAGATCTTATGAATAGTGAAATATTCATGATGTTTGTTTAAATGCTTGCCGTATGGCGTTAAACTGTTTATAAATTCTAATATGCTGCTTTGGAGTCCTCGCACTCCCGTTTTTTGGCGTTTAGCAGTGATAGGCGGGGTGTCTAGGAAATGTAAGCAAAGGCCTGCCAAGCCTGTTACATTACACCTCTAAAGTGCAAATGAGCGTTTCTTTTCCCTCAACCAACACTAGATTATGTTTTTATGAAACGGAAACATGAGCAGATGCATGTTTATTTCACTTCATAATAGTATAGCACTAAGAGAAGGTATAACATAAACAAGATGATTTTAGCACTATCCTACTATATTTTCTCAAATATCTGATCTCTTTTTATTTTCCAAAGTGCACTGTTATTTATCGGTCAATGAGATCTAAACCTGCAGAGAACATTAAATCTGTACAAAATTGCAGGTAACTGAAGCACGTTTATGAAGCAAGCTCATATTGACCTAAAAAAACAGAGAAAAAAATTTTTCGCATCAAAGAAGACCCTGGAAGTGTAAGGGAGTGTTTTTCTGGGCAAATGTTGGTTTTTGAGGTTGTTATTTTTCACTTGTTTCAATCTCTTTCATCCCGGAAGACTCAATGTGCCGTACTTTTGCCACATCTTGTTGAAATGGCTTGAATCAGACTTTGATTAAAGGAAGGAGAACTCACTATCTTTCTTCCTGGGTGGTTGAAGCTGCAGCCTGGGGAAATTTGATTTGGATCTGGCTGATGTGACTAGATTAAGATCATAATTAGTAGCGTGCGGGATGGCGCTGATAGCAGCTCGGTCCGGCACTGGAAAAGGATTCAAACGTTTCTAGGGTGGCATGTGTGTAAGTGTGTTTGAGGGCGCTGTCAGCTGACAGGGTGGGCAGTCCGTGTGTCAGTTAGACACAAGTGTGACTGCTAAACATTTCACATCATGTCAGAATGAATACTGAGCATCACGAGTAATGGGCGGGTTAGATTAGGAACCTGCGCTGATTAGTGCACGGGGCTCAATTCTGCTTGTAAGGCTTAATTTAGAAGAAATAAAATGAAGTTCTGTTGTCCCAAACTGTCACTGTAATGGAATATCAGCGTAAGCGAGTCAGCTCTGCTTCCAGTGCTATTTATTTATTTATTTTTTGTTAAAGGTGCACTCGGTAATTTTTTCCTCATTAACTCCTAAAGAAATGAATTGTAAATTTGCAATATATGTATGAAATCATGACCACATATATTAAAATGAAGACTCAAGTCATATTAGTAACCTTATAAAAGCTGTTTTATTCTACATGGAGAGGGTCTGCACATGGGGGCTGCCATGTTAGAATCACATGACCAGCTGAATACTACTCGCTTAATCTCAGTAACCGTCCTGTTATTTGACACTTTCACTCATTGATTAAAGTAATCATGGCTGACTGTGAATCCTAAATTTCTACAATGGCATCTGAAACTGTTGATTTTAAATGATGCTGCATCCAAGCCACTAGATGTCGGTGTAAGTCCAAGATGACACAAAGACAAAAGTTACTGAGTGCATCTTTAAACTGATAATCTGCTGTTTTTCTCGTAATTTGTGTAAACTTGTAAAAATTCATTGTTGTTGTAGCACCTCTAGTGTTAATTTCACCCGGAAACTGACACAATACGTACAGCTATTGCACATAAAAAATTATTTTGTAGAAATGTAGCTATAGTTACGTGATTCTATGAGACCAGGTTTAAAATGGCATGTTTTAGTTGACCAAAATAGCATTTTATTTGATGACAATGTGCAAAATGACAAAATCGTGTGGGAAATAGTAACAGACAAAACTTTAACCAAAATCTTAATTTACCAAAATTATATAAATAAAAAATATAAAGAAACAAAAATAAAAAATAAACTAAAAAAAAAAATCTGTGAAAACTGTCTTTGTGAAAACCTAGAAATAATATTATTATAATGAGTATACGGAAGTATTAGATAGTTTAAAAGTCACTGTGTTGTGAATTATCTAATTTCACCTCATCAACGAACATTTTAGTCAGTAATTTCAAAGTTATATTCAATGCTTGAAAGTGGTTCCTTGTCTTCACACAGGCATATCTCTCAAATCAATGTGAAGAAAGAGAAAAAAAAAAAAAAACATTGCCTGTTTTCACTCTTGAGTGCATTATAAAAAAAAAATGTGATGGTGGGACGTGGGTGATGTGGTAATATCCTGTGACAAAAGCTAAACTGATGGGGGGGCTTGTTAGGACATTGTTTTTCCCGGGCTGTGTTTTAGGAGAAAATAATTTCTCACCATGACATTTTTGACTGGAGCCCTCGGGGCGCATGAAAGAATCAGACAGGGTTATTGCACTAGGGTTTCACCTTACTAAATTAACCTTTGCTCAGAAATGTACTGGCCTGTTGTTTTTTACAATTATTTAAACTTGAGCTTCTTTCCGATTCAAAGCTTTCTCTCTTTTTTTTTTTCAGTTAGACTTTTTCTTTTCTCTATAGAGGGCTGATTATACCAGAGGGGATGTTTGGGAGAGGAGATGGTCTGGATAATTCATTCTGGACAGGACTTGGCACACCAGTGTTTTTAACTGTTCACCTGTGGAAATATACATAGACGGGGGTAGCCATGATGACTGGGTTAAGTCAATATGCATTTAAGGGTCATTGGCGGCACAGCCACTACACTGCATTAGAGTGATTCACGTTGTATGAGACATTGTCCAGAAAGACTATGTCTTTTTTTGTTGTTGACTTTTTGCTATTTTATTGAAAGACAAAGTAGTGAGATTACATAATTTGGGTACAATCGAGGAATTAGATCAGGATACAACATTGGCCAGACTTGAACTTGGGTCTCCAGAATGAGCACCAGGGCTCAATATGTCTGGAGCATGTGTTCCAACCAGGGTCCAAAATGTCCTTTTTGCCACACCTGACAATGATGAGTGAATTAAAAATAAATAAATTAAATTAAATTACCAGCCAAAAATATTACTTTGCCAGTCATAAAGATTTTTTTTTTTTCAAATGATAAAAAAATAACAATCATTTTAAATGATAATATTTAAAATATATATAAAATTATAATATTTGTATTATATTTTGTTCCTCGTAATTTTATTGTGACAATTAAATATTACACATTTGTGTTGCCAAATGGAGTTAAAAAAAAAAAAAAAAAACCTAGATAAATTTAAAACTCCATTGAGGAAAGATGCAAGACTGATGTAGAAGTCATGACAGCTGTTTTCTTAAGTAGATGGTTTGTATGCCTTTGATTTGAATAACGCACAATACTACATGCACAGTGAGGGTCAAATTACCATTAAATTATCATGAAGCCATGTGTTATGCTGCAGTTTCTAATAAAGTTGCCTGCCAACTGGCGATAAACTCATTTACTTGCCAAAGGCATTTTTTTACTTGCTCTTGGCACTTGGCGAATGTTAACTATGGACAGTTGCTGTAATTTGATTTTATTTGCATATGTTAAGTGTCAAGCTGAAGTGTGTTTCTTAGACCAACCCATATCCCTTTCTTCAGCGATGGACATTTTATCCAGCATTGGAGTCGTCACTGTGTCATAATTATCTTCGCTTAAAATGCCTCACTGTTGATGCTTCATTTCCGGCCACATACGGTCTGAGCGATTGCTTTTTATGGCGCATTAAAAACGATCATGTGAAAATCCAATGTGGTAAATGCTAACACTTAAAAAGGATATTAACACATCCTGAGCCATTAGCTCCTTGACCCCAACCTCACTAAACTTCCCAGACACCCCTTTAAATACAGGTTAGATAAATGACACAATCCCTCAACCTCTTCTGTTCCTACCTCCTCGAGCATATTAAATCTACTGTACACCCAGAATAGGTGAACTAATGGTGAGATGTCCGTTTTGATGGTTCTGTGGCTAAAATATTTTGGCTGGCTGTTGAAGCGAGGCGCTTTGAATAAACATCAATCTCAAACTCTCCCTAAGTCAAAGACAATTGTTCAAGTCTTACAGCGTTGACGGACGACAGGACACTGACAAGCAGCTAAGAGAACCTGCGGAAACGGTCAGCCGATCATGATTTACATGCTATCTGGCCAGCTGACGAAGAAAACTACCAGTCAACTATATTTGACTTTTTCCCTCTGACAGGCTCTGAAGTTATCCTTGTGTGTCGGTATGTAAAGCGCTCTTTTCCTTCCCACTTCAATTCTTCCTGCTCTTGTTTCTACAGTCGTTTTCTTCAGGACTGACCATCTCGATGTAGCTCTGCCAATTTAGCTCATAGGCCATGACAAGAAGAGAGATGTAGCATGTTGTCTTGTTCCAACCGATGAGCCACGGTGGTTGTTGTCTGCGCCCCTGATACCCCCCAACCAAAAAATAACAGGCACATTCGGGAACAAACTAGGCCTGGGAATCAGCAAGGAACTGGTGGTATGATATTGCATCGATATCAAGGTCACACTACGACAACATTGTGATGCTTTATGTTTAGTGTATGTTTATTCAAAACTGTTATATATTGCAATCTATTACCCTTTGTCTCTTTCATCTGCACTGGACTTCTGTATATTGTGCAACTGGGTGTCTCTTCAACTTAATTTTCACTCAATAAATATTGAAATGGTTTATGTTTATTTAACTTTTTTAGATAATCATAGTATTTACGTGTAGGCCTACATGTATTTATATAATGGATTTTCATAGATTAGTATTGAAAGTCTGGGTCTGGGACAAGACTTAAACATTAAAATCTATACCAAAAATACATTTTGAAAGCCTGGTGATGTAAGCGTAAGCATAGTTCTAGCTGGAAGATCTTGGGATTCATGCAGGCATATCATCTAATCACAATACAGCCTGCACTGTATAAGCCCACTTTGCTGTCTCTCATTGTTGGCATACTTCCATTGTTTCAACCTCCCTCCACCCCATCACCACCAGTTTAGATTCCTGTCCTGAATGAGGGTAAGCTCCACTCCCCTGACGTCATCGCTCATAGCAGGATTTGGCGATTCAAGCAAGTATCCGAGCACTGAACCGTAGGACGGGGCTTACGCCAAATGATATAAGTATCTCTACACTCGTATTAATCACAATAATCCCGAGTCTTTTATGATAGAAAAAAGTTTCCTATTCAGCCTTAAAGAAATATTCCATGTTCAATACAATGTAGCTTAATCAACAGCATTTTTTGCAAAATGTACCACAAACATTTATTTTGATTTGTTCCACTTTTTTTTTTTTTTTTTTAAGCAAAATTCTGTGAGGCATTTACTATGGAAGTGAATGGGGCCAATCCATAAACTTTAAATACTCGATGTTTGAAAAGTATAGCCACAAGAGGTAAACAATATATGTGTAAACCCTAAAATGACAGTAAAAATGAATGACTTTACAGCTCAAATAATAAACATTTTAACAGAAGAATTAATGTAAATGGTTTTCTAAATTATATTTAGAAATATCATTCTAAATTAACTTCCATTTAAAGAGCCTCACTTAATAAAAATCAACCCTTGGAACATGAAAGTGTCCAAAATCAAAGAAACATCCAACGATTTGGAGTGTGCACCATAAATTGTGCTCAATCTCCTTTTTCCTAACAATATTCATGCAAAAACTAAAAAAACTTTTAGAGTATCAATTCCTGACTTGAGCATATCAGTACAGTTTTGTTTATACTATAAAAAAAAGACCCTATCTTATCCCACCGATGGTGGCGATTTGTTAATAAGCTAACAATTCTGGCAGCCTCAAAATGAAGGATTGATATTAAAAAGGGAAGCATGTAGTACAACACTGACCTTTCAGCGGGAGAGTAACGGCTCCTCATAATAAGCTCTGTTGAGTAAGCAACCTAGAAGGCAAGGTTATAGTCTGGGAAAAATAAAAGGCTGTCCTGAATGCGATTTCACAAGTCAATAAACTTCCCGGTGTGCGCGCGTGTGGCCACGGCTGTTATGCTGATGTGGAGGTTTTTAAAGAGTGCGGACAGCGGGATCCCTCCAGACATTTGTAACGCATCAGATAGGAAAGCATTAATCTCTCCCTCCAAAGTGCCCCGAATTTAACACGGCCAGAGGCAATGCGGAAAAGGAGAGCCGTTAAATGTTCTTTATTTATCTCCCTTGGAATACTCTCGCTAGGTTGGATGGGTGAAATTGATATGGCTGCATTCCAGGGTTTTATTTCACATCGTGCTGTGACTTTGCAGTGTCTTGTTTTGTATCCACTTATTTATTTATTATCTGTTTTTCTTTCCAGTTTCATTCACAGCAGTTTTACCAGTTTTGTATTACTATAAAATGAATTCCCATGCATTCCCTTGAACGCAAACCCAACATCCGGAATGATATTTCATGGAAGTGTGGCACAATGACACTATAAATGAAATGTTAATATGAAGGGAAATACAGTGCAGGCACTGGTTGAGGAGGAAAATCCTTGTCTGACAGACCGTGTCTGTATATGTGTGTGAGAGAGAAAGTGAGTTTCCTGTTGAAGCGTAACAAGCTTCTCCAAACAGTGCCACTTGTCTTGCTGTGACTGCATAGGCAAGTGCATCTTCCTCTGCCTCTCTGCCTTCTTTCACGCACTGCAAACTTCTGCTGACACCAGCAGAGAAACATCTTCTTCCACCTTGTAACATTTTTAGCTACTGAAATGTCACTGGTCCATCACTCTCGTCAAGCCTTGTGTTTTGGATTTTTACCCCATTGCATTTGATGATTGACTGCTGCATGTGACTTCAAACAGTCCAGCTCAGATAGTTCCGGAAATATTATGGTTTCAGCTTATTTTATTCACACCTGGGACTTGTTGACTAGCTGCTAAAAAATTTTAAGTCAATGTGTCCTTACTGAGCTATGATCCTATTTTCCATTGCATGAGGGTTTTTGTTAATAAAATGTTCTGGGTTCAATACAAATTAAGCTCTATTGACAGCATTCGTGGCATAAATGTCGATTACCTAAAAAAAATAACTCATCCCTCTCCTTTTAAAGCAAAAAACATTTGGTTACAATAAGGCACTTACAATGGAAGTAAACACAGCAATGCAATTAATGTTAAAATACACTCGAAAGTTTTGAAAGTATTGCTGCAAAACTTGCCTTTACTGTACATGTTAACACTGGACTGGTGTGATATAATCTGTAACGCCAATCTGTAAACCAAGTAACTTTTGCATGATATGTTCAAGAATACAAGGCAAGAATGTTTTACATTGGAGTCTAAAAAATGCAACTATTCGCAAACAGTAGTCCCACTGCAAAAATGACCATTAAGGTAATCTTGTAGCTCAAATAACAGATGTATTTATTTATTCAGTGAAAATTTCTTGTTTGAGGACAAGTTAAAATTCTAATAATAATTATGCCAAAATTTCTGCATGTACAGCTTAAAGGGATAGTTCACCTAAAAATGTGTATTTCTTTAATCACCTTCACCTTCATGTTGTTCCAAACTCGAGTTCTATTTCTATTGGAACACAAAAGGATATGTTTGGCAAAATGTTAGATACTGACAGCATTCACTTTAATTGTATGGAACAAAGATGCAATGGAAGTGAATGGTGACTGATGCTTTTATTCTGCCTAACATCTCCTTTTGTGCTCCAGGGAAGAAAGAAAGTCAAGTGTTTGGAACAACATGAGGCTGAGTAAATGATTTTCATTTTTGGGTCAACTATCCCGTTAACTTGAACTTATTATACCCAGAACAAGGACAGCTTGCATGGCAAATGACAGTGATTTTTGCATCACTCTTCAGTTTTCTCTTACTATGTGCATTTCTTTGTGCACACACAGAGGAAACAGACAAGGGATTATCAATCTTCATTTTGTAATTCATGAAGGCCCGCTTGTCAGGTATCCAGCGGTGACTGCAACAACTCATTCTAGCGTGCTGGGGTATAAACCCGAGGGAACGACCGCCTCCTGTCTCTCCTCCACCTTACTGCTGTCAGCTCGACGTTCACCGTGCGGGATTAACCCCTCTGTTCCCCGCACAGGTGCGCAGGCACCCGCGCGTCCACACTCATTAAGAGAGAGGGCAGACCGGTGCTGCCTCAACAAACGGGAAAACAAGTGCCACCAGAGGAATCGTGTCTCCCCTGACAAAAGTCTTGCTACGGGCCTTTCTGCTAGCCAGGGACACTTCAACACACTTAATTATTCAAGCACTGATGCAAACCAAAGACAGGGGATGAGATGGCCCACTTGTATACATTTAAATGGGAGAAATTGTAATGATTAATATGTATATTACAGTTAAAAGTCCCAATCACCTTTTTCATAGAGGCATTGTGACACTTAATGTGGCAGATGGAGGAATTGAAGTCCAACTTTACAGTTAAAAGTTGTCTGTTGGTTTACTTGAGAATGCTCATATGCATTAGCAGGACCAGCCTAGAAAAGTAGTTTTTTAGTGTAATTTCAAATCAAATCAAATCAAATCAGATTCCTTTATTGTCACTCAACCATATACACAAGTGCAACAGTGGGTGAAAGTCTTGGGTGCAGTTTCGAGCAACATAGTAGTCATGACAGTGATAATTTGAGTATGACATGAACAATTATATATTTTTTTAAATATTTTATTTCTGATTATTGCTGAATATGTTATTGATACATATAATCTTGAAAGTTTTTGAAATTTCAGTCTTTCTCTATTCAAGTCGATAGGAGCTGTACTTGCATGACTGAAAGTAGCTACAGTATTACCAATATGGCCGCTGAGTGGCCTGATTTTCAAGGGACTTTGCACAAACTCACCCAAGACGTGATTAAAAAAAACAACAACATTTAGCTCAATTTTGGGGGCTCATACTTGTTGAACATTTCTTAAAAACTATATTTTGGAAAATTGGGCCAATGTGTTGAACGTCTTGCTGCATAGTTGACATGGAAGTACATTTACATGTATGTATTTGACAGACACTTTTATCCAAAGTGACTTTCAGTGCCTTCAAGGAATACATTTTATCAGTACGTGCTTCCTGGGAATCGAACCGATGACCTTAGTGCAGTGTTCTACCAGTTGACTTACAGAAACATGTTATTACATTTAAATTTATATTTGAACAAAATTATAATTGTGCCTGCAGAGTTTAAAGTAGTTTTATCAATACCATCTTTCACAGTTTAGTTAGGACCATTTAATACATTTAAAAGAACACATTAGGTTTCCATTTTCTTTCTTTTTGGGGGGTGGGGGGTGGGGGGGATGTGGGTGATCAGAGACCATTTTAAACTAATTTGCATAATCAAAAGTTCATTTACTGTGGATTTCACCATCAGGGTGGTGAGCAAACTTAATTACCCAGCCAGCGATAGTGTAGCCGAGGTCCGCTCTTAATAAAACTATCATTAATATTTCGAAATGCATAAATCTGCAAATGTGAAAATCGCTTTGATTGCATCTCGCTCTTACTCTTTCCATTTGCTGTTTTTACTTTTTTCTCTCTTTCCTCTTCTCTCAGTCCATTAAAGATTGAAATGTACTTTTTGAGAAGCGGGCCGCAGAAAGAGTGAGTTCGGTTCATTTCGGAGGAGTTAGTTTGTGGCGACCTTTTTCCTGTGAATAATTCACTCTTTTTAGGAGCTCAGTGGGTCTACTCCTTGGGCTTTGATTGGGGAAAATGTGCTGATTTGCAAGCAATAGCCCCAGGCACCCACCCTAGAGCTGCCTTTGGGGGTGGGGGGGGCTTCAGTCCTACCCCCACCTCCAATCCCCTTCCTGATCAACCAGTTGGCAGCCCAAAAGTCCAACTGTAGATCGCTCACTACCATCCTTTAAGGATTAGCATAGAGTAGTAAAACTGTGAGAACATTTGCTTTTGAAATACCCCCCCCCACCCCCCACCCCAGGACCGTGGCCTGATCTTGGAGTTGGTCCTTGGAGAGACGGCCACTGATAACTCTCCTGCACTGGCCGAGATAGCTCTCCATCACCTCAGGCTGCAATTTGTCGCTTGACCTGCCAGGGGCCTTAAGAAAATCCTCACCGGAGGAAAGGAACATGTTCATGGGCCTGCCAGCTCGAAACCATGAAACCGTTGTCATCCTGCTCTGTTTTTATCCCTTCTCGTATTTATGCATGTGGAAAACTTGACTGCCACAGTAGTTTGAAAATACACTGAATAAAAACTTTAGTATGTTCAGGTGGAGCGTGTGATAGGGATGTGCAAGATTACATATTTTCAAAATGGACTTGTTGGTGGGTTGCCTAAATGACTAATTGGTCTTAAGGAAGCCCTGTTTAATTATGCTGGTTAGAGGCATTTCTAGAGCTCAATTAGAGTAATTTCTTAGGATGCATTTACCTAAGCCCCTGTTTACAGCAGCGGTTGATTGACAGGTGAATGGGCGGTGCTTTGCTGCTGTTTGAATGCATTCGAAAGAGGTGAGGATTTACACTATGAGCCCGAAGTGGTCACCGAATGTGGTTAAAGTAAACAAATCGCAAAACGTTTTGGATCCAACAACAAGTGCAAGTGCAAACGTGGTCTAAGATGCGTTCTTGCATTAAAAAAACAACTCAAGATATATTTTTAAAAGTTTATGGATGATTTTAACCTGATGCAGGGTCTTTAAAACACAACACTTGTGACGGGACACTCTAAATAAATTCCAAAGCCAAAGTCGTCCATCTTAATATGTATGGCTGTAGTGGCAGTGCGTTTAAGAGAATGAATTTGAAGATGCAGCTTTGAGGGGCTTCTTCTGCAGTGCTTGCCATCCACTTGCAGCAATTTATAGACTTGCATAAAACCACTTCTAATCACTGTTGCAGTTGCCGCAACACAATGGCATAACAAGCTAGAAAAACATGCCATTAAAGAAGTAGAATTTTTTTTTTCCACAAAAGTCTCAGATCATAAACCCAATAACCATCTGCCCAAACCACCATTAGTAACAGGATGTCCAGCCAAAGCTTGTGCATTTTCCTTGACACTAGATTCAGCAGTAGAAAAATAAACTCTTTCAAGTTGCTCGAATATGAATGCCGTGCAGATCAGACGTCTCGCATTGTAAACTTTGGGGGAAAAGTGCAGGGGGGAGTTCCAAGGACAAACGCATACACAAGTCGAGACAAACGGCTGCCTCAATGAAAGAGTCAGGCCTGTTCAGATCTCAAAACTCATATCTAAATACCACCTGTCCGTCTTTCTTTTAAACGTCAGCACATTTTACATCAAAATTAATTTTGCTCGGACATGGCTCCCCGCTCTGCTTTGTTTGCCTGCAGTCTTTGCATCTTCAGAAAGATGGGAACAGGAGGATAAAAGGCACTTTTATAATCAACATTTTGTCCTTAAGCAGTCTTTTTCTTTTAAAACGAGTTTTCATTATTTATAAGTGCTCTGGAGGTGTTACTGAGCAGGGTTTTCGTGCAAAGATTTGATAGGAGTTAGATGAAGCTTACAGAATTGATTTGAGAAGCATGAAAATGATGATCTGCTTCACGCATTGCACCATTAACACACTTCGCCTTGTATCCCTTGAAAAGTTTAAATCTCAGTGTAAGAATATGTGCGTTGAAGTGTGCCTTTGTGTGTAAGTGAGAATCGGGCAGAAGTGTCCACTTGAACACTGCGTGACTATTAATTCAAAGATGAAAAAAGACAGAATTAAGTGTTCTGAAACTGTGGATGTGATTGTGATTGAATAAAATTGTTAGAATTGAGAAATCAAAGAAATGTGAACTAGCTAATTTGACTTTTCCATGCAGCTGTCCACATTCACTTCAGTTTTTAATATAGAGCATTTTCTGTATGAGGTTTAATGGGCAATGAGAAAAAAAGAAAAAATTTAGGCATAGTTTCAAAAATGAAACTGTGAAACTATTATGCATACACAGGCACACAGTCATTTATGGCACATATTTTGCATTTTCAATATGATGAATATTTCATTACTAAGAAAAGCAAACCGATTCCAGAGCAAAGAACTGAGGGTCAGTGAATTTAGTTTTAAAGAAACTTTTTCTCTCCATCTCTCTCTCTCTCTCTCTCTCTCTGTCAGCCCAATGCACCTCTTTCGTTTTCTTCCAGGAATGGAAATGGAAAAGAAAAAAAAATGACAAGAATGACTTAGACATAAGTGTCAGGAAAAGAGGTCATCTCATGGCACTGGGATGTTAATTCACTGCTATTAATGAAATTTATCCTCTTCACTGTCTGCTCGCCTCAAAAGCAAGGACCCTTAAAGAAACAGACACGTAAGAGGGAGAAATAAAGGGAGAGGAGCTAAAAGACAGACATAAGGGATGAAATCGGAAAGGGGCTTTTTTTAAGGTCAGAGGGGGCAGGGCAAAAGGAAGAGACTGACAATCGTCAGGTGATTAAAAGGACTTGGAGGCTAGGTAGACCTACAAAATGAATAACTGTGGACCCAAAACCACGCCATAAGGCTCAATGGTTTGTGATTTGCAAGTTGATAAGACAAGAAGATTAATAATGCTGCATGATAATGGTTGCTGGCGACTCAGCTGGGGAGATGGTAATGATGTGATCTTGCTGTAGGAGCAGTTCAGCACAGCACAGCGGTGAAGAGATGGCAAAAAAAAAAGAGAGAGAAAAAACACTCATCCCAATTGGCCCTCAGGATATGGAGAGTTTGAAAAATTAGAATACAGTTATCATTTTAATTAGATATAAAGTTTTTTTCATGTAATTTTGCTGAAATGAGGACTTCACAGAATGCATTTTGCAGCATTCAGCCCACCATAATTCCTGAGTGACAGTTTTCTTAATTTGTTAGGTGTTTTTTTTCCGCTTGAATCAAACTTTTTCTTTAGGCATTTTGGAGAATGCACTATAAATGAAAATGAAAAATGGTGAGGACAGGAAGACTTAGATTTTGGCTATGTACACATCAGATCTGACAAGAGTATCGTAAAACTTGGAGAAAGTATTTTTCTTGCGAACTAACTGGGAATAAATATTTATGATTGTGCATCTTTGCTCTTAGTGATTTAGATTAGATATTTAACAGCCTAATCATAAAACCAATTTAGTTTATATATATTTATATATAAAGTTTTAGTTTTTTTGTTGTTGTTGTTTTTCTTTTTTTTTTTTTTTTTTTTTTGCAATAATGGCCAGCTGACTGTGTATTATACCACATAAATAAATAAATGTACATGAAATATTGATTTAACTTAAAATAATTTTATTTTGGAAGACAAAAAAAAAAAAAAAAAAACTATTAGAGACTACACAGTGTAAGAAATTGTTTGCCAGGGACAATAGTCAATTATACAGTTTATTGTTCATTATACAAATAAATAAAAGAAATATTTGCCCCCAAAAATGCTGCGATTGACCAATCAGAATCACATATTCCAGAGAGCTTATAAAATTATTAAGGCTGTTGGTTTAACATATTAATTCGGTGCTATTAATAATAAAAAAAAATAATGCGTAAAAAAAAGTACACAATTAATCGTCCCCGGACCATAATATGGAATATTCTTTTTATCTAAGCAATTCAAGCTTGTAGTACCACCTGGTTTCTCCAGGGGGCAGTAAGAAAAACTCACTGTAAAGGCAACGCTTGTCTTATACATACAGAGAACAAACCACACTTACAGAGACCAGGCAACAAAAGATGAGAACACGATCATGCTTTCAAACACAGCTTGATGGATGGCAAATCCGAAGGCAGGGATCTCAATACTTGTTTTTCTAAGTTTCAAACTTAGTTTAACTTGACACAGCAACCTAAAAACGGTACTTTGATGACGTGACGCAACCTAGACGCTCCAAAAGCATCCGTCTGACACAGGTTTACACTGATGCGTCCTTAAAACAATTCGTAAATCTTGGACCGATTGACGAATTCAGTTGCTAAATGGATTGCTATGGACTGTAGACCAATGATAGGCTTAATGTTCAGTAATATGAAAATAAACAATATATTGCATTCTAAAGCCTCTTTTTGTATTCTTTTTTAATTATCTGTATTATATATATATATATATATATATATATATATATAGTTTTGCTCAAAAGTTTGCATACCCTGGCAGAAATTGTGAAATTTTGGCATTGATTTTGAAAATATGACTGATCCTTTTATTTAAGGATAGTGATCATATGAAGCCATTTATTATCACATAGTTGTTTGGCTCCTTTTTAAATCGTAATGATAACAGAAATCACCCAAATGGCCCTGATCAAAAGTTTATATACCCTTGAATGTTTGGCTTTGTTACTGACACACACAGGTTTAAATGGCAATTAAAGTTTAATTTCCCACACCTGTGGCTTTTTAAATTGCAATTAGTGTCTGTGTATAAATAGTCAATGAGTTTGTTAGCTCTCACGTGGATGCGCTGAGCAGGCTAGATACTGAGCCAATGGGAGCAGAAAAGGACTGTCAAAAGACCTGCGTAACAAGATAATGGAACTTTATAAAGATGGAAAAGGATATAAAAAGATATCCATGCCTTGAAAATGGCAGTCAGTACTGTTCAATCACTTATTAAGAAGTGGAAAATTCGGGGATCTCTTGATACCAAGCCAAGGTCAGGTAGACCAAGAAATATTTCAGCCACAACTGCCAGAAGAATTGTTCGGGATACAAAGAAAAACCCACAAGTAACCTCAGGGGAAATACAGGCTGCTCTGGAAAAAGACGGTGTGGTTGTTTCAAGGAGCACAATATGACGATACTTGAACAAAAATGAGCTGTATGGTCGAGTTGCCAGAAAGAAGCCTTTACTGTGCCAATGCCACAAAAAATTCTGGTTACAATATGCCCGACAACACCTTGACACGCCTCATAGCTTCTGGCACACTGTAATTTGGAGTGACGAGACCAAAATAGAGCTTTATGGTCACATCCATAAGCGCTATGTTTGGAGAGGGGTCAATAAGGCCTATAGTGAAAAGAATACCATCCCCACCTTGAAGCATGGTGGTGGCTCACTGATGTTTTGGGGGTGTGTGAGCTCTAAAGACACGGGGAATCTTGTGAAAATTGATGGCAAGATGAATGCAGCATGTTATCAGAAAATACTGGCAGACAATTTGCATTCTTCTGCACGAAAGCTGTGCATGGGACGCTCTTGGACTTTCCAACACGACAATGACCCTAAGCACAAGGCCAAGTTGACCCTCCAGTGGTTACAGCAGAAAAAGGTGAAGGTTCCGGAGTGGCCATCACAGTCTCCTCACTCTAACGTGTGGTTCATGCAAGACGACTAAAGACTTTGCATGACCTGGAGGCATTTTGCCAAGACGTATGGGCAGCTATAACACCTGCAAGAATTTGGGGCCTCATAGACAACTATTACAAAAGACTGCACACTGTCAATGATGCTAAAGGGGGCAATACACAGTATTAAGAACTAAGGGTATGCAGACTTTTGAACAGGGGTCATTTCATTTTTTTCATTGTTGCCATGTTTTGTTTTATGATTGTGCCGTTCTGTTATAACCTACAGTTGAATAAGAAATAAAAGAAATGTGTTTTGCCTGCTCACTCATGTTTTCTTTAAAAATGGTACATATATTACCAATTCTCCAAGGGTATGCAAACTTTTGAGCACAACTGTATATACAGGTGCTGGTCATATAATTAGAATATCATCAAAAAGTTGATTTATTTCACTAATTCCATTCAAAAAGTGAAACTTGTATATGATATTCATTCGTTACACACAGACTGATATATTTCAAATGTTTATTTCTTTTAATTTTGATGATTATAACTGACAACTAAGGAAAATCCCAAATTCAGTATCTCAGAAAATTAGAATATTACTTAAGACCAATACAAAGAAAGGATTTTTAGAAATCTTGGCCAACTGAAAAGTATGAACATGAAAAGTATGAGCATGTACAGCACTCAATACTTAGTTGGGGCTCCTTTTGCCTGAATTACTGCAGCAATGCGGCGTGGCATGGAGTCGATCAGTCTGTGGCACTGCTCAGGTGTTATGAGAGTGGCCTCTGATAGTGGCCTTCAGCTCTTCTGCATTGTTGGGTCTGGCATATCGCATCTTCCTCTTCACAATACCCCATAGATTTTCTATGGGGTTAAGGTCAGGCGAGTTTGCTGGCCAATTAAGAACAGGGATACCATGGTCCTTAAACCAGATACTGGTTGCTTTGGCACTGTGTGCAGGTGCCAAGTCCTGTTGGAAAATGAAATCTGCATCTCCATAAAGTTGGTCAGCAGCAGGAAGCATGAAGTGCTCTAAAACTTCCTGGTATACGGCTGCGTTGACCTTGGACCTCAGAAAACACAGTGGACCAACACCAGCAGATGACATGGCACCCCAAACCATCACTGACTATGGAAACTTTACACTGGACCTCAAGCAACGTGGATTGTGTGCCTCTCCTCTCTTCCTCCAGACTCTGGGACCCTGATTTCCAAAGGAAATGCAAAATTTACTTTCATCAGAGAACATAACTTTGGACCACTCAGCAGCAGTCCAGTCCTTTTTGTCTTTAGCCCAGGCGAGACGCTTCAGACGCTGTCTGTTGTTCAAGAGTGGCTTGACACAAGGAATGCGACAGCTGAAACCCATGTCTTGCATACGTCTGTGCGTAGTGGTTCTCCCCCACATTTTTGAATGGGTTTTGTTTCACAATCCTCTCCAGGGTGCGGTTATCCCTATTGTTGCTGGCACTGGCAATGACCATGAAGTAAAGAACCCGAGTGCAAATTTATTCCAACAGTGTAATCCATAAACCCTAACTACAAATGTAAATAAAACATAAACATGAACTTACCTTGACATAAACTTGACTTGACATAAACATGAACTAACAACCAAAGTTACAACAATACCTGAACATGGACAATGGAAAACATGAGGGTTAAATACATGAACATGGGAGAAACAAGATAACGGGGGCCTGGGTAGCTCAGTGGTAAAGAGGCTGGCTACCACCCCTGGAGTTCGCTAGTTTGAATCCAAGGGTGTGCTAAGTGACTCCAGCCAGGTCTCCTAAGCAACCAAATTGGCCTGGTTGCTAGGGAGGGTAGAGTCACATGGGGTAACATCCTCATGGTCGCTATAATGTGGTTCGTTCTCAGTGGGGCGTGTGGTGAGTTGAGTGTGGTTGCCACGGTGGATTGCGTGAAGCCTCCGTGGCAACGCACTCAACAAGCCACATGATAAGATGTGCGGGTTGATGGTCTCAGATGCGGAGGCAACTCAGATACATACTCCACCACCTGGACTGTGGCGAATCACTACGCAACCACAAGGACTTAAAAAGCACATTGGGAATTGGGCATTCCAAATTGGGAAGAGAAAAAAGATAAGACAATAAACCAATGAAAACAAGATACATGAACGTGGAGAGAAACATTAAATCACATGACAAGGGAACAACATGACATGAAACAGGAACTAGAAAAATATAAAATAAAAGACATGAAAAACATGAAGCAACAAAATACACATGAAAACTATAATCATGGTTGGGGAAATACATGTAACGGGAATACGTATTTAAAATACAAAATATAAGTAACTGTATTCCACTACAGTTACTATTTAAATCATTGGTAATTAGAATACAGTTACATTCAAAAAGTATTTTAATTATTAAAGAGATTATTTGCATTTTATTGTCATTTGTTGAATTTTATATTTAGTCCTTTCAGATGGAAACATTTATACATATAAATTATGCGATCCAAAGTGCATTTGAACAGCGGTGAAACACTTTCTTATGATGTGTTACATTCATACGAGCAGACAGAGAAGTACGTTTGAAGTAAGTTTGGAGCAGAAGAAATAGAAATAAACCTTGTGTAAATTGTCAGCTTTACGCTAAGCTAAAATGCTATTTCTAGCCATTTTACATGCACGTGTTAACAGGCACGATCATATTTGTTTATCAATAAAATTCACGTTGGATCATAATTTCTTTTTTTCTAGTAAGACCTTTGATATTAGGGCAAAAATTGTATTCTTGATAATAATTGTTGTATTGTTTTCCTGTAAAAATATCTAAAAATCCTTAAAACAAGATCAATTTGATTTATCTTGTTTTAGAAACAACACTGCATAAGATATTTAGGTTTTTCAGAGAATGTATTTTTAACATGTGTATTTTGTCTTACTGTACTGGCAGAGTTTTTATAGTCAAAACAAGTGAAAAAATCTACCAGTGCTGAAGAAGTAATCCAAAGTATTTAGAATACATTACTGACCTTGAGTAATCTAACGAAATACATTACAAATGACATTTTACAGCATGTAATCTGTAGTGAAATACATTTCAAAAGTAACCCTCCCAACCCTGACTATAATATTAAAGGTTAAAATTAACAACAGAGTCCAAATTCATTTTCTGTTTATTTTAGATATAATAATCAACACTCAAATAAAAACTTCTATACAAAAAAGTTGTATACAACATACAATAAATGAGACATCACTAACAGGTTAAGTATGAATATAATGAATATATAATATAGTGCATATATTTAGCAAAATGCTCCTCTCTAGAGTTTTTTTTTTTTTTCAAGCTAACTATCGAGCTATGGACACTGAATGAATTTCCTGAGGTAAATGTATGGTTACGTGACATATCATTTACAAGCTGTTTTATTGACGTCTTTCCGCGGTTTAAACACTGATTGGGCGATTACATGAGAGCTAATACATTTCAGTAAGTTGTACTGTATCTTTCAACATACCTTATGATGTTCATTCATGTTTATTTCATGCTATATCTAGTAAAGATGAAGAGATGATCGGTTCACGCGCGCTCCGCGCTGCCGCTGTCACGCGATCTGTCACGCCACATTAAAGAGCGTCAAAACGGTATTTATTGTTTGAATTTCATGATAAAATTGACAGAATTTGAAAGATGAGACTTTGTTTCATATCAAAAGTAACAAAGCACAAAGCTTATTGCGATTATTATATGGGAGGCGCACTACAAATAATGTTTAGTGAAGTTTTGTTCACGCATCAACTGAAAACAGCACAGACTAAAAGATCGATTCTTGGGATTTAAGAATCGATATCAGTTCTTCAAAATGAGAATCGATTAAAATCGGGAAATCGATATTTTCAACCCAGCCCTATTAAATATAACTATTTATAATTATTGAATCATTATGCACTGAATTATTGTTATTTGAGGGGCTTTCAAAGCAAATATTTATGTATGCAATTAATTGTGTTTAATTAGATTAAATAATCGGCATACCATGTAATTAATTTGATTACAAATTGTAATTGTTTGAGAGCTCTAAAAATTATACAAGTACTTACACTGGTGGCCAAAAGTTTGGAATAATGTACAGATTTTGCTCTTATGTAAAGAAATTGGTACTTTTTATGCACCAAAGTGGCATTCAACTGATCACAATGTATAGTCAGGACATTAATAACTTGAAAAATTACTATTACAATTTGAAAAAAATGTTCAGAACTTCTTAAACTACTTCAAGGAGTTCTCATCAAAAAATCCTCCACGTGCAGCAATGACAGCTTTGCAGATCCTTGGCATTCTAGCTGTCAGTTTGTCCAGATACTCAGGTGACATTTCACCCCACACTTCCTGTAGCACTTGCCATAGATGTGGCTGTCTTGTTGGGCACTTCTCACACACCTTACAGTCTAGCTGATCCCACAAAATCTCAATGGGGTTAAGATCCATAACACTCTTTTCCAATTATCTGTTGTCCAATGTCTGTGTTTCTTTGCCCACTCTAACATTTTCTTTTTGTTTTTCTGTTTCAAAAGTGGCTTTTTCTTTGCAATTCTTCCCACAAGGAAGAATTACTGTTGTACATGAAACTGGTGTTGAGCGGGTAGAATTCAATGAAGCTGTCAGCTGAGGACATGTGAGGCATCTATTTCTCAAACTAGAGACTCTGATGTATTTATCCTTTTGTTTAGTTGTACATCTGGCCTTCCACATCTCTTTCTGTCCTTGTTAGAGCCAGTTGTCCTTTGTCTTTGAAGACTGTAGTGTACACCTTTGTGTGAAATCTTCAGTTTTTAGGCAGTTTCAAGCATTATTTAGCCTTCATTCCTCAAAACAATGATTGACTGATGAGTTTCTAGAGAAAGCTGTTGTTTTTTTGTTTTTTTGCCATTTTTGACCTAATATTGGCCTTAAGACATGCCAGTCTATTGCATACTGTGGCAACTCAAAAACAAACACAAAGACAATGTTAAGCTTCATTTAATGAACCAAATAGCTTTCAACTGTGTTTGATATAATGACAAGTGATTTTCTAGTACCAAATTAGCAATTTAGCATGATTACTCAAGGATAAGTTGTTGGAGTGATGGCTGCTGGAAATGGGGCCTGTCTAGATTTGATCAAAAATGACTTTTTTCAAGTAGTGATGGTGCTGTTTTTTTTACATCAGTAATGTCCAGACTATATTTTGTGATCAGCTGAATGCCACTTTGGTGAATTAAAGTACCAATTTCCTTCCGAAACAGCAAAATCAGTACGTTATTCCAAACGTTTGGCTGCCAGTGTATATAAAAGTATATGCTTTCTCATATACTTTCTTGAGAAGCTTACCTAGAAAGTTATAGGAGACTGAAATTTGGAATTTTGAATCTCTGGGTAGTCCCCTATATTTCATTAACCTGAAATATTCACATCTGTTGTTTTATTGTGGCACACTCATGCATGGTCATATGACAGCAGTGACTCCAGAGTCTCCACTTAGTGTCTTCGAATAAACAAATTAAACGTGAAAATCAAGTCGTAATAAGTTTGTTCACAAGATCCTTGAGTGCCGACGTGTGATATAGCATGTGTTGAAACCCCCACGTTCTTACTTGTGAAACGAGTGTGAGAGTTTGTTTGTGTGCGTATGTTATGAATGGATCACTAGCTTACTGAATACTGCACAGTATATACACTCACTGAGAACTTTATTAAGAACACCTGTACACATACTTATTTATGCGATTATCTAATCAGTCAATCGTGTGGCAGCAGTACAGTGCATAAAATCATGCAGATACAGGTCAAGAGCTTCTGTTAATGTTCGCATCAACCATCAGAATGGGGAAAAAATGTTATCTCTGTGATTTAGACCGTGGCATGATTGTTGGTGCCAGACGGGCTGGTTTGAGTATTTCTGTAACTGCTGATCTTCTGGGATTTTTACACACAACAGTCTCTAGAGTTTACTCAGAATGGTGCCAAAAACAAAAAACATCCAGTGAGCAGCAGTTCAGCAGACGGAAATGCCTTGTTGATGAGAGAGGACAACAGAGAATGGCCAGACTGGTTCAAGCTGACAAAAAGACTAGGGTGACTCAGATAACAACTCAACTGTACAATTGTAGTAAGCAGAATAGCATCTCAGAATGCACAACAAGTCGAACCTTGAGGCGAATGGGATACAACAGCAGAAGACCATGTCGGGCACTTTATTAGACCATAGTGTTCCTGATAAAGTGCTCGATGAGTGTACATTGTATAATGCCTACATTTTTTTTTTTTTTTTTTAAGTTAATGAAACAGTTGCCATTATTCCACAATATGTTTTAAACAGTAGTATGCTACATTGTTGTCACTATGTTTGTCACGTGACGGTTATCATCTTGGAAATAAAATGGTTATTTTTAATACAGTTTTGTGTAAAATGCTGTAATTTTTGGCAATCCAGTCCAATAATGATTATACTGCTCGTTCTGGAAAATGTAGAAGGGGTATTTCCGGCATACAGACCATTCACATGCATTACTGTGCACAGTATCTACATTATATAGTGCAGCAATAGTAAGAGTAGTAAGTATGTATGCTATTTCATACATACTGTAGCCTACGGGTTTGGAAAAATGAGTATGTACAGGATGAATCCATAGAGCTAAGTGTCAAATATATTTTTAGTTATTCAGATACTTTGTACATTTACAAAACGATGAAGGTTGCTTTTGCCAGAGCTGAGTTCATTTAAAACAATTCAAACAAAATTCCTTTCTTGTTTCATGCCATCGCTGACACACAATCCCTCCATTTATATTTTAATTTGAAGCACTGTAGTTAATTATTGCAGCTGGGTTGTAATGATGAGCTCTGCATTTGCATAGGTCACAATGAAATGAATGAATTTTCGGGAAATATTCCACCATTGAAGTGCCAACTTTGCTAGAGGTCACAGTAGCTAAGAATGCTCCCCCTATGCCCCGTAATGAGTTAATAACTGATATTAAACTCTAATTAAAAGGCCAGCACTGGGTGAGTGAAACAGTTAATAGAGCAATAGCTCAGATGTTTCTCTTAATGCATAGCCAAAGCAGAGATTGCCTATTCAAATTAAACCTAGCAGGGTTATTGTCTGTGAGCCCGGCTGCATTCTGACACTTTAATTACGACGGGGGAGGAAGTTGCATTTTTCACCACGACAGTTTGCCTCGGCGTGACTTCATGTCGACATCATTGCAGGAAGTGATACCTTACGTAAATTATTATACATGTCAGATGGGCATTTGAGAATGGTTACCAGTAGCCATGCGCTGATATAATGGAGCCTTCTCTGCTCTCTCGCTGTGTATCTGTGTATTGCGCTGCTGTGTTAACATACTGCATCGGTCACGCTTTGCTGCGGTGGATATTTGTCTTGCAGTGGGATTGACATCTATTTGAGCTTGGCAGGCTGTCAGTTTGACACAAAGTGAATGAGGCATATTAGACGCATGCACACTCCTCCAGTTTACGGCCTTTAAGTGGCGTGCTGATGCACTGATAGCTACTAGTAAGCAACGATAAGTGCAGGGAGAGGTGACAATGTCAATAGTCATAATCTCGCCCGCCAGGAAATGATAAAACACGCGTGCCGTATCTGCTAAACATGCCCTCAATATCCACTAATAAAATGAAGGGAAAAATTTATTTGAAGAAGATGAAAACGATGAGAAAAAAAAAAAAACGAAACAATCAATAAGCCATCGGATGATAAATATGAAATTGCCGTGTAGAGTGAATATATTTGCTCCCGTGTGGAAGGCTGTCGAATGAGTATGAAGAGGACTAAGAAAGCTTATTTGTATGTAAATGTGGAATTGATTATATTTATTTGTAGGCTTTTGCTGAAGATGTGCCAGGGGGACAGATTATTTCTGGGCTCTACTGTACATGGGGGGCCCAAATCTAAGATTGACTACTGTATAAACCACTGTTCTGAGATCAGCTCGAGTGTTCTGGGTTCAATCCATGTTAAGCTCATTCGACATTTGTGGCATAATGTTGATTTCCACAAAAACTAATCTTAACTTGTCGCTCATTTATAAAAAATAAAAAAAATAAAATAAAAAAGAAAGACATTTTTTTTTATAGTTGTTACAGTAAGGTAATTACAATGGAAGTGAATGGGGCCCTTCCATAAACATTTAAATGCACCCTGTTTCTAAATTAAAGCCACAAGATATAAACATTAGTTGTGTTTACATGATTGTAGTATGATAAAATCATGTACAAATCTTATCTGTGTAATGTTATAACCAATATTGCAACTTCATTGTTATGATGAAACAACGCCGGTAAACCCTGTAATCTGGTAAATGCTGTAATGCTGGTAAATCTCTGTTTATCACACTAAAATCATGTTAACACATATAATGTTTATATCTTGTAGCTAAACGTTTATGTACTGTATGTACTAGCCCCATTCACTTCTGTTGTAAGATTTTTGCTTTATAAGGTCAAAATAATTTTTTGTGGTAATAAACATTATGCCATAAATGCTGTTAATTGAGCTAACATTGTTTTGAACCAGGAACATTCCTCTAAATTAGACCTCCATTGTTAGAGTATACAGCACATGCTTAAGGTATGTTGAGCTGTGGTGTTCA
Source organism: Myxocyprinus asiaticus (assembly GCF_019703515.2). NCBI lineage: Eukaryota > Metazoa > Chordata > Actinopteri > Cypriniformes > Catostomidae > Myxocyprinus > Myxocyprinus asiaticus. The sequence continues at coordinate 25,834,066 of NC_059388.1, read as the reverse complement.
TCTGAGAGAATGAGGTTCAAGGCGATTCCATTCCCCTTCTGTTTCAATACTAAAAAGTGGCAAAAAGCCCAATAAAAAAGCCTTTCATTAAAGTATTTTGTTTTTGTATTTATTTATTTTTTTGTCCAGGATTTTGATAGGATGGTCAGATTTTCCATAGAGTGGGTCGTTGACATGCACTGTGGTGCGACATGTATAAACTCCATCTAAAACTATTTAAAATGTTGCTTATTGTGCTAATTTAGCATTTTATAATTATTATGCATGCAAATTTTATGACCTCATATTAATAGAGACTACAAGGATCCTTTGTAATTAAAAAAAATTATAATAATAATCATTTGTCACACCACATGACTATATAAAATGATCTAATGAAGGCAAAAAGGTTATTTTTTTAATTAGTAAAAAAAAAAAAAAAAGAACTAAATTATGACCAGTTATAGGACCTCAGATTATACATTGATGCACATCTATCCTAAATTAGTGATGTTGATTTAAAAAAAAAATTACCCTGAGTACATTACAGCATCATGTTTTTTTGTTCATATTCATAAGAGCCTCCCTCTCAGAATTATGAATAATGAAAAAATTCTTATAATCAGCGGTCATGTGATCCATGTGAGCCTGGTTTGACTTATGGCACTAACCTCAAGACCTCCCCTTGCAGATAGTTTTCACCTCTCAGCATCAGTACAGAGCATTTAGCCCTGGTTAAGCTCACTATTCCTGCACGCTGCTCTTCTCGAGAATATTCTAATTACCAGTCCACCCTCATTATGTTTGCCATGTCATTGTGTGTGGACGGAGGGAGGGAGTGGGAGCGGGAGAGACCAAGAGAGAGACTGCAAGCGGTTTGGACCAATTTTGTAATTTCTTAATCACTTTTTTGTCAACCTTTGCATGTGCCTGGGTTAATACCATAAATTGAATATTGCTTTGGTTTTCATCTAAATAGGCTATCATGCTATTGCCGTGGTGCTTAGTGAAATCTATTATTGTAATTTGCATAGTGTTTTTTAGAGCAAAGATCCTACAAAGGCTAGAAGAACAAAGAGCTCATGAGGGAGAAAATAGGACAGAAATGATCCGGCCCACGCTTCAAATGTGACGTCAGCCCCCTAATGAAATCCTTTGACTGAGACCATAGCAAATGGTGAAATTCATATCTGACACTTAATGGTTTGCATAGAAATTAGAAAGCGCCTGTGCTTGATGTGCCTGATTAATTTACACTACTTTTGTTGTGTTGGCACTGCTGAAAATAATTTGCTGGGTGGATATATATATATATATATATATATATATATATATATATATATATATATATATATATATATATATATATATATATATATATATATATTTTTTTTTTTTTTTTTTTTATTATTATTATTATTATTTTTTTTTTTCGGAGCAAGGGTTACCATAAAAAAAAAAAAAAAGTTAATCATAAAAATGCAATAAAAAAAGAGTTAAATAAAACATCTAATTGCTAGAAAGAAAAAAAAAAGAAAAAAAAGAACACAAAGCTCTTTGCATGTGTCGCTTTTGGGAGGGCTGGCCACTTGATTTCCTATGAAAATTAATCGGCTATCAAACAATCTTCGTCTGCTGAGGATGATTATAAAGCCAGGAGAGAGACACAGAGAGAGTGAGAGAGAGAGAGAGAGAATGCCCTTTGTGTAGGTGAAATGTGTCGGAGACTGTCATCGTAATATACCTCAGTGAAATGAAGGTTAATTCTGATGTACAGCCTGTATGGCAGTCATTATCAGCGAATCATGAAAATAAATTAAGCCACTGAAATAGATACGTCCTCTTCGTGCACACAGCAGGGATCCGGTGAGCGATGGACGGATGAACTTTACAGATTATTATTGGAAAATACTGCCGAATTCAATTAATGCACCTAAAAGACACCTTTATAGAGGGCAGCCATAATTTAAATGACAGCGGGATGTAATTTTGCTTGTTATAAGTCAAATTTGCAGAGTTTCATGTTCCACATATTTCATTTTTTCCCCTGCTCTTTCACTCATATTCCTCTGCTTTTTATTCTTCCCCTCCATTAGAACACATTCCTCGAATGGAGTGATCTCTTTCTGTGCGTTCACAATTCCGTCTTAACGGAGACATCTGCAGCATTTACAAAAATAAAATCCTCGGAATTTATGCTTCTGTCTGGCCGGTTCTTCTGAGCACTCTGTAATCCCTCACGGCATACTCCACGCACCCTCTCCCTTCTCGAATGAACTTAGAGGTGTGCACACATGCGTCGTCTTTATGCAGATCACCTGCCTTCTCGCTCTCATTGAGGGCCTGATGATAGGTCTAAATGGTTGACCTCTCACCCCTTGACAACGGGAGGGGAGAACAGGAAGCTTCGGTGTTAATCCATGCAGGCATCTGACAAGCGCCGGGGTAGACTGGGAGTCCATATCAGCCTGACCCCGGCACATGGCACCTTTATCTGTTAATCTACAGCTCTCTTTAACAGCTTGCTGAATTAACACCCTGGCAGGGCAAGAGGGCTTTCGATTAACACACATCAGCCCCTCCGTGCCGAGCACGAAAGAGATGCTACCTTGTCTTCCTGCTTGTGTATGGAAGACGTTTAACCACCCGCCCTCCCGAAGAGTTTCCAGGGCACTCTGAAAGTAGTTAAGGAAAGAAATTCTCAAAAGTTGCACAAATGTCATTTGAATAAGATGAAGGAAGATGCCAATAGAATATTAAAGTAGATTAGTAGGAGTAACTGCTTTATTGTAAAGTATTAATCATTGATGTAACATATATCTTTGTTGGTCAATGTATACTAAATGAGTTCTTTTTACTAAATGCTAAATTGGTTACTGTTTTAGGATATAATATGTTAAATCTGTTTCAATGTAGCTGGTTCACATAAATCAGTAGTTCTCATTTGGTTTTGCTTCAGAACCCAGATTTTACTTTTACTAGTGACCAAACACTGTACCAAAATTGTTTATCACACAAAAGTAAATGTCCTTAGAATACAAAAAGCAACATTTTTACTCTATTTCTATATAGGAGACCTGCGATCCATATATAATATAGAAATGATAAAAATGAGATGTGTGTATAAATATATATACACTACTGGTCAAAAGTTTTGAAACACTTATTCTTTATTATAATTTTTTTTTTTCTTCACATTTTAGAATAATAATAAAGTCATTAAAACTATGGAATAACATAAATGGAACTATGGGAATTATGTTGTGACTAAACAAAATTCAAAATAAATCAAAACTGTGTTATATTTTAGCATCTTCAAAGTAGTCACCCTTTGCCTAGAATTTGCAGACATGAACTCTTGACATTTTCTCAACCAACTTCTTGAGGTATCACCCTGAGATGTTTTTAAACAGTATTGAAGGAGTTCCCATCTATGCTGGGCACTTATTGGCTGCTTTTCTTTATTATTTGGTCCAAGTCATCAATTTCAAAAACTTTTTTTTTTTTTATTATTAAATTTTAGTTTTATAATGACATAAATTAATATGGTGGCACAATTATATTTTTGTCTACAAAACTAATTTCAAACATTTAAGCATACGCCTTCAGATCAAAAGATTTTTAAGATCATCTCAGTCAAGTGTTTCAAAACTTTTGACCGGTAGAGTGTGTGTGTATATATATATATATATATATATATATATATATATATATATATATATATATATATATATATATATATATATATATATACAGGATATATATGTATATACATTTCATGTTTTGTATTTGTTTTTTAAATTGCTTATAATTGTAATTAAAATTATATATAATATAATATAAATTACATAAAATGATATAATATATAAATTGTAAAAATTATAATAACATTATACATTATAATTAAATATTGAATTACTATATATATATATATATATATATGTATGTATCATTTTTAGTGTTTTAGTATTTCTTTTATATATAGTATTAATTATAATTATAAGCTGTATATATAATATAATTTTTACTAAGTCATTTAATATTGTTATTATGTATTAATTGTATTATAATTGTATATATTTATATTATAGTTTATAATTTTAATTACATTTATAAGCAATTTATAAAACAAATACAAAATTTGTATTATTAAATGTATTATTTCACACAAACAAATTGACAATTGAGTATGTTTTAGATTTGAATGAGTAGAAAATCTGCAATAGTTTGCAGGAAAAAAAAACTAAATTTTTGAAAGTGGCATTACTATGATTTTCATTTTTAAATGTTTTTTTTTTCTTTTTTGTGAAGATGATAAAAGTCTTATCAAAGTATTTTAAAGATAATGACCTCTCTTCGTTTTCGATTGTTATCTTTTATATATTTATCATTCTTTCTATTCCCAGTTTCCTGCTAATGAAATATAGTTACAGCATCCTTATGGATATTGAACTCATCTTTGGGTTGTGGAATTGAAAGTGGATGATCACTCATTGCAGCAGATAGTAAAATCAATAGGTATATTGTGTGTGTGTGTGTGTGTGTGTGTGTGTGGCTGCGATATCTTTAGAACGGCAGACTGTGTACGGTAGAAGGAAGGAAAATGTGAGGGAGTGGGGCCACCTTTTGACGACAATAATGCACAGTCACACTGACAGCTGTGTTTCCCTGCACAATGCACACACCCTGTCTCTCTCTCTCTCTCTCTCTCTCTCTCTCTCTCTCTCACTGTCTTATATACACACACACACACACATGCAGACAGGGACCTCAGACAAAGCAGGGCCGGCTAATTCCAATGAGAGGCAAATCAATCAGCTTTCTTTAATCACAGCACTACTTTTCTAGTCTGGCAGTAATGATGAAATTCTACGTAGGGTGATCCCATAAGAAACACACTCACATGCGCACATACACCCCGTCGATTTTAGTACTCCAGACACTTACGCTGATGATTTTCATTTTTCAATTACATTATCAAGTCAGCCAATCAATCGTGGGGCTTATCAATAATTAATGCTTCAATGACTATTAAAACTCCTAAATAAAGCTGCAACATGGCCTCCGACAACATTTAATGATTTTAGCTCTGTGACATATTGCTGGGGCAAAATAATCTCCATATTTATTTTTAAATTGATAATTTCAATGATTCATTAGATCAGCAGGGAGGCAAAGCGAATATCTTTATTTGAATGATGCATATAATACATTCTAGATGATTACCAGCCCTTCCTGCATAATAGCTTGTACTGCAACCTCATATGTGCACACACACAACACACAAATAGTTGCATTATTGAGATTAGGGTGTTGAATTGAACAGTTAGACGGTGTAGTAAGGGAAATGTTTTGCTGCGGAGCAGAGAGGTTCTGCTCAGAGGGGTGTTAATTTGCATGGTTACGGATCAGCGTTGCAGTCTGCTACTCTCGCCTGTTGCTGCCACCCCTCGCAGAGCGAAACAACTGTTTATAAACAGCTTTGGAGCCCACAGGCCCTGAACTGATCCAACCTTGCAGCAAATGTAGCTTTGATCTGATTAATCTGAAAGCTGAACTCTCTGTCTCTCTCCCGTTTGTATGTGATGTCTCTTTTGCATAATACAGAATGGCAATCATTGGTAGGGATGATCGCCCTTCAGTTTTTAGGAGTCTTTCTCTTTATACTACCGTGCCAGATGGTGATACAGTGTAATTCAGTTTTTATAGAGCTACAAGGGAAACTTCAAGTCATTTGTTGGATGTACAGTAGAATAGATTTGTTATGGTGTTTTACATTCAGTAGCATATCATTTTACAAAGACTATCATTTTACAGGACACAATTTTTGAAAGGCAATCACTTTGAACTCAACATGTGATGGTATTCGCAGCTAATTTTCCTTCCATTATTTGATGTATTTGACAGAATTTAAAAAAATAAAAACTTGATTTTAACCATCACTACTTGATTAGACTCTGAGACTGAGATAAATGTGGTGTGTACTTTTTCGATGTTAAAATAAGTTTGGTGAACCAGTAATTACACACTTAATTAGGAATATTCTGGGTTCAAGCTCAATTGACAGCATTTGTCATAATGTTGATTACCACACATCTTGAAAACAGAAAACACCTTCATTCCTCGAAGCAAAAGCAAAAATCAAGGTTCCAGTGAGGCACTTACATAGGAAGTGAATGGGGCCAATCCGTAAGCATTAAAATAATCACAGTTTCAAAAGTATAGCAAAAAATGTATACAATATGCACTGTAACATGTTTTTAGTGTGATAAAATCACTCTGGGAAGTTGTATCCAATTTTACAACTTTGTTGCCATGACAAAGTGATGCAGTAAACCCTAATACGATGGAAAAAACATCAATTTAAACAACTTTACAGCTACACAGAAGAATTAGTCATGTCATTTTTATTTGTATAGTGCTTTTCACAATACAAATAATTTCAAAGCAGCTTTACAGAAAATCATACTGTAATGTCTAATGCTTTAAATGTCTTAAAAGTCCCCATTTAGCAGTTTCATTGAAAAATGGAAATGGAAATCATGCCTTAATTTGTTTTATTTATTTTTTTTAGTTAATCTCAATTGACAGCATTTGTGGCATAATACTCATTACCACAAAATACATTTTAACTCGCCCCTCATTTTCTTTAAAAAAGCAAAAATCTGGGTCTTTCAATAACTCTTACATTGGAAGTGAATGGGGGCCAAGCCATAAACGTTAAAATACTGACTGTTTCAAAAGTATAGACACAAGACATGAAAAATATGTGTGTTAACATTATTTTAGTGTGATAAAATCACTTACTAACCATTTCTGTGTAAAGTTATAGCCAATTTTACAATTTTGTTGCCATGACGATGTCAATGTCAAACCCAAACAAATCCTAAAATGACTGTGAAAAGTAAGTTTAAACAACTTTACAGCTCAAATGATACATGAGTTTTAACAGAAGAATTTATGTCATTTATTTTTATAAAATTATAAGCATCACATTTCTGCCATTAAATCCTCCTCCAAAAATTGGCCCCAATCACTTCCATTGTAAGTGCCTCACTGTAATTTGTAATTTTTGCCTTTTTTAAAGAAAAGGAAAGATGAGTCGAAACATTGTGCCACAAATGCTGTCGACTGAGCTAAATTTGTATTGAAAATATTAGTAAATTGGGTACATTTTGATTTTAAGTTGACACTACGAGAGTGAAAATCTCTAAAAGTCTCTCAGAATGGTATAGAAAAGTCTGAATGTTGCAGATGTTGTATATGGTGTGTAGTCCGGAGAGAGGCAGTGAGAAAAATTGACAGCATAGAGGTAGAAACATCTGTCAGCAATCAGGCCGATGTGATGAGGAGTAGCTAGTGCTAGTATGCAGCCGCCCAGTGCTGGAATCAGCAGGGCTGGTGAACTTGGCACGGTTTTGTTGTTTATTTGGCCTGACCCAGCGTTCGCCGTGAGGCTACGGCAGCCGCTTACTGAAAGGAGCTTTTGTCCTGCAGCAGAAATCTGTTACAAATATTTACATGGGGGGAATGCAAAGGCCTGGCCTTCTGCCAGCCAGACTGTGGCTATAAAATTCTCTGCACATTCTTGCATTAGTCTTCCTTTCAAACAGCACTATATTTATACCCTTCCTTTATTAATGAGATCACACTGTCAAAGATTATTGGTCAGTCAATGTATGGATTTCACGATCCCACTCGAGCGAAAGCTGCGCTATAATTTAATATCTTTAAACAGAAATACATATGTGCATTTCTGAAGTCTGGGCATGAATGTCCTGGTAAATTTGTATTATTCAAAGCCATTTTTGTTTATTTATTTTTGTGAGAGAATACTCGATATTCAACGTACCTAAATGATGGATTTTTTTCCTGTTATTTCCTAGATTTTACCTCAGACTCACACTTGGGTCAGTGGAAACAATCTCAATTTCAAACACTGCATAATTTCACACAGGAATCTTCCCCCATCTGTATGTATTTCTGAGGTTGAAAACCTCATATCGGTCTTACAGCTTGAATACATCTTGTCTTTTACCCTTGTAGTCGGACCTTGCCAACAGCATCTCCTGCACATTGACATGCAACAAAACTAATGGTACCCAATATGGGAGGGTCTAATCTCAACTAACTGACAAGATTTAAATCGAGGAGACATGTTCTGCTGATTAGCTTCCACACCCACAATTATCCAACTGGGGTGTCAAGCAAGGTTTAACATCTCCACTGATTCTTCTCTCTAGAGACATTCGGTAGGAAACGCAATTGCTTTTAATAACTGCAGCCACCTCCAGCAGCACCATCCAGTGACTGCAGCATTCTCAACCATTCAAACTCCCTTCAAAATTAACCTTTCCAGCAAAAATATAATTTAGTGCAAAATGAACCACAAGCCCTTTTTTTCGCCCCTCTCTTTCTTTTCCTGTCTCCATTCAACCCCCTCCTTCGAATAATTTATTCAAATTGCCCAATTCAGAACAGTGGAGCAATCTGCTGCCCCAGAGAGGACCTGCAAATTCAGATTTTATTCTGAAAAATAAGTTTATATACCTGGACGTCTCCTGACAAATAAGGGACTCATTTGAAACGTCCCCTCGGTTGCGTGTGAATGAGCGCGCCTCGTTAAAATTTAGTTGATTTGAAAATTTCACGAAAAATATTATTTGATTGCAGTCCATGTCCTGCTGTCGTGTGTAGGGCAGCATATGTCACCGACGACTTTGAAACAGAAATTGACCCTGTTTCACGCAGGTGTGATACCCCATGACAAAGGGACATCACCTAACAAGATGGACAGCTCAGTTAATTCCACCTCTCCAAAGCTCTCGTGGCATCAGTTTGGCTTTAGTCTCCACTCAATCACCTACCTGCTTCCTCCACTAATTAACTGTTTTTGTCATGGTGATGAAACCAGGACACAAAGCAATGCGATTAATAATTTACTGTTTAGTTTTACTAATTGATCTGTTTGGGGAATGAAGATAAAAGTAGAACTGCATCCTCAGATCGCAATGCTTTCATATTGCATTTATACACAATCCACAGCATGTTACCACAAGATGAATAATAAACTAAACAATATCAGATAATTATCAACAGGGATTTCAAGAGCTCCCCCTACAAATAACTGGAATTACCTTGGCGCTGCACTCTGTTGACAACAAAGTTGCTAAATAGTGAAGGAATGTTCCAACAAAGGCTCCGTACAAAAGAACAGGTCATTATAAGGGCAACTTTGTAGTTTAAATAAATGTTCTGGGTTTAAAACAATTTATACCAATCAACAATGATGCCACAAATCAACATTAAGCCACAAATGCTGTCAATTGACCTTAACTTGTATTGAACCCAGAACTTTCCTTTAATAACCTTGGAGAGTATATGAAAAAAACATCCCTTTCAACATTCAATGCATTTAATTGCAATCATAAAGATGATTATCTAATGTATTTTCATTTATTTTAACATTAACATTAAAGCGTGTCCTCTTTGTCTTGTGGTATTTTAATGGGCTAGGGTTTACTGAAACATTGTCAAAACCATAATTAAAGGTTTATATTCAGACATACTAGATGAGCTATTTTTGAAACTGTGAATGCCTGTGAATAAATTAGGCAGATTACTCCACTTTGAGTCAAAGCAAATGTGAGCCATGTTTAAGACTAAAGAAATTAGCCACAATCTGTCTCCGATGGGGGACGATCATTAGTCTACATATAGATGTACACACGTAGTTTAGGTTTCCCCAATAAGCGTACTTGGATAGGATTTTGCTTGCTCATATCTTATGAATATTTGTGTGTGGATTTACATATGCGTGCTTTGATGAGCTCAAGTTTATGTCGTGGGCACGACCACCCATCTCAACAATAGCTTAATAAGGTATCCCAAGGTCAAACGTTAAGCCGTCTGGCTGATCAGAAACGGCCTCACCGTCCCGAGGTGCTGTTGCTATTAGCAGCCAACTCCAAGACATTCAATGTGCTAATTTCAGAAAAGGAGGAGGGGCTGGGGTTGTACAGAGATATGAGCTTCTTACTTGCATTGCCATACAGAGTAGGATTAATATGGAATGGGAATACATTTCCGTGCAGTAAGACTAGGTCTCAAAAAATCTGGATGAGGGAAATTATGTATCGAGATATTCATCTCCGTTCACTCACGGATGAAAAATTCTACACCGAATATGGAGCCACATTTCACCTGATGCGTTCGCAGTGTTTTAAAACATTAATACCTTGATAGATTTAGCCTACTTTGTATTCATTAACTAGTTTACGATCCATAATTGTGTCTGTAATAAGCCTGGATGGAAACGTTCATTTACAAGTGTAAAGTGAATCTAACATACCCTACCTGCATTAATAACCTAATATTCAAATTCCCTGTTGTATCTAGAAAATATGTATTAATTTCTGTCAGGGTGCATGTTTAAGTGACTGTTTTGACTTTTTACATTAATGATATGTTGATTGGATTGCAATGTATAATATTGCTCTATGTAGAGTTTATTTATGGTAAAAAGCAGCAACGCTGTCTCTTTATCTGCCAGCATAAATGAAGATGGTTGGGTTAAGACGACATGTATTCACTCCTCCAAATATAATGTTTGAATACAGTTTTGCGATATAACTGATGCCGAGGGCTGTCATAGTTTACCCACATCTACATTTAAAACCAGACAGATCTATGTCCAAAGGTGAAACTAAGGCTTAAACAAACCTTGATGTCAATCACAAGGGCGATTCTTATTTTAGCAAAGTCAAGCACATCTGAATATGCATTATTTATGATGAAAATAAGCTGCTTAGGCAGTTTAACCCAAGCTTGCTGACAGATATTAGCAGGAGACATACTTTGCATCAGAGCTGGGTGTTTGAAGTCTAAATAACACACGTGTGATTAGACACAAGGTAGCTGCCGCTGCTGTCCCAGGAAAGTGAGTTGGAACAAAGAGTTCTGCGTGTCATGAATTTTTGGAGAGTTTCGTAAGACAACAGAATATCTTTCTTTGCTCTTTTTCTCTGTTGTTCTGGTGCAGATACTTTTGTTTGTTGGTTTATTTGTGCATGTTCCAAAGCTAGTGAGCTGTATAGGCAGCAACTTCGTGAAGCATACTTCAAACCTTCGATTGATTTCAGTAGAGTTTGGCATTAACATAATGCTAAGCTAACTTTTAACCTGTCAGGCACAAAGCAGGACACCTTTCTCTGTACAATGCCCTAAAAGCATAAAGATACATAGAACACACAAATATTGGGTAAAATAGTACATTTTTAAATAGATTGGACTATGTGTAATCAATAGTTTTTGGCATTTAATAAATTATAAGCATATTTATTTTGGCTTGACAAAACACTGTTATTCTACTGACATGGTTTAGGGTTTTTTCAAAATTCCTAAACCAAGATCAAAACGATCAATTGTAACTCCTCCTAGAGTTTTCAAGCTACATGCAGCAAATTTGGTACAGACCTTCAGACTGTTCTGATTTAGTGTGCTATGTTTTTTTTATATATATAATTTATCGGACCTACAAGTTTTGGCACAGCAGACAATCAAAATTTTGACAAATCCCATAGACATATATTGATGGAATGTTCAATCCAGTGTTCCGATATATCATCCATCCATCAGTCCATCCTTCTTTTTTTCTTTCTTTCTAATCTACACTCACTGAGCACTTTATTAGGAACACCTGTACACCTACTTATTCATGAGATTATCTAATCAGTTAATTCTAATTCAGTCTAATTCAGTTTATTCTTGAAAAAAGAGAAAAATCCAAGGCACTCACGTGGTATGAATTAAAAAGCCTTTATTCATGTTCATATCAACCATCAGAGTGGGGGAAAAATTTGATCTCAGTGATTTAGACCGTGGCATGATTATTGGTGTCAGACGGGCTGGTTTGAGTATTTCTGTAACTGCTGATCTTCTGGGATTTTCAAGCACAACAGTCCCTAGAGTTTATTTAGAATGGTGCCAAAAACAAAAAAACATTCAGTGAGCGACAGTTCTTCGGACGGAAGTGCCTTGTTGATGAGAGAGGTCAACAGAGAATGGCCAGACTGGTTCGAGCTGACAGAAAGGCTACAGTAATTCAGATAACCCCTCTGTACAATTGTAGTGAGCAGAATAGCATCTCAGAATTCACAACACATCGAACCTTGAGGAGGATGGGCTACAACACCAGAAGACCATGTCGAGTGCTTTATTAGGAACATATTGTTCCTATTAAAGTTCTGAATGAGTGTATATTCAAAAGTAAACAAATACGCACAAGGCATATCTATCCATCCATTCATATTTCTTTCTAATCTATATTTAAAAGTAAACAAACACGCACAGGGGTCATCCATCCGTCTGTCCATCCGTCCATCCATTCATCCGTCTGTCCGTCCATCCATTCATCCATTCATCCATGTGACATTCTGACCATCTATGTAGCTGACCATCTATATATATATATATATATATAGATAGATAGATAGATAGATAGATAACCATCAAACTTTTTAAACTATTTTAAAATTTTCAGACAAGGCTTTGTCGAGCCAACATCAAAGTTTGTTTAGACAAATCTACTTATAATTGACGTTTTTCTTACTTTGTCTGCCATTTTGGATTTATGTTTCAACACAGTGTGTTCTGCTATTGGCTTCTTTTCAAAGGATACATGTGATGTTGCCTTAGTATTTGGCTAAAAAGAGGTATCTTGTGCAGCTTGATTAAGTTGCTTAGCTTTTGGAACAGCCTTTTTGGAGCACACCTATACCACCATAAAATGGTGCCTCCATAGGCAGCTCACTAGGTTTTGGAGTATAGCTTGTGTCTTAATCACACACACTTCTCTGTTTTCTTTCAGATCACCTTACTGATGGACAGCACGGGTGATATATGGTGAGTTTGTGGAGAAAGCAAAGGCTTGTTGACCCATGCTGTTTTAATGAACATTTCTTCATGAAAGGCACTCTCTGTGGCCCTGTCCTTTGTGTGCGTGAGTGTGTGTGATTTCTCTGCCTCTTCGCCAAGATTTATTTCATTCATAATAGATTTGCGGAAACTCTGGCTTGTGTCTTCATCTGACAGTTTTAAAGTCTGTCTTTTTTTCCCCCCTACCTTCCTTTACTTTATCTGTAATATTTTCTGCATTCTTTTTTTTTCCACTGAGTTTAGTAGATTTCTTCCAGCTCTTGAGACAGAAGCCGTTCCGAACCGGGCAACTTGGCATGGTTACGGTTTATTTTTTATCTGTGATGCTGCATTTAGAATGTACGGAACAGATACGTAAGTTGGTGATGGTGTGAAAGGCAAACACTGGTCTTAAGCAAAGGAAAGACATGGCCCATGTTGCAAAAAGGAAAGCAAAGAGAAAAGGGGTTGTTGTGTATGCCACCAGACACAAACACACAGAAAGTTCAAAATTCCCAGACTATCTAAAAAAGACATTTATTGAAAAAATATTATATGAGTAGTATATTGATGTATTATATAAGTTTAGCTAGCGTAATCTCCCTCCATGACAAAAAAGGCATGTTGACAAATAATGCACTATAGCCAGCTACCAGAAAAAACTGAGTTACATTGGCCTTGGCAAATTGACGATTGTGTGTTGCCATGTACTAAAGCCATGCCATCAGCAGGGTCAAGCACGGTTAGTTGACTGTGCCGAGAAATCCGGGCCGAGAACAGTTTGATATCGTGCCATGCCATGCTCAAGTGTACATGCTATTGGAACCTTTCTTACCATGCACCGTTAGGCCCGGTGGTGGAAAACTGGCTAGTGTGATTAAAAACATCCCCAACCTCTAGTACAATGCACTGGTAAAGGAACACAGAGAATGAGGGACAAATACGAACATCAGGTGGGAGGCCCCTGATGCTACAACGCAAGCCCTAGCGATCCCTTTTAGGTCTGCTTATTTGGATGCACTTGATGACACAATGGATGTGCATTACTCGCCCTCCAGCCTTCCAGCAGCTGTAATTTCATAGCAGTTACCACATGCATCCTACTTGACATACAATTCACTCTCTCCGGGAAGGGAGCCATATAATGGGATTTAGGCCAGGCTGCTAGCGCATTCATGCCTCCGCTCCTCTAATTAGCCTATCCAGACATGCAGCCCTTTGCACTGTCAGCCACACATCAACCCGTGACGTACCACTCCACCACTGAGAGGTCAAATCTGTTTTTCAGAGCAAATGGAATAATGGACTGATATCAGGCCCCCTCGCTACTTTGCCACGAGCGCTCTCAACCACACGCCGAGCAATATAGATAATGTTTTAGATGGTAGAGATGCACTGTTATGGAAGAATGTTGACTGGGAAAGGGAAGTGGCTTTGGAATTGTGGGTAAATAGACCAAATTATGGCATTTCGTTGAGATATATGTGCCAGTGGGTACGATAAGCCCTGTTGCACAATGCCGTAATTGCTACAAACGACTGTAACCTGCTAATGCCGCCTAGAGTTGGGAATCAAGAACCAGTTCATTTTTTTTAAACTAATGTGTGTTGTTTTAATTATAAAATCTGTCATTTTAATGTATTTATTTTTTTAATTCTTTCTCATATCCCAGCTTAAAATGCTAAGTCAACTATTTAAATAAGCTATTTGTAAGTTGATTTCTCCTAAAAGTTTAAAATTGTAGCTCGGTGGCACTACTAAAACTCCTCTGCTCTTGTTGGAACTTCCCGTCAAGCCCAACACAGCAACATTGGCTCGACCAATGGCGCAAGCTTGGGGTGGGGCTATCTGTTTGTACAACCAACGGTGATTGTTTTTGCAATTCTGTTTGGTGACACTACTGCCGCAGATCCAAAGTGCATTTGTACAGCAGTGAAACACTTTCTTATGATGTGTTACATTCATACGAGCAGACAGAGAAGTAAGTTTGAAGTAAGTTTGGAGCAGAAGAAATAGAAATAAATCTTGTGTAAATTGCCAGCTTTACGCTAAGCTAAAATGCTATTTCTAGCCATTTTACATGCACGTTACCAGGCACGATCATATTTTTTTTATCAAGAAAATTCACATTAGATCATAATTTCTTTTTTTCTAGTAAGACCTTTGATATTAGAGCAAAAATCATATTCTTGATAATAATTTTTGTATTGTTTTCCTGTAAAAATATCTAAAAATCCTTAAAACAAGATCAGTTTGATTTATTTTGTTTTAGAAACAACACTGCATAAGATATTGAAGTTTTTCAGAGAATGTATTTTTAACATGTGTATTTTCTCTTACTGTACTGGCAGATTTTTTATAGTCAAAACAAGTGAAAAATATACCAGTGCTGAAGAAGTAATCCAGAGTATTTAGAATACATTACTGACCTTGAGTAATCTAACGGAATATGTTACAAATTACATTTTACAGCATGTATTCTGTAATCTGTAGTGGAATGCATTTCAAAAGTAACCCTCCCAACCCTGGTTATGGGTGGGTTGCACCAACAAGGATTAATCTTAAATTTAGATTAAATCAAGGTTTATCTGATAATTTTGTTGCACCAAACTTTAAACCTTGTTTAAAAATAATCAAGGTTACATTTTAACCATCGATTTGATCCCGATTTAAATTTTACAATGAATCTGAATTAATGAGAGCCACGTGACACCATGCGAAGGGCAGACGTGTGAGAGACAGCTCTGCGCACTTTGCTAATTTTTAAAATTATTTTCATGATATAATCCGGTGAAATTCGATACACCCAGTTACACATTTACTGTCTGAGGTAAACATGGCAAAGAAGTCAAAATCCTCAGGCTCTGGAGACATTAAAAGATACTTAAGGGTTCAAGATGTATGCCCAGACAGGCCTGTGGACCGGGGACTTGATTTGGATGGCGCAGTGGGAGAAGGAATCCAGCGTCAACTGTCCAACATGTGGGTGATGTTGACGAAGGTACTTGCGGACTTGGAGGATCTCTCTGTAATACGTCGATCGATTACGGCGATGGAAAAAAAATTCTCTGAGCTAGTCACAAGAGTGACGGATTTTGAAAAACGAATAGATTATTTGGAGGCATCAGAGAGGGAATTAGCCGCTAATCCGCCCGCGACCAAAGTTGATTTGGAACGTGTTCTTGAAAAGCTTGAAGATCTTGAGAATAGAAGCCGCAGGAATAACATTCGAATTGTTGGAATTCCTGAGCACGAGGAGGGCAGAGATATGGTGAAATTCCTAGACGAGCTTTTCCCGAGTCTGCTCAACATAACAGGCCACAAGCTGGAAATCAAGCGAGCTCACAGAGTCCCGGCTCGCAGATCTGCTGAGGGAGACAGGCCCCGATCGATTCTGGCCAAATTTTTGAAATCATCCGGTAAAGATCTCGTGTTGTGCCAGGCGAGGAGCAAAGGAAAGCGTTCTTGGAAGAATTACAATATTTTCTTGTTCCCGGACTTTGCGAACTCGATGAGAGAAATGCGATCGGTTTAAGGAATGCAAGAAACTCTTACATCAGCGGAAGATCACTTTTGCTCTGATGTTTCCGGCCAGACTGAGAATAAACACCAACAATGGCAGCAAAGTATTTACATGTCCCACTCAGGCAATGTCTTTTATTGAAACAATGGGTGAGTAACCATTGGGTGTTTTTCTTGTGAGTGGATTGGCTCAATGTACATGCTCTGGCTTTCGGAGGAAGCTGGGCTCCATTTTTGTTTCTTTTTGCGTTGGCTCCACCGAGTGGTTGGAGTTTGTTTTGTTTTGTGGATTAACACTTTTCCTTAAAGAAACTTTTGCATTGACGGAAGATCACTTTTACAATGAAGTTCCCGGGCAGATTGAGAATAGACACTACGGATGACCACAAAATATCTACATGCCCACACAAATGATGTCTTTTATAAAGTTGGCGGACTGTGTAAATCATGGGATATACTTTTATGCGGCCTCTGAGTGAATTGACTCTTGACCATCCGAGGAATGTGTTTCGTTTCCTTTTGTACTGGTTCTGCCTAGCGGTTGGAGCTTGTTTTGTTAAATAACACTACTTCGGGACAGTTATGGATGAATCTGTCAGTTCTTTGTGCTTATGCCTCCTGTTGGCTGGAGTATGATTTGTGGAGTATTTTCGTGGGACATTGGAATGATTATGTCATCTGCTGCACTCATCAGCTGGCTCACTGAAGATTCGTTTGTCTGACCGAGGAAACTGAACGGCTTTATATCGGCTGGAATTTGTTTTGTGAAGGAACACACCTTCAAGACAGTTCTGTGAATGAGTCTACACATTCTTTGTGTTTATTCTGCCTATTGGTTGGGGTTTGTTTTACAAAATATTTGATGTTATGTAATTTTGCCTTACAAATTTGTGAGGCAAAATTGAGCAATCCGATGGCAAAGTTGTCGTGGGGGCTCTCGTAGGTGTACATGGACTCTTTGAGTTTAAAGGAATTGACGCCGGTTGGTGCTTTCATGCGCGGGGTTAATGCGCACATTTTTCTTTTTTCTGTTTGTTTTGTTGGGGGAAGTTCAGAGTTTTATTGTTGCATTAATGTTGAAATGTGGTCTTCATAATTTTGTCTTTGGCACAATTTATTTTTTTCTATTATATCAAAATGTCAGTTGTTAATATGAGTGGATTATCTCTCTCCACATGGAATGTGAATGGGTTGGGGCACCCCATAAAAAGAAGGAAGGTTATTTATTTTCTTAAACATAAGAAATATGATATAGTGTTTCTTAAAGAAATATATCAGCCCCGCAGGAAGCTGAACATTTTGGAAAGATATGGGGTGGACATGTTTTCTTTAGTGTTGGCTCAAGTAAGAGCAATGGAGTCATTATATTGGTAAATAAACATTTACAATTCAAATGTCTCAAACGGATTAATGATAAATTAGGAAGAGTCATTATTGTTTTAGCAGAAATTCAGGGGCAGAGTCTGATTTTGGTTAATATTTACGCACCTAACACTGATGATCAGGGCTTTTTTATAGATCTTGAAGGGATGTTGCAAGCCGCTAGCACCCCTCATGATATAATTTTGGGAGGAGACTTTAATCTTTTGATGGACTCAGTCCTTGATCTTACTGAAGCAAAGGTGTGTAAGCCCCCTAGAGCAACACTGACGCTTCACAGGATGTGTAAAAATCTTGGTCTTACAGATATTTGGAGACTTTTGAACCCATCTGGTAGAGACTATAAATTTTTTTCATCAGTCCATAAGATTTATTCTAGAATAGATGTTTTTTATTTTTTTATATCCAAATCCCTCATTTCATCTGTTGTTGATTGCTCAATTGGAAACATTTTAGTCTCGGATCATGCCCTGGTGAGTTTAGAGGTGTTGCCACATATAGAGAAAAATAAATCATATAGTTGGCGCCTTAATGTATCCCTTTTGCAAAATCCTGATTTCCAACAAATGTTAAAGACTGAAATCAATATTTATATTGAGACCAACTGGTCCTCGGTATCCTCTGTGGGCATGGCTTGGGAGGCACTTAAGGCGGTTCTTAGGGATCGGATCATACAGTATGCCTCATTCATCAAAAAATCCAAAGCACGAGAACTTGTGGAGTTGGAAGGAAATATTAAAAGTGCAGAGGCAGAGCTGAAGTGCCCTATGTCATTTAATGGCCTCAGAGAATTGACCCGATTGAAATATAGATATAATACTGTTTTGTCACAGAAAGTGGAGTTTTGGTTATTCAGGGCAAGACCGTCATACTTTGAGTCAGGGGACAAAGCAGGTAAGCTTTTGGCTAGATATATAAAGCAGAGAGAGTCTCTTTCTATCATTTCCTCAGTGAAATCTGCTGGTGGTGAAATTTTTACCTCAGCCATTGATATTAATAATGCCTTTAAAGAGTTCTATCTTGATCTTTATAGTTCCACGTCTTCGTCTACTGATGAAGATATTAGAAACTTTGTGGAACCATTAGATCTTCCTAAACTGAAGACTGAGCAAAAAAACTCTGTTGATTATGAGATAACCTTGGAGGAGCTTGACGTGGTAATTAAGTCCCTACCTACTGGCAAGGCTCCGGGGCCAGATGGTTTTGCCACAGAATTTTTTAGATCCTATGCTACAGAACTGGCTCCACTTTTGTTAGAAGTTTATATTGAATCATTAAAGAATGGAAAGCTTCCTCCAACCAGGACACAAGCCCGGATCAGTCTGATTCTTAAAAAGGACAAAGATCCAAGCGAGTGTAAAAGTTACCGTCCAATCTCCCTGATCCAACTAGATTTTGGCTAACCGATTAAGTAAGGTTATGACAACTCTTATACATATAGATCAGGTGGGGTTTATTCGGGGCCGCAGCTCTTCTGATAACATCAGGCGTCTCATCAATATCATGCGGTCAGTAGCGAATGATCAGTCTCCGGTTGCTGCCATCTCACTTGATGCCGAAAAGGCGTTTGATATGGTAGAATGGGATTATCTTTTTAAGATTTTGGAAATGTATGGGTTCGGGCGTACATTTATTGGTTGGATTAAGTTACTTTATAGACACCCTGTAGCAGCGGTACAAACAAATTGATTAATTTCAGATTATTTTACTCTGGATAGGGGTACTCGGCAGGGTTGCCCTCTTTCCCCATTATTGTTCTGTCTTGCCCTTGAACCATTAGCAGCTGCAATAAGAAAGGGGGATGATTTTCCAGGGGTGGTGGCAGGAGGTGTGGTGCATAATCTTCTGCTTTAAGCAGATGATATTTTATTATTTGTCTCTGAACCTACTAGATCTATGCCTTGCCTCCACAGAATTATTAATTCCTTTTCCAAGTTCTCAGGATACAAAGTCAATTGGTCTAAATCCGAAGCTTTGTCACTGACAGCGTACTGTCCAGTAACGGCTTTCCAGAAGGGTGCCTTCCAGTGGCCCAAACAGGGCATTAAGTATTTGGGGATTTTACTCCCAGAAAATTTGTCTGATTTAGTTAGTGTTAATTTTGACCCTTTAATAAAAAGTTTTTCGAGCGATGTGGGCAGGTGGGCTTCATTACATTTATCAATGATTGGGAAGGTTAATGTTTTTAAAATGAATTGTATTCCAAAATTTAACTACCTGCTACAATCTCTCCCTGTGGATGTCGCCCTCTCTTATTTCAAGCAATTTGATAGCATAGCAAAGTCCTTTATTTGGAATGATAAACGTCCCAGATTACATTTTAATCAGTTACATAGGCCGATAGACAAAGGTGGGCTAGGCCTACCCAAGATTTTGTTTTATTACTATGCGTTCAGTCTCAGACATTTGGATCATTGGTCACTTCCACCTGAGAGAGCCCCTCCCTGGTTTGTTATTGAACAGGCAGTTCTTGCCCCTATTTCGCCATTACAAAGCATCTCTATCAAACTAATCAGAAAAGTTAAGTTACACCCCGTTATTTCGCATTTACACTTGGTATGGACTAAAGTGTCCAGATTGTTTAAATTGGACACTTATTTAAATGTTGCCTCGAGCATATGGCAGAACCCAAGATTGTGTATTGGCAAGTCCCCTTTCTGCTGGCCAAAGTGGATTGTGAGGGGGGTTGCTACACTCAGTGACCATATGAAAGTGGAGTGTTGAGATCGTTTGAAAACTTGGTCCAACATTTTGGGATCCCCAGACCTCAGTTTTATAGGTATTTACAACTGTGCCACCTGCTTTGTACTATTTTTGGGAGTAGCACCCCCCCCTAAGGAGGCAGATGCTTTGGGAGAGGTGATTGCAGCTTTTAGAAAAGGTCATGAGGCATCAGTGTACTACTCCCTGTTAATTCAGAGTCTGGAGGATGGAGCCTTAACTTCTTTCAAGAAAGTATGGGAGAAAGATTTCAACTTGGCATTGGAGAAAGGAGTGTGGGCTAAGATTCTTAAAAACGTTAAGTCTGCATCTAGAGATGCAAGGGTGCAACTTATACAATTCAAAATTGTACATACATTTTATTGGACCCCCTCTAGACTGTATAGGCTTGGTCTTAAAGACACACCCACCTGCTGGAGATGCCAGTCGGAGGATGGAGACATGGCCCATGTTTTTTGGTGATGTGTCGAGATCCAGAAATTCTGGTCGAAGGTTCAGAATTTTGTGTGCAAAGTGGTGGGCACTCGGGTTTCGTTTTGCCCCAGACTTTGTGTTCTGGGCGATGGGGCGGTCATCGATGTGGGGTTCTCATATTGAGAACTGGGTTCTGACCTGTGTGATGATCGCCAGGCAGGTTATTTTGAGGGGTTGGAGGTCAGCTGGTGCGCCCCCATATCCGGAGTGGTGCACAGAGATGGGGAGGGTAGCGGCTTATGAGGAGATGTCATTGGGAAGACGGGGTGATTTAGATTTGTTTGTCCGGAAATGGGGCAGGAATTTGGAATTTTTGGGGGGCTCTCGTGTGGAGAGAGTATTGTAGTATAGTTTTTAAGTGAGTATGATTATTATATGTGTATATGTATCTGTATGTATGTATTTATATATATATATATATATATATATATATATATATATATATATATATATATATATATATATATATTTATATATATATATATAGGTATGTATATATTTACTTATGTGTGACCACAGGATTGTTCTTTGGGGAGGTGGGGTTGGGGGTTGGGGAGGGGGTGGGGGTTGTGGGGTTTAAATGTTGTGTGTGTGTGTGAGTGTGTGTGTGTGTGTGTGTTTCTTGTTATTATAAGATTTAATAAAAAAATTTAATTACAATAAATCTGAATTAACTTTAATCCTGTTGCCCCAGTACTTTAAACTCTTATTTAAATCTCAGTTAGGGATTATCTTTAAACTTGCAGCTTCGGTGGTTTAAATAAAAAATGGACCTACAATTAAACATGAATGACTAGGTAAACGAACAGTGGATGTGCAGTCAGCCCTCTAAGAGACGTTTATCATATTATTTATGTTTATTATGGTCTGAAATGTTGGGCCGTTGGCCACAATGTGTGCTTTCAAATTCGGTGTGCGAGTGCGGCAGCTTGTCTCGATTACCCGCTTCCCCATCCTTTTTTTTGTATCCCCTTTTCTCCCAATTTGGAATGCCAATTCCCACTAAGAACAGGACTGTGCAAAAGTCTTAGGCACATAAGCATTTGTCTTTAGATGGTTAATTATATCTTCAGCTTTAGTGTATCAATAGGAAATATAAATGTTAGACTCCCAAACATTACTTTTGCAAATAGAAAAGATTAGAATAGAAGAACAGGGAGCCCTGCAACAGATGTCATGGCCCCCACAAAGCCCCCAATTGAACATTGTGTCAGTCTGAGATTACATAAAGAGACAGAAGCAATTAAGACAGCCTAAATAGATAGAAGAACTGTGGCGAATTCTCCAAGAAGCTTGGAGCATACTGTCTGCCAACAACCAAGAAAAACTGGGTCCAGGTGTACCTAGGAGAATTGGTGTTGTTTTAAATGCAAAGGTGGTCACACCAAATATTGATTTAGCTTTTTTATGTTTACTGGACTTTGTAGGACATTAAAGGTGCAATATGTAAAAATGTTCATGTAATATTCGCCTTCTTTTTTTTTTTTTTTGCCAATGTGTGAACGGCTTGTAATGCAACTGAAAAAATAAGCCCTTCCCGGACTTCCTAGGTTGCCTATTAAAACCTGTATACTGATTTTCATGCAAAGGGAGAGCCTTGCCTCAGACAGTGGTGTCTCTTCCGCTATTCAACAGCGACAACAAACTGCAACGCTTGGTAACATTATCTTAGAGATGGAATCCAGCAAACGTCCGGCTCCCAGCACAACACCGACTCCTACACAAACTCAGAGTAAGCCAAAAAAAATTAAAAATTATCTACTGAATCCCATCTGGCTAAGCAGAAATGTGATCATGGTCGAGCGAAAACTAGAGTGAACATCGGCAGGGTATTTGATTCCTGGAGGGACGTTTGTTTGGTTTTGAGGATCAAAACCGACCCTGAATTGGCGTTCTTCTTATTGGACAGGTAAGCTTACATAACTGCAAAACATGTGAAATATAGTGCCATAAGGATTGATCTGTGTAATTTTAGCTAACTTGATCTTGCCTTAACGCTGACGAATTGCAAGCTACCTTGCTTCATAACTTTCAAATAATTTCAGCGATCTTCTCTTTATACTAAAAGTCAGGTTAATGTCAATGTTAATCTGTAATTATTCGCAAGGTAAACTACAATAACACATGAAATGAATGCTAGACAATGTTCAAGATCATGCAAAAAGACCCATTCATTAGTGTAACGTAACTTGTTTATACAGAAAATATATACAATCTATTATTATAAAACAATAACACCGATATATCAGAATGACAGTTGTGATGGAATCACATCAATACTGAATTGTGTCAATATATTTATAATGTACAATCTATTTTATAAACAGCTACTGTCATCATCCACCAAATTTAGCTGACAGCTATTGAGAAAGCTGGCTAGCTAGCTAATGCCGACATAGGCTATCGTATAAATGCAGTCAATGTATCATGCAAAGAAAAGTGATTATTTCAAACTACAGTCTCTCATAGTCAGACCTATATCTACACTTTGTTTTAGCCCTGTTCCAACACTGGAGAGTTCAATATAATATACAGTCTCAAAGTTTGTAATAAAACAGTCATAACTGTATAATTTTAATTATGCTACCTCATCTGTCAGCATGATGCCGGTGAATCACGTTCAGTCTCTTTGTACGTTACGTTATTGTTTTGGTCGATGCTCGCGGCCACAGGTGTCATTAATAACAAGGGTTTCTGAATCTTACATACTGCACCTTTAAGTGATAAATGAAAACTATGTCATTATTTTTGAAGACATCCTCACTATGCAAAATTTTTCACAAGTGCCTAAAACCTTTGCACATTACTGTAGGTCCTCGTGGTGGCGCGGTTATTCACCTCAAACCGGGTGGCGGAGGACAAATCTCAGTTGCCTCCGCTTCTGAGACTGTCAGTCCACGCATCTTACCATGTGGCATGAATGACACCACAGAGACTCACAGCACGTGGAGGCTCATGCTACTCTCCGCGATCCATGCACAACTTACCACACGCCCCATTGAGAGCGAGAACCCCTAATCACGACCACGAGAAGGTTACCCCATGTGACTCTACCCTCCCTAGCAACCAGGCCAATTTGGTTGCTTTGGAGACCTGGCTGGATTCACTCAGCACGCCCTGGATTCGAACTCGCGACTCCAGGGGTGGTAGTCAATACTCGCTGAGCTACCCAGGCCCCCTTCCCCATCCTTTACATGCAGAGACACTGGACAGAGACGGGTCTCTAAAGGAGAAGTGAGAATAAAGTGTAATTTCGGCATTTAATGAGGGCAGTTATAAGCGACAGGTGATCTTTATTGCTCCCCTCCTCTCTTATACTCGTTTCAGTTGGCAGCCTGGGCTGTTCATTTCTGGCCACAATAGTGGCGCTGACAAGAGGAGGTGGTCGATCCGAGACCTGTGTGGTCCTTTTTTCTTAAATTATGATGCCATATTTTAAAACTTGTGACACTATACACGCTACTGCAACATTTTCTTAACCTCCTTGATCGGTCCTGTGTACTAACGATCTACTGCTTCTAAGTTCAGAATCCATCATGGCGGACAAAATGTATCGCAGGTGACCATTTTAATCACGGGTTAAAAGTTTAATCTCTGATTTGTTAAACCGTATTTAAAATTAAGTGGTGCAACACAATTCAAATTAAAATAAATCTTGGATCAACAAACCCTGGATTAGCTCTAAACTCTGCTTAATTTAATCCTTATTGGTGCAACCCACTCTAAGATTTCTTAAGGCTTGTGAGACTTAAATCAGTATGATTACTGATTTTTTTTGTTTGTTTATTTTTTATTTTTTTACTGAAAAAATGCACATTAGTATTTTAGTCAATCAGTATTTATGTTTCAACTAAAGTGAGGACTAATTATTTTAATTATATAAATATTTTAAATATTTAGTACATTCAAATGTACTAAAAAAATTGTTAATTGAATAAAAAATGGACTGGAATCATTAAGTGGAATTGCAACCAGAACTGTTACATTCCTTACGATTCCCATCCTTTATACTGCCACACAGATTAATAAATAACCACCAGGAAGAGTAACACATTCATAAAATATACTAGACAGAATGACATTTTTTGCAGATGTGGAAAATTAACAAAGCCTGTCTGAAACAGCCAATCACACGTGGTTTGTCTGGACATTGTGCAGGACTTTAAATATTACAAGTAGAAGCTTCATAGTAATAACCACTGTCTGCACCAGAGCTGTCAAAAACACACTTGAACAATTATATTTGCTGCTGAAAAGAAGGCTCGGACACAGCTGCAGGGGCCGTCTAATCAGCCGGCGGAGTGTTATTGACTTGTTTATTTAATGATAGAAAAAACGCTTATGTTGCACGAGGCCTTTGGTCCTTTTCTCTCTGTGACACGCAGCATCCAAGAAAAAGATAGGGTCAAACAATTAACAAAATTAATGAGTTTATTCTGGATGCAACCAAACACATTGGGAGATGAAAAGTGATACCTCGATGGAAACACAAGACGCCTTTCTTTGTTTTTGTGTTGAGAACACACAGCTCATTAAGACTGTGGGTAATTGAGAGTTATCAATTTAATTGCGAAACGTATTAAAAAATGGAACGCTTTAACAATGAGTGCAAGGTTCACTGATCAATAGTGGAAAATGGATACTCCACAGTATTATCGTAGTTAATTGTATTTCTCTGCCTTCTTGGATCAAATAAAAACATAAACAGAAATTTGAACTGAATTACATATATTAAGGTTGGAAGATAATGTTAACTTGTTAAAGACTAATGTCTCGGCGGTATGATGGTATACAGTATACTGTGCGAAAGTAAAAATGTGTCATCCAGTAGAGATTCTGCTATACCTTTTATACCGCCATAGGTATATTTGTGCAACTGTTAGTGGGCAGGACCACTTCTTTACGTTATTTACATGTGAGGGCGATAAAGACACATGGAGTAATGAAAAAACACAGAGCGGGACATGTCTCAAATAAGTCAAGACAAGGAAGAACTTGTTATTAAGGGCTATAGAGCGCAGCAGTCTGGTTCTGGAAGTAAAAAATCTCATTAATTTATTTAATAGACAAATTGATTTTCAACAATAACTTATAAACCTTTAAAGACAGACCTACCGTGAGCTATGAGGTTGTTCATCGATGGTGTATGCTTCCGTTGAAGCTATCCGTATGCATTATTTCAACTTCATTGTATAAAAATCGTGTTTGATAGCAGAATTCATGGTAAACAACTACATTACCCATGGTACAACAGAGAAAGATCCACCAATCGGAGAACCGTGGCCAACGAAACCCGCAAAACGTGCCTCGGAGCGACCGCGCGCTCCCATGACGCACTGTGAATGATGTAAACGAGTCTAAATACATTTTTGTGGTAATCAATATTATGCCACAAATGCTGTCGATTGAGCTTAACTTGTTTTGAAGCTGGAATGTTCCTTGAAGTAAGATGAAGTACCATTCATTTGTAAAGTATTTATTCACTCGATTATCTAAAAATAGGCATTACCACATCTTATTTTTGAAATGAATTTCAAGTAAAAAAAGATGTATTGTAATGTATACCGTTAATGATTTTTAAAATTACTCATACCTTGATAGAAGATTTTGGTCAAAACTCCCACCCATATCTCCAGCTATTTCCAAATTTGTTTTTGTAATTTTCAAAGCAGTGGTTCCCAAACACTTTAAATGCATGTAAATACAGGATCTTACCCCCTGTGGACCTTCGGTAAAAGTCCATACATTTCATGTTGGACTCTACAATGTCAGATCTCTAATGAGCAGTCTTTTTTTGTCTTTGAGTTCAGTTGCTCTGGGCATCATTATTTTTCTCTGCATAGTGAAAAGTGAGACTCACACATTCACAGAGTGCGGGGCGTACACTATCTCCAAGTTGACACCCCAAGATCGCAGCATAGTTACAAGTGTGGGTGTGTTTGTGTGTGTGTTTGCATTCCGCGCCACTGCAGGGTGACACCTTGGCCATCTCTGATCAGTGTATAATTACCTCAGAACAGGAAGTGATGTGTTTTGGAGGGGTTCAGCCCTGATGGATGTTGACACTCCCTGGGTGGATGGCCCCTGTTGTTTCATTGCACGCCACCTTGGGGGTAGGGCAGGAAATGAGAGCTCTTTAGAGAACAGCACCAACATTAGGTCACGGTAGGAGCACTCTTCATTGCAGTCTGACACACACATGCGTGCATGCACACATGCACACACACACACACACACATGATGGAACAAGTGTCATCGAGCTGAAGAATGACCTTGGTTTTCTGTGGACAACACTATAGCTCAGTAGAACGTCGTATATCCCATAAACTCCCCTTATTTCGTTTATCCCTGCTGAAAAAAAAAAAAAAAAAACATCTTACAGTAAGACAGCCTTCAGCTGGTTGGCCAGCTGAAAATTGCCCAAAACCCATCTTAAACCAGCAAATAGACCAGCCTGACCAAACTGGGAGTCCAGCAAACCAAAACGTTTTAACAGCAGGGAGATTTAAGTTAGGTTTTAGAGATGTTTTGGGCACCTTTCAGTTGGACCAGCTTGGAGACCAAATGAAGACCAGCTTGGCCTAGCCTGAAGACAAGCTTAAAAGCAAACTCTCTTAGCCCACATCAACACTAACCTGTTTTCGTTTGAAAAATATATATATTATTTTGTTACATTTCTGCCTCTCATCCACACTGGAAGAGCGTTATTCCTCCATACTTTGTAAAATGATGATGTTAGCAAACTGAAAACTGAGTTTTCTCAACCTATAATGTACAAGTGTGGAGGCTTAGTTCGAGCCTGAGTAAAAAAAAATAAAAATCCATGATGGCTTACTAGTTGAGAGATGTTGATTATTGATGAACAAATTGCAGAGCGTATATAAAATTCAGACTGATCTCACAGTGAATTTGGAAACAGTAAGTTGACTTTTCTTGAGCTAAACTCGGACTGTGCTTACTGAAATTCGAAGTAATCACAGTGCCCCCAGTGGCTGAAAAGGGAAGTGTTCTTGAATGTAAGGACGTGTGAGCTCCAGTTTCCAGGTGAAATGCCCACTGAGGGGCACCAAGACTAGTTGTAAAGCGAGTTTTTTTTTTAGCTAAATTATGTAATACAGTTTAGAGAAATGCATATTTTATTAACCTCCTTACACAAAACCCAACCCTAAACCTAACCTAATCTGCCAGTGGAGTAAAAATGTAATCGTAGAAATAAAATACAACCTACGAAACGTGCTAATCACTAATTATGCAAAAGCAATTACTTTCTGGTTTCAACATGGGACAAGAACCCAGGTCTCCCATGCTGCTGATGCAACATTCTCTATGTCGCACCACAGGAGATGGTCAGCAAATGCAAAAATATATGATGGGAGATTGCACTTTTCATAATGGGGCCGATGTCAGGGTACTGGAGCCTTCGTAAGCAAGATCATGACTTCTCATGTGATCATGTTGCCAAATCAGTCACTTATGACTGTTAGGATGCTGCTTTAAAAGGCAGGTGTATATATAAATTGTAGGCAGCAAGGCAGCTTACTTTGTTTTGGAATACAGCGTATAGCTCAGTTCATGAGAATTGTATACCCCATAAACTCTGCTAATGTCCCCCCCATAATTCCTCTCTTTCTTTCTTCTCCCCTCTCTGTCTCTTTCTCGCTCTATCTGATTCTCTCACGTGTCCCGCCCCATTCTATCAGGAGCACACAATAAATATCATGTCAGAGAAATGGCAATGCTCCTTCATGGAACACTGGCTGTTTATTAGCGGCAGGCTAACTTTAAGAGAAATGCTCATAACATTCATTAATGGCCCGCATCTTGGGCCTGATGAGCCATGGTGGCAGCGGCGTGGGGCCTTGGCAACATCATGGCCGTAATGGCGCCCGATAAACGGGTGTCGTAATTGTACATCCAAATCGTACAGTGGGGCTGCCCGACGACTGACAGTGACAGAGCAATTATGGCGAGGCAAACGGGCTGTGTCAAATTAGCAGCCCTGAAGAGCGCTCATTTCTCTCGCCCTGACGACTTCGGGAAAAGTGATAGCTACTTGATTGTGAGTGATAGGTGAGACATGAATTCTGCACTAACACGCTGATTTGTCAATAGCTGGTATTTTAGAGCCGGATGTCAGGGCTCTATTGAGATGTTGCACTGAAGGTGGAGAAACAGGGTGGTGGTCTGGTGACCCGAGCAGGGAGTCTTTCTCTGGGAAGGTCATCAGTCAGTGTTCCTGTCAGGCGCAGATCACACGGATGCCTGCAGTCCTCTGCAGTAATTACACTTGACTGGGGATGAGGAGATGTCTTCTTTTGTGGGCCTACAATGACTGCATAATTTATAATTGACTGCAGTCAGGCAAGTCAGATGATGAGGCTTTGTTTTTCAGGTTGTCTGGTTTGTTTGCTGGATGGATAATATTTATGACATGACGAAGTAAACTAATGTAAAGTCAGTTTGCTGATTAAGGATTTAAACTATATGTGCATCCAAATGCAATCATCTTTTAAGTTTCATGGTGTTTAAATAAAGTGAAATGATATGTAACAATGTTGGAATCTACAGTGGGGCATAAAAGTTTTTTTAGGGAAAACATTAAAAAAAAAAAAAAAAAGAAAAGAAAAGAAACTATATGTAAGATGAGAAGAAATAGTTAAAATTCTACCATTCTATTTTTTAGGCCATTTATCAAATTTAAGCAAATTTGTGACACTGACCATGTTAACTCTAGACAAAAAGATCTGATTTCCTTGCTTACATGGAAGAATGCAAGAAGCTTTTTAAAACCTTCACAAGCCATCCTGGGATAACATGAATAAGATCTTCAGGTTTTGCACCAACTTGTGAGGTCCAATACATCCTCAAATACATCCTCATCTCTTACGAATATTTTTTTTCCTCCTTTCATTTAATTGTAGCATTGGCAGGATGTGTGTGTGTGTGTGTGTGTGTGTGTGTGTGTGTGTGTGTGTGTGTGTGTGTGGTGTGTGGGCAGGTTTGGGTGGTTTACGAGGACATTTTTTTTAGGTTACAAACTGGTAATTACAAGGGTATTATGGTATTATGTAAAAATGCAGAACGTTATTTGTGAGGGTTAGGTTTAGGGGTATGGTTAGGTTTAGGGGATAGAATCTATAGTTCGTACAGTATAAAAATCATTATGTCAGTGGAGAGTCCTCATAAGGATAGCCGCACCA
Source organism: Myxocyprinus asiaticus (assembly GCF_019703515.2). Taxonomy (NCBI): domain Eukaryota; kingdom Metazoa; phylum Chordata; class Actinopteri; order Cypriniformes; family Catostomidae; genus Myxocyprinus; species Myxocyprinus asiaticus. The sequence goes on along the minus strand of NC_059388.1, from coordinate 25,803,875 downwards.
ACATGTGAGTGTGTGTTTGTGTGTGTGTGTGTGTGCGCGCGCGTGTGTGTTTGTGTGTGGCTTATACAGTAGCTTAGTTGGAGTATGTCAATCTCGTTTCTACCATTAATGTCACTTTCGGCTCATCACTCTCAGATTAGGTTTAATTATGAATGCTTTTCAGTCATAAATGTTAATGAAGATTTGCATGGTGTTCTATGCTGAGGAAGTGACATCTATTTTACTTTATGCACATGTATCCTGGTTTTACACTGTCAGGAGAAAGAAAGTAAGTAAGTAAGAAAGAAAGAAAGAAAGAATATAAAGAAAGAAAAAGAAAAGTTTGTTGTTATACTTTTATATAGAGCATTGTTATATACTTACTGTATATGAATAGATTAATAACATCATGGTCTTAAATCAACATTGTTTTGTTTGATTGTTTTGGTTATTTTATTTGATTATAGCAAATGTGACCATTTGTGTACATTTTTCAGTGTTACAGAGCATATTGAATTGTCAGTGTTCAAAGATTTAAGATTTACCAAAAAATCTAGAAATCCAACAGCTCTTTTTTTTTCAGTAGAATATGATTTTTGCGATGAGAGCTGATGATATATTTATACAACACGGATGTACCCCAGTGTTATGTTTTCAAATATTCCTCATCTTTTGGGTAGGATTTCACCATTGCTATCGATGTTGCATACTTCTATTCTACATCATGTTTCTTTTGTAACAGAAATCCATATGACAAATTTGTCATTCATATTTCATTCCTTTTTTGTGTGTTATGCTTATATTACTTTTATTCATAGCCACAAAAGAGAGAGAGAGTTTCAGGTTTTTAAGTACTAACTTTTAGCTTTGTCTGTTGGGTAATGGACACTACAGTATATGTTAAATATTTTAGCATTGTATTAGTTTATCTTCATGCACATTTGGCCTATGATGTCTACACACAGTTTTGTTGATTGCTCCGTTTGAAAATGCTCAGCCAAGAAACACACCGACATGAAGTGTTGCCGTTAATTCCCATAAAACAAGATGAGTAGGCCATATCAGCGGGGCGTGGTGTTTAATTATTCACTCTGTCCTCTGCGCAACCCTGATGAAAGTGTCGTTCGTTATTCACGTTTGCTATCTACAGGGCGCTACTGTTTGATGCATCAGATATGTTGATAGGTCAAGGGGTGGGGTGGTGGGGAGGTTCGTCGCTGACACGTTGGATGACTTTGCCTCCAACGCTTGGAAGCATGCAACATGGATTGGGAATTTACCCAAAGAGCCATGAAAGTCATAATCTCGTGGACTAATTTTGAAGCAGACTATCTTGAAATGTCATTCTTAAAATGAAGGTTTGTCACCTGCCTTTTTATTGTGCCCTTGCAAGCCAAGAGGAAAAATAAAAGGAATGGGGAAGATACTAAAAATCAAGGGGAAGAGTATGTTGAACGAACCCTTCGCAGCCGAGACCCCTCGGAGTGCGTGATTGACAGAGTTGAATGATGGTGCAGTCTGGTGTTGGACCACGGCTACTTTAATAAGAAGTAGCAGAGGTCCACTTTGTTGTTTGTCTGCTGAGTTTTGGATGTGCCACATAAGACTTTCTCTCCTCCTGAGGCACCAAGCATTTGACGGGAAAAAAAATTTCCACTCCTTCTCCACCCATCCCAGAGTTCTCTCTCGAATATTCTCATCTTCTCTACTCTGCTCCTGACAGGTGCACTGCGGCCAATGGGATTTGTTTCTGTGGCCGGCAGGTTGTCAGGAGAGACAGCCAATAAGCAATCAAAGTGGCTTGAGTTGCTGAAACAAAGAACCAGGTTTTTTCCTTCTCTTTTTGTCTCTTTTTTATGGTGGCATGGTTTGGCGAGTCTTGCATGTATAATTAAGTGAGGGGAAAAAAGGAAAGGCCACTTAATCTTCCCCCTAATGGCGATTCCTTCCATCACATGCTTCCTCTGGGGGGCATACCCCAAAGACCGCTCCCTGGGTCACTGGTGTCCCCCAATTGTCATTGGTGAATCTTTTTTATCAGGCTGAGAGGTGTTTGCTTGCGATGTGGCATTATTCCATTCATCATCGCTTTGTTCCTTTAAGAATTCAAAGGGCAGTGGAAGGGTCCATTGCCGGGGCGATTTATCATCTAGAGGAAAAGAAATAGAGATGTGCGAGGCCCTAGTTGCATATTTCACGTGTGGACATACACACACACACACACACACACACTTCTAGTACTAAAACCTGTCCTTTTGCAGTTTTATTTGTTGTACAGTGGCGTTGTAAGGGACCTGCTTGCGTAATCGTGTTGTGACATTGTTGCGCGAAATCTGAATGTATTTATCTTACTTAATTAACTGCCCACTCGCTGTCCGCACCTTAGATATTAACTGCACGCACCATTTACTGTAGATTATTTCTGGTATATTTCCTTCATCATGTTCAGCTCATAACAAAGAGCTCTAAATAGAAGGTGTTATTTCTCACACCTCACCATGTTGTAAATACCGCTTTAAGAGTGCGTAATTTTCAGTCTCGCTTGAATTTGCACATTATTAATTCTCAGTTCAGTAAGCAAATCAGCAAGTTTCAGTACTGAGATCAGAAGATACCGGCACCATTTTTATAAAGGCAATTGATAAACTAGAGATTCTTCACACTCAACAATTGATATTTGCTCCTTGTTGAATTGAGTTAATGAGCTAATGTAATATTATTATTTTTTTTTTTATGCTACATAGTTTTATTGCGTGCAATCATTTGAAATTTTTAAAATGGAAATTTACTTAAATTCATTTCCGTTGGGTCTACATACTGTAAATCATTTAAATTTGCCATTACTGGATAAGCAGGTTATACAGCCAAGTCCCAGCATGGATTTCTCATTTCTAAGGTCAAGTCCAAGTTTAAATTTCATGGTGTAAGTTTCCTTCAATTTAATTAATTGATTAATTAATTAATTTTAATTTATTTAATTTATTAATTTCATTTTTCATTTCAAAAGGTTTCAACCTGTGTGACTCTATGGACCCTATTGAAGAAAGTGAACTAGTCATTATCAGTTTATGGCAAACGGTCTTAGTGTCATCTGCTTAACTATACGCCATAGGTGAGACCAGTGTCCCTGTGCTCACAGGCCAAGGAGTTGTACCAGAGCCTGTGATTTAGCCAAAATGGGCCGCACTGCTGCGCTCTATAATATAGACTATTATGTGGTCTCACCACTGACACTAATGGGATGTTACAGTGATTTAAAATGATTTAATGGCTCCCAGGTTGGGCCCCTAATGGCCCTCTTTATACTGCAATGCCTATTATGAATGTGAATGACAGTGTTGTGAAGTGCCTCTGTTTTTTCCCCACATCTGCTCAAACAAAATGACAGGTGCCGCTTTACCGGGCGAACGGAGGGAACAGGGGAAGAGGGGGGACGGCACGTTTTGACTGCTCAGTCCCTCACTTAGGTTTGGATTCCTCCCTCAGTGTCCATACTTTCTGTCTCAGACACAAAAAGGACCTGGAGTTATGGTTAGTGATCAAGACTTAAACTATCCAGAACTGTCCAGTACAGTTCTAGATCTGGTAGTGTTTACAATAAATCAAGCATAGCGTTAGTTCAGGCAGGTCACTTTAGTCAAGCTTGCAATCAGCTGACGCTCAGCTGATCGTGAGCGGTCCTTTTTAGGTCCTCCTTTCATTAATTAACCTCTTGTATGTCAGCTTTGCATTTAGTTTTCTCAATGTCTGTCTTGTTATTCTGTGCTCTTTGTATTTCCAGACTGACAATGAATTGCAAGTCTATCTTCAATGCGTTTGCAGCTTGTTCTTGATTTTCCAACTTGTTATATTTGGTGTTCTATCAAGTGTCTGTCTAATCTATATTATTTAAATGATCTGTTACCTCTGGGGATTATTTTTGCTGATCTTCCTGCTCCATGCATGCATGGCTGCATGGATGAGCATGGAGTTTGACCAGAACAGAACCATACCTCCAACACCAACAGATGCTTTAATTGTCTACAAGTCTATAAAGTATTCAAGTATTCAAGTTAGTATTCATTTGACGGAAGTGGTCCTGACTGAAACAGGGAAAATTACCAGCTGTGGCAATTTATTTAGAAGGGTGATGTGGTGTAGTGTCCTGCTGAAAAGACCAGCTTATAATAACATGAATTTCCATGTTGGTCCAGGCTGGTTTATGCTGGTTTGGTGGATTATGGTTGGCCAAGGTAGCCTTGCTGGTTAAACTATTTAAGTAGCCTGGTTGAGACACCAGCAGACCAGCACCCAAAACACAATATGCTGCTTGTAACCATCTCAACTGGGTGGTTAAAGCACACTAACTGGAAGGTTGCAGGTGCGGTCTCCTCAAGGGGCAAGGCATAAGCCAACACTATTGTGCTCTTGAGTAAGGCACTTAACCTCAGGTTTCTCCAGGGAGCTAGTACCTATAATAAGTTCATGGGCCTTTTTATGGCAACATTGTGTTGGAGTCGCAGAAACACATTCCTCCGGCCCCAGATGTGTGGTGATAAAGATTCTAGATTCTATTTTTAAAAATGTCTTGTTTTTTGTAGATTGCAGAGGAAAAGACCAAAGATAGTAAAAGTTTTTATTTTTATATACATTACATTTTGTCTGCCACAGTAATGCAATGTATCTGAAACTAAATATAAGAATTTTTATATTATATATACTGTGTATATTGCATTTGAAATTATTATGAATTATTATGTATTGTTTATTTTCAATTACATTTATTTGGGGGCCTTTTTACATACATTAGATCAACAATGTATAGACAGACATTTCTACGTAGAATTCCAATACTTGATTCTGCTTTGGTTTATCACACTAAAATCAAGTTAAAACATACAGTATAATGTTTACATCTTGTAGCTATACTTCTGAAGTAGTGTGTATTTTCAGAATCAGAATCAGAATGAGCTTTATTGCCAAGTATGCTTACACATACAAGGAATTTGTCTTGGTGACAGAAGCTTCAGTGCACAAACAATACAACAACAAGTATACATATCTGTTGATCTACTTTACAAACTATTGCCCAAATACAGCTGTGATGATTTTCAGCGTTCTTGATGAGTGATATTGCTTAATTAAGAAGCATTTTGATATGGCTACGATTTGAAGCTAGATTTAGAATTTTGAGCAGAATTTGACCTAATCAAGATGCAAGCCCCAAGATCGTCCCAGCCCCACTAATACACACACTCTTGGTTGCACAGTCATCATGGATGCTTCACTGGCTGGGTAAAGCCTATCGATTGGAGTGGTCAGAGGTGACCGGGGTGTTAAGCTAATAGTGTCACAGTCCCAACACAGTCATATCAACTTTCCTCCCTAAACCATCTGTCCTGACCTCATTATCATTAAACAACCTTAAGTAGTTTGGCAACAATGCCCCAGACTTCCCCTTCCTCTCTCCGAAAATCAGTTAGTTAAGTTGAGGGAGCCCATGTCCAATCAGAAGGTGACCCTGAAGGGCGAGAAGGGTGAAAGGAAATTGAAGCCTGGAGGATGGTGCCATCGCTGGACACAAATTGCCACTCGTCTTTTCTCTAGCTTTCCATCCCCGCCGGTTTAGCTGCAGTGTCCACAGGTATTTTGAGAGCCAAGCAGTGAGATGGAAGCCTGCTGGATTGACATCCCTAGCAGACATTACACACTGGGCTGAATACTAGATTATTCCAAAGTGGCTTAGGGTCAAACTGCGACGTGTTCGCTTTCGGCACGTGATGACTTTAATACCTTGCAGTATTAGACAATTACTGCAAAGCCTAGCGCTGTTTCAACCACTTCTTGCCAGTCCTGCCTGTGTTTTACAGCTGCCAATAAAACACACACACACACACACACACACACACAAAAACGCCTGCCAAATGGAGCTTCAACCTCATTCACACCAGACAAACAGCAGCTCCATTTTGAAAGACAATAGCTCACGGTCTTCTGACCAAAATGGCCACTCTGGAGAAAGTGCATCACCGTTCAAACCCTTGACTTCATATCCCTTTCTTCTGGGTGAGTGATACGACCTTTAGGTGATTTGGTGACAATTACCAAAAGCGAAAAATTTAATTATTAGCTTTTACTTTGCCTGTCGGTGCTTGTGTAGGCGTAGCTGTAAAATGCGTGAATTATTTAGCTAAATTGGCATATTACAATTCTTTTTTTCCACTCCTTTTTGAAAATGAGTTATAAAGGAGATGGCATGCTGGTTGTTGAGAAGAGTTTGAATGAAAGTAAGTGATTTAAATAGCTGGTGCAAGCTTGGCTTGATGTTGATTGTCGATAGGAACAATAGATTCCGTTTCCCAGAGGTCACCGGGAGACAGGTGGAGTGATGTGAGGCCGTAATCCTCCATTTTGCCTCTTTGGCTTAACTAGATGAGGTTCAGACAAGGTGATTTCCTGGTGCTCTGTCTCTCTCTCTCTCTCTCTCTCTCTCTCTCTCTCTCTCTCTCATTGTTCTTTTAGTGGTGTTGCGGTGGTGAATTACTTTTTTAAAGAATGAAGCTTTTAAAGGAACAGTTCACCCCAAAATGAAAATTCTGTCATTATTTACTCACCCTGTTGTTGTACCAAACCCATGTGACTTACTTTTTTTTATGCAGAACACTAAAGGAGATATTATTTTTAGGGATGTCCCATTTCTCTGATTTCAATATAATGGCATTTTATAGTGACTCACTTTAAAGCTTAAAAAGGCCCCAAAGGTGTGACAACAGTAGCCGTGCAACTTGTGAATAATATTACTAGTCTTCTGAAGACATATGATAGCTTTTGGTGAGAAACAAGTTGTTCCTTACGGTTAAACTGTACTTGTTTAAAAACACCTGAGCAGGTTATTGTCAAAGAACATGGAACAACGTGTCACAGTCTTGTCACTCTGTCAGTCTGGGTTTTTGTCTGACAGGGCTGTGGCATTATCGTCCCATATCTGTCTTGTGTTTCGTTGTCTGTCTTTGTTTGAGCGCATGGTTTCGGTTGTATTTCCTGCCGTGCGCTCGTCGGTCTGTCTTGTTTCATGTCTGGAGCACGGTGTCTGGATCCTGACTTCCTGTCTGGTTCAGTTTTGGTCTGTGTTGGGATCCGGACACTTGTACTCTATGTCTGGCTGTTATTGACATGGGTGCATCGCGCTTATGTCATCTTGGCAGCATGCACTCACGTCAATAGTTTTTCTGTCTCTCACAAACACAGGTGCGCCTCGCATCGCTCTCACGTTACACACCTGGGTCGCGAGCTGTCTTCATGGTGTGCTGAGGTTCGGTTACTTCAGTGTAAGGTGTCAGGTGCATCTGTCTTGTTTTTGTCGCCTGTTACATGCATCGCGTGGCGTTTGCCTCGCGATGTACGCTCAGGTTTCATTTAGTGTGAGAATGCGTGGCATCGCTTTGTTTGCCTTTGCTATGCATTCTCTCATCTTGTTTGTCAGTTGGCATGGGGGTATATTGCCTCATTGTCTTTGCGATATGCGCTCATGACATTCGGGTGTTTGTTGTCTTGTGAGAGCACGTGGCTTTGTTTTGTTTCTGTATCGCCACGTGTCTCTCTGTCTTATGTCAAACCCCGCCTCCTTGTTTGCCCATTATTAGTTTATTAGTCAGACCTGCCCTGTCTTGTTTCCAGTCTGTTTGTTCCTCTCATGTCGGTCATGTCAGTCGGTCTGTTTCCCCTTACCCTGGTTCCCGTAGCCCAGTTCGGTCGGTCCTGTTCCCTGTTTCCCCTGCCTGGATTATTTACTTTTGTTTTTACCCCTTATGGGAGTTTTATTTTGATTTATTTTTATTTAATAAATCCCTGTTTTTGAACTCTGCGATTGGGTCCGGTCTCCCTGCATATCGTGACACAATGCCAGCGTGGATCTAGCATTTCCGGTAATGTCTTTTTAATAAGGTTGTCAATGTAAATGTTAATTTATTGTTATATTAATAATGTTAAAAAAAAAGGTTTAAAAAATTAAATGTCTAAATTCTTTATCTGAATTTTTACATTAATATATATACTATGTTACATTTATAATTATTCAGAATTAGTTTTTATTTATTTTGAATGATCATTATTTGGGGGCCTTTCTCGGAGAAAAATTTATATATGTGATTAATTGCAATTAATTTGATTAATTTATCTCCATGTCATGTAATTAATTTGATTACAATTTTCGATTGACATCCCTAATTTTTTTTAAAACACTTCCATACCTACAAAATGTACTTAATCATTGGTAGGTAAGTAATTTCTTTGTTAAATGGAGTACACACTCAAAGAACAGGATCTCATTTTTCAATGTTAATTTTCATTTATTTATTTTTTTTACTTATTTAATGAAATATTGTAAAATTATATATCCCCAGAATGTCAAAGTAAATTTAGAAATTTTTTGTAAATTATTTTTCTCTTAAAGCTGCCACAATCCATCTTTCTTTCTTCCCCTATTTGCGGGGTCTCCTATTTACTGATATTGAAGTTTACACAAACACAGAAAGTGTAAAGGTTCCATAGCGTTATAGTGTGAGCTGTGAAGAAGCATATCACTGGTTAGACCTACAGAATGTTCACTGAAGGGTCAATGACAGAATCTGAATGAATATTTTTAGTGAACAAAAGATTCAAGTCAGTGGGATGAAACAAAATTCTCACCACTTCTCTGACCTTCTCTTTTCCAGTGTGCCTTTGCCCAAGTGCATGTGTCTGTAATTATTTTCCCCCTCAGAATTCGTCCAATATGAGCATTTTGCTTAGTGACTTGTATTAGGCCTTGTCAAGCCTCGTTTTGATGATTGTATCCATAATACAATAATCAAATTTTAGGGCAAAATCTAAAACATGGTGTCGCTAATTAGGTAGGAATAGATGACTGCAAGGTCACCCTTGCCTCTCCAAAGCCCGGCAATAAAGTTAAAGTTTTATTTAAAGGAGTTAGTGTATATGAAGATGAAAATCCTTGGACAATTCGTTTTGATGTTCGCTGGGGTGTGAGGCTGTCATGTGCACTCACACGTCGACATTAACCTTTGCCTTTCTTTACCTTCTCTTCCTTACAAAACATATTCCATCTCCCTTATCTCCTGTCCTGTTTGTTTTTCCAACATGTATGTTTCAGTGGGTATGTTCGTGCATTTATTTGTCTTGAGTATGCGTGTGAATGTGTGTGTGCACTTATTCCAACACACTTATTCCTTCAGCATTCCGTGGGGCTCTTGAGATGTCCTGGGACCAAAATACTTGATGAAGGCCTGATCAGTGACTCTTTCGGTGTCCCCCACCTCTCTAGCGTGAACATTTTTTTGTTTCCCCTCTTAAGTTTGCCATTATAATCACCACAGTCCCTCATCAAGCACACAAGTTTAGACACAAAGGTGCACAGTATCTTAAGATTGGAACATCACTATTTAGAGTGACACTTGGAAAGGAGACAATATATATAAGTGTAGTGAAATGAGATGCTCTGATTTCTCTGCACCTTAAAGGGATAGTTCACCCAAAAATTAAAATTATGTCATTGCACATCATGCTCTGAACCACATTGTCAGGTTTGATGTCACTCAGTACGTGTGTGTGTACAGCTATATTTGAGCCACAGCAGTTTTTTTGCCTAGTTGAGTTACACCGAAGCCAGTTGTGGTCCGATTATTGTGTATACATGCTGGATGAAGCCAAACTACAATCGTATTATATAGATCTGTTAGTATGTCTTCTAAAAATCTGACTAGTATGATTTCAGTCAGACTAAAGCATTTACATTATATTTTTAAAATAATTATTGTTTTAGTCTGACTGAAATCAAACTTTTAAAGTGCATGTAAATGTACTAATTGATGCCAAACATTTCAGTAAATAGCAATGTAAATGTCAGCCTGTTCTCTAGTGCATGGGAAATGGCGCACAATTGATATGGACTATTTTATGGCATTTTTTTGTCCTTTTTGGATTGACATACATGGTCACTATGAACATATGACATGGTCTTGTATGGAAAAGAGCAGCATAAAGGTTCTTCAAATATTGTCCTTTTGCTTTCCATGGAAAATAACAGCATACGTGATTGGAATGACATGGGCGTTAATTTGAATTATTTTTGGGTGAATTATTTCTTTTTGGGACATTTATTTGTAGTGCTACTTTTTACCCCTTTAGTTTGAATTTTCTTTGAATAATCAGAGCATTGCGTTCATGGGAAATGAAGTATACTGGCACAAACACCATTTACACATTAATGGTTGGATTCTGATAATAAAGTAGCTAAATTTAGTTTAGTTGTGTTGTAATTTCACTAATAACATGCTTTTGTGCACTTAAAGGGATAGTTCACCCAAAATTGAAAATTCAGTCATTGTTTACTCACCCCTGTGTTGTTATTACCCTCTATGACTTTCTTTTTCTTAACACAAAGGGAGAAATTGTGAAAAACAAAATTCTGCTCAGTGGTCTCATACAATGGCAGTTTATGGTGACTATCTCTTCAAGCTTCAAAAGAATGCAAAAGTATAATTCAGAAGTCTAATAAATTATTCCACGAGACTCGTGATTTTTCTGAAAGCATACCATAAGGTTTGATGAGAAACAAGCTGAAATCTAATGTATTATTTAGAGAAAGATTTGACCGACCGTTGATCTTCTGTGCGCGTACATGATAGGACACGAGAGCAACCATTCTTGCAGCCCCTGCTCGCGGCATGGGGCATTCAAGCGAAAACTCGTTTTGTTTATCTAAAAACAGGTCTGCCACAGTGATAGTGACAAAAGAAAACAACACAGATGCACAAAAACCAGAGAGCAAAACTTACTAAACATGTCTGAAGAGTTTGTAGTCGAAGAATAGATGCATTTCTATGCCTAGCCTTATTTTTTTTAACCAGAGTCCTCAGTCAAAGAGAGAGATGAGGTAGGTGGGAATGTCTGTCACCTTTTCTCCATTCTGAACCAGTGAGTATTTGTGACAGACCTGAGGAGAGTGAGACCTCCGCAAAACAGTCGGTAGGTGTAACATTCTTGCTCAAAATCAAGTCGTTTCTAACCGGCTCATGAGATTCTGGCCTTACTTTTATAAGAACATTTTTGGACCTTTTATCCTTTTATCGCGTGTCGTTTGCTATCGGGTTAGGATACAGTGTGACTGTGGCTGCCTGTAGCTCCCTCTGTGTTTCTGTTTGTTTTCCGAGTACTCTGTAAAAAAAAATAAAAAATAAGGCTGGGCATAGAAATGTATCAATTCTTCAACTAAAACTCTTCAGACATGTTTAGTAAGTTCTGTTCTCTGGTTTTTGTGCAGCTTTGTTGTGTTCCTTTGTCACTATAGGTGTGGCAGACCTGTTTTTAAATAAACAAAACAAGTTTTTGCTTGAACGCCCCATGTCACGAAAAGGGACTGCCTGAACTGTTGCTCTCGTGCCCTATCATGAACGCGCACAGGAGATCAATGGTCGGTAAACAGTTTGATGAAGTAATACTTTCGATTTCGGTTTATTTCTCACCCAACCTTATCGTATGCTTTCATAACAATCACGAGTCTCAAGAAATAATTTATTAGACTTCTAAATTATACTTTTGCATTCTTTTGAAGCTTGAAGAGGTAGTCACCATTAACTGCCATTGTATGACATCACTGAGCACAAAATTATTTTGCAATTTATCCCTTTGTGTTAAGAAAAAGAAAGTCATAAAGGGTTATAACAACACATGGGTGAGTAAACAATGACTGAATTTAAATTTTTGGGTGAACTCATCCTTTAAATAATTATTGCTCTGCAAATTCATTGCTAAAAATAAATAAAAAAAATATGTCTACAACCACAACCACAAGAGAGAGTTACCTGTTATTCTGAGGGAACTGCGCAAGAGATGGCCAGAGACGCATTTATCTGTTTTTCTGAAGGTGTTATATCGCACAGCCGCTGAAAAATGGAAGGTCACATCCGCTTGCAATAGGAGGCCTGAGACTCACCCCAGTCCAAATATTGACATGGGTATGCTAACCTCAAGGCAATAAAAATCAACAATGACTAGCTTTAACGCCAGTGTTATTCCAATGCTCCACTGTGTGGCCTTGAATTACCGTACAACACAAAGGCCGTTCTTTAGTTTTCACCAACTCCAGTGTTCATTTGGTTTAGATCTTTTTCCCAGCTCATCTCGTAGCACTTCGTCTGCGTGCATCTCTGGACATTTTGTGTAATAAGAGTATCGATGTCTTGCAATATCAATAAAAACAGTAGGGTAATGTGGTAAAGAGGTCTGTGTTGAATCAGAAGGGGGCTACTTCCTCTTTCAAGATCGGATGAAGAATTAACTATTGCTTGCCTGTGTCTGAGCTGCTGGTCAAACCGACTCTAGTGTTTTTAAATATGCAATGAGGACCGGAGACCCTCTGGAACTCTCTGTGTAACTCTCTTTATTCAACAAGAGTGTGAAATCTGCATTCTGTGTTGTGTTGAGAGTCTTAAATGATCATTTGGGAGGGGATTTGACCTCTTCCGTGACCTCTGTGGGGGAACGGCAGAGATGGAGTGTTTTACGGCCATGCCTGAGTTTAAAATTGAGAGGTGAACATGTAGCATGGGTGCCAATGAAACCAAAGGCGCACTGCAGACACTCGGGCACAATAAAGGACACCCGTGTCAGACTGGAGGTCCTAATAGGCTCACACCTGCCCATTTTTAAACTGTAACTCAAAGGGATTCTCATGCGGGATAATAGGAGCTTGCGTTTTCCATCTGTTATTATAATTCTGGAAATGAATTTTTTATTACTCATTATTTTCCTGGCACAGGAAGAGGGCCGGTATTGATTACAATGCAGAATTCATAAAGAACCAGACTCCGGCTTTTGGTTTTTTCTGTTTCTGTTGTCATGAAAAGTCCCCTCTGCCTTTCAAATGGGGAGCACTGTGCAATTTTTTGTGTTGTATCTCTGATGTGTTAAGTGCGATGGAGAGAATAGATCTTTCCCTTTCAAACTAGCACCTCTTCAGGAATTCATTTATCTTGGTAAGGCCTTGTGTGCAAAGTGACATGGAAACTGAGGCACTTTAGTGGCAGTAAGATTAATGGGACAAACAGAGCAATAAAATGTCTCACTGGAGTCTCACTTAAAAACTGTCTTGTCTTACTGTATGTATCCTGTGTTCATTGTAGCATATGGTTCAATTAAGGTGTATAGATAAGCCTAATACCAATATACCATATAATTAAAGCTACACTATGTAACTTTGTTTGTTATAAAATAGCAAAATGTTATTAATGAGAGAGTGCAACAAAAATCCATCTTCCAAACCATGTCTTTACTTTACCTTTTACTTGTGTGCTCAAAAGTTAGCATACCCTGGCATAAATTGTGAAATTTTTGCATTGATTTGGAAAATATGAAAATGTCTTTTAAGGATAGTGATCATATGAAGCCATTTATTATCACATAGTTGTTTGGCTCCTTTGTGTTTGAAACAACCACATTGTCTTTTTCCAGAGCAGCCTGTATTTCTCCTGAGGTTACCTGTGGGTTTTTCTTTGTATCTCGAACAATTCTTCTGGCAGTTGTGGCTGAAATCTTTCTTGGTCTACCTGACCTTGGCTTGGTATCAAGAGATCCCCGAATTTTCCACTTCTTAATAAGTGATTGAACAGTACTGACTGGCATTTTCAAGGCTTTGGATATCTTTTTATATCCTTTTCCATCTTTATTAAGTTCCATTACCTTGTTACGCAGGTCTGTTGACAGTTCTTTTCTGCTCCCCATGGCTCAGTATCTAGCCTGCTCAGCGCATACACGTGAGAGCTAACAAACTCATTGACTATTTATACACAGGCACTAATTGCAATTTAAAAAGCCACAGGTGTGGGAAATTAACATTTAATTGCCATTTAAACCTGTGTGTGTCACCTTGTGTGTCTGTAACAAGGCCAAACATTCAAGGGTGTGTAAACTTTTGATCAGGGCCATTTCGGTGATTTCTGTTATCATTATGATTTAAAAAGGAGCCAAATAACTATGTGATAATACATGGCTTCATATGATCACAATCCTTAAATAAAAGACAGTTTTTTTGCATGATCAGTCATATTTTCAAAATCAATGCCAAAATTTCACAATTTCTGCCATGGTATGCAAACTTTTGAGCACAACTGTATGTCATTCGCCCGTGTGTGTTGACGTCATATCCATACACAGAGAAAATAAGATCTGGCTACTGTAGTGCATTTGTGGGAGTAGCATGAACCTGAAAGTTTGCTGTCACAACGAATGAGAAAAATTGACCATGGATCATTCAAAACAGCAAACCTCCAGGAATCACTGGTTGTAAAAACAAAGAAACAGGACAGAGTCTACAAGCAAAAAGTGAAAGCGACAGAGTCCATAATAAAAACTGAATCAGCATCGGCTTGGCTTTTCAGAGGTGGCGAAAACTCCGAGATCTGAAAGGATTTAAAAGTGACCCAGAGATGGCTTTTATCTTACTCAACAGGTAAGATAATTTATGGTTTATGTATAATTGTGTAATCACACACACACACACACGTCTGTGTGTTTGTAGTGAAATACAATAATTATACTGTAATCGGTTAGCACACGTGTGTATTTTTCTTTATAACGGCAATAATTTATATAAATAAATCCTTTAGTCCTAGGCTTGCCAAGGATATGTGAGTCTTGAAATTATGTTGACCACTGGTTGGTAACAATGACAATCTATAAATTAGTTACTACCGTGGTGTATTTGGCCAGAATCCTACAGTTATAAAAACTTTACAACGTTTGACCTTATCAGACTAGCAATCGTTATGTCTAATGATAACGAACGTTGCCTAACTTTTGTAACGTCATTTATTTAAAAACATCAATGTTTCCAATAAGTCAAAACAACAGCATAAGATATGGCACTTACTTGCTCAAATGACATTGTTTCAGATATCCGTCTTTTACTTTCTTTCGTTATTTATTTGTCCATTCGCTCTGATAAGATGTCCTGTATTCATATGTACACCGATGCCTCAAACCACATTCATCCACGCAGAGGAGCAGAGCCGAAGCACAACCAAAACAATGTTCTTCTGCAAGATGCGTGCAGTTTTTTTTTTTACCGCTAGAGGGCCAAAAGTTACATAGTGTAGCTTTAAATGGATAGTTCACCCAAAAATGAAAATTCTGTCTTCCTTTACTCACCCTAATTTTGTTCCAAACCCATATGATTTTCTTTCGTGAAACACAAAAGGAGATGTTTCAATGAATATCACAGCCCATATTTTTAATACAATGGCGGTTGATAGTAGGTTTTGGATCCAAGAACCATAAAAAAAATAAATAAAAAAAACAGAAATGTATGATTTTCATGACTTTCAGGTCTGTTAACAATTCTTCAACGTGAAAGCACGAAACACATGACCAGTGCAGAGCAGTTCCCGATGTGACAGTTCTCTTATGAGCCGGTTCTTTTGAATCTACAGTGTGAAACACACATCACAACTAGTGTAATGCAGTTTCAATACGAATTACACTTATGTGCCGGTTGTTTTTCGTGGAGTGGTTATTGAATTAATCTCATTAAACAATAGGCTTGGGATCGATGCCTTTTTCAGACATCGATAATCTGAAGATTTTCCCGATGATTATCAGTATATATATATATATATATATATATATATATATATATTGAGATTTTTTCAGATATATAGGGCTATCCGTTGCAGAATATTCTTTTTTTTTTTTTTTTTTTTTTTTTTTATGTATTTCTCAACACAGCTTTGGTAAAGTGTGAGTGGCAGAGTAAATTAAAGGGGGTTGCACACCGGATGTGTCTGGCGGATGACATGTTGCGTTCTAAAATTAGAAATAATTATTTTCTATGAAGGTACATACGCAGCGTGGTCTCGCCGTCTCTTGAGGCTGATAAAAGATACACAGCACCATGGAGCGTAACTTGCTTAGTGTTCCATTAAATTCGACCCAAATCATTATCAAAGGACAAAGATTATTTACTTTAGCCATCAGTGGATGATATATTGTGTATATGCATCTTTTATATAGCCTACACAATGTATTTTCAGTTACAAGTATGTCTTTTTGTGGTTTGACAGCTTGAATTAAATCTCTTCACAGAATCATATAGAGAAATTGCATAATAAATTCTAACTGGTTTAACTGTGCAAAATGAACAGTTTAATACACTAACCTGCAAACTCAGTAACGTCACTTTCTTTCTTGAAGTAGAAAAACCTTTGTAACTTTTGTGTGTATGCGTCCTGTGCAAGGAGCTTTAAAATACCCATCCTATGTTGTGATACCTGTGCCTTGCAACCTGGTTCAGTAAATGTTATATCACCCCCTTGTGGTCTCCCAATGCTATTATGCCAGACATTCAGCAGAAGCCCAACCAAGTGAGTTGGAAAGTATGCAAATTAGAATGTTTATATCGTTGCCTCAAAAGTATATCAATAGTATAACGTGCCGATCAATAATCAGTATATCTATATTTTATGGCATGCCTACTAAACACTGATTCGTGAAATGTTGTTCCGTGACTTAAATCAGGCAGTGCAGTTACTGACTGGTTATTAATATATATGACAATGTGTAGTTAAAGATAGACCCACACATTACAAGTTTTGTTGTAATCGTTAATTAGCAAATTTTTTGTTTGTTTAGATAAAGATCATTTGTTTTTAATATATACAGTAATTACAGTAGAATCAATTATTGGATTGCATTTATGCTTCTAAAATGTCTGAAAACACATCTTTTGCAAGAATTGTATTACATTTATTTCTAATTAGTTATATCTGCTCTGTTGAAATCTGAAATAATTTCATAATTTGGCAACAGACTGCTGAGGGTGGCAAATGCAATAAAAATTGAATTGCTTATTTCTAAATATATTTTTCTCAATAGAAAGAAACATTAATGAAATTGGAATCGTCAATATGAATTGGAACTGAAAACATTAAATTCCTTGCGATTCCCATCCCTAGTTCATAGTGCCTCATAAAACTCATCCATGTGGCTTGAGCGTTATATTTCTAGTTTCCCTAAGTTATATGATAGATTTTGGTGAAAAACAACCCAAAATGTTTTTTTATTTATTTTATTTTATTTTTTGTGAATCTTAACTGCTCTGTTTTTTTGTTTTTTTTGCACTTAAACAACTAAAGTGCCTCTGTGTACGAGCTTCTATCATGAATGTGCAATGAACATCAAGATTTTCACTGAAAAATGACATAAGCTTTAAAGTGAGTCATTACTGCCATTGTATTCAAAAGTAAAGCTGTGATATTAATTTCAGGCTTCTTTTGTATTCTTCATAAGACAGAAAGTCATGTGCTTGGAACAATGTGAGGATGAGTAAATTATGACAGAACTTTTATTTTTGGGTGAAATATCACTTTAGTGCCTATGGAGGCAGCTCACTAGGTTTCAAACTAAGCATAACACTCCACTTTCTAGTTCACCCCTACTCTGGACTGAACTTGTATTTCTTCATGCTAGCAGCCTAGATCTTTACTCAGTAGGCTACCACTACCTCAGAACAATAAACAAGACAATTAACAATTTACCACATAGAGACCGGCTCATATTTATTCATTAAATACAGGATTATCACAGCGGCAAGCCCAATAAACGTTGCATATTGCATTCGACACTCTGTGCGGACCAAGCTCGGCATAAACTGTGCATCCAACCTTTGTTTGAAACCAACCCGGGCTTATAATTTTTCCTCTGAGTTGACATATCCAAATAAAAGAACCAAAGCATGGAGAGTGACATTTTCCTTTTTCATTTTTTTAAATATCTCATGACAAATGGTAACCTGACACTACAGAATTACTGAAGTGTGTCTTAGAACTAATGAGAAAAATTTCCCAAGGGAATCTTTATCTATAGCTCTTCGGAGTGCACCTTGGGGACGTGCTCACCCGCTCTTCTGTCTGTCACTCCATCCCCTAACACACACACACACACACACACACACACACGGCACAACTCGCACTGACACCCTGCTTCTTTAGCACTGTTGGGGAGTGAAGCCATTTCACTTTGCACCTTGCAATTAAAATCCGAGTGAGAGAGAGAGAGAGAGAGAGAGAGAGAGAGAGAGTGCGAAAGAGAGTGATACACTTACTTCTGTACAATGAACACATACTTGCCACTTTCCTACCCCTGAAATATGTGGCATACACATGTATGTTGAATGTGTCAAGATTGTGGTGTTGAGAGCAATAACAGTTATTGAATTAATTAACAAAAGAAATCACACAATTCCACTTTAGCAGGAGCATTTTATATCAGCTTATTACATTATGTCTGTATTATTGTAAGAAAGATGTGGTGCTATTTACAGATGTCTATTAGAGTTTTAGCTCCCGGCTTTGTTAAGACAGGTGTGATGTGTTTGAAATTGTTTGGGTGTTTTTCATTTACTGCAAGTGTACACCTAGAAAAAAAAACTGCTTTGGCAGTGCCATGTTACAGATGGTAATATAATGCTTTTTTGATATTCACCAATAAGCCAAAACATTATGACCACCTGCCCAATATGCTGTTGGTCCTTGCGTGCCGCCAAAAGAGTGCCGACCTGCAGAGGCATGGACTCTGGCAGCAAGTCATTAGCAGCAGATCCTTCAAGTCCTGTAAGCTGCGAGGTGGAGCTGCTGTGGATCAGACTCACATCCCACAGATGCTCAATCAGATTGAAATCGGATTGAGATCTGGGGAATTTGGAGGCCAGGGCAACACCTTGAACCCTTCATCATGTTCCTCAAATCATTCCCGAACAATGTGTGCAGTGTGACAGGGTGCATTATCCTGCTGAAAGAGGCCACTGCCATCAGGGAATATCATTGCCATAAAGGGGTGTACCTGGTCAGCAATGATGTTTAGGTAGGTGGCATGTGTCAAATTGACATCCACATGAATGGCCAGACCTAGGTTTTCCCAGCAGAACATTGCTCAGAGCATCACACTCCCTCCATCGGCTTGTCGTCTTCCCACAGTGCATCCTGGTGCCATCACTTCCCCAGGTAAATGGCGCACACGTACATGCAGTCCACGAGATGTAAAAGAAAACGGGACTCATCTGACTAGGCAACCTTTTTCCACTGCTTCAATGTCCAGTTCCTATGCTGCCCATTGTAGGCGCTTTCATGGTGGACAGGGTTCATCATGGGCACTCTGACCGGTCTGCGACTACTCAGCCCCATACGCAGCAGGGTAAGATGCACTGTGTGTTGCGACTAGGGTTGCAAAATTCCGGGAATTTTCAAAGTTGGAAACTTTCCATGGGAATTAACTGGAATATATGGGAATTAACAGGAATATATGGGAATTAACGGGAATTAATGGGAATAAACTGGAAATTTGCAAAATTGCAAGTTAGCCTATAACAGGGAACTTAAATGTAGTTGAAAAAAAAACAAATATCTTGCAGCATAATCTTGGTTAAAACAACCAGATTTAATGCAAATTCAGTTGAATTTCTACCCTGCACATTCCTCAATCACATGCACACAGCACACTACTTACAGCAGGACTATTGAAGCCACACTAATGCATTTGAGCCCAAGGACTACATCCAGTCAAGTAATTCTGATGATATTACTAGGGTAAATATATTTGATCTATGGTATTAAAGTTTAACTAGCAAATACTAAATCAAAATGTGTTTATACAGTAGCTAGCTAGCCAGTAAATCAGATATGCTAAATGTAAGCTAGCTAACACCATTTCATTGACAATTTAAGAGGCTAGCTATCATGGTGCTGGCTAGCTCAACTGTGATGCTGTTTCTTCTGCCTTCTGCTAGCCAGTTTTCTGTTATCATACAAGAATGTAGGTTATAGTTTGATTTAGCATGCTGATTAAGGAGTGTTCATCTATTCATCTAGCCTATTTCTATTAATTTGTCCAGCATCAATTGTAAAATATTTGTACCATTCCAGAATATTCCAATTGTTTAGCTAACTATTTATATATCTGTGCATGGCATTGCATTAGTGTTTTTTTACAAGCTTTTTTCTAATCTTATTCTACAGAACAATGCCACGTGCGCCATTTGATGTGAGGATACATTTCACCTCAGCCAATGTAGAAGGAAAGGCTGTGTACATTTGCAAATACTGTGAAAGACATATGTTAAGAATGCCACAAAGATGCAGCAGCATATAGCCAAGTGCCCAAAGTTTTTTCCAATATTTCCAAAATTCCCCAGCTTAACTTCCCATGGAAAGTTTCTGGAAAGTTTCCAGAAATTTACCGGAAATTTTCCGCCCCTTTGCAACCCTAGTTGTGACACATTTCTCCCATAACCATCATTACAAATTTCTGTGATTGTGCCACAGTAAACCTTCTGTCTGTTTCGACCAAACGGGATAGCCTTCGTTGCCCTCACACATCAATGAGCCTTGGGCGCCCAACACTATGTCGCCGGTTTGTGGTTTGTCCCTCCTCGGACCACTGTCAGTAGGTACTCACCACTGCTGACCAGGAGCACCCTACAAGCCTTGCCGTTTGCGTTTCCTCACATTAAGTTTTGCATTCCCTCGCAATAGTTGCATTTCCTCACATTAAGTTTTGACTTCCCTCATAATAGGTTTTGAGTTCCCTCGCAATAGCTTTATCCATCCCTTACTAAAATTCACCATCGTTTTACTATAGTAACGATACTGAAGTTGAGCATTTGTAGTAAAACCATAGAAACCACAAAATGTTCTGTGGTTTTTCTACAGTAACTATAGTTCAGCTATGGCGGTGGCTTGGTCCCCTCGCTTGTGAGGATCAGGGGAGGAGGAGGTTGGTCTGTCTATCTTCTGCAGGCTCGAAAGTGGCTGTGGAGCCTTTCTGCACTTAGGACAAGGAAATCCCTGGGCTGGTGGTGTCTGAAGGGCAGCCTACTCCTTCCATCTTTTCCTTTTGGTTTTACTACAAATACTGCACCATAGCTGAACTTTGGTTGTCAAAGATAGATTATGAACCATGCCAATGGGGCCATTGCCCCGGGGCATCTGACTACCTGGGGCCTCGGGAGGCCTCGGGGGGCCTCAGGCTGAAAGGCCAGTGGTGGCGTGATACTGCAAATGCAAAATGTATATAAATAGAAAAACAGTGCTTCAGTGTATGACAGCCATGTATCTGAGTTTCTTTCTTCATCAGAACAGAATTTAAGATTTTTAGGATTTCATTTCAGGCCTCCTCCTTTAAAAAATGCAAGTGAATGTACTCCATTTTTTTGATTGATTATTTTTAGAAACAAAACAATGCTTATATACCCTTTAACTACAAATGTTCTCTTCCGTACATCTCTGTGATGTGCGCTCAAAGGGATTACGTAAGCTCTTTGGTAAGGTCGCGTGGAGGAGGAGGAAGGAAGCGCGTCATTGTTTACAAGAAAACTTGCACAGACCAAGCGCTGTTCACAAACCAAAACAGTCCAAAACAATTTCAAACACAATGTCAGAGGATTATGATTTTAGAAGTGAAGAGGAGATGGAGTTTTTCACCCAACCCTACCTATTTGAGCCCGAATACACCGATGACCATTTTGAACAATACACTTATACAAATACAAATCTACAGCAAAGACAATTAAACTTTTGTTCAGCACTTCTTCTCTTGTGAACAATGACGCGCTTCCGGCCTCCTCCTCCGTGCGTGACCTTACAACAAGCTTACGTCATCCCTCTCATGAGCGCTCATCACAGGGATGTACGGAAGTGCAGATGCACATTTGTAGTTAAAAGGTATATAAGTATTGTTTTATTTCTAAAAATAATCAATCGTTTGGGTTCAGAAGGACTTTATTTGTCGACTGGAGTCATGTGGATTATTTTGATGGACACTAAATATGCATTTTGGACCGTCAAAAAATGGAGGACATTCACTTGCATTGTTTAGAGGAGGAGGCCTGAAATTAAATCCTAAAAATCTTAAATTCTGTTTTGATGAAGGAAGAAACTCAGATACATCTTGGATAGCCTGAGGGTGAGTAAATTATCAGCAAATTTTCATTTTTGGGTGAACTATTCCTTTAATTTTCATATGACGAATAGTTGTAAAATTGTCATACTTTTTAAGGTGTATGTCTGCTTAATACACACACCTCAGAATTTATTTATTTATATTTAACTTGGAATCATAACAAAACAGGGAAATAAGATTTCCTTTAAGGCTTTAACCCTTGTGTGACCTTTGGGACATTTTTGTCTTTTTCATATTTGTGTTAATGCCAATGGCATAAATTTTGCCAAAGGTGTGTATTTTGGGGGGAATTTTGTTATTTCAAACTCAGTTCCTATAATACATCTATAATACACTGTGCACACAAAATAGTTACACTCAGGACCTTCAGGACAAAAATGTCCCCATTGAAACCCATTAAAACTGCAGTATTTGATCCCAGTGCCATTAAAGCATAAAATCATGAATTCTTTGATATTATGCTTTCATTCCAGAGCCCTGGCTTCAAAATTAGAATGTTTAATATTTTCCACCAGATGGCGCCATTTTCCTTATGTTTAGCCTACGGAGCAAATACATGCTTTTTCCCTATTTTCTGTTTGCTGTATTATAGAGCACTGCAGGCCAATTGAATAAATGATGCAGCTAAAATTGTGTGGATGTGTTGGTATGGATGTCAGAGTGTGTTTTATATTTGTGTATTGAGAAATTTGTGTGTGTGTGTGTATAAAAATCAACAGTGGCATTATATAAACAAACTGGCTTTTAAAGAGTTAAAATCCTGAAAATGAATGAAAATTTGGTAGTTATGATCAGGACTGATGTTGTTTAAAAAAAATTAACTCATTGAAATATATATATATATATATATATATATATATATATATATATATATATATATACATTATGTCAATTTTTTGATGCTGACATTTTTGTCCTCGAAGGACCTCTGAGTAACTTTTTTTTTATTGACGCACAAGGGTTAAAAACATAGGAAAATATTGCACAGGGGTAGAATGACATTAAGAATATTTTTTTTAAATATAACAATATTTCCAAATACTTAATATATCTTTTTGATCAACTTTAACCTTGGTCAACTTGTTTTTGTAAACCATCCAAATTTTGAATATTATCAGAATCAGAATGAGCTTTATTGCAAAGTGTTCTCACGTACACAAGGGATTTTTTTGTTGTTGTTCTTGATAGGAGAAATAAGTGCACACAGAACATTATAAAATAAGGTAAGAGTACTAAAAGACATAAATATAATAGGACATATAACATAGAATGGCGTATGTACATGTGCAAGTGGTAATGTATGTGCAAGGTAGGGGTATGTACAGTTATTGAATTAAATATGTGAATTTACATACAGTATGTACATGAGATATTTATTTACATTATTGTACTGTGGGGGAGTCCTGAAGTCAGTTTAATTGTTCATGTGGAAAATGGCCTGAGGATTAAAACTGTTCTTGTGCCTGGATGTCCTGGCGCTCAGTGCTCTATAGTGCCGGCCAGAGGGCAGCAGTTCAAAGAGTATTATATTATATCATATTATGCAATAATACTATCTTTCCGTCCTAAATTATTCACTTTTACACTTTATTTTAAGGCTCTCCAATTAAAACCACCAGCTGGTGCCCTGGGGACTTTCAGGACCGTAATCCGTCCCTGATAGTTACTATAGTAAAACCATGGTTAATTTTTAATAAGGGATAAAGCTATTGCGAGTGAAGACAAAACGTATTGTTAGAGAATACAAACTATTGCGAGGGATGCTAAACTATTTCAGAAAATAAAAGCCCTGAATTATTACCATATTCATGCACCATGGTATTTACATGGCACTTCCAAGATACATAACACCATGGGTTTGGGTGGTTTATGAGGACATTTTTTTTGGTTACAAACTGGTAATTACAAGGGTATTATGCTACAAATGTGGTTTACGAGGACATTTGTAGTGTCCCCATAATTCAAATCGCTTAAAAAACATACTAAACGATGTTTTTTTTTTTTTTTTAATGTAAAAATGCAGAACGTTTTTTGTGAGGGTTAGGTTTAGGGGTAGGGTTAGGGTTATGGGATAAAATCTATAGTTTGTACAGTATAAAAGTCATCATGTCTATGGAGAGTCCTCATAAGGATAGCCATCGTGTGTGTGTGTGTGTGTGTGTGTGTGTGTGTGTGTGTGTGTGTGTGTGCATGTGTGTGTGCCTGTGTGTGTTTCTGTGTGTGTCTGTGTACATATGGCATTACTATATACAGGAAATGTGTCTATGTGTATCGTGATGTGGCCCTCTTACATTTTTTTTGGTAAATAAAAAAAGGTCTCAGACTGCAAAGGCACATGTAATAGCTTATAGATTTGTACCACTGTAATGTTTGAATGTTTGAAGGAAGCCCTCATATATAAAACATGAGGATTGGCGAGAACAAACACACACACAGCAAACACCACCACGCTCGGGTCAAGGATCAAGGCCATGTAAACAAGACACTTAATGAGTATTTCATAACTGTTACATTTTTTATCCAGCAACAAATTGGAATTTCATTCATTACATACAGTATGTAGCCTCTTCAAGATCTGATATAGACATGAATTATGAGTGTCTTAGCTTTCAACATGCACAAAGAGAGAAAACATAATTCCTTTCAAAGATACTTTCAAAGACACATAACAGTTGTTGGTATGTGTGAACATACTGGATTTGGAGCTGGTTAAATGTTATGACTTTATAATTGGTAACACTTTACAATAAGGTTTTATACATTAACATATGCTTGTGTATAACATATTACATTCTAAATTAGGTGATATGATTTAACAATAAATATTTTTCTTCATTTTTCATTTTCTTTATTTCTACACTATTGGTATCTTTTAATATAAAAAATGTATTGGTATATGTAGAAATTAACAAAGTAAAAATAATGTTCATTGTTAGTTCATGTTAACTACACTGATGAGCTAAAACATTATGACCACCTGCCTAATATGCTGTTGGTCCTCCGCTTGCTGCCAAAACAGCGCCGACCCGCAGAGGCATGGACTCTACAAGACCCCCTATGGTGTCCTGTGGTATCTGGCTCCAAGACAGCAGCAGATCCTTCAAGTCCCGTAAGTTGCGAGGTGGAGCTGCTGTGGATCAGTATTGTTGGTCCAGCACATCCCACAGATGCTCAGTCGGATTGAGATCTGGGGAATTTGGAGGCCAGGGCAAGACCTTGAACTCTTCATCATGTTCCTCAAACCATTCCCGAACAATGTGTGCAGTGTGGCAGGGCGCATTATCCTGCTGAAAGAGGCCACTGCCATCAGGGAATACCATTGCCATGAAGGGGTGTGCCTGGTCTGCAATGATGTTTAGGTAGGCGGCACGTCAAATTGACGTCCACATGAATGGCCAGACCCAGGATTTCCCAGCAGAACATTGCCTAGAGCATCACACTCCCTCCATCGGCTTGTTGTCTTCCCACAGTGCTTCCTGGTGTCGTCACTTTCCCAGGTAAATGGCACACAGGTACATGGATGTGAGTGGTCATAATGTTTTGGCTCATCAGTGTATTTTGTTGATAGTATTGATATTGTTGATAGCAAAAAAACTATTTGCCAATGGGGTAAGAAAAAAAAGTGTATTTTTCTTATCCTGTTGGCAAATAGCTTTTTTTAAGCATAAACACCACAGCATTTTGTTAGATTTTTCAGAAAATAATACTTAATATGTTACTTCATTCTGCTTCTCAAGGATTTTTTGTTTTGTTTTGTTCTGTTTTACTCAGTACACGTTTCTCCTGTAGAGTTTCAGAAGAGATCTCAACAATGTCTCACAATGTGCTCAGATTTTCCAAAATACCAAAGTCTGCAATCAGAAGTCAATATGAGCTCATCAAACATACATTTCTTATCAAGTTCTTTCAAGACAAAATGATCTGAGATATGATATGCACATTCATTAAACAGCTCTATACTCTTACATTTATGTTTTTTTATGAGTGTGACGAGGAGGAGGGCATTGCCGGGCCGTGATGGAGCATGGCCGGCACTGAATCAGCTGATCAGCGAGAGAGTGAGATAAGGGGCAGCCAGAGGCTCCAGTTCGGGAGAGAGAGAGATGCAAGCGGCCGCGTTGCATATGTGTCTGTGTTTGTTTACGTTTGTTTTAAGCTGAGTTTCTCATTAAAACTTTGTTTACTGTTCAGCCGGTTCCCAACTCCTCCTTGCCCATCCTTTAACTGTATTTTAGGAGAAATATCTGAGAAAGTTGATGTTGATTTTAAGATAAGTGAGTTCTGGTCACTAGCATTACAGTTATTTGTAAAGTTGAAAGTGCCACTATTGTCACCAAACGGAACTGCAAAAAAATATATATGTATTTTCAAAGAGATTTCCCAAACACTTCCCCCAGCTGTCATTGGTTGGTCAAACAAGTAACCCTGCCCCAAATTACACCACTGGTTGAGCCTATGTTGCTCTGTCGGGCTGGTCGGGATTCTCAAACAATGTTTAGATAGAAAAGACACACAGAGTTTATAATTTTCTGGACGTATAAATGGCTAACTTATAGTTGTTTTTGCATATTAAGCTGGGAGAGGAGAAAGTACTTCAGCATCAATAAAATTAGGCGTTCACACTTTATGATATTTTATGATTATATATACGTATATATATATATATATATACAGGGCTGCCGATAAGGGGGTACAACTGGACCTTTCGTTCTGGGCTTGAGGGGGGCCCGGAGTAGAGGGGGGTTCCAAGAAAGGATATTCCATATTGAAGAGTGCATCTAAACACATTCGGCAGGAGACACGGATATAAACACGGAGACAGCACGAAACTGCAAAAACTCTCCAGGTAGCTCACGTTGATGCTGTGATGATGTGAAAAATTATGTGCAGAATCAAATATACAGAATTTATGATAGTCCCAAATGTAGAGAGCACATCAATATGAAGACGAAGCCAAATTCCGGACATTTTTAGCCAATTTTGAAATCCCGGCCGGACGCTTTTTAAAGATCCGAAAAAGAGGACATGTAAGGGAGAAAGAGGATGTACCCTACATTTCGAAAATAATTATTGTCCTCTACATACCCTACTAAGGGTCAGGGATACACATGTTTAGCTTCAAACACCTGCAATCAATACAGTTGTCATCAAACATTTATGAGAACACTAGTTTCTGTTCATGGATTTATTTATTTTAATACCGAGCATAAGCATCTCTGTCTCTCACTCTCTTTATCTCTCTCGCACCTCAGGGGGTTTATAGATTGAGGACAGCGCTCTTTGAGATGATTGACAGCTGATTCGTTCGGTGATGATGAGGTGTGCGTGTCCAAGGAAAACAGACATGATTGAAATTTGAACAGGGCCAGTTCTAATTTCTGCTCGAAGTAATTATGATAAATGACGAGTGGGGGCCAATCAGGGGGCCGTGCACTTCTCCTAGTCACCTTCAAAGCATGTGTTTGCTCAACAGACGAATCACCGCGCATCACAGTTAACCCTGTCGACTGACAGAAGGAAACACAATATCGCAGACACCTCCTGTTGTTATGATACAACTTTGATTCAGTTGCTTTGATTTCATTTCCTGAGTGTTCACACAGATATTCAAACCCTATATTAAGCCACTTCGATCATTTTCAATGAGGTGATTGTGTCGAACAAAGGATGCCTCAACTTAATTTCAATTACGCTTTTGAAGAGAGAAGTATGTTGTATATTCTGGACCCAATTAAAGCTGTTTTTTTAACCTGTGAGAGATGAATAACCATAAAAAGCAGCTCTTCACAAGCAGGCCCATGAAAAATGCATCCTTTTTTACTCAAGGGTGTATCTTGTGTCAAATGTGATATTGGAAATGTGTGGTTGTTTCTTTCCCCTTCTTTTTGAGTTCCCTCACGGTCAGTCACAGACTGTAGTTTTGGAGTCTAAAACCAGATCGTTGTTGTTGCTGTCTTAATGTTATTAGTGTTTGACTTATTTTAGAGGAAGGTATAGGAATGGTTCACATAGAAACTAATATTCTGTCATGATTTAGTCACCTTTTTGTTGTTCCAAACCAGTATAACTTTGTTGGGGCTGTCAAGCTTCATATAATGAGCAAATAATGACCGAAAATTTTCATTTTTGGGAGTGCTATTTATTTAATGTGTAGATTTGGAGGCCCATGGCCAATTTGGAAAGTTGTGTTAATAGTTTTGCATTCATCTCTCTTTCATTAAAAGGATATATCACCCTAAACATTTTATTCTGTCATTATTCACTCACCCTCATGTTGTTCCAAATCTTTTCTGATGTGGAACACAATGCAGATTTTTAGCATAAAATGAAAGTGAATGGTGACTGAGGCTAACATTCTGCCTAACGTCTCCTTTTGAGTTCCGCAAAAGACAATAAGTCATATAAGTTTGGAACAAAATGAGAGTGACTAAATGATGACATAATTTTCATTTTTGGGTGAACTATTATTTCACAACTCTTTCCCTCTCCATCCCTCTGTCCACCCCTCTCCCTGTTCTCCGTAAGTGGTAGGGTCAGCAACTGAAGTATTGCTCCACCTACTGTGGTCAGTGCTGTGTGTGCGTCTCATTACCGTTCGGCACATCTGCCAAAACACGCACGTCTGCGGGCCTCTCCTGTGTGTCAGCTGCATTTGCCATGGCTTTGAACACCTGGCCCTGCATGTTTTATTGATTGCTTTGTTAGTTGATGCTGGATTCCCCCACAACGTCCAGATATGGGCTTATGTATTAGAGATGGGGCCCGCAATGGGCCAGGCAGGATGAAAGGAAATCCGAGATGGTGCTTTTTTATGTTAGACTGAAGAAGAGGAGGCTGACTCCTTCATCAGATACCTACATTTATGAGCTGTTTTCAACACTGTCTGTTTTAATAAAAAGTTTTTGACCTGACTTTGTGTAAGAAGTCTTCGTTATACAGAATGTTTTGGAGCACTGTGTTTTCTGTCAGCCACAAAGAAATCTGGTTGTTTTTCTTTACTGGGGGGGGGGCAGCTGAGGGAGAATGATCGCAATCAGCCGGGAGAGGAATAAGGTGGAGCCGGAGCTGCAGTTCAAGAGAGATGCACAAAGCCTGTCTGTGTGTGTGTGTGTGTCTTTGTTTATACATAGTTGGCTGAAAAGCAGTGTGTGTTTTTGTTTTGTTATACACTGAAAAGTGTTTATTAAATGTCTGACGTGGATTGTTCACTTGGTCCCTGCTTCCTCCTTTCCACATTGAGAACCTGATTCGTTACATTGGTGCCGATACCTGGGAAGGAGGAGGGATGTGCTGTCGTGGAGTTCTCGCCGCTGCCATCCGCCAGGTGAAGGAGGAGCCATTGCCGTCCGCCAGGGGAGGAGCGGCTGTGGACCAGGCGACAGCGTGTCCGGGAACCGGCGAACCATTAGAGGTCTCCCTGGCCTGAATCTGGTGGTGGAGGAGTGTGACGAGGAGGGGGGCGTTGCTGGGCCGTGATGATGCACGCCTGGCGCTGAGTTGAATAATCAGCGGGAGAGAGATAAGGGGGGCCAGAGATGCCAGTTCGAGAGGGAGAGAGACACACAAAGCTGTGAGTGTGCGTCTTTGTTTGATTTGCATTTTATTTTATTTTTGAGTTCAGTTTGTTATTAAAGTTTTAAGTTGACTGTTCAGCTGGTTCCCGCCTCCTCCTTGCCCATCTTTGAACCTTGTTACATTGGTGCCAAAACCCAGGAAGGAGGGAGAGAGAGACACACAGAGTTATGTTTGTGTGTGTCTTTTATGTTTTATATATATATATATATATATATATATATATATATATATATATATATATATATATATATATATATATATATATATACACAGTTGAAGTCAGAAGTTTACATATACCTTTCCAAATACATTTAAACTCAGTTTTTCACAATTCCTGACTTTTAATTGTAGAAAACATTCCCTGTCTTAGGTCAGTTAGGATCACTACTTTATTTTAAGAATGTGAAATGTCATAATAATAGTAGAGAGAATTATTTATTTCAGCTTTTATTTCTTTCATCACATTCTCAGTGGGTCAGAAGTTTACATACACTTTGTCAGTATTTGGTAGCATTGCCTTTAAATTGTTTGACTTCCAAAAGCTTCTCACAATAAGTTACTGGAATTTTGGCCCATTCCTCCAAACAGAACTGGTGTAACTGAGTCAGGTTTGTAGGCCTCCTTGCTCGCACACGCTTTTGCAGTTCTGCCCACTAATTTTCTATCGGATTGAGGTCAGAGCTTTGTGATGGCCACTCCAATACCTTGACTTTGTTGTCCTTAAGCCATTTTTCCACAACTTTAGAGGTATGCTTGGGGTCATTGTCCATTTGGAAGACCCATTTGCGACCAAGCTTTAACTTCCTGGCTGATGTCTTGAGATGTTACTTCAATATATCCACATCATTTTCCTTCCTCATGATGCCATCTATTTTGTGAAGTGCACCAGTCCCTCCAGCAGCAAAGCACCCCCACAACATGATGCTGCCACCCCCATGCTTCACGGTTGGGATGATGTTCTTCAGCTTGCAACTCACCCTTTTCACTCCAAACATAACGATGGTCATTATGGCCAAACACTTTAATTTTTGTTTCATCAGACCAGAGGAAATTTCTCCAAAAAGTAAGATCTTTGTCCCCATGTGCACTTGCAAACTGAAGTCTGTCTTTTTATGGTGGTTTTGGAGCAGTAACTTCTTTCTTGCTGAGCAGCCTTTCAGGTTATGTCGATATAGGACTCGTTTTACTGTGGATATAGATACTTGTATACCTGCTTCTTCCAGCATCTTCACAAGGTCACTTGCTGTTGTTATGGGATTGATTGGTGTTTGGAAATTGCTCCCAAGGATGAACCAGACTTGTGGAGGTCCACAATTTTTTTTTTCTGAGGTCTTGGCTCATTTCTATTGATTTTCCTATGATGTCAAGCAAAGAGGCACTGAGTTTGAAGGTAGGCCTTAAAATACATCCACAGGTACACCTCCAATTCAGTACACCTCCTATCAGAAGCTAATTGGCTAATTGGTGAAAGACAATTCCAAGCTGCTTAAAGGCACAGTTAACTTAGTGTATTTAAACTTCTGACCCACTGGAATTGTGATATAGTCAATTAAAAGTGAAACAATCTGTCTGTAAACTATTGTTGGAAAAATTACTTGTGTCATGCACAAAATTGGTGTCCTAAATGACATAGTTCTCCCAAAAATGGCAATTCTGTCATTTACTCAACCTCATATAATTCAAGACTCAAGGGCTCTATGTTTGTGTGTGCGCAAAGCACAGCGCTACGTGCTACGACCATGCGCAACGTCTTATCCAATTTTCGTGAGAGCAGCAATTCTAAGTGCAATTTTTGTGCCAGAGCAAAGTGCAAATGGCCGTGGGTGGGAGTGTTTGCACAACTGTGGGTGTAGGCACGCAAACTGTGGGGGTATTGTATGTAAATGAAGTGGCGCAAAGCACAATTTGCTATTTTCCTAAGAATTTGGTCTTGCACTAAGACATTTCAATACCACATCTTAACTCAGCGCAAAGTCAAAATTAAGTTCCTTCATTTGCAGTTTGGAGATTCCACCAGCAGGTGGTAATAAAGTTCATGTCCACATTAAAAAAAGTCCCTGACACAATCACTGTCGTAGCCATTTTAAGAAAAAATTATAATTATAAGATTGTGTTAAGCTAAAGTTCATGGCTCATTTTTCAATTATTATTTACTTTTACATTTATTCATTTGGCAGACTCTTTTATCCAAAGCGACTTACAAAAGAGGAATAATATATCAAAAGCGATTAATCTTAAGGAGACAGTGGTATGAAAAAGTGCTGCATTACAAAGTTTCACTAGCATCAGAATAGTAGTATCCAAGACAGATTAGAGTGCAACAAGAATATATATAATTTTTTTCTTTTTATGAGTGCATGGTTAAATGCTCATGGAAACGATGTGTCTCACAAACGTGAGTCTGCATCACGGATGAAGTTGGGAAGGCCATTCCACCAACGAGGTACAGTGAAACTAAAAGTCAGGGAAAGTGTTTTGGTGCCTCTTTGTGTTGGTACAATAAAGCGCCACTCATTAGCCGACTGTAGGCTTCTGGTAGGAACACAGCTCGCAGAAATGATTTTAGGTGCGCTGGAGCAGACCCAGTGGCTGTTCTGTATGCCAGCATCAGAGTCTTGAATTTGATATGTGCATCAACTGGCAGCCAGTGAAGAGAGACAAGGTGTGGTGTAACATGCGCTCTCTTTGGTTCATTAAAGACCTGACGTGCTGCTGCATTCTGGATCATTTGCAGGGGCCAAATTGCGCATGCAGGGAGGCCTGCAATTAGAGTGTTACAGTAGTCCAGTCTAGTTATGACAAGTGACTGAACAAGAAGTTGTGTGGCATGTCCAGAGAGGAAGGGTCTTATTTTCCTGATATTGTAGTGTAAATCTACATGACTTGAAGATGTGAGAAGTGGTCTGTGAAATTGAGTTGGTTATCGATGGTTACCCCTTGATTTCTGACTGTTTTGGAAGGCATTATTGTAGTTGAACCCAGCTGAACGGTGATGTTGTGTTCAACAGCAGGGTTGGATGGAAAGACGAGGAGCTCAGTCTTCACTGGGTTAAGTTGCAGGTGGTGTTCCTTCATCCAACCTGAGATGTTTATATATATATATATATATATATATATATATATATATATATATATATATATATATATATATATATTTTTTTGACCACTTTGTTATTTTGATTATATTTTGTATGAAGTGTAATTTGAATTTAGAAATATATTTGCTTTAATTTGTTCGTTTCAATAAATTTATGTATTTTCTTTTTATTTTTTTTCAAAATCAGAATCGACTGGTAGAAGCGAAGTGTGTTCTGATACAATCACGAGAATTGCATTTTCCATGCAAATAAAAGAAGTGTGTGTGTCACTGTCAGAGAAATATGCCTGGATGCAGTTAATGCACAGAAGAACGTAAGTCCATCTTTTAATTCATTGCATACAGTCCATTTATTCTACCAACTTCTTATGAATGTGCTGTCTTTGTTTAAATTGTTGGTGCTTGAGGGAATGGACTATATAATAGGATGCAGATGCTGGAATAAATGGAGAAGAACCTCAAAATTTAATTGCACTTTGTCTAGCCTTTTGCGTGTTGTGCGCATGATTTCGCCAAACCCACTTGCGCTTAGACAATGCATGCTTGCACAAAAATACCAAAACTTCATCGCCGTGCCAATTGACTTTGCGCATATGACTTAAGGCATTGCATTGCACATAACACTTTCACTCTTAAAATAGGGCCCATAATGTCCATGCTACTTTTTCCATGAATTGAAAAGCATACCATGACCAAGCAATGGTGGAGGAAAAGATTTCAATGAATAAGAAGTTGCAGCCTGATCTCATAAAAATGATGTGACTGTGGTGACATTTTTGCCACATATGACATTATTTGGTTCATTACACATATTGTGGTATTTCCGAGGTGAAACGTACACTCTGTGGCGTTAAAAGCAAGTGAAATGATCTCCCAAACACATGCTCTATTGAATTTTAATAAACAAAACCTACCTCCTTACCCTAAACATGAAACTTAAACTTAAATGATAGTGTGTATAAAGTGAGATGATTTAGGCTCCCGTGTCGACTCGCGTGCTCTTCACGACTCGTAACCCGGTTCTTTACAATGCAAGTGCAAAGCTCTATCAGTCGAGCTACTGTGCAGTTTGATGGCACTTAAACAAACTTGTAAATGTGGTTGGTAAATGTAACATGCAAATGTTAAAAACGCATCGTCTTACAAGTCATGTGCTATAGTAAAAGTGTTTTGATGCCATAAGATAGCATTGTATGAGGAACAGAGTGAAAAATGTTTATGAACTAATCTGCCGTTTTACTCATTATTGGTGTGAAAGGGAATAAATGTCACTGTTGTTGTAGCACCACTAGTATTCATTTCACTAGGAACTGCCGCAATACGTAACATAAACGAGCCACTTAAAACTAATTTTGCAAAAATGTAGCTATAATAACATAACGTGTGTAAATGACAGAATTTTCATCTTTAGGGGAACTCTATACTATATAGCTCTATGTCTACTTAAAATTAATCAGTTATGTTTACACATTACATGTAGAAACAAACCTAAAGTCCCCCAAGTGCTGTTAATTGCATCAATGATGTACCCAAGAGAAAGGAGACAGTATACTGCCCGAAAAACAGAAAATGTCACATTAATTAGAGAAAGAAGGAGAGCAGGGCGGAATGTATCACTGTGAAGCCACTAATTACATGCTTAGTTTAACCTCTTGACTTGCTTTCTATTTGTTCTAGAGAGTGGTAAGACAGAAACAAGCAGATGTGTCATGGACCTGCATTAACACTCCATATTTTAGAGCCTCAGCAAGCTGCAAATAGTCACATGTTTCATCAGTTGATGGGACACTGCCTTGTTTTCAGAGTCGCTCTACACATACTTGTTGTTAGCACTTAGAACAGCTCAACTCCCTGCGGTACCCTCTGCAACTCTTTTGTTAATTCTCGTTACGTGTTACTTGTGGTTTTTGGTTTCCAACCCTTCTCACTTTGTTTAAAATGGTTGTAATTGTTGTGACAATGTTTAAGAAAGGCATCAACGCATAACAGATGTGTGTAGTTATTGCTGACAATCATACATGTGGGAATATACAGTTTACATATGTCTAACCTTTTTTTATGTTTCATACCTCTTGCAGAATATGTGGATTTTTAGAATTTTTTTTATTAAAAAAAATTAAAAAGAAGATCATAACATTTTGTTTTTTATTATTTTGTACTGCCCCGAAGAAGCTGTATAGCAGGTATTATAGATTACATCCACATTAATCCGGATAAATTTGAAAACGGCGTTTTTATTTTCAAAACGCTCTCCGTCCACACTACCGTTTTCAAACGTGTTTCAAAAGTTGCTCTTCCACACTGAACCATTCAAAAAAAAAAAAAAAAAAACCGTGCACTCCCATCCTGCTTTCCTTCTTTCTCTAATTAATGTGACATTTCCGCCACCAGACAACAATTCCGAGTAAACTTCCCGTCACCTTTGAAGGAATGCAATGTGGAGTTTGTCCAAAGTAACATTTATCTTTAACAAAAGTGGATAGCAGGCACAACAATGCCGCTGCAACGTGGGTCGCCATCTTAACTGGTTTGGGTTGAATGGATCACATGACTGCGTCACGACAACAAATATGTCGTCGTTTTCGAATATCTCTGTTTTCCCTGTCCGCACAACAACAATTCACTTGGGAGAGCATTTTCAAAAAGCTCAATTTTCGCTGGACAAAAATGCCATCTCAGTGTGGGTGGAACGTCAAAACGAAGCAAAATTAATGCGTTTTCAAACTGGCCTAAGAATAATCATGGCCTAAGAATAATCCACAAGGCAAAATAACAACTTTATTTTCACTAATTATTGTCTTTAAAAGTTTACATACCATTTTTGAAAGGGATAGTTCACTAAATAATGGCAATTCTCCTTATGTTTATCCAAACCCATATGACTTTCTTTCTTCTGTGGAATATTAGAGGCAAAATTGTAGCCTCAGTCACCATTCACTTTCATTAAAAAGATGCAATGAAAGTGAATGGTGACTGAGGCTAACATTCTGCCAAATGTCTCCTTTTGTGTTCCACGAAAGAAATAAAGTCATACAGGTTTGTAACAGCATCAGGATGAGTAAATGGGGACACAGTTTTCATTTTTGGGTGAACTATCCCTTTACGAACCAAGGGTATGTAAACTTTGAAACAGGATAATCTTTTTGTAAATTCGGTAGTTATTTATTATTTGGAATACATGTAAATATCTGTAATGACAAATAACTTTATGAGAGAAGTATTAAATAAAAATAAAATACATTTTAATGATACCTCCGAATTATTATTTTATTTATTATTATTATTTTTTTAATAAATATTATAAACATATTATTTCAGATTCTGCATGTGTATGTCAACTTATGTGCAGAAATATATTGGGGGAAAATGGCTGCTGTTTATTTGAATAAAACCACTTTGTGCGCTACCCTCCCAATGGCGGTGCTCAGATTTATTTGAACTGGAAGCTGTTCTGCTGATACGAGCGTTACTTTTCATTCCGAGATGAATAATCTCCCCTCATGTAGACTAAATACTAAATTAAAAAGAGCTCTTTTTTGATCTATCTCTTTCGTTTTAATAAGAAGATGGTGGAAGTGTGCACGGGTGACATTGGGAGATAAAAGTAGCAGCAGTATAGCCGTGCCATGGGATAAGGGGAAATACATTTTGTGCATATGTAACGGGGCTTGATTAACAGCCTTTCCAAGCAAAAAGCTAATTATTTTATTGAGTCAAGAGACAGAATCTCACCCCAGGGATTTGGCATTAGCTTTAGAATAGAGAAGACTGTGTCTTTCCCCCTCCTCTTGGACGACCAGCAATCTGACAGAGGGATGAGCACCAGGTATGGGTGGTCTCAGCATATGTGTATCAATAAGGAGATTACCGGCAGAACTGCAAAAAGGAGGGAGTACAATACCAGAGCAATTTGATTCTAAGCCCCTTAGGTCAATCCGGTGAACCTTTTTCACAAGAGCTCCTTTTTTATCAGGGCTCTTTCCATTTATTCGTGCTTGAAGTTCTGAGTCGGCGAGAATAATGTTTGCTTGCGAAGATCTGTCTTTGAATGACTCCTTGCATCATTCTCTTAAGTCTATGGCTGTCTCATTCTGCGCCCTAGTACACTATGTTGTGAATAAGTATATCCTGAGCACAAATTCAGGCACTTACATAGCCTAGATGCTCAAAACATCGGATGACTGATTACGGGTTCAAGCAACAACAACTTAGCTGGTATTTATCAAGAACATTATTATATAACATGGCATCATGCATTTTTGTTGTAGCCAGGGCTTGAAATCGGGGGAACGTGGGGGAGCGGCGTTCCCGTTCAGACTGGCTACATTTGTTAGGGGTATAAAGAGTATTTCTATCTTTTCTCCACTAAATAGCCTACGAAAGCTTTGCAGTTTCCCCACATAAATGCGTAAGATCTGCATCTGTGGTTGCGCAATGTTGACCATCGTGAGTGGCCAGAACATATTCACGTAACATCGACAGATGCACACAAGAATCCACAGGCAACTGATCCACACATGCACACAACAGATCCACATGCACTCAATTTACAAATCCACACACCAGAAGAATGTACAAATATATGTTTTTCTTTGCTCACAATACCATTCACAAGTACATTAGTGTGTGTGTAATTTAATGCACAAATAAATGCTGAGCTGTTTGCATTGCATTTGACTTCTTCGAGAAAGTCTGTTCTGCAGTCATGACACACACACACACACACACACACACACACACGTGCAGTGCTGGGGCCGTGGTTTAGTAGCTGACAGCAAATACCTATTGGAAATATCCAGTAATTTGGCTATTATTTTTTTAAGAAAAAAAGGAAAAAAAAAAGTGTTCCGAAAGTTTAGTTCGACCAAGAATTTTCATTTCTCAATTATAATGTAATGTCTTAAATAAGTTTTATGTTTTTTGTTTATAAAATATTGCACTTTTTATCCATGATGGCAAAGCCCCATTTTCAGCTGCCATTAGTCCAGTCTACTAAGAAAATAATGTGTCACATTACCCTTAAGAAATCATTTAATATGTTAACTTAGTACTGAAGTAACATTTCTTTTTGTTAGAATGGTTAAAATGGTTGTGCTACCTAATGAAATGTGGAAATCACAATATAGTGACTTTTTCCAGCTGAGGTATTGCGTTTTTTCAGTTACATCACAGTAAAGTTACTTTACACTTGCTAGTAAAATTTTAGTTTTACAAATAACCAAAAAGAAACATATTTCTCCTCAGATTCGTCAATCTATTGTTCTTTTGAGAGATGAAGGTTATTCCATGCACTTCTGTTTTGAAAGAATAAAACAAACTTGATCTAACCGAGACAGAGAGAGAGAAGTGGACAACCCAGATGCACAACAACAAGAATACAAGTACATCAGAGTCTCTAACTTGAGGAAAAGTCTCCTCACAACTAGCAGCTTTAATGAACAGTATATGCCGAACAGTTGCATTGCTGCAAGTAGAGGGTTCTTGGATGATCAGAAAGTTTGAAGAATACAGCATTTATTTTAAAAGAAATAGACTATTGTAACATTATAAATGCCTTTAATGTAATTGTTCAATTATTTTCAGTCAGTTTAATGCATCCTAAGAGAACAATCAAGGTCAATCATTTTTTTTAACAATTTTAAATAACAATAATAACAAGGTAAAAGAAAAATCAAGTAAATGTAAATTGTGAGCAGAATATTTTTAGTGGGCGTCATTCCCAATCAAGCTGTCATTTTGCCAAATTTGGCCAAAAAAAAAAAAAGAAAAAAAAAGTGTAAAAATATGATTTCATTGTGTGTATTTAGGATACATAAAAATGTAGCAAGACAAAGGAGTTGGCCATTTTATTTAAAAAATGTTAAAACTATAATTTCCATCACTGTTATTACCACCATGAAAATTAAGTAAAACTCAATACAGAATTTGAGATGTGATGGACATAACACTGTAGAGGGAATCTCCGTGGTTTAATTTTTTTTTTTTTAAATGACATAAATCTCTAGGGAACTGATTGAAACGTATCCTATCCTATACAGTGTTCTATCTCTCATCAAACAGGTAGTTATACTACAGTTTTCATGGAATGCAATATTTGTTCTTTGGAGTAGCAATGTACCTTTCAACAGCAGTGATGTGTACATAAAAAAAACTCTCTTACATTTATGTGCCCGAACAATCCATATCTGAAGCAGTGGCACTCTGACAACAAATCGCCCTCTGTGTAGGTCGGTGTCTCCAAATGCTAAGGTTAGAATTTAATTGTGACGCAAGGGGGAGAGTGCGACGGTTATGGACAAAATAGCAAAGCACATGTCACAGGACGTGTTGTGAATAGTTCACTTAATACCACTGTATACACAGCGGACAGAGAGTGGCCACCTTTGCTCCCGCTCTGCAAATCCCTGAATAAGAATCTGACATAAATTCTGCACATATAAAATTAGTAAATGCCACTGTAGCCATAGTTAAATATCACACAATTCCCCAAGGAGGCCCCTCGCAAGTTACCTTGCCCTATTTTGCAATAAAAAAGAAGGGGGGAAAAGAAATAGATGACAAAAAAGAGGAAGGGGGGGTTGTAGGCATGAAGAAGTGGAAATGGAAGTGGAGCTTACAGCTGTGTGTTGTTACACAGAAAGAGAGAGAGGTACAGTCCAGGAACAGCCAGGGTGGCTTTTACATTTATACCTCCCTCCCGCCGACTCATATTGAAACGATCAAATAAAAACGCCATTGCGAAGGCTTTCAATTCGTTTCTCATATGGCTCATTATGGGTTAAGTGCGGCCTAATCTTTTCTCTAATAAAGTTACTTTGAAGTGCGGAAAGTGGGCG
This sequence comes from Myxocyprinus asiaticus, assembly GCF_019703515.2. Taxonomy (NCBI): domain Eukaryota; kingdom Metazoa; phylum Chordata; class Actinopteri; order Cypriniformes; family Catostomidae; genus Myxocyprinus; species Myxocyprinus asiaticus. The sequence continues at coordinate 25,764,404 of NC_059388.1, read as the reverse complement.
GTACAGGGGCCGGGGTACTTCAGACAGAACACTTTGTAAATGAGCTCAGCCAAAAGCTGTGTGTGTGTGTGAGGACTTGAGCTTCTCAATATGAGCTGTCACTTTGAACCGTAGTCAGGTTTTAGAAATATACTCTCCGGAGTTCTCCTGTGATGTCTTGAATACGTCTCCGTCCGCTCTGGTTAGGGTTTCCTCAGCCCTGCTTTGCATGGCTGGAGATTTTCTTCCATTCCGCGGCTGCCTGTTGCTGTGCTGGCGCGGTGCCAGAATGGGTGGGTGGGGAGTAGCTCCTCATTAATTTAGCTACAGTTTGCTGTTAGCTCCTCGCGCTTGGGTGAGAGGTGTTTACAACAGTTTAGCAGCAAACTGTCAGAGACTGAAGGCTTAATGTAGTACAAAAAGTCACACCGCCTGGACTGGCTTGTTTGTTTTTTTCATCTGTTGGCATTTTCCATTAATAGGCAACGTTGGGCCCCCGCCAACAGCTCTGCCAAGATGCAACAGGTCCTGGCCTTCCCAGAGAGAGAGAGAAAGCTCTGTTAATGTCTGCAGGGTGCCAAGCATTGTAGCTCACACATTGCAATGTGGTTGCGATCCCCAATGTAAATGTTATTGTACTGGTGTGTTAAGTCTGTGCAAGTGTGCAATCCTGTGTGTTTTCCATTCATTCCACATTTTTTAATCCTCCCTTTCCAACAGGACTGGAAGGGGGAGAGATTCTTTCATCGAACAGATCATGTTAAATTACCCAAAACCATTTTGCATCCAACGCACAAATGGCATTTTTAACATGTGGAACTCTTTATTTAATGTTTTCGTTGTTGATATACAGAATCTATAACAAATGGTAATGATTTGCAGCTGTTGAAGAGATGTCAGATGTTTGGTTGGGGCTGGAATGATGAAGAGGTGCCTCGTTCCTGCAATAATGCACATTTACTGCTGATTGGACACTTGGGTCAATTGACGCAATACGCACAGGGACAATAAAAGATAAATAGAGAACGATTTCCAAGATGTGCAGCCATGTACTATAAATGTCAATCAATACTCAATACAGGAAATTTGTTTAATACTTTCCTGCACATTTTTTTTTTATTTTTTTTTTTTTTGCATTAATACTTTTTTTGTATATAGGCTACATTTATACAAAAAATAATGTTTTGCATACATACATTCTTGTAGTTTTCAAGTTTTTTCATATATAGTGTCACTTCTATGCATGTCCTTTTTTGTGCATATACTTTGCACAAAGTATATGCACTTTTTCTCAAATAAATATACTTTATTTATGTAACTACAATATAAACAGTTAGGACAGTTTTTATACTTTTTGCATTTTTATATAAATTTTATACTTTTTTTGCGTGTGTTTTTATTTTTTGCATGCATGCATGCATGCATACTGTCTTGCACTTTTATACAAGGCCTTTTTTGCACATAGAATTTGTGAACTTGCACTCAAATAAGTATACTTTATATATGTACTCTTACCATATATAGTTCACTTTAGAGTAAACAGTTAGGACAGGCTTGACAAGTGTAAATTAAATCAAACATGCACGTGCATACATTGTGAAAAAATTTGACCTCTTTTACATTTGTATGTATAACCTGGAAGAATTTATGTTTCTTATTCACCACCTCAATGATTGCTATGTTCCCCCCAACTCGGGATCATCACAGGCCTAGTTAACTCACCATGCCATGTTTCAGCCTGTCATAAAATTGACTTGCTGTATCATAGCATGGCAGGGAGAATGTTGATTTTTAAAAACCCTAAGGCCTTGATTATACCTAGCTCACTGTGACCAAAGCAAATCATAACAATAATCGCACATCCAGCAGTCTCCAGAAGGGCAAATATATGAATGTGTCACCAGTACTGTAATAGCGAATGTATGGAACTCTGATTGCAACAACAAATTGCCATTGACTGTTATGAATCAGTGACATCACCCAGTAACCCAAGATGGTACCGGTTATGTCTAAGGTGAAATAATGTCCCAAGAGTTGGGAGGCCAGATTTTTCGTTCAGTTGAAATGAATTTGTTGTCTCGTGAAAAGACTATAAAGTAGGTTCAATTTCTGGCTTTGGCACCACATAAACTGACTTTGGTTCTGTGTAGAGAACCTCTCTCTCAGTTAGAAGTGGTTTTGTTGAGTTTAATGACAAGCATTGGCTTTATAATGAAAGCTTATTGTTTTAAAGTTTTGGCCATTTGGAAGCTCAAAACATGCTGAATAGCACTGATAGATACTGGCCAGTGTTTTGAGGGTGACTGACTGGTGAATTTGGCCTTTGTCATTTTTAAAGCTAAGTCTTGTTGTTTGCGCCTTTAATGACATGGCTTATTACATTTTAAAGAACCGGCTCACAGCTGTCTATGCAAGATACTCCTGCGTATTCCTGGCCATTACAGCACATGTTTGTTTGACAGCCTCTATCGATAAAGATAATCTTTGATCAAACAGTGTGTATTGAACTACATGCAACTCCAAACTGATGCCTAGATAAACAACACGCTCAATCACTTCGCTGTCAGACAAGTCTCCTCCACTATGGACACGTTCACACAGCAAACTGAAGGCTGTTGTCAGTTCTGTTTGCAGTGCTAAATACGGTTCTGTTCACACACAGTTCAGTTCTGAAGAAGAGTGACAACATTTGGAAGACTGGGGGGAGGGACAGTGAGTGAGGGGGGCCACATTTCTGAGACAGATATTGAAGGGGGGGTCACTGCATGTATTCAGATCAAGTATAAAAACTCTGGCATCAACTCATCAGCTTTATCAAAAAAATTAAAAAGGCAGCATGTCCTGAGAACGCAGCTGACCTGGAGCTAAATGGGGTTTTTTTTCATGGGAGATACAAAACTGTTGTATAAATATTTTGTAAGAAAAACATGAAATTGTATTAGTTGAGGTCTATTTTGTTGGAAAATAGCAATTAATTAATTTGCTGAGTTTTTTATTTTTCTGCACTTTTGAGAGGTAAATTTTCAGGACTCCCGACTAAATTTTGACAGTGAATTCGGTTAGGGGTTGAACACGTCCTTGCACAGACAACAAGCTAGACGCAGCGCCACGAATGCAGTTCTACAAAGTTCTTTGTAACTTGACAAGCTGTATAAAAAAACAAAGTGTTCTGTCTGAAAAAAAATTACGCAACGGTCAAAGACATCCATCTAGCATATTTTTACATTGGAAAACAATTGAAAAACAGCAAGGATGGACACAAAAATTTGTTTGGTGTGAACTGCCCCTTAACCTGTACTGTCTGAACAGAAATGCATTGGACAACTAGTTGTCTTTCACTGACAAAAACAACTCAACTCTACACTGCACACACACTTGTCTTATTTGTGTTACATTTTTTCATGTGGTGTTTCTGTAACTTAAAAAGGTACCCATAGGTTTTAGATCGAGTCGCTGTCTTTCCAATGAAGCTGCTTACACAAGTTTTGTGGTTGGGCGTGACCCAAAAGCGGCAGTCTATACTCAGTAAAAAAACAAAATGCATTAGAAGCCAGCGTCATTCAATTTTACAGACGATTGGATTCTTTTATTAACCTCCTGAGACCCGAGCAGGAGTGCTGTGTGCATTTTCCATTTCCCTTTTTGATTTGTATCTAGTAGCACCTAATAAACAAGCAAAAAATAAAAAAATTTTGAGTGAATATTTTTCCTAAAAATGTATGTCCACATATGTGGACAGTGGGACAAAGTTGTGAAATTTTAAATAATAACAAGCTATAGAAAGTCAGATTTTTTTTTATCAGATTCTTTATAATGTTTCCAGGAATGTTGGTTATTCATGTTTTTGAGACATTAGAGACATTACATCAGAAATTAGCATAATTAATTCTGATTCAAAGTAATGGCCAGCATCATCCAATCAGTGCCAACCACATTAAAATAAAATTGCACATTATAAATTCTGAATCTATGTGCTGATTACCATTGTCCCATGGCTGCCAAACATGTTGAGTGGTCCAAACATCATCTGCTGCCTGAAACTGAACATTTGGTCAGATTTTAGAAGTGAATGCACTTAGCTGCATAGAGAGTTATAGGATGCTCCCTTGCTTCATATTTAGTGAATTATTTAATCTTCAGTGTGTTGTCTGTCTGTACTGGTCTCAGAACAGTTCGAAATTCACCTTATAACTCCATATAAAGCCTCTGAAAGCCTTTGGATGAACCCATTGATTCTCAATGCACAGTGAATGAAGGAATGCATTTACTAATGTCAATGAATAGAACCATTTTGTACAGTGAAAACAAAATAAATTGAATTGAATAAATTATTCAAATGAAACAAAATGACCCACAGATGTTTTAATGTTGAAAGTTATCCAAAATAACTACCATGTTTTTTAACTTTTAATATATAATGTCCCAAAATCCACGTTTGTGGACATTATGTTTATCAGCAAACTGACACACAAAAAATGAATGAATTTTTAAAGCGGCATATCAAACGAAACTAGAGACACTACTCTTTGCACCCAAACAGGTTTCAATGAAAAAAATTTAAAGAGGATTCTTACCAGAGGCACTTTTGTTGGCTCTGCACCCGTAGAAGCGCTTCAAGGAAATCGACGCCATGCTGTTGTGTCATGTGCCTAGGTGTGTTAGAAGTTTGACCCTTAAATGACAGTCTAGAGTCTTGTGAACAGTATTCATTCGGTTTAAATTAATTTAAATGATGCGTTGTGCATAGCAAGCCAAAATACAACGTCCATGCATGTGGACACGGGGGTCACACGAGGTTAAATGTATTAGTGATAAGACTTTCCAGTGATATGTAAGTCACCATCTTTGATATTTACTTTAGTTACTTTCACAGCAAGGGGCTTGAGTTCAGTTACTTGTTCATACTGTTCAAGAGTAATGCATGTTGGTAAATACAGCTGGCAAAATAAAACACTGACTGTGTTCCATCCAGGCCTGTTTTCAAGCATCACTTTTTCCTGACAGCTTTGAAAGAGGTTTTCCTCTTGTAAAGCATTAGAGAATAATCCATTCTGACAGCTTTGGAGTAAAGAATGTTTAGAGTCCACAATGGGATTGTTACGTCTTTGTATATTCACATATTTTCTCTGTGTTCATGTCATTTGGGTCTGTGCCACCGAATTCCGTTTCATATCGAGATGAATGCCTGAGCACAATGTTATTTTTCCAGCTTGTTGTGCTAAATAAATATTTAGGCTTGGGTGTCACGGCTGATCTTACTGCGTTAGTGGCATACAGCCTTGATTTTTCTTCACTTTTATGCATATCTGTTTATCACCCTGCCAAGATAAGAAGCGACTGGGGAGATCATTTGAATAATACAACAAATTAGCAAACACAACAAGTGCTTTGTGTCCATTGGCAAGTGGCACTGAATTAAATATCTATTATTTACAGTTACATCTTGTTGCCAGAAGAGAAACAGTTTGTTTACTAAACATGCAGATGCCTAGATGAAAGTCGTTGCAATTGCATAATTCATGCCCCACATGTTTGCCGTGTGCAAGTTGGGCATTCTAAACCGTTGTGTCAGACTCTTCCCCGTGCATTAAAAATACACCACTGTAACACAGGAAAGCTCCCAGTATTGTTATAATTTATTCAGTCACAGTGACATTAATATTGCACACTGCGCCTCTGCCCTCGCAATCTGTTTTTCCAAGCTACCGGGGTGCCGTTCAGGATGGCAACACCGAGGCCAACCTCGGTTCTGCTCTCCACCGAAAATTAATCCTTATTATAATGACAGCGTACAGCACCTAGATTAGCCCAGGTGAGACAGCCCGTCGCCCTTCGGGGCATCTCTGCACGCCATTTAATCCAAATGCCAATTTGGCGTGGGTTTGTTTGGCGCGAGGGAGGGTTGTATGGAGAGGTAAAGGCGCTCCTCCCAGCTTGGTGCGTCTCTAATTGGAGTGTAGGGAGTGACTGGAACTGCCTGGCGTCAGTCAGTGTTTAGGATGCCCGGGGGCAGCGCTCTCCTGTGGGTATCAAAGTGCTCTAATTAAATGTGGGGTTCATAGCATGGCCCTGTGTATTACGGGCCGAGAAAAACCGAGAGCGACCGGCATCCTCCTTGCATTTGACTAGCCACAGCCTCTGCTAATTACCTATTGTCCAATTGACTTCCCTTACCACTTCCTACAAAACAATGAAGCTTTCTCTCTCTTTGGCATATTCACACAACTGTTTGCAAACCCCCATTTTGCTATTTTTCTTTTTCACCTTGCCTAAGCCAGGCCTGCCTAATTAATCTTATGGAGATCTCCCCCAGCCAGGTTCCCGCGTGCCTAGCCTCCTGTTTATAATTTGATTTGAAATGATAAAAGTATGTGTGGCTATAAGAGACGAGTGTCATTTCCTGAGTGCTGAGACGTGCCGGGGCTATCAATCTTCCCAACGTGCCCAGCAAACTGATTTCCCAGAAAATTAACTTCAATTAATAGCACAATTCCCCTGACGTGGCCATGGAGGCAGGCGCCACTTTGAAGGAGAACCTTCAAAGATGTTTCACAACAGCGTTCCATACAGTACGCATCCAGGCCCATTTCACACATGCCTTTTTGTTTCCCATAGCATAGGAAATATTTGCTGCATCTACACAAATATTCCCACATCAACATGGAAAATTGATTACACCTGTGGAGCAGAATGCTAAAATGAAGAGCGTGTAATAATAAGGTATTCTGGACATGTGTTGTTTCAAGCAACTAATACCTTTATACTCTAAAAGGAGAGTTATTAGGTTTGTTCATTTACTGAGTAAAATTGGAATTTTGCATGAAGGCCTTAACAGGAACATAAATTTACTTTCAACATACAGTAACATTTCTTCAGACTAGTTTACTTATAGAAGGGCTGAAGCTAAGTGGTTTAGGACTTGGGCTGGTAACTGAAAGGTTTTGGGTTCAAAACCAGCGATGTGGGATTTAAAACATATGGAGTGCAACAGTCTAGTACCGGAAGTAAAAGTCCCATATTTTTTTTCCATAGGGGAATTAATTATTAATGATAAACTAAGACAGACTTACCGGGAGCTCAGAGGTTGTTAATTCATGGTATATGCATCTACTGAAGCCAACAGTCTGTGTTATTTCAACGTAATAAAAAAAAAAAAAAAACTGTGTTAAATAGCAGAATTCCTGGTGAAGATCTACACTACACGTGATCCATCAAAAAGAGACCAGCAGTAACTGCCCACTGAAGCACTGTGGATGGCACAATCAAGTCGGTCTCCCTACACTCTCAAACTACTTATTTATTTATTTGCAAATATCTGAATTTTTATGAATTTTATTAAATCTCTTTGGGGGAAAAAAAATGAATGGGAAAAACACTTCCGGGGGCAACCAGGGCAGCTAAAAATGTGGGCGGGAACTGATGTTATTTTTGCACTTGAGCCATATCGCTCCACCTAACTTAAAGTCCACATGGCATTGCGTTTGCAACCCATTTTACTTCCGTAATGTGGCATATTTCAAAATGAAACCCGATATTCAAAGAGGGAAAAAAATGGAGGGTGGGGCTAAAAATAAGAGGGTTTGGGCAATGTGTATTTAGAAAATAAATAGTGTCAATTTTACATTTCATGGTCACTTAAAAGGAATATTTTGGTTTATTTTTTAGTTACTCTGTATGGAAAGCTTATGTGGCTTGTTTTTGATTTCCATAAATAAGAATTTCAAATCTTCAATCTGTAAAAGCAAACAGGAAACAGGTTTACAGAAATCCACAATGTTGTTGCTTTGTGGTGGTAACGTTGCGTACTGTAAGTCACAAAAAATTCCACCAGCCTTATCGTTTAGCACATACAAACTCAGTCATTTTTAGTTACTTATCAGAATGACACTGTTAGAACCAAGTATGTGGGTTGGCAATGGGGTTTTTGTAGTGTTATGGCCTCATCTACAGTCTAACCCCAAACTCATAGGCTTTCCCTGTTGTAGCTGCCAGCTCCCAGCGCTAACCACATAGCATCTATGGGCCGCTCAGTTGTTGGCAGCCAGTCCTGCTCCTCTGACTGCATTCAAGATACTGTATCATACTAAAGTAATCGTGTCAACAACCGCCAAAACCACATGCTACAGCGAGTAGACATGCACACACATACAAATAAAATATGGATGCCGAAGCGGCTGTTTGAAGGGTCCATTAGAGGGGTCGTGCGAGGCAGTGATGGAGGCAGATAAGTGTCAGACCCCCCACTGAACAGCGCTGGAGCCCTGCCAGCTGTTTACTGCATCCTTGCGTGGATGCTTGTTACTGTCTGACACAGTCAAGATGAAAATATCTCTCTCTCTCTCTCTCTCTCTCTCTCTCTCTCTCTATCTCTCTCTCTCGGCTTAGAGTAGAGGCTTTCCTCTCAAACAAAGGAGCTTTTGCTGGCTCACAGAGCTATAAAATATAAAATGGACCAAGTGAACGAATAAGCCGTTTTTCTTTCTTTTACTGATTGTTTTCTTAAGCTCAAGCTGTGACATCTTCCTTAAAAACTCCATCAAATCAAAATGAGAATTTTGTGGTCTTTAGTACTTGTCAGTTGGCAGCCTTTGTCTGTCAGTTAGCTTTGAGGTCAACTATATGCTAGTAGGGGAGACCAGGGCTAGTTGTCACAAGGGCTATTTCAAAAGTCAGAAGCCAAAACATTATGACCAAACATTATTACCACCAAACAAAACATTCTGACCACCTGCCTAATATGACGCCAAAACAGCGCTGACCCACCAAAGCATGGACTCTACAAGACCTCTGAAGGTGTCCTGTGGTATCTGGCACCAAGACATTAGCAGCAGATCCTTCAAGTCCTGTAAGTTGCGAGGTGGAGCCAATGAGGATTGGACTTCTTGGTCCAGCACATCCCACAGATGCTCAGTCAGATTGAGATCTGGGGAATTTGGAGGCCAGGACAACACCTTGAACTCTTCTTCATGTTCCTCAAACCATTTACGAACAATGTGTACATTGTCCTGTACAGTGCATCCGGAAAGTATTCACAGCGCTTCACTTTTTCCACAATTTGTTATGTTACAGCCTTATTCCAAAATGGATTAAATTCATTATTTTCCTCAAAATTCTACAAACAATACCCCATAATGACAACGTGAAAGAAGTTTGTTTGAAATCTTTGCAAATTTATTAAAAATAAAAAACGAAAAAAATCACATGTACATATGTATTCACAGCCTTTGCTCAATACTTTGTTGAAGCACCTTTCGCACCAATTACAGCCTCAAGTCTTTTTGAGAATGATGCTACAAGCTTGGCACACCTATTTTTGGGCAGTTTCTCCCATTCTTCTTTGCAGGACCTCTTAAGCTCCATCAGGTTGGATGGGGAGCGTCGGTGCACATCCATTTTCTGATCTCTCCAGAGATGTTCAATTGGGTTCAAGTCCGGGCTCTGGCTGGGCCACTCAAGGACATTCACAGAGTTGTCCCGGAGCCACTCCTTTGTTATCTTGGCTGTGTGCTTAGGTTCGTTGCTCTGTTGGAAGATGAACCTTCGCCCCAATCTGCGGTCCAGAGCACTCTGGAGCAGGTTTTCATCAAGGATGTCTCTGTACATTGCTGCATTCATCTTTCCCTCGCTCCTGACTAGTCTCCCAATTCCTGCCGCTGAAAAACATCCCCACAGCATGATGCTGCCACCACCATGCTTCACTGTAGGGATGGTATTGGCCAGGTGATGAGCAGTGCCTGGTTTCCTCCAGACATGACGCTTGCCATTCAGGCCAAAGTGTTCAGTCTTTATTTCTCATGGTCTGAGAGTCCTTCAGGTGCCTTTTGGCAAACTCCAGGCAGGCTGTCATGTGCCTTTTACTGAGGAGTGGCTTCCGTCTGGCCACTCTACCATACAGGCCTGATTGGTGGAGTGCTGCAAAGATGGTTGTTCTTCTGGAAGGTTCTCCTCTCTCCACAGAGAAATGCTGGAGCTCTGTCAGAGTGACCATCGGGTTCTTGGTCACCTCCCTGACTAAGGCCCGTCTCCCCTGATCGCTCAGTTTGGCCAGGTGGCCAGCTCTAGGAAGAGTCCTGGTGGTTCCAAACTTCTTCCATTTAAGGATGATGGAGGCCACTGTGCTCATTGGGACCTTCAATGCTGCAGAAATGTTTCTGTACCCAGATCTGTGCCTCAATACAATCCTGTCTCGGAGGTCTACAGAAAATTCCATGGACTTCATGGCTTGGTTTGTGCTCTGACATGCACTGTTAACTGTGGGACCTTATATAGACAGGTGTGTGCCTTTCCAAATCATGTCCAATCAACTGAATCTACCACAGGTGGACTCCAATCAAGTTGTAGAAACATCACAGGATGATCAGTGGAAACAGGATGCACCTGAGCTCAATTTTGAGTGTCATGGCAAAGGCTGTGAATACTTATGTACATGTGATTTTTTTCGTTTTTTTATTTTTAATAAATTTGCAAAGATTTCAAACAAACTACTTTCACATTGTCATTATGGGGTATTGTTTGTAGAATTTTGAGGAAAATAATGAATTTAATCCATTTTGGAATAAGGCTGTACCATAACAAAATGTGGAAAAAGTGAAGCGCTGTGAATACTTTCCGGATGCACTGTACATTATCCTCCTGAAATTGGCCACTGCCATCAGAGCAGAGCATCACACTCCCTCCACCGGCTTGTCGTCTTCCCACAGTGCACTTCCCCAGGTAAATGGCACACACGTACGTGGCCGTCCACGTGGAAACGGGACTTATCGGACCAGGCAGCCCATTGTAGGCACTTTCGACGTTGGACAGGAGTCATCATGCGTCTATGCAGCCCCATACGCAGCAGGGTGTGATGCACTATGTGTTGTGACACATTCCTCCCATAACCTTCATTAAAATTTTCTGTGACTTGTGCCACAGTAGGCCTTCTGTTGGTTTGGACCAGATGGAATAGCCTTTGTTGCCCTCGCGCATCGATGATCCATGAGGTGCCTAACACCCTGTCGCCAGTTTGTGGTTTGTCCCTCCTCGGACCACTGTGGGTAGGTACTCACTACTGCTGACTGGGAGCACCACACAAGCCTTGCCGTTTCAGAGATGCTCTGACCCAGTCGTCTGGCCATAACAATTTGGCCCTTGTCAAAGTCGCTTAGGTCTTAACTCCTGTCCATTTCTTCTGCATTTAACATGTTGAATATGAGAACTGATTGTTCACTTACCATCTAATCTACCCAGACCTTGACATGTGGCCTTGTTAGGAGTTGATCAACATTATTTGCTAAACCTTTGAGTGGTCATAATATTTTGGCTCATAGATATAATTGATTGATATACAGTTGGCTGTCAGCAGACAATAATTCACTGCACAAAACATAAAAAATGTTGTTGAATCAAATCCTCTCTAGAAAAAGAATGTCCCACCCCCTAACACCACCTGCCTCTCACTAGCAAAAGCAAGTAGCAAATCATAGTTCATGGCTGTGATGTAAACTGAAGGGTATTGGCTATATTGTTTATAAAAAAAAGAAAAAATAAAGAAGAAACTCCTCGATAAGTCCTGCACCACAACTATCTATTTCAACAGGAAAGACATCAACACAGGAACAAAACTGCACTTGCCAAGCCATTTCGTCGCATCTTTAAAGAAGCTTAAAATGCAACATCCCCTCCTCTCAGGTCTTATTTGGTTTAGCAGATAAGGTTAAAACACTTTTACACCACATTTTCCCAGCAGCTGAGTGTCGAGCATCTGTTCACTCCACAGGCGTTTACACCAACTTACCTTCCATCAATATTGTAGCATGACAGTTTTATATACTCTGACAACACAATAATGGCTTTATTGAGATGTCTTGAGATGCGTCAGAACCTATTGAACACCTGCTGCTCAGTCAAGAGTGTGTGTGATTGAATGAGTGTGTGTGAGAGAGCGGGTCCATGAAACGCCAATGTTTCCTGCCTCTCTACCCTGCCTCAGGCACTGCCTCTATTGGGATGGTTTATATGCAATAGAAGGCTTCTGCTTATTGATCACTGCTAATGTCTAAATGATCGCACACTCATGATTCAGTTCATTCTCTCTCACACACTCTCTCTCATTTGGGGGCATATTGCAACCCCAGCTGCTGCCTTCATGTATCAGACTGATTTACAACTGCTCATTAATTATCTACCATGCTAATGAAGAGACAAATCCTGTCTGCTTCTATTGCGTGCCTTTACATTTACATTTATTTTCTTGCATTAGGCTTTCCTCCCTATGTCATTGGCTCTCAAAAGACTCAAATTACAGAAGGTCTCAAGCGCTAACGGCAAAACGACAACAACATTGAGCTACAATTACAACTTCTATCAAGTGTAGTTCAAAATGTGCTGAGAAAATCAGCTGTTGCTTTAGCTGATGAACAGCTTAAATTACCAGTTTAACATACTGAACCGAACAAGAACAGATGGGGGGAGTTTTTTAAAAACTGGTTTGAAAAATGTCAGTATGGACCCTTTTCATAGATTGGGATGATGAAGATGTTTCCGTCTTGTTTATATTTGATATTTTAAAATTATGTTTTGTGTTATATTACCCTGACATTCTTAAAAAATAAAAATACAAAAAATACAAAAAAAATAATAAACTAGTCAACACTGCTGCAATAGTGTTTCAAATAAAACTGCTGAAGGGAATGAAATTTGGCATCTTTCTCAATTCTGACTGCTGTAATCTATCACTATGTTTTCCTCTTTTAGAAAGTCACTGAAACATTATAGTGGATTTTTTTATTTTGCTGCTGTAGCGAATAGGTATGCAAAAAATTACATTTGCTGCGGTCTCCCATTAACAGCTATAGAAGATTACCTCACAATTGTTTACTTTTGGTTCTAAACCCAGAAATGTGAAAAGTAAATTTGGTAACACTTACTATGAACCCCATATTAAAATGCATTGTGAAGGCATTATAAAACCATTAAAATGCATTTGTAATGTCTCATAAATGATAATACAATATAATACTTAAATATTCATAGATATCCCTTAGAGTATAGTGAATTATAACTTGACCAACATTACATTTTATTGGCAGAAGTTCTAATATAATATATATTTTAGATATGCTTTAAGTTAAGTGACAAAAGCAATGTCTTATAAACATCCATAATATATTTTTAAGTGGTTATTAGACATAACAAGTGAAGGTTGTAAAATTATTGGTGCTGTTTTGAAGGCAAAGGTGGTCACAAAATATTGGTTTAGCTTTTTTATGTTTACTGGACTTAGTATGACGTTAATTGATAAATAAAAACTATTTATGCCATTATTTTTGAAGTAATCCTCACTATGCAAAATTTTTCGCAAGTGACAAACTTTTGCACAGTACTTTATATATACAATTTACAGTATACAGTGTGTGTGTGTGTGTATGTATATATATATATATATATATATATATATATATATATATATATATATATATATATACTGTATATACATCTGTACACCTACTTATTCATGCGATTATCTAATCAGCCAATCGTATGGCAGCAGTGCAATGCATAAAATTATGCAAATACGGGTCTGGAGCTTCAGTTAATGGACACATCAACCATCAGAATGGGGAAAAAATGTGATCTCAGTGATTTAGACCGTGGCATGATTGTTGGTGCCAGATGGGCTGGTTTGAGTATTTCTGTAACTGCTGATCTCCTGGGATTTTCACGCACAACAGACTCTAGAGTTTACTCAGAATGGTGCCAAAAACAAAAAACATCCAGTGAGCGGCAGTTCAAAAGTAAACATATGGAGGGCTCTCAAAGTCCGTTATTAGGTTACATTGCAATACCAGTGGTACAGTTTGCATATGTATACGAATTACACAACTTTCTGTAACACTAAGCATTGTTGATGAGAGAGGTCAACAGAGAATGTCCAGACTGGTTCAAGCTGACAGGTAGACTACGGTGGCTCAGATAACCACTCTGTACAATTGTAGTGAGCAGAATAGCATCTCAGATTGCTCAGTGAGTGTATACAGTATACAGTATATGTTGATTGTGTCATAATGAATTATACACTTTAAGGTGTGAACTATGAACAGGTAAAGTATTATAGTGTATTATAACTGTAGTTGCAATTATTTATGAGAAGTAATAACTTTTTAAGTTGTATTATATTAGGCATTATGAATGCATTACTCTGCATAATAAATATGGGCTTCAAAGAAAGTGTTACCTTCAATTTTGCAATTCTACTTGGTGTTCTGTAAAGCTTGAAAGAGTAATGAAGATTGACCAAGCTTTTCCTCACTGCATTGTTAGCACATCCAGTAATTAAGTAGTTATTTAGTAGTTGCCTTTATCCACAGTGACTTACTGTACATGTATTAAATGGTCAGTCCCCTTGAGTAACCTGAGGTTAAGTATCTTGATCAAGGACACAATAGTAATAGTTCATGCCTCAACCTAATGGTTACTATCCTTGATTTAACCCGTATGCCACACCATCCCCAGTCTTTATTACCAAAAGTTCTTTGGTGCATCTTTCTCTCTTTTCTCTATCAAAGATCAGTTCGTAATTCAACTGTGCTTGTAAAAGCTTCAGCCTCTGTGTTTGTAGTGGAGTTATTTTCTTGACCCCTTTGTTTCCATGTGCCTTTAAATCTCTTCTCTAGTGGACCTAAACTGGAAACTGTAAATTAAAGAAAAATGCAGAGGTACCGGCCCTTTAGATCTCTCTCTTTATCTCTCCCTCCCCTCCCTCTTTCTTTCGGGCTGGTGTGTTTGATTACTCAGAAAGCGAGCAGACTCTTCCTCGTTTGTTTTCATTAGGGTGATTGCCTCAACGTCTGAGCGACCTTCAGCTGTCCTCACATTCCAAAAGAACTCTTTACATACTTTCTCAAATACACTCGTTGTCTATCTGTGACTAATGACGTGTGTATAGATTCACTGTTAGGGTCAGCATTGGACCATGATGGGTTTGGTGTAATGAGGGTGGGTTTTGACTGACATGGTCGCAGAGATTCTTTTATTTCTGCCTTTAACACTCTTAAAGGGATAGTTCACTCAAAATCTTCAGTGGAACTCAGAAGTACATTTTAGGTCACCATTTACTTTCATAGCATCTTTTTTCTCCCATTGCAAGTGAATGGTGACTGGCTAACTTTCTTTTGTGTTCCATGGAAGCAAGAAAGTCATATGGGTTTGGAACAACATGAGTGAGTAAATGACGACAGAATTTTCATTTTTGGGCGAACTATCTCTTTAAGTTACGATTCTTAAATCATCTGGGGCTCTGCTGTTAGATGCCGCACTGTTTCTGATGGAGTGTTGTGTTTTCGTCCGTTTTAGTGGGTTGTAGAAATTTCAGTTTGGTTGGATGATTTTGGAAGTGTGCTTGGTTGGCTGTGACAAGTTCTTGTTTCTGACTGGCTGTGACAGTTTTTTGGTTGTTGTTCCATGCAGTTTTGTCCTTCAGCTCTGATGTGATGCAATGTAATCCGAAAAGTTGCAGCTGGGTGAAATCCCAAAAGTAAAGATATGGAGGACCCTCAAAGTCCGTTATTAGGTTACACTGCAATACCAGTGGTACAGTTTGCATGTATATGTATTACACAACTTTCTGGAATACTTAATTCTGATTGGTCAGTTGCTGCAATCTGCAGCTAAACTTTATAATTGACGGTTGTCCCAGGCAAACAATGTCCTATTTAGCTGTGCTAGTTTCATGTCTCTTGTATCACTCCATAGTCACTTCTTACATAATGAAAACATTTAAATTTAAATCAATATTTCATTTATATTTATTTATTTAGTTGGCAAGTAGCCATGTGTAAGGGGAATAACAGGACGGGCAAGGAGGAGGCAGGAACCGGCAGAACAGTCAACATAATTTTAATGACATTACTGAATTTAAACAAAAATAAACACACAGATACACACAGTGGCCGCGTCTCTCTCGAACTGGCACCTCCGGATTGTCTTTATCTCCCTCCCGGCTGATTAGGACAATTCAGCGCGGGGTGTGCGTCCTCACAGCCCGGCCACACCCTCCTCCTCTGCACACTCCTCCACAGCCCGATTGTGTCTGGGGAATCCTCCGGCTTGAAGTACTCCCCTCCCTTCCTGGAGGGGAGGTGTTGCCCTTCCAGCCGTCCTTCTGCTGACAGGTCTTCCCCGCCTCTCTGGAGCCCTGGTAGAGACGAGGGGAGGGAGAGGGAAAGAGCGAGGGGGAGAGACAGAGAGAGAGAGGAGAAGGAGAGAAAAACTTGCTCGCCGGTCCCCAGACACGCTGTTGCCTGGTCCTCAGCCACTCCTCCGCCCTCTGGCAGATGACAGCTGCTCCTTCCCTGGCAGATGGCAGCGGTTCCTCCGACTCCCGACGGCCGACAGTGACTCCTCCGTCCCCTGGCAGACGGCCATGGCGCCTCCCCTGGCGGACGGCAGTGGCAAGGACTTTCAGCACCAATGTAATGGGGTTCACAGGACAGGCAAATAGGAGGCGGGAACCGACAGAACAGTCAACATAACTTTAATGACATAAATCAACTTAAGCAAACATAAACACACAGACACACACACAGCGGCCGCGAGTGTCTCTCTCTCTCGAACTGGCACCTCCGGCTCGTCTTTATCCCCCTCTTGGCTGATTAGGACAATTCAGCGCCGGGTGTGCGTCCTCACAGCCTGGCCACGCCCTCCTCCTCGTCACACCATGTAACTAGTAGGATAATGTTCAGTCAGCTGGTCATTATCTCAAAATAATCCCCCTTGAGTCAGACTTATCGTCCTGTCACGATACGTTTTTTTTTGCCATAATGACCGGATGACTGTACTTTGTCCCTTTACATATGTTAAAGTATTTGTATATGTATAATTTTACCTTTTTGTGTGTATGTGTGTGTGTTCACATGTGTTTACAAGCCCATGCAACACAGAATGAAGTTATTTTTGGTTTGGCTTATCTACATGTTGTTTATTAGGTATGCTGAAGGTAATTAATATTTATTAGCGAGTATATAAAAAGCAGGAGGCTGTGGCGTGATTGAAGGCCTTTGTTCTGCAGAGAGGCCGATGAAATCTCCAGAGTCGGACACCCACGCAGTGCGAAAAAAGAAAGAAGGGGGAGGAAGAGAGAGTCCTTCTCCAGTTTTCATTGACAAAGGTGGTGAAACATATTCTTTATGATGTGTCTTATTAGGTGAGACTCACAAAAATATATCCAGGTTGCATTTCACCCCAAAATCAAAGGAACTACAATAATAGCCTAAAAATATTGTAAATTAAATGTATATTGTTATTAAAAATCATTGCTTAAATTAAAGGCAATACAACAAACACTGTAATGTAAAAATACATTCCGATGTAGATTGTAACTTGTATACTTGTAATAATATCATTATTTTTCGCATTATAGTAATAATAATTTCTTTATTTGCAATACAGTAATAAGTATTGGTGGGCCTAATTGTCATGAAAATAATGTCACAATGCAAAAAATCTTAATGGTCCTAAAATAGGCTTCTTTGTCTTTTAACAATATACTGTATAATTTTTCACTTCTTGCTTTTGATTTTGGACAGTTTTTATTAGATTTACACTATTGGGGCAAAATGAACCACCTCTTTTCAACTGGAGTTATACATTTTTAAGGTTTTTAGAATAAATGCAAACTGTATACGAGCACAAAAAAGCAGTTATGTGTGGTGGTCTGCTATGGAGTTTGTTTCAATGGTTAACAAATCACAGGGAACGAAGTTAGACAAACTGTATCATGTCAGTGTTACTGGTATCCAAACGACATAATTTTATGCTTTCCCTTGTGTATGTTTGTGCCACATGTTTCTGTGCACCATGGAAACAAAATTGCTGCTAACTGTGATTGCGTGTGAAGTTTAATGCTGTTTTCAGAACATTTTGCAATGCAAACACTAAGGCAAGCGTGCACAGCTATGTCCATTGTGAACGTTCTTTATTAACCACGATATATTTCGTTCTATAATTTAAGACGCTAATTTAGACAGCCAAGAGCGGTAGTGAATTAGTCGTGGGACTGAATTCAAAGACACAGGCATTCTTTGTGTGAGTTGTGCAAGCCCTAGGCTGCAACTTGATGAGTTTATAACTGTCAGCAAAATTGAAATTATTATCAGGTTACGTCAGTTAGCAACATTTCTCTTGGCCATACCGAGGGTGTAATTAACTTTTAGACCTCTCTGTTCGAGCCAAGTTTCTCAAAGCAGGTGTGCCAATTGAAACAAGCACAGAGCCATCTCTTTTCACCACTTTTTCTCTTTCTCTCTGTCTTCTCAGCTCTTTTTTGCTCTGTGAGAAGAAAACCCTGCTCTGGAGGGCCATGTTACCAATATGAGCGCCTTTCACTTTTCAGCCATCAATGCAAAAGCTTTTCCTTGCTTTATAACAATTTAGCATTCCCAGGAGACCTACGTGTTATGAGCACGCTTCAGTCACCCTGGCACTCTAGAATTGCTTAACACAGCAAATTTCTCATCACCAAAGAACTGTGCTGAACTGGAGGAAATAAAATCTAGGGCATGTTTTCAGTAAATGCATACTGACACCATCGTTCGGTCTTGTTTGTTAGATAAGTGCTTGCATTATTGACTCACAACTGTTATTTTACTCTTTGTGGATATTTACAATATGTGGCAGGCGGTGAGAGCTTTCAGCGGATGTTCCAAGGTAGATTTCTATGTGTTGGATTCAGTGTGATATTTTTCAGGCTGTTTTAGGACATTTTCACACCTAGCTCATTTGGAGGATTTGTTTCGAAACATGGAGCATTTTCTCCCTTAGTTCGGTTCATTTAGGCATATTTGAACACAGCAATTGCACTCATGTCTTGCATCAAAACAATCGGTCTAAGACAACCTCAACCACCCCTGGAATGGTTTGCTTGTGGTGAGAATGCAATCTGACTCAAAGGATCAACACACCAACCAATATTTCTATGATATCCATGAAAGTCAGCAAGGCACTTAAAAAAATTGCTTTTTGGCTGAACTTGATTGAATGTTGGACAGTTGTTTCATATCTTTTCTTAACTTAAAATTACAATTTAATCTCAACACAAACACTTTGTGTAGAAAGAACTTGAATTGGGTAAACCCAACAAAATTAGACGTGTCAGTGTAACTCAAATAAATCTCTTTTACTTCTTTATGTACTAACCAGTGAAAGTAAATTTGAGCATGCTAAATTGTAACTAAGCGAGCAATCAATTTAATTTGCGTCATCTACCTGTCCTCATCGTTAACACAAGCTCCACTCTTCACCATAAATTGGTAACTCCAACGTGTGTAACACTTGGGACATTTGCCCTAGCGGTCACTAGAGATCGCTAGGAGGACTAAGACTTTTAGTTTGAAGTTTGGTTTTGGGTTTTAGTTGTCTCTGTTCTCTGTGTTCCCTGTGATTATCCCAGCTGTGTCTTGTTACCCTTGTTAAGTCTTGTGTATATAATGCCCTCATGTTACCTTTGTCAGTTCTTTTCCTTCATGGATGTAACGGTTTGTTCTGTGGTCGTGTTTTGAGTTTTTTATGTTTATTTTATAAAATTTTATAAAAAAGCCTGCACATAGATCCTCCTTCTCTCGCCTCGTTCCTGCAAATGTTACAAACAGAAACTCTTCTAAATCTCAACATAAAAAACAGTAAAGATTAACGAGGATCACGCTTTATATTCATTTTGCACAAAAGCACATAAAATAACACTTCATTTTAAAATTACTCCTCCTATCGAGTCCCATGCAAAGCATGATGGGAAATGGAATCCCCTTCCCAGTTTCATCCATGCTACATTAACACCACAAAAAGTATCATGTAATCCAAACTCAAATGGATTAAGTAAACTTCCTTTATACAAATTTAAATGGATAAAACACAATGAAATCAAGTTGTGAAATTTTTTTCTAGAATTGTGTTGCTTGTGTTCATTTTAATTAAGTCAACTGAACAAGCAGCAAAAATCTTTTATTTTTTTAAATTTTTTTGTGGAAACTTTTTGATGACTACACTGTGTATTATATATAATTGCATGTTTAATACAATTTTATGTATTTATGTTATTTAATAATTCCTGAGATAATTTACTCAGTGTGATTGCTTTCATGTGTGCACACTATAAAAAAATTCTGTAATTTTAATGGTAAATGACTGTAAAAATGCTACAGTAAAAAAAAAACGGAAATTGGTTAACAAGTAGTTACCGTAAAATGTATGTTACATTTTTTTATATATTTAAAAAGACAATACATTACAGTAAAGACAGTAAAAATTACATTTTTTAGATGTAAAAAGTATGATTTTCACGTATAATTACAGAGATTAAATGTACTTTTTACGGTAAATTATTGTTAAAATTATGATAAAAACTAGTAATCGGACGTTCCCAGAATTCCCTGCGTGACTCATTACATTTCATTATATTTTATGGGAATAGTTATGTTTCTTCTTATTTTTAATATCAGTTATGTACTTTGGGGTAATGTTTATTGTATAATTTAAATTTCACATGTGTTACCCTGATGGTGTTTAGTGTTTGTGTGAGTGACACTGAGCACTGTCTCTACATGTTTATTGGTCATTGCTCCTGGAAGAGCCACTATTGATGAACTTCATGTCATTATGTTCCCTACTGTAGTTACTACGGTGGTTAACAACACATTATAAAGTTAAAAGCAGATTTATACAGTTTCAGAAGGTTAAATTTTTAGTTTGTCATTTAATAATATAAACGACGGTACTGCACCATAAAATATACCTTAAAAAGTGGTGGTGGTGGTGGCGACGTAGTGGGCTAAAGCACATAACTGGTAATCAGAGTGTTGCTGGTTCAATCCCCACAGCCACCACCATTGTGTCCTTGAGCATGACACTTAACTCCAGGTTGCTCCGGGGGGATTGTCCCTGCAATAAGTGCACTGTAAGTCGCTTTGGATAAAAGCATCTGCCAAATATGTAAATGTAAAAACAACCATTTTAAAAGCATTTTTACTGTATTTTTTACATAATTATTGTGGCAACAACAGCTGCCAGGTTTTTTTTTTTTTTCTTTTGTAAAAACAACAGGCTTTTTTTACAGTGCAGAAAAACAGAGACAGGTAGGAAAGCTTGACAGTGCTAGCAACTTTTTGACAGATAAAACAAGAAAGAAAAGCATTTAGGAGGCATGAAATGAACTAGTGCATCAGTTTGAATTTTAACCATCTTTTTTCGACAAGAAAGGGCACTTTTTAATTCTGAAATAATGCAAAAGTAACAATTGACTAATAAAAATAACGATGATGAAAATGTCCAAGTCCAAGTGACGGATAATGTTTATTTGTAGCGCAACCTCTGATTGAACATGCATTCTGTACTATAAGGTGGTGTTTTGCAATACAGCGATACACCAAAATCCTCAGAAGTACCCAGTTTTCCATGAAACTCGTTCCACACTGTTTGTGCTACAGACATAATACATGATACCTCAGATTATGCAGCTTGTTGAGGAGAGGTTTGCTATCACTTTTGAGTAATTTTGACCTGATGGATGATAGAACAAATGAAAAAAATCAAATTTAATTAAATTAAATTAAAGGAGCGATTCATGCCACATCTTGGGTCCAGATTATCTTACATGCTTGGGCTCTTTTGGCTTGAGCCAATAAGTCTTTAAGTAAGTAAGTCTGCGGTATGATTTTGTTGCTTTAAAAAGTAGAATGGATATAATGAGAAAATCTACTAATTCAACCCATAAGAGTCAATGGCCCTACTATTACAGAAAGTGTACTGTTTAGTGTGAAAAAGTAAATAGCAACTGTGTCAAATTTGTGTACTGTACAGTATGTAGGTGGAGGTCTGTCTTTGCAATGTTTCAGATGGACCAACTGCAGTGTACTGTAGTTGTGCAAGCGGAAAGAGGCCCCTTAGTGCAGGTGTGCATCTTTCCCTGCACATACAGTACCAGAGGCCCCTTCATCACTGATGAAGGATGATGCCATGGATCTTTGTTTATTTACTGGCTTCGAAACTGGATCTGGTCAATTAAAGGTTCACTCTCTCCTGCTCCCTCTCTCTCCTTCCCTCTCTCTCTCTACCATTGATACATGGTTAATGGTTGTCAGATGCAGCGTTATTGGTGGGCCCGACATGTATTTGTTTGCTCTGGCTGATTTTCTCAGACTAAACTGGTATCGGCCCTCGGCAGTTGGTTTATATCAAACCACAAGTGACTGAGGCAGCTCCACCTGGTAAAACAAGATGGGAGCTGTCCTGACAGGAGTGTAACATCTTTCTTAACATATGAGCCGTGTACAGAGCTAAGCCATCTGACCCGTGTATGTTGTTTTAGCGTTAAATCCTAGCACATGGATGGGAGATAAGGAGCGTGTGAAAATAACATTTCTGTTTTTGTCTGCATGACTGAATTATGGTATACAGACACCAAAGGCCAGACGCTATATTTAGTTTAGGGGATTGTTGTTTGAGAAGAAACGTATTGCTTGATTTGCTTGAAGTAAAACAGTCTTTTCTGATTAAACCGTTTTGTCTGAGAGGTCCACTTTCAAAACACTGGTCCGGTGCAAAAAGTTTTCAAGGGATAGTTCACCCAAAAATGAAAGTTATGTCATCATTTACTCACCCTCATATGTTTCAAACCAAGAGGCCTTTCTTCTGTTGAACACCAAAGGAGATCTTAGGCAGAATGACTGCCTCAATCACCATTCATTTTCATTGTATGGAGAGAAAAAAAAGGTGCAATGATGAATGGTGACTAAGACTAATTTAGTGCCTAACATCAACTTATGTATTCCATGGAAGAAAGTATGTTATATGGGTTTGGAACAACATGAGGATGAGTAAATAATTTTGTGGCAAACTATCCCTGTTTAAGGAATCTTATGGCGTGCTGTCTGCGGTTAACCGCAACTTTCCTTTTGACGTTATGAAATGTTTACATGCAGGCCATCGGCTGTCTGCTCTAATTTAGCAATTTGCCTCATGCTCCATATGCTCGCAGAACTACAATAATGAAATCCTGGTGCTTTCCACAAAAACATGTGCCTGTATTCTGAAGCAGGCATGGAGAGTGATGTATTCAGGCTAAATGTAGCTAACTGAACGTTTCTGTAATGCACAGGTGTGTCACGTCCCCTCCGCAGCTGTGCAGAACAGCCCACCTTGAGGTCACCCCTGCTGGTATGGAGAGGCAGTGTGGCCCCCTGTCTCCTGTGTTTCCCTCCATAGGTAGGTGGATGGATCTCAAAGTTAAATTGATTGGCAGCTGAAAGGGCTGTTCTCTGGGGGAAAACATGTGATTTCTTCATATCCTGTTTTTCTGACAGAGGTTCACTGTCTGAGAAAATCACAGGATGCTGTCAAGCAATACAAGAATCTGAAAAACAATACAAGATTCAACACAAATTCAATGAGTTGAAGCTACTGTTGATTCGTTATTCAGATACAGTGCATTCAAGTATTCAGATTTTTTATTTTTTTCACATTTTATGTTGCAGCCTTATGCTAAAATGCTTTTAAAAAAAATCATATCAGTCTACACTCCAAACCCCATAATGACAAAGCAAAAACCAGATTTTTGATAACTTTGCAAATTTATTAAAAAGAAAAAAATGAAAAATCACATTGACATAAATATTTAGACCCTTTGCTATGACACTTGAAATTTAGCTCAGTTGCATCCCATTTCTCTGGATCATCTTTGAGACGTTTCTACACTTTGATTGGAGTCCACCTGTGGCAAATTCAATTGATTGGACATGATTTGTAAAGACACACAGCTGTCTATATAAGGTCTCACAGCTGAAAATGCATATCAGTGCAAAAACCAAACCATGAGGTCAAAGGAACTGTCTGCAGAGCTCAGAGACAGGATTGTGTCGAAGCACAGATCTGGGGAAGGCTACAAACAATTTTGGCTGCATTGAAGGTTCCCAAGAGCACAGTGGCCTCCATAATTCTTAAATGGAAGAAGTTTGGAACAACCAGGACTCTTCCTAGAGCTGGCCGCCTGGCCAGACCGAGCAATCAGGGGAAAAGCGCCTTGGTAAGAGAGGTGACCAAGAGCCTGATGGTCACTTTGGTTGAGCTCCAGAGATCATGTGTGGAGAATGGAGAAACTTGCAGAAGGACAACCATCACTGCAACACTCCACTGATCTGGGCTTTATGGCAGAGTGGCCAGACAGAAGCCTCTCCTTAGTGCAAGACACATAAAAAAAGCACATAAAGGACTCTCAGACTGTGAGAAACAAGATTCTCTGGTCTGATGAAACAAAGATTGAACTGTTTGGCCTCAATTCCAAGCATCATGTCTGGAGGAAACCAGGCACCGCTCATCATCTGCACAATACCATCGTAACGGTGAAGCATGGTGGTGGAAGCATCATGTTGTGGGGGTGTTTTTCAGAGGCAGGGACAGGTCAGGGTCAAAGGAAAGCTGAACACAGCAAAATACAGAGATATCCTTAGTGAAAACCTGGTCCAGAGCGCTCAGGACCTCAAATTAGGCCGAAGGTTCACCTTCCATCAGGACAATGACCCTAAGCACACAGCCAAGACAATGCAAGAGTGTCTTAGGGACAACTCTGTGAATGTCCTTGAGTGACTCAGCCAGAGCCCAGATTTGAACCCAATCGAACATCTCTGGAGAGACCTGAAAATGGCTGTTCATCGACGGTCCCCATCCAACCTGACAGAGCTTGAGAGGATCTGCAGAGAAGAATGGCAGAAAATCCCCAAATCCAGGTGTGCAAAGCTTTTCGCATCATACCCAAAAAGACTTGAGGCTGTAATCGCTGCCAAAGGTGCTTCAACTAAGTTCTGAGTTTAGGGTCTGAATTCTTATGTCAATGTGATATTTCAGTTTTTTCTTTTTAATAAATGTGCAAAGTTATCAAATATGTTTTTTGATTTGTCATTATGGGATATGGAGTGTAGATTGATGTGGGGAAAAATGATAAGCATTTTAGCATAAGGCTGCAACATAACAAAATGTGAAAAAATGAAGGGGTCTGAATGCTTTCTGAATGCACTGCATGTACAGCTCATTAGATCCATTAAAAATTGTTCTTCTGATGCTACAGATCAAGTAAATGAAGACAAAACATTAATGTGCAAATTTCCACACGCTTCATACTTTCCGATCTGCTTGGACTACTTTAACCACTATAGTTCCACATTTGGAAATGTTTATGAGTCATTGCTGTACATCGTTCTCTTTCTTATTTATTCCAGCATGGCTGCTTTTTAATAACCATTGTGTTTGGCTGTGAACAGAACTCCAGAGCTTCTCTGCTCTAGAGTTCAGAGATCCATCATTCACTTTATTACACTGCCAGGACTGATCCAGGTAACAGTGCCAAATTAAGGAACAGGATGGATGGACACTTTAAAACTGAAGAGAACTCATGATAATAGTTGTATGAGACTTAACAATTTAATATACAATGGTACTGTATGTACTGGTACTGATGCCATATTCATTTACCATGTTATTTACATGGTGCATTTCCAAATAAATCTTGATATTACCAGAGTAAATGTAAAAAATAATGTGGTCTTGTTTTACTGCAAGATTTATATGTATTTGTTGAAAGTATTATACATTTTATAGGAAAAGCTACAGAAAAAGGTGAGAAAACACTGGAAAAGTGAAAAATGAAAAGTTGTTACCTGATCTACCCCTTAAAAACTGCAGTAATACTTTACAATAAAGTTTTAATAAACAAAAAA
Source organism: Myxocyprinus asiaticus (assembly GCF_019703515.2). NCBI lineage: Eukaryota > Metazoa > Chordata > Actinopteri > Cypriniformes > Catostomidae > Myxocyprinus > Myxocyprinus asiaticus. The sequence continues at coordinate 25,738,689 of NC_059388.1, read as the reverse complement.
CAATACAATACAACAACATACAACTTTTAATGTTAAAAAATGTATTACTATAAGTAGAAATTAACATAAACCTTGATTACTAAGGATTGGTAAAGTATAGTAAAACAACTATAAGGTTACATTTATTAACATTAGTTAACGTGAACTAACAATGAACAATACTTCTACAGAATGTATTAATCTTGGTTAATGTTAATTTAAACATATAGTTATACATTTTTATATCAAAAGTTGTATATGTTACTGCACTGTGAACTAAAATGAACTAACAATGAACAATTGTATTTTTATTAACTAACATTAACAGAGATTAATAAATGCTGAAATAATATATTGTTCATTGTTAGTTCATGATACCTAATGCATTAACTAATATTAACCAATGGAACCGTATTGTAAAGTGTTACAAAAGTTTTGTTAATTGTTAGTTCATGTTAACTAATGTAGTTAACTAGTGTTAACGAATACAACCTTATTGTAAAGTGTTGACCTAATAAAGTCAGGCTGATTTATTCAGCTTGGATAAAACCAGTTAATTTTTCATAAATGGCTACCTGAAGTTACAGCCATTTTTTTAAGTAACCAAACAAACAATTTGACAGTAATCAATTCTTAATTTCTTTTTTTTATGAAATCTCTTTTTTGTGAAGGAATCCATGCATTGTTTTGTGCAGTTTGCCTTTGTTTTTTTTTTTTTTTCTATTTTTTACATGCTACACCTGATGTTTTTGAGATGCCTTTAACTGTCCCTGCTCTACATGAAGCCCAGAGTGGGCAGATTTCCATCATCACATCACATTTGTGCAGAGGTGTGTGTGGGGTCTCACATTCGATTGGCCACGGCTCCCAGCGGCCCCGAGCTCAGAGTGAGGATCGCAGTCCCTCAGATCCACAACTCACCTCTCTTCATCTCTTCACGGCGCTTTTCAGGGGAAACGGGCGGAAAAGGGTCGAGACGAGAGGTGAGGCCTCATCCAAGTGTGTTTTTTTGTGAGGAGGCAGTGGCAGCGCAGCTGATATTTTAGTGTCAGGTGTGCTGGTGAACAAACAGGGCTTTTTTGTGCGGTCACGCTGCTATTAAGAGCCCACTGTTATCACCTCTACTCTGAAGGCTGATAGAGGGATTAAGACTCTCTCTCTCCCTCTTTCTCGCTTTCTCTCCTTGAATTGGTGAGCTGTCTGTCATATTTGGAGTGGTATAGAGTTAAGAGGCATATGTAAAACATTTAGTGTGTTCTCAGTTCCTTTTGTGTGTGCATTAACTACATAAAAAAAATTCTCCTTTTATGTTATTCTAATTTTTCTTTTTTAAACTAAAGATTTATTTAAGATTTAAAATAAGATTTATATCATTTAAATTCAATTCAGTACAGTTTTGCACAGTTCCAGGTAAGTTCCAGGTCATTAAAAAATCCATTACATATTACAAAGTCCATTTATACAGTATATGTGTAATATATATATATATATATATATATATATATATATATATATATATATATATATATATATATATATACATGAGGACACCACAGTCTTGCTTGAGTATATTGTTGAGTTTTGAAAGACTGTATTCCTGGAATATAAAAAAAATACAAAAGCAATTCTGTCCAAAAGCAGGTGGGCGGAAGTCAAGCAAAGCTTTCTGGGTAAGTGTACACAACATATGCACCAACTCACTGTAAAATTTTTGTTTTGTTTTTTATAATAAAATATAGTCACTATGAGAAACAGAAAAACTGTGTGTTTCTCAGTTTTAGCCATTAAAAAGAGTTTTTCATTGTGGCAAACACTTCAGAAATGCATGCACTTAAATATTCAATATTCAGATATTCATGCACTTAAATTCAGGCACATATGCTAATAAATAGAGGCACTAATAAATATAAATACCTATAATCGCACTCTTTCCCTCCCCTAATGTGTGCTTCTACAAACACTCACACTCCATCAAGCCCTGCATTTGCGTTTAGCATCCTTCAGTGGAGATCGTTATTTACAAAACAGGCTTCCTAATAAGTGTGGAGTGATTACCAAGACGAACGCAAGAAAAAAGTAAAAAATAAAAATAAAAAAACGTTCGCTTGAGGAATATCCATCATAAATTATGTGTTGCGAAGCAGATTACACACATTAGTGCACACAGTTTTAAATATGACAGCTCCAACTGAACATGACAAATTCCATAATGTGAAAAAAAGCAAGGTATTTGACTCTCGGGGTATTAGAATGCTCGGCAAGCAACAAAGCAGCATTTGCATTTGAGTGAAACCAACCCCCCGCCTCTCTTCCTTCGGCCATAATTATCTCTCATTTGTTCTTTATTTCAGGGTGATCCTCAGCACTGTGTTTGCTGGTGATGTGTGTTTATCTCTTTCCAATGTATCTTTGGTTGAGCCGGGCTAATCCACAACACCGTATTAGGTGCTGTAGCATGTTGAAGCCTGGTTGACACGTGTGCTATTATTTACTGAAGCTGCTTACTGTAACAGATACACAGAGTGGGTTTGTGCAGTTATTACTGTTACGAAGTGTTCTTTTTAAGACATTAATGAATGATAATGGTTCAGGGGATTTACTAAAGCATTTAGGTATTAACCATATAGTTAGAAGATGGGAAATAAAAAATGTGATTTAATGTAGGTGTCTTAGATCCAATTTTGTAGCATTGTACTGGTTTTCAAATGTTTCGTCAAGCGTTTGGTCACAATCAAAGATGCTTAATGTGGTTGAAAAAATTTACAATTAATCAATACATGCCGTATTCATCAGATACTGAAAATATATTGTCTTTTGTAAGTTATTATTGTAATTATTATTATTATTATTATCGATTATGATGGTTATTAATATTATTTATTGTTAATAATGGGGTGGTCCTCACGTAACCTGTCAAGAAAATGTCCTGGTCCTGTTTTACTCAAAAATCAAAAGAAACAAATAAGAAACGATATTTTACATATGGAAAATAAAGCCTTTTTAGGTACATTAAGATTTTTACTACGTGACATTGTTTTCATGACAATTTACCCCTAAATCTCATTACCGAAATGCGAAAAAAAGATGCGCATTATAATATTTTCATTACCGTAATGTGAATATATATATATATATATATATTATTTAAATTGTAAATTATTTATATATCATAGAAGTACTTCCTTGGAACTGCCTTTAATTTTTTATTTAGAAAATCATTGTAATGCAACATCTGTTTTTCCTAAAATATATTAAAAACATGACTGTGTTGCAGTAATGAGAATCATCATTGAAAAACAATGGGACAGTAAAAGTAAAACGTTTGGACGCCTTACAGTAATGGCAATTTGGGGGTAAAATGTGTTTAAGTGTCCTTAAAATAGTGTGCAAAATATAGGCTTAATTTTCTTTATGCAAAATATAAAAAATAAATAAATAAATAAAACATTTGACCAGGTCATTTTCTTGACGGGTTTCAGGAGAATCAATGAACAATGATTAATTGTTGTTATTATTATTGTCTATATATCTATAGTTAAAGTATATATCTAAAACATTTTATTTAATATATATATTTTTTTTGGGGGGGGTGGGGGGGGGGGTCTTTTATTAAATGTTTTGTATGAGGTCTCATTTGGACCGTTATCCCTGTAATTACAGGTCTCATTAATGGTACTTTTATGGGGCTAAAATGTGTTTTTTCTGATTCAGGATGCTCTTTACAAGTGTCTTTACTTCCACACAAATTCTCCTCACACGTCACAGTAATCACCGTCTAGCCCAACAGAGGGAATTAAATATTATGCCACCTTCTGATTATAACACCTTCTACAATATTTTAGTCCTCTTTACTAAATATGGGCCAATGGGTTGATTTGATTTTTATCATGCAATATGTGAATTTGCTAATAACACATTTCATGTCGAGTAAATCTGTCGTTTGTTGTACCGAAAGACAAAGTAAAACAATGCTCTCGCCCTCCACGGTTAAACACGAACACTTGTGTTCAGATTTCTCTCCATATCCACATGTGCTTTTCTCCCACACAGTTTTCTCCAACATGTGTAAATTCTAATAAGGCTGTTTAATTTCTGTCACACTCTTGGGTGTTATTGGAATCCTTTGCAGATATTTGACTGAACATACATTGTCACACACTTATATAAACTGTAAAAGTATGTTTGCTGACTAAAAGGCAAATGGAAAGTGTGTTCTGGTTTTTATACTATTTCTGCCGATAAGAATGATTTTTTTTCTTTCCTTTCCTTCTTTTTTTTTATTTTTTTATTTTTTATTTTTTTATAATGATCCCAAGTAGTTTCATTACATCTCTACTGGGATGACAGTAATTGTCCTCAGAGTCAAATTTCCATGTCCTTGTTTGTTATTTTAGGATAACAGTCATTGGCTATAGTGATGGTTTAATCTGTGTTAGATTAAAACAATCAGTGTGGTTGTGTGTGGGTACATGAGTTGTTTTGACAGGATGTAGTGTTGGTTTCTGTGAGTAGTGAAATGTTTGAATTCTGTTCCAACACTGACCTCTAGTGGACAATGCTTCCTGTCTAGGTTATCTTGATACAGTCTCATACCATGACCTGTTTGAACAATCGCTTTAAAGCTATCTATCTATCTATCTATCTACACACACTGTATATACAGTATATGTATTTTACCATTATTAATAGACATATACAATTATACAACAGCATAATAGTACATGTTATAACTGAGTATTTTGGGTTGAAACTCTGCTGTCCCAACCTGCCTGACTCCCAAGTTAAACACCTGACCCATGAAAGCAGCAATAGCCCTCTGTCATATATATGTAGTTGTGACTTCCTTTTGACCCTGCACCTTTTAGGCCTATATCTTCCCCATTCCTTATCATCCACTTCATCAGCTTGTCATTCCATCCCTCTCTCCTGTCCTGTAAGGCTGTAGAACGCATATCACATCTTTTGAATACGTTCAAACAGTGAGTGTATATTATATAGGCTGTAATAGGCATAATAGGGTCAAGCCTCTGCATTTAATAAACAATTACCTATTAATAATAAATAAGTCTATCTCGAAAGGTTGTGGCGACGGCCCGCTGCATGCCAGGAGATGAATAATGCACACAGTTGTGGTCAAACGAGCCGACCCACACAGCGCCAATTAGCTCTGCGTGGTAACAAGCCTCACAGAACCTGATATCACTACCGTACACACACTCGCACACTCTTTACATACACACACACACTCCTTTCTAACATATCAGAGAGACCAAAGCAATGGTGGCAGTGTATATAGGCTATAACCAAAAGCAGCTGTCATACTGCCAAGTTAAGGATCTAGGTCCACCTGATCAAACCTTAAAACATATTTTTGTTGGTGTAACCTAATGTAGTCAGGTCAATTCAGTCATATTAAGTAATATTTTTTACTATTCATTTAGATGTTTCTAAAGCATTTTTTATGTCATCTCTAATGGTTTTCAAATTCAAGTGAGTTTACAAAGCAAATATTTTGTGACTACAATGTTTATTTCTTGGTAGTAATGGACTCATAAATTGATTTAAAATAAATAAATTATTGATAAAGTGGACATTTCTTAAGTGATTTGCAGATTTCAAACGCTCCATCAGATAGAATATTTGTTTTTTTTTTAATCCTTTTATCAACCACCGAATAGGATACATCAATGCTTCCTTTTTTATAGACAGAATGTAACTTGGATTTGGATGTGCCTTGTTGTCTTCCTATTTCCGTATACTGCCTGCAAAGGTCACATTTTCTCGTTTTCGGACACAGCCACTCTCACACACATGGATTAATATCTCACTCCTGCTTATGTTATTTTCTTGATTTCCCTGCAGTGTTTATGAAGGAGAGGTTCAGTTACAGCAGCTCATGACTCTAGACCTGTCGCTCTCATTTTGAATTACAAATCAATCACAGGTCTCGTCTGCAGCCCTGCCAAGGTCACTTAGATTATCAGAGGTTGCAGAGGAGAGAGTGATGGACCGCTGGCAGATTAGCATAGTCCAGCACAAGGTCTTGAATTAAAGAGCCCCTGTGGATTTCGGAATTCCCAGAATTCCCAGCTCAGCCTCCCCAAACACTCCGTTAGTGGTTATAATGGAATGATCGCTTTGCACTTTGCACCAGTCAATTATAGATATTAAGCATAAAGAAAATATACAGGACTCCCATAGGGACACAGAATATCTGACAGCAGTGTGAGAGTTAGATATCAATCAGTATAAGCTATTGTTTAATTTTATACTATATTGACCATCCTTTACCTTGATGCCATTTTGTTCAACTTGCTGTAAATTCAAATTATTAGTTTTTCTAGCTATGTATTGTCAGTCAGTCTAGTTAATGGACTGATATCAGGCCATTTTTAGATTATTGTTGGTTCCAAAATCTACTGATCGCTTTATCAATAGATTATAAACTATTTCTCTTTTTGTGAATTTTGTGTAAAAATATAGCAAAATAAGTGTCATTTCATTTTATTTCAGCATTTTTTCACATTTGCTGACATGCAATTGTATTATATGTCAGTATTAAATCGGCCGTCAGCCACCCTGCTCTCTAGATATTGGCATTGGCTATTTATAAACCCACATGGGTTGACCACTACACTGTAAAATATGTTTTGTCAGGTAACCTAAAAATGCGTTCCGTGTTGAATGGTTATCTAAATGAAAGGAATATTCTGTGTTCAAGACAAGTTAAGCTCAATCGACAGCATTTGTGGCATGAAGTTGATTACTACTTTTCTTAAAAAACAAAAAACAAAAAGCAAAAATCGAGTTTACAGTGAGGCACTTAAAATGAAAGTGAATGGGGCCAATTTTCGGTGGGTTTAAAGGCAGAAATGTGAAGCTTATAATTTTAGAAAAAGCACTTACATTAATCCTTCTGTTAAAACTTGTGTATTATTTGAGCTGTAAAGTAGTTTAAATCATAATTTTTTACAGTGGTTTTAGGGTTTGTTGACATTGCATCGTCATGGCAACAAAGTTGTAAAATGCTGTCGATTGAGCTTAACATGTATTGAACCCGGAATGTTCCTTTAACTGGTTTTATTTAAGTCATAAAAGTTATTTAATTTGATTAAATGAACCTAACTACAGGTAACACTTATGAAAGTAATTATAAGGGTTTGATCAGGTAGAAAAAGTTCCTTAAGGTAGCATCTGCACAATTTAAAAAACAAAACAAATTATGTGATGATAGATTTGCTAAATGAACATATGGCACAGTACCAGCACATTTAGACAACATATATTCTAGTAAATCTAGAAGTAGCCTAAAACTATAAATTAATATGCACTCATGTATATGCATTAGAAAGCCAGAAAAGTGAGTGTCCTCTGCCTATGATTTAAATTCCAGGATAAAGGTTTTGCAGAGGTAAATTAGCATTAAAGAAATGCCTATGCTCTTTCTCTCTCGCTCTCTCTAAATGATCTTGTCCATTAATGTCTATCTGGAACTCTGTCAGTCCACTTTGTCATAATGACACACTCTCCTCTCCACATCCGTACTGGCCGTCTCAACATCCTGCCCTGATCCGAGTGATTTAAAACACACTCGACCGTACCCCAACTTTATAGCGGAATAAAGCAAAGCACGGGCTGAGATACCTTTGCTCTCCTCGTCTGCATCTGTGGCACATCTGGTGGTGTGCGTCTAAATAATTGGAAGTCAATTTGTTTGAAGTTATGTTTGGCATCTGGTTCAATTCATTTGAACTCTGGAAATCACATTCAGGGGTTTTATAGCACTGCCTCAGCTGGAGGCTTTTCATCTCTTTGTGCCGTGTCGTTAATTCGGCGCTCTCCGGCCCGTGATGTGGGAGTTTGTGAAATACTGCTGGCCATGGTCCCATGAACACAAAATGGAGGATTATGGGAAGGCTGTGTCAGGATGTGGCACAGGGGAGACTCTGAGTCTGGTCAGTGGGGATCACCTGGGGACAATGCCAATTGGGGGTCATGTGACATCATTTTGAAGTGACATCACACAGTTGAGGTGATGTCACATCACATTCAGTATCAGCTTTACATTCTAAGGGGCCGTTCACACAAAAGCGTGATTGAGTGTTCCACACATTTTCAACATCAAATCATCAGGAACACCCAAAAGTGCCACGTGTGGTGTTTTAAGGATGTATTTTCATATGATAGTATCTCTCATACAAATGCATATCTTCTCTCTCTTACAGATAGGAGTGACATCAGAGTCCTGTTCAAATTATATCTGCTGCTCTGACAAATCTCAAATGTAAAGAAGCACATTTTCACAACTTCTTGATGCACAGAGGTATTTATTGCAAAGAAAGGGTGAGTGATGCGCAATCCCGAGTCTGTTGTGGAAAATGTGCTTTAATTATTGACAATAGATTTTCTGCTCTCATCATGTAGGAGAGCACTGCACAGACCATGTGGCATAAATGAAGATTCAGTCTGCTACCACCATCTGCTGGTGATCCACAGCACATCCTAAAGAAAATCAGTTGTGAAAAGGTAGAAACAAGATCACTCCATTTTTCACTTTGGTCCTGTAGGATTCCACATTTAAATCACTTATCAACTTGCATCATTGCACAATCAGTTTTCAAAGACATTAAATAAAATATAGTGGACTGTGATTGGGGTTGATTGTAAGAAAATGTATAGGATGTAGTCTGTAAGATTACGATGCGTAATACTTTAGTGATTTGCATGAATTTGTGCTTTTAAAATTATGTGTGATATAGAATCAATTTCGGTGGAATCCAGACTTTCTAGAATTTGTTGAGTCTGCTCACATGAATTTTAACATTCATTAAGTCAGCCTTTTTTTAATTAGTTACTCTAACCAATGTCTTAAATTATTAGTGGCCTTGCTAAGGAAATCATCACTATTACTTATAATTAGGGTTAGGGATTTTTCAAAACTCCTAAACCTAAATATCATATTTTGTTGTGTAACTCATTCTGCACCATTTGTGATTGGAACATGAATGATACCTCAAATTGTGCGACTTGATGAGGAGAGGTGTACTATTTAGTTTCTAAGCAATCGAAGTCTAAGCAAAATGGCGAATCGTAAGATATTATACGACTTGGCTTGCACGACTCAAGACTTTTGTTCCCATAGAGACCAACCAATCAACAAAGAATTTCAAATCAGTACAATACAGGTATCAAATTTTAGCTAACCTCCTATCCAACAATTTATTTTAAGAAAGGAAATGTCTGTGAACAAATTTGGTTACTAATTCCATATTTATGTATGTAATGCAAATGACTGATATAAGTCAATAACCTGGAATGTGCTTCCCTTCCAAATGCCCTTTTCTTTTTTCCTATTAAAATCATGGTTAGGTTTAGGTTTGGGTTAGGGGTTAAACTTTGGAAAAATCCTCATAACATAATTAGTTGGTTTGTTTATTTATGTCTGAGTAAATTTGTACGTTATTACAACTTGTTATGAGACCAGGTTGAAAAAATCCCATAGAGTTACAATGAAGGAAGGACCTGAGCCATAACTAGGGACCATAATTTCTTACACTTGGGGCTGGAAGCTTTTGACTTGGACTAGTAACAACACTATAGCAACACCCTGACATAGTGGTGGTGAGTTTTGCAAAGGCAAGCACCTTACTTTTTTCTAGAAATATAAAAAATCTATTTCAGTTTTCTCATCCGACTACAAAAATTGGAGATCTGCGTCTCTAGTTGCAGGCTTTGGTAGTAATAAGGGGGACCATGATGGCATGCGTACGATAGTATGATTGCACTATTGTGCTGAACATAATATTTGTTCCTTTATATTCAATTCTTGAATCTATTGACAAAAATCAAAGAGCCGTGTTTGCGCATGAAATGTGGTTTGGAAGTGGCTAAGAAAAAGGAAATAGGGAATTGTGCCCATAGAAATCATTTCCACACAGCCTCTCCATGTTTGTAATTTAATGAAAATCCATATTTACTTTCGGTAATTGCTCTGGCCAATTAAGCGTAAACATCACTCAACACTTTGTAGTTTGAGTATCTGAGCTTGATGATGTGGCAGTTCAATTTTATTTTTCGTATGCGGCGGAGATGCAAAGCCGAAGCTTTTTCGATTTCATTACAGAGAAACATATAACTAATAACATTCTCAAACATTAATTTAGCTGGGCTTTGATGAAGCACGAGCTATCTGCTGAAATGCATTGACGTGTTTCTTCGCTTGCAAGTGTTTGTTGTATTATTAATGTGTTATTTCATTTTCGATTTTGGCTAAATAATGTCTGCTAATGAAATGTTTCTTTAGAAGGCTGCCTATTCTAGGGCTCTTAAACAAGTCCAAAATAAAACTTTAAATAAACTTGACTAGGCTCAGAGCAGCCGTGTGAGACGTCTTACATGTTGTTGCTAACTATTTATTATAGTTAGTGTTTGTATATGGAGTAGAACTCTCTTCATTTGGGATTTGGAGTCTCATTTGAGTCTATGGAAAAAATGTCTGCTGCGGAAGGTCTTTTTGTTAGTGGCTGTTCGAATGGCCGCTTGTATGTAATTAGGGGATCTTTCCATGTCATTAGTGGCCTGTGGTAAGGGGTCATACTCATCAGTGGTCAATCAATATGTCTCTCAAACTTTCAGCCACAGTGGGCAGTACTTCAGAAATTCCGGGATCTCATCAGTGTCATTATCACTCTGTAGGCCTGCACGCTTTTTGCACTTGTCTGTGGCTGCGTCCGAAACCTAAGGCAGCTGCATCTCTGCCCATCAGAGACTAAACAGGCAGTGTTTTGTGTATAAATGTATCTCCTAAGGAAATTGGTTTAAGAAAGGCTTCCATAGCACCATAAAGTCATTCAAAATAAATATTTTTAAAAAGCAAATATTTCATGACTACTATGCTGATTTCATTTTGGAAAATGAGAAATTCAGTACATCAACTGTTTGTATGTTTTAAGAGCTTGATTGCAACTTATTAGTACAGTATATGAAATAAATACATTTTTTTTTCTTTTTATTAAAAAGGGGGTTTATTGTGTTGTCCCACACCCCTAGAGTTATATAATTATAAAAGTAACATGTTAGATTAAGAAATTTCTTTTTTTAAAGAATACAAGGATTAAAACATAAATACATGAACAGGTATGCTTTTGGAAAAATACATTATGTATAAAACATAGAAAGACATGTTAGGTTTTTTTTCCTAGTATATTTACATTTGCATTGCTTTAGGGTTTCAGTGGTAATAAAGTTAGCTAGCTTTGGAAAAGGCACAAAAAGATCTTTCCCTAACTCCTTTAAAACTGGTCCATATAAACAATGCCATTAAGTTTCAGAAATATACATTTGATAATCCATTTGGTATATGTAGCCAGTGTTATTGCCAAAAAGGCAGTCCTTTATACAGTAGATCAATGTCAGTAGATCAGTCAGTCTCCCTTTTTTGATGTGTCTGACTCAACATTGGCGCAAGACAGGCCTGGTTTCTTGCCGTCTTTGTAGTCCAAAGGAAAATGGGAGGTCAGTTACACAGTGTTACAGATATGAAGGCTCATGTTGAGGCCTCAAGTTGGCGTCCAGACAGTCAAAGCTCATCTGCTTCCTCTGAGCTAAAACTGCTCCCGCTGCTTCCTTTGGATGCTGTGGGCGATCCGGCAGAGAGAAGCGGGTCAGTTCCGAAAGGCGAGAGAGGGTCATCCATGAGGATCTCTTCCAGTCGATGTTCTTCTTTCAAGGAGGTGCCGAAGAAGTCGGTGAAGTGGGAGAGAGGATCAGAGAAGTTTGTGGAGCCATCAGTCTGTTCTCCAGTGTTCCCAGCATCCATAGCTGTCGGCAAGGGTGTTCTCTGGATGTATTCCGGGCTACTTATGTCCTCTTGAGGGTAGAGAGGTGGTTGAACAGCTTGCAGGGGCCCCTGGGTGATTGGAGGCACCGCTGGGATTTGGGTCTGGTGCTGCTGCTGTTGTTGTTGTTGTTGCTGTTGCTGTTTTTGGAGGTGAGATGAAAGTTCCACAGCTCCCCTAGAAGGAGCCATGTTTGGTAAACCATGAGCGCGAGCTTGCATTTCCAGTTCCTGTTAAAGACACAAACACACAAGCAGGTGGATGAGAGACGAACTGGCCCTTCATTCGAAGAGGCCCTAAAGTGCTTACGCCTTTGACAGTTTGAGTTTTGAACTTATGATTTCTTTATTGTTTTCATTTAATTATTTTAAATGGATGAGTTGGAACGTATAGTGAAGGAAAGGCAGCCCAAAAGTGACCAGCATACATAGGAACTCCTTCAATGCCAACTTGGTTTCATAGAATCACATTACCTCTGCGAAATGATTTTTACGTGCCTCGTTGAATGCCGCAGCAGTTTTCTGAAATAAACACTAGAGGCGCTATAGCAACAATGACTTGTATTCAGTTTCACACAAATCACAAGTAAAACGTCAGATTTTCAGATCATAAACACTCACTTTTCACCCTGTTCGTCACACAATGCTATTTTATGACATCAAAACACTTTACAATAGTGGATGATAACCACCTTTGCATTGCATAACCAGCTACATCAGTGTTTGATGAATGCCTCCCTACTTTTGAAAATTTTTATTTATTCATTAATTATTTATTTTTATAGTTTTAACAATGGTATTTGTAACAAGACCATAGTAAGCAAGCACATGGAAGCATGGATCTTCTTCACTACCATGATTAGATGTAACATGATTTCTATAAAACAAACTATGACATTTTTTAAATTATAAACAGTAGACCTACTCTAAACAAATGTAAAAACAATAAATACAAAATATAAATATTTATAAGTTGTAACAAAAATTAATTATATTCCCTCACTCCCCTAATGTAGCCTATGACAAATTTTATAGAGCTGAAGTAGTGATATAATAATATTTATTATCAATCTGTTTCTCCCTAAAGTACAGTTAGAATTACTATAGTAAATTCAAGGGTGGTGATGTAAAATTCTGGGCCAAATTCAAATGGTTTCTGCTTCTCATGCCTTGCTTCTCACTGATTCTTGCAGAGCTGCATGTTTAAGAGCTAGAGACTGGTCTGCAAGTAAAACCGCACTTTCTTTGCTTCGCGCTGCTCTGTCCATTGAGCTGTATCCATCTACATAGCCATACAGGTGCATTAGCCGAGGTTGTGCCTCTGCCTGTGTAATTGACGCTGCTAAACCAGATACTTCAGATGAGTCGCTAGACTTCAGAATCAGGTGAACCGCAGTACAAATGCATAGCAACCCATATAATTGAGAAACAATTGATATGCTCCAAGTCTAGATAACCGTTTTAATGCAAAGAGGAACTTGACGATAGATTTGATTATTATGAGTGATAAACACCCCCCATTTGTAACCTAACGCCCCCCTCTCTACTAATTTGCTTTCAGCACCCCCTGGCATCCTTTGAACGCCCCCATTGAGAACTCCTGAACTACATTTACAAGCTTGTTCGAGTTCGATCAAATTGCACAGCAGCTCAACTGATTAGCGATTTAAAGAACAGGGTAAGGTCCTGAAGAGCATGAGAGTCTACACGTAAGTAGAATCCACACAAAATTAGTGGTTGCTTCAGCAATTGTGTTTTTCATCTCACATTTGCTTTTATGACACTAGCACTTAGGTTTATGTTAAAGGTTTTGGGTATGGAGGCTTTGTTGATTTAAAACATGTTTGTAAGAACATGCAACTCACTTTTATCACCACACAGTGGACATTTTACCTTGGAACTGCCTTGATACGTGTAATAAACCACATAATGTAATTTTGCTAAAATGTCGCCGCAGTCACGTAAATTTCATGAGATCAGGCTGTTCAGTACTGTTTAAAAAGCATCCCAGACAACATTTCATGAAGTGAGAAAATACTTTTGATTTGTTTAACATCTTTTGTTCACTATATAATTCCTCTAGTTCCCCTTGCATTATTTCACAACTATTTCATATCACCTGTGACACTTTGCATTTGAGGGCAAACTCTGACAGCAAATGATAGATGGCCTTAAATAGCCCCCTAATTTGACCAGAAGTTATTCATCTTACCACGTTCTCTCTCACTCTACATCTCCTCTACTTCTTTTTTGCTTTAGGCCTTTACCGGCCCCACGGGCGAGTTTGTGCCATAAACACATGACAGGGTACATCCAGTTTCAAAAACTCATCCATCAGAGAGCTATATTCTGCGGTCCCTTATGCCCAGCAGGGCAGCTCCATTTCTCTATCCCAAAACTAAACAAAGTCTGGCACATAATCATTAACTCGCTAAGACCTTCGGCTCACTAAAACAGTAGCGAGTGGCAGGCCATTTGCAAACAAAATGTGCAAATGTGTACAGCTCACCTACTGACTTGTGACTCTTGCAAGTGCAGTGTTGAGGAAGCTGCATTGAAATACTGTACTTTGCTAAGCTACTGTACATGCTGCATATAATCTAAAGTAGTGAAATTACAGTGAAGCTACTCTTTTGAAAAAGTAGTTAGCTCCCTGTACACTACAAACTACTTAAAATAAAAAGAACTAGAAGACACTCTAATTTATACAATCAGTTGAAACATAGTAACGAACAGAAGCATTTGACTAAATATTTCAATATAAAAAGTAGACATATAATGCACAAATCAGTGACTATATTTTTTTATCAGTACACTAGAATGAATCAGACTCTACATTAGGCTCAACATCAGCCTCAACATTACATACTGTGACAACAGTTTACGAGAATCTTGTGTTTGATTATTTCCTCAGCTCGCTCGTGTGTAATAGGTCTGTAATGTTATGTTAAAAACGTTTTGTCATGCTACACTGGCACTTGTTGGAAAAAGTAGCTTGCTCCTGGAAAAGCTACACTATTTGCAAAACAACTATTAATCTTAACTACTGTCACGGAAAAATTTAGTTAAGTCAGTATTGTCGCTTCTTTTAGCTAGTAACTCCCCAAGTATCTATGTTAAATGCAATGGTTTCATATTTTTCTATTACTCCCAAGCAGTATCTGTAGCGGAGACAGTCTAAATGAGCTATTGTATTGCCTCTCAATGTGGGTATCTTCAGACACTCAACTGAGGCATCATTAGCATTAGCTTTTGGATAGGGAGCTTCAAGGTAATTACTTTAAGGGCTAATTGCAATGTCTTCACATGTGTGAAGACAACTCGTGCCCGGTCCACGTATATGTCAATACTGTGGGAATGTAATGCATAAATTCAGATGAGAGAGCACGAGAAGACCAGCTCTTCAAAATTATTAGCCCTCATAATCTAATTCCAGGCCTATTCCGCGCCTGACAAAGCTGTAGCTCGCTATTTATTAATCAGGTAATTACCTCAGCTCACTGTGCTTCAAAGCAGGGACGGAAAGGCAGTCACAAACGTCAATAGGAGCAGGCCGCTCGGCTGTCAGGCACATGGGGAAGGGAATGAGGAGATAGAATTAGGTTATCCCTTTCTTATTTCAGTTCCCTGCTGGTTTAGCTGGTAACCAACTTAA
Organism: Myxocyprinus asiaticus; assembly: GCF_019703515.2. Lineage (NCBI taxonomy): Eukaryota > Metazoa > Chordata > Actinopteri > Cypriniformes > Catostomidae > Myxocyprinus > Myxocyprinus asiaticus. Next base: position 25,723,219 of record NC_059388.1, on the reverse strand, counting down.
ATGGCCAGTTAAAACCATTTTCTTTTGGACACTTTAATGCTAATTTTAGCTGATCACCCATCATAGTCTATGTGCATGGGAAGTCATATTAATTTTATTGTATCAATTTGTTCAAAAAGGTTTAATGGAACTGACAGTTTCACAAAGTCCCTGTTCAGCATTTTAAGTGATATACTCAATATGTTAAAATATGTTATGAAAAGTTATAAAATAGTTTGATATTAAGTTTTTGACTAATTTATATAAATGTTTGCATTTTCTAGTGTTATTGGAGGTATTTAGTGTAAATTTATCTGTTCAAATTCTGTTTAATGCTGTCACCCTAACTGAGATCCTCATTGTTTAAAGAAATAATCTGATCATTATAGTATATTTAAATACCCAACTACTTTTATGAGTAGCTTTAAGCTTGACAAGCTACAGTGTCAAAGTAGTGATGGCAATACTAGTTAAGGTAGTCTACTTGCAACAATAACCAGCTTAATCAGCTTGTAACCATTGACAGCCGAGCATTGCCCATCTAAACCCAGTTTAAAAACAATCTCAGGTTTAAGACTGTCCAGACTATTCCTTTTTAACAGGGTTACATACCTCCCTTTCCCTCTTTCTTTTCTTACATTGTTATAACCATTCACCATCTCTAAAGTCAGGTCAGGTCAGGTCTGTCACTCTCTCTCTCATAGCCATCTTTAACTTGCTCTCTTGTTCTTTTTGTCTCTTTACCTGGATTCGTAGCAGAAGTCTTCTGTTGGCCTGCTCTAGTTTCTTCTGTCGGCTCTCCAGATCGCAGGCGTGTTGCTGCTCTTTCTGTAGCCACTTAATATATTCCACCGAGGCCTTGAGGATTGTCCCTTTGTTCCAGCGCATATCACTGCCAAAGAAACGTAAAAGATAACCTTTCTCAGCACCGCTTTTGCATCAGCAGAACTTTCATACACAGAGAAAAGCCTCACAAGGGTCTCCTTTTTTTCCAGGACTAAGAAACTGTGATTTACATGGCCAGTTATTCATTCTCGGACATTACCTTGCCTTTAAATGGGAATTTTAATGGAATAGTTAAGTACGTCTGCAGAAAAGTCCATTCTGTGGACCCTTGTGTGGTAAAATGAATCCCTGAGTGAAAATAGGTGTCGAAGGAAGTAGGAAAAAATTGGACTTTGGAAGCTGAGCTAAAGTGTAGTCATTCCCGATACCATTACTTTTTAAGAGGAGGAAAGTGTCGTGAAATTGTCTCTTCTTTTGGAATAAGATGTTGGCCCTGATCGGAACTAATAATCTCCTTTATCTTGTGTTAATGGCAAGGTGACAGCAGTAGCCTTCCATTTAAATTCCATAAAAAGTTCAATTAAGCTGGGGCCATGGACTGCCTCCCTTCACTTTGCTTCTTCTCTGCGTTCAGTTGTGCTTAAACTTTGGTTTAAATGGTCCATATTTTGCCTTGAACCTCATTTTCATCATTTAAATGGTGATCTGTTCTGACGTGGTCTGTCACTCTGTAGGTGTTTCTTTGAAAAATGAGTACTGTACTGTCATTTTCACTGCTTCAATGTCATCTTGCTCTCCCTTCATGAGTCTATATCTGATGTATTTTTTTTTCTTTGCCAGGTGCTGTCTGACTTTTAGAGTTGAGCTTGACTGTGAATTGTGTGAATTCGGTAAGATTTTTAACTCACGGGTCATTTGATTTGGGTATCAGCATTCCGAGCTCTTTGATCCTGTAGTTGATGTTGTATCGCCTTCGTCTTTCAACTGGCAATTAAGAGAGCAAAGTAAATCATACAGCACATGCCAAATATTAATATTAAATATAAATAATTAAAAACATAAATCATTTATCCATTATAATAATCTAATTGATCTATTATAAGTATAATATTAAATATAAATAATTAAATTCAATATTTAACCCTCTGGGTTTGGGGTCCCAGAAACCCCAGTGATGTGCATGTACAAATATTTTTAATTTTAATAACAGTAATTTTGAATTTAACCCTTAAATTTTCCATTCAAATATTAAATGTAAAATATTTTCATGTGATCTAGCCATGACTCATTCAAAAGATATTACTGAATGTTCAACCCCCAATAATTATAATGAAATATGGCTTTTATGTTTGTCTGGGATCAATTTGGCCCAAGCAAAAACACATTGTAAAAATAAATGCAATAAAACTTTTTGATGTTTAAATGGTATCTTCACCCCAAAGAACATGAATCAAGAACACCAGGGTTAGATATCCTTAAAGTGTGTGTGGTGGGGGGGGGGACTTACTTAGATTGTGATTGTCTTTTTTCTGTCTTTCTTTGGCCATGACTCTGGTATCTTGTTCTGTAAGTGAAGAAGACAGAGAGGGTTATTAGTTATTGAATAAATTAATCTGTGTGGTATAGCAGATCCAGAAGATGGTGATGTTTTTATGTAATAAATGTGTCTTTAAAGCAAGTTGTCAGTTTAATAATGTCTGATTCTTTAGTTTTAACAGCTTCTTAGCCATTTAAATTCATCCAATCCCTAAGAATCATGACGTTGGTCAAGTACCATAAAACAAAACTAACCTCTGTTAAACCCAACACATGCAGACACATTTCACTACAAGTCCTCTTTTTGTCCCTGAAAAAGCTGTTATCATTCACCCCAGACTCCTCAACACCATATCTCTGTCTTATTGTATAAAAAGCTGAGTATTTTCTTTTAATCCTTCCTGACCTTATGATTAACAGTTTAAGCAATCTGCTGACATCCTAGAATGGGTGAAAGGGAGACAAAAAATACTTAAGCATTCATATTCGCATTTGCATTCTTCCAAATTATATAATTGGGAGCAGTGATTGGATTTCTCAATTCTTTTCTGCTGATTCAATAAGGTCATTTAAGATGTATGTAACCAAACAAGAGCGCTTTCCAGCACCCTTATAGGAGAAAGACAGTGATGCACTTATTTTCTTGCCAGAGTGAAGAGTTTTCTAGGCATCCTTTCTATTTCCTGAATCAATTAGCTTTACTTGATGCATGACATTCATAAGAAAAAAACGGCACCCACAAAGGACGCATTGTGACTTGTCTATCATGCTAAGAATACATGCTTCCATATTCCGCTCATTGAAGCATTGATAATGAAGAATGAGGAGAACACAATGCCGAGCTAAACACAGAGCACACTGCTATATAATAAGATGAAACACACGGGTTGTGTTTGGCTTTTACATCTCTGGCCATTTAGAAAAACAGATGTGGAGTGAGTCTGTTTGGGTTTGCTTTGTCTAGATCTATTTACAGTATGTTCTTGTTTTTTTAGTTTTAGTTTATATTTATTTATATATATATATATATATATACACACTACCGGTCAAAAGTTTTGAAACACTTACTCATTCTTTATTATAATTTTTTTTTGTTTTTTTTTTTCACATTTTAGAATAATAGTAAAGTCATCAAAACTATGGAATAACATAAATGGAACTATGGGAATTATGTTGTGACTAAACAAAGTCCAAAATAAATCAAAACAATGTTATATTTTAGCATCTTCAAAGTAGTCACCCTTTGCCTAGAATTTGCAGCCATGAACTCTTGACATTTTCTCAACCAACTTCTTGAGGTATCACCCTGAGATGCTTTTAAACAGTATTGAAGGAGTTCCCATCTATGCTGGGCACTTATTGGCTGCTTTTCTTTATTATTTGGTCCAAGTCATCAATTTCAAAAACTTTTTTTTTTAATTAAATTTTTGTTTTATAATAAAATAAATTAATATGGTGGCACAATTATATTTTTGTCTACAAAACTCATTTCAAACATTTAAGCATACGCCTTCAGATCAAAAGATTTTTAAGATCATGGGAAACATTTCAGTCAAGTGTTTCAAAACTTTTGACTGGTAGTGTATATATAAAGGATTTTATTGTTTTTTTATACAGTGAGTCAAAGAACACTCGTGAAAATCCTACTATTTTGCTATTAATTTTTGCGTTTTTATAATCTAACAGCATAGTCTCTAGAGAACTCGTAATAATTCATAGGTGTTGACAAAATGGTAAGATATCGTACAACTTGTCTCATACGACAAAGAGCGACTTTTATCCCCATAGAAACCAACCAATGAACAGAATCAAATTAAAATTTTAGCTAGCCTCCTATACAACAATTTATTTTAAGAAAGGAAATGTCTTGATCAATTTTGCTTACTCATTACACATTTATTTATGAAATACAAATGAGTAATGTATGTCAGTAATCTAATATAATATACGGTATGTAATATACGGTTCTCTCATCACCTTCCAATCCTCAGTGCTTTCTTTACTCCGTGGTACACAAAAGTTATTTCCCTATTAAAATCATGATTAGATTTAGGGTTTGGGAAAGGGGTTATACTTTATGGTTAGGTTAGGTTTGGGTAAGAGCTTAAACTTTATGATAACAGGCTTAAATTAAAAATGAATTGTACAAACATTGTTTGTTGATTAGTTTTTTACCTTTTGGACAAAGAAGTTAACATGTTCAATGTCACAAATTTGTTTGACTTAGAAATAGTGCCGAATCATGTGTTTCTTAAATAGTTTGTATTAATTTTACATCATAAAGTTTCTTAGTTTAAAAATGTTAAGGTTTAAATTAGATTTTGAATCCTAGATTTGCAATGTAGCCTCAGACTTTTGAACATTACTGTATACATAAAGCTCTGCTAATCAGGATTTGCATTGTCTATCTATGCATACCTATTAAAGACATGGTATGTAGTATATATATCATAGATATAGTTTCTTTCAAATGAACTGATTTTAAAAGCAGTCACAGATTTTGGATCTAAATGCTTTTTATAGTTTCTAATACTGAACTGCTCTTATATAAATTTATTTTGCCTTTGCTAACAGCTCAGGTCCTTCTGGGACAGGCTGCATACCTGTGACTTCCCTTTTAACTGAGAGCTTTGTGGGGCATAAGAGGGGTGTCAGTCCACCTTGAAAGGCAGTCATACCTTGGTTTCCACCGTACACATCCAGCATGCTGTTGTTCAGGGACACCTTTCGAGAAAGAGAGTGTTTGTGAGTAAGAGTTCTTTGGTGTTCCACAGATGAAAGAAAGTCATTCAGGTTTGAACAACATGAGGGTGAGTAAATGATGACAGAATATTCATTTTTGGGTGAACTATCTTTAAGCAGCGGAATTGGATGTTAATAAGGTTAGTTATTGTGTGCATATGTAATTCTTTATGCATTTTTTGTGTGTGTGTGTGTGTGTGTGTGTTATATGCAAAAATACATTTGTTACTATCAAGCTCCTATAGCGCTGGATTAACACATGCTCTGATTGGCAGAGACGAAAGAGGGTGCTATGGAGCAAGTTAAGTTTTTTTGCTAAACAATGGTATGTTGAGCCAGCTGAAGTATTTTGTCTGTGCACATTGTTTCAAAAGATATCTCAATTTATATTGCTGCAAGCTTAAATTATTGTTCACTCCACAACATTGCTGAAAAATTGCTTATTTTTCCCCCGACTACCAACCCCACAAACTGTGGAAAGCCAATTTCTGTCAGAGTGTTATGGGTGAAATCTTGTCTTACAAAACGAGTGTGGTAAAGGATTATAAAGAGGTCAAAGCATTACAGAAGTGGCATTATATTATAGTGTCTGCTGGCTGCTAGTTTTTCTTCCACTCATACATGCTCTCCATTATCTCTGTGGCAGAAAGAGCGCGCATATCAAAATGAAAGATTGCCACAGCCCCTTGACTGCTCACGTCGTAATCACTTCAATCCGTTACCATCATGTTAGCTGAGATGTTGACATGGGGAAACGGTGTGATGTGTCGTGCTGTATGACTAATTAGAACGAATTGATCCGTTTAAGCATGGTATCATTTCTGAACAAGTCCACTGGGAGAGAAGATATTAGCTCAATCCAGTGCCTGACTGCTTACTCAGATACAAAACTCCCTTGATACATTTCATCACTACTTTCTCTCATCCTGTTCCTCATTTTAATCATTGGCTAAATATAAGTGTTTTTATCGTTTTATGAATCAAAAGCAATCAATCAAAAGTAATAAAACTATTTTATGTATTCCTATATTTGTTTTTTGTAACATCTTTATTTTAGGCCTATATATATATGCATTATCACATTAAATGAGTTAAATTAGAGGCAAATGGATTAAATTAAAGGTGAATCTAAATGTATAGGTAACAGCATATCGAATTATTCAGATTGCGAATTTATGATAGTTCACCCATAAATTAAAATTATCATTATTAAAATTCCTCATGTTCTTCCAAACCTGTATGACTTTCTTGCATCAGTGGAACAAAAACAGATGTTAGGCAGAATGTTAGCCTCAGTCACCGTTCAGTTTCATTGTAGATGAAACGATGCACTGAAAGTAAAAGGTGATTGAGGCAAAAAAAAATTCGAACATCTTTTTTGCTGATGCACTAAGGAAAGAAGATGTTCGGAACAACATGAGAGTAAATGATGACAGATTTTTTTCTTTTTTGGGGGGTGGGGATGAACTATCCCTTTAATGAATTGATTACATTTGACATAAAAGTCAAAGTGATTAGACAAAAAGTAAATGTTTTAAGTGGTTAGACAGTAATTTACCCTCATAAATCACTTCGGGGGCAAATAATTGCCCCTTAACAATTAATGTTTTGTGTTATTTCTGACACATATTAGAAGAATGCTCCTTGACAGTCTCTCTCTCAGTAATACATACCTCTCTAGTGAGTTCGAGTGTTGCTGTAATCATGTCTCAAGTGATTCTTTGTCCAGCTGCTAATGTCAATATATGATCTTATCAATTTCATGCTGGTCTCACACATACTTGGGCTACTTGTATGCCCAGATGCCTATATAAGGGCTTTCATTAGCTCTAGCTGAATTGCAAATCCTCAGCAGAATGCAGTCATATTTTAGCATTGATTAACCCAAAATTGACTTTTTTTTTTTTTTTTTTAAAGTTCCAGCAAAAAGTGAATTGGTGTTTATGAAGATATCACTCATTAACGCATCAGTCAGGCTCTTCTAAGACATACCTATCTGCAGGCCGACGTCATTAACAGACTAATTTGTATATTTCCACATTTTAAAGCCTGAGATTTAAGTCTTTTCATCCTTTGACTGTGAAATTTGACTCTCAGCTGGACTCCATGAGACCCCAATGACAAACCCTTTTTTTTCCCCAAGCTTACCAAAAATGTGCATGTTTTTTGTGTTATAAATGTGTTATTATCGTCTAATAACTGAGTTATAAAGCATTAAGTGGTCCAAAACAGCCTCCTATTCAATGTTAGAGTTATGAACTTGCCAGTTACCACCACTTAAATACACAAACACACCATATATCCTTATAACATACAGTCTTATGGGTATCCAAAAGTTAATTTTCCATTATCATTTACTCACCTTCATATTTTTTCAAAACCCGTATGAGTTTCTTTCCCCTATTAAACACAAAAGTATATAGTCTCAGTAACCATTCACTTTCATTGTATCTTTTTTCCATACAATGCAAGTGAATGGTGAGTGAGGCTGTCATCTAACCAACATGTCCTTTGTGAGTAAATGATGACAGGATTGTCATTTCTGCATGAACAATCCATTTAAAGTTAGGATTCCCTAACATTGCAGTTGTGTGTATTTAGGTGGTGGTTAGCTGGCAAGTTCATAACATGCAAATAGCTTACATTTTAGATGTAGACAGGGTTATTTATATAATTGCATGGACATTTTACAGGTCATTATAAATGACAGGGGAAGTAACAGTTTTATACAATGTAGTAATAAACTTGGCTTATACTTACATTATTTTGCATCATGATGCCTGGCTCCATACAATCCAAACCCCCATCTTTGAACCCAGATTCAAGGCTAATAAGATCATCAATAACTTCATCCATTGGAAACTAAAAGAAAACAGTGATTATAGTGTACTCTGTTCTTCATCAACAGTTGTTGAATTTGGTAGTTTCTCTGTATTCGTGTTTCGTTTTTGTTTCATTTTCATCAGTCAATGTAAAGTGCAAGTGAGAGACGTGTGAATAAACCGGGTCCTTAACCCATAACAGATGATTCATCATCTCAGAAAGATAACAGTTGTAGATGAACCACCTCATATCAGAGTAGTTGACAATTTTATTGTCAACATGTTTGAAGTTATTGATGAGTACATGCAGAGACAAGAAAGGGGTTGAGATAATTGGAAGTACTCACCTCGCTGTCGTGATTGGTCAATGTGAGCAGGGTGACAGGGCTTCCTGGCATGCTGCTGTCGCTCACAGGCGGCATGTGTCCGTTGCGCATGACGGGCACGGTGCCTATGGCTTGGCCCGGGTGAGGGTGGGCAACCTGGTGGGCCTGGCTAGCAAGCTTGCTGCCCAAAGTTAGGTACTGTTTGACTTGCTGGGTCTGGTGGAGATGGTACTTGGAGTTCTCCAGATGGCTTTGAACCTTTGGGAAGAAGAGGAAGAACATTTTTACATATCCTTCGTCTTGGTTAGTTTATGCAGGTTTTAGATATTTAGATAGAAATGTATAAACAATGATGTAGATCTTTCATATTACTTTTTATAAGGATAGAATTTGTTCCATTGTTGTTTTACTTTTATTGACCATTGACTAAAGATAGTCAGTTGAATCAACAAATGAAACAAATTCAACCAAAGCTGGCTTAGAATATCCTTTAGAAAACACGACTCCTTATACAAAAGTACATTATTGTGAAGTTATTTATTTTAATTTAAGCATCAGTAAGTGGACACCAACTCAACAATCTCCTTTTCAAGGCCTTGATCTCTTCAACACTATCAACTTTCTTAATCAGTCTTTAAACATTACCAAATGTTTGCACCATTAATCAATATAAGCCAACAGTAGCCAAAAACTCAAACTAACAAAACCAAGAATCAAAATGGAATGCAAGTTATAAAGTTAGAGCAAGTTCTTACATTGGAAACTCGAGCTGCGTCTCTCATCTTGTAGAAACTACAGTCAGTTAAATGTGGCATTCTCAATCCCTATACGTCCACTTGCTGTCCTGTTTAGGAGCACTAGGTAGGTAAGATCCCAGACTGTAGAGTGGATTCAGAGTGACTGTTCTCTCCGGTCCCTGTCCAGTCTTTAAAAGCTAGCCAGGAGAAACTATATGACCTAATTAGTACGAGGGCAAGGCCTTTCCTTTTATTTCAGGTCGCAGTAATCACCACAAACAGAGAGCCATTAGATTACTGATCTGACGGATTTGATCACTGCAGGGCCAGTGTCTTTTCCCTATATCACTAATTCAATGGGTCCGCCCACTTCTGTTTGCGTGAAGTGACCAATCCATGACTTCCCCCATCTGTCACTTCTGCTTGAGGGGGTCACAGACAAATACTGCTTGTTTTGTGTGGTTTCTAAATGACCCAGGGGCCTGTCTCTGGATGAGACTCACTAGACAACATTGCCTTCTATATGTTCTCAAAAACCAACTGTTGTGAACTGTTCACTCCCCTAATTTTAGTGTACAACATATCGTAAAGCTAAATATGGGAAGGGTTCATTCATTTGGGGTGACAGAGGCTGCCTCTAGTAGTCATTGTTATGTTGCCTAAGCTCACAAAAGCACAATTGTAAAGACAGTTTTATGGTGGTCAAAGTATTTTTGGAAAAATCTAAAAATGAACTTTTACTGAACATTGGCTAAAAATAGACAGTTTATTATTATTATACCAATATGGCTGTTTGTGATTTAAAAAAGACACTTTTACTGTTACAATTAAAGAGATAGTTCCCTCAAAAATAAATTATTAACCATTCAAAACCCCTATGGCTTTTTCCATCTGTGGAACACTACTGTAAAAGAGATGTAAAAAAAAGAATGGTGACTGAGGCATACTGTCTAACATCTCCTTTTATATTCCACAGAGGAAAGATAGTCATAAATGTTTGGAACAATATGAGGGTGAGTAAATAATGACAGGGTGACACATTTTTTTTTGGGTGAACTGTCCCTTTAAAAACTTGTTTTTCTGAATCAGAAACATTTATTGGAAGACACACTGGGTTTCTGGCCTCAGAAGAACTTTCTCACCCTTCAACTCAGTTTTTAAATGGAAAATATTATCCCATACACTCTGAAATAGTTATTTAAGCTCTTGAAGGATGAATTTAAGAAGCTGGTGTCCAAATCGGATCTTCCATGCCCTTCTGGCTACATATTCAACAGTTCAACAGAGGCCTGTCTCTGTTTATCAGCCATTGCAAAGCTCTTTTTATTACACACACTGGATTTGTCTTCAAAAAAGACCTAGCGTGTAACTTCTCTTTTATCCCAGGCAAAGGTGAAAGAAGTAATTGTGTGTCTGAGAGCTCATCTCTGCAGACGGTAAGGGAAGGGTTATCCTGCTTGCTGCTAGTTGTGTTTGAGGGGCACGTCCTTGACTTGCATTTTCCTTCTCTGATGTACAGGCAAGAGATATGACTAATAACTAATTAGAGATGCTAATTTGATTGAAGTTGAAATCATTTTGATCTCTAATGAAGCAGTTGAAGACCTATGCGTGGAGATCAGAGTACAGTCACTCTAAAGGGTTGATTTAATATTTAGCATGCAGATTATGAGTTGGTTTTAGTGTACTTTAGTGTACTAAGACGTCACAGATACAGTTTTCAGGATATGCATTACAGCACCCCCTAGTGTAAATTAATTTGACATTCTTCTACTGTGCATTCATAAACTGACTTTTAATGCCAAATGTGAATAAAAATGAGAATGCTAGATATTTAAATAAAGAATTAACAATTTTAGGCTAGGTAATATTACAAAACATGCACTTTTTGGTCACTTTGAATGCTAAAATAAATCAAAAGCATTCAAAGATGTTAGTTGTGTTTGTTTTTCTAAATGCATAATGGCTTGGTGGCAGCCAAGCCATTATGGAACTGCATCGTTAACAGTATAAACCACTCAGACAAGAAATGCTGGAAATCTGTACAGTCAAGCTACCACAACAGAGAAAATCTTGATGTGCTTCAACTCATCCTTCTCAACTTCTTCTTTTGTTAGATCAGTAGCATCCAGTTGGACAACAATATCCAATATATTGGTCTGCTTAACTACACCATATTGCACAAAAATGAATGATATCATGAGAAAAAATCTGTACACAATAATCTGCATTCTTAAAGTTGCTAAAGGAGATTCTAATCAAATCAAAAAATGAACAAGAGCATTTCCTTTACCTTAATATGGTTCAAGTGTGTATCGTGCCTGGAAAACCTGTAACTGTGTCTTGAATGGCGAAGTGTAATCTATCGTGCTTGCGTTGATGTTGCTTAATTTTGTTTCAGGATTAGTCAAGTTCTGGTTTCACTTCAGAAAAAAATCTGAATTTTGAAACTTTGGGGAGGTGGGCGATTTTTACCAGCTGTAGAAATTATGAACAAAAACTTTTACGGCTAAAAAAGTTTAGGTGTCATAGAGAGACAAAATTGGATGGAGAAGTCAAATCCGGTCAGTTCTATATTGGCTTGACTTACAGATACAGAGCTGTTCTTTCTCAAAAAAGCCGTTTGTGCTACGCTGAATATTCTTCCTAAGAGGTAATGCAGTTAGACCACAACACTTTCTAAAGGGAAGAGAAAGTAATACCACGTCTTGCACACACAGACAAAGTAAGAAAGGAATCACATACACATCAAGCATTGTTCCTTTTCCAACAAGCTTGGTTTTGGCTTGTGATTTTTGGATTCCCTTGGCATATATTTTATAATATATATGTTTTCATAGGCTCAACACACTCCCTTCGTAAAAAAAACAATGTATATCGACCACCTTATTCACCGTAAAACTTAATTCCCACAAAATATCACAGGTGCAATAAATATTTTACAATTTTGTTACAATCACAAATGGGTTGATTGTATCTTTGTCCATTTATCCAAGCAATAAAACCCCAAAAATAGGTGTTCCAAGTACATGTATACATTTGGCAGATAATTTAATCCACAGCTACACAAATTAATGTCTCTAAAAAGCTATTTTATAGTTTCAGGGTAACAGCAATTCAATCTAAGCCACTAACACTGCTTTGCTCTGTGTTAACCACAGTGACCAGTCCAATACGTCAAGGAAGAACCTCTTTCTCAAGAACAATTACAAAACACAAAAATAGCATTTGAACTTAATCTCTCTTGCAGTGACACTGAATCTAATGCAATCCCTCTCTCTTTCCCTTTTTTTTTTTTTTTTTTTTGCAGCTACATACCGGCAGCAGTTGGAGTTCAGTGAGAGAGATGACTTTAACCACACAGCAGCAGCTCATTGTCCACTTGAAGGTATCACAGCAGGTCAGCAAATATTTCACAAGCAACATGCACAAATGTTCAGAGCTCTTTGCATTGAAAACCACAATTTAGAGCTGGCATCACTCAGTGCAGTGTGCATGCAAGCAGGAAAGCAGAAGGATAAATGTGTGTGTGGCTTTCCTGCACTGTGTGTGCAGAAACGCAGGCCTGGAGAGGATGACACATCAGCTTTCTCTCATCTCCAGCTTCCTCTGAACAGGATCATTCTAGCTCTAGTGGTCAGCCAAAGGTCTGACACAGGCAGAATTTCAGGTGCTATGGACACCAAGCGGAATGAAGGATGATGGCTGTTATTTTGAACTTGCTTCTTTCCTGCCCGGCCAAAGCTTACTCAGCAGATTCTGCTGATAGGTTATCTCTTTAACACACACACATGTACACAAATGAAAAATAAATCATACGAAGTGCAGACTAACTCACACATGTGCACACCAGAGTCAAAAATTATGTAGGTATCAAAGCAAAAATGCCCCATATAGGCTTCCATAGTGAATTCATACAGTAAGTAATTTTTGCTGTTGTTTTCACAATGTTAACATGTAACATTTTATATATTTGATCATATTCTACTGTATTCTAAGCTTAGGCCTGCTCTTATGCATTGTTTATTTTGCACTGATGTTTTAACAGTGGCGGGCCGTGCGTTTCAAATCTAGGCCTCCAGTGTGATTCATGCCATTAAGAAAACACAGTTTCACAATGAATAAGACACCATATGCCTTTGGGCATCATACATTATGTCACAGCTAACAAGTAATACCAATTGACATTTTAAAAACACGTCCACGCACGAAAGCCAGAACTTGAAACGACACTTAATGCTCAAGCAAGCCTAATTTTAACTGCAGCATGACTGTTTTGTGAAATGAACGTCTCCCGAACAGACATTCAAAAATCATAATTTTTCATATGAATCTACCAAGAAGGTCTATAATACCTGGAAAAATCTATCTAATAATATTTGTTATTTAAATGTTGCTTGCAATAAATTTCATTTCGTCAGGGTACACAGTTATGCTGCGTTCCATTCAAGTTGGATGTGGGATATTCCTACTTGATATCTCCAACCTTAAATGCATTCCATGCATATTTGGAACTGCATTGCTCCCGTTAGCTTAGCAGGGGTTTGACTCTCATTAGAGATGTCTCCTAGCAACTCAACTGATAAACAGTGCTGCAGCGCTAGCATGTGTGCTACAGGTGTATGATTATCAAAAGAGATTATAATGTTTTATACACCTGTTTCTGCAGGCGTTTGTTAAACAAGCTTTACTCATTTATCGATATTACTTAATAAAGTGAGTGTTTATCAATTACTTTGTATATCTCCCTGAGTGTCGATATGTTTGTGTGACATCATGCCCCTGCATCTCGGCGAAATCGGAGTTGAGAATTTCTGCACGAGCCTACAAGTTGTAATTCTGAGTTCAAGATGCATTCCATTGCACTTTTCCTAGTAGGAAGTTGTAAAATCTGACTTTCCTAGTTGATTGGAATGCAGCATTACTTATCAAAACTTGATCCGACACTGAATGCTCAAGCAGCCTAATTTACACTTAGAAAACTCCTGATGTTGCTGTAACAATGCAAAAAGCACTTACCAATTTACTTGAAGTGAAAATCAGTCCTCCTTTCCTGTTTAATAAATTAAGCAATCACACGGTCATGCAGAACATCTCGTGTTTTTAAATCCATAAGGATCTCTTTCTCAATGGTGATGACAGCCGACTCGTCAGACAGCTTGATCTTTTGCTCTTGAATAACGTACATCACTTAAAGCGTGATTGCGTCACTCAAGGCCAGCTAGAAGGCCTCGACTGGGACATATCCTAAAGATCACACCCACCAAGAACAAATAAATCAATCTGATTGGCTGATGAATCTGACAATCTGACTTTAGATGCCTATTCACTGCAGTGTTGAGGGATTCTGTGGAAATTCTGAAGGCCTGACGGGGTGGAGCTCAAACTCACGTGCTGCTTCAGCTAACGAACTCGTCTTTGGGCATGCGATTTGTGAAACAGTTGTCACACTTCGCTTGTAAACATCAAGGAATAAATTCTGACTGGATAAACTTTTCGTTTTCTCTATTTGTTTGTAGATTAATTAAGAGTGGATAGTGATTAAAAATACGTTAGGCAAAAAGGTGATTGAGAATGAAAGGATGAAAAATATTTTTTTTATTTGGCATGTTAGGCCAGCAGAGAAGGCTTTGCTGGCCCTGAGAAATCGCCACTGTGTTTTAATTTTGTAACAGCGACGGTTTATTTAAATTGATGGCTTCAGTTGAAGTATTTTAGATGTAAATGGGCAACATGCTGTGTGTTTTTATGTTTAAAAGAATATGTGCTCTCGTAAAGATAAAAAATTGCTCAGAAAATCAATTCTAGATTTTTAGAATCAATTCTAGACCAAAATTAGGCTTCAGTTCTAGACAGAAAGCATCCTTACTTAACTAATTTCTGATACTGGTGTGGACATTAAAGGGTAACACTTTACAAGGTTCTATTTGTTATCATTAATTAATTTATTAGGTATCATGAACTAACAATGAACTTTATTTTTAAAAGCATTCATTAATCTTGATTAATGTTAAAAAATACAATTGTTAATTCATGATAATTCGTAATGTATTAACTAATGTATACAATTTTAATGTACACAAATATATGTTAAAATTAACATTAATAAAGATATATATTAACAAATACTACCTTATTGTAAAGTGTTACCTTTAAAAGTATTTAGCTGAACTGTGAAATACTGAGCACAGCTTGGGGGAAGTACATTGTTTTGAATTATTATTATTGTATTTTTTTTACTTTTGTCAAGCAGGACCAATTTCATCATGGAGATTTATTTCCCACACTCTGCAGTATTGTTTGCATTTTACTGCGCACACACACACAAACACACTGCAAATATTCCATGCTGCTAGTTTAAACCACTGAGTCAAACTAAATGTTATCAACACTGAGAAAATGACATAATATCGGGCATAAATTAATGTTCACTTATCAGGAAAATCTAGTATATAAAACTGGTATTTCAAACGCAATAGATCATTTCTGGCATCTGAACTTTTCTAGAAATCAAGAAGATGCTTTGGAAAGTGTTGAAAAGGATGTGCATCTTACCAGGAACAATGTTATAAATCAACAGTGGCGTTGAACTGTGTAGCTCCGCCCACTTTGAAATGGCATCGGTCTAAACTCCAACTCCACATAAAATTGGCTGTGATTTTGTCGCTTTGTGAAGCATTTTCACTCTCAGTGTCATCAGACAAATTGTTAGGACACAGTTGTAGTTTAACTAGGACTTGGGTATCAACATCCTTTTGTTGCCTTGTTTCCTGTGTTAAAGGAAATTCTGAGGAGAGTTTCTAATAATGGACTAGACAACCTTTGAACCTGCAGTGTGTTTGAGTGTGTGTACATGTGTGTGTTTACTAGATGTCTAAGTATTTACCCCTTACTGGAAGTCTTAGTTGGCCATTTTTCTCTTTTTCTCTCAGAGTCCGGTCTGAATTCTCACCTTTGTTAGTCCCACATACAGTATGTATAAAACATGAGCTACATCCTGTAAGAGTTGGGCCGCTTCTGAGACAAGACTTCAAAGTTCAGCTCACACATCTGAGAGCTGTTTTATCCAAGTAGAAAAGGAATGCTTAATATCCAGAAGACTTTAATGATTCATATATATCATTCATATACACTCATTTTAACTGTATGATAGGAGTGCCAAACTGTTCTCCCTGAGCTCAGCGTGCAATCGAGTTTATCAACAAGAAGAAATAAAGTTTTTGAAAAAATATGTAATATTTACAACTCTTTGCTTAACATACGAAACACACCTGGACATTATTTGCATTTTAAGATATGGCCTCAAAAGGCATTTGTACACTTAAGCCACACAATTAAAATTTATGATTTCATTGCATTAAATAACAAAATTCAAGATTAGCTTCACTTTTCTGAGTCATTTTGCAATTACTTTTAGCCAGCTAGTCTAAAGGTAATTTTTAATGGGCGTATGAATCAGTTCCCCTCAAGTTCACACAGGTGTCCAAACATAAAGGATACAGTATATCTGTTGACTAATATTTTAAAACAAATTTCTTTTGGGAAAATGCTTGAAAGTTGTGTTTTTCTTTAAAATAAATGTCACCTAGTTTGATATTTCGCTATCTAATGCAATGACATTCACACATTTTAAGTGAGACTGTTTTAAGCATCTTTACATGATCCTACACCCTTGGGACATGTGCGTTTGGGGTGTAAAAAAAATACAATTATTACTCGCATGCAAAGTTACATAAACAGCTTCATAGGTTGCTAATAAGTTTGTGTGTTTTGGAGAGGGATGAATAGAAACTAATTTCCCCTCAGTCTTTTCCAGAAAAGATGTGATTATGTCTAATGCGATTTTCGGTCTAAATCAATTACCCTCTCCTACCATCAGGGCCGACAAGGCAAGCCGTTCATAGACACACCTGAGAGGAATTCCACTCCACTCTACTCTGTTCCGAACCACCAGCCCCTATAAATGGTATGATCTAATTGTGCACCCAATACAGATATACTGAGATATACAGAGACTGAGATGTTGACAGACTGTAAAACGCATTCCTTAACGTCTTAACCTGGGTTACTATCAAGTTTAAACTCATGGCTTACATATTATAAACATCTTATGGTCAATCTGCTTTCATTGCAAAAATAAACTTTTTGGTCAACTTTTTGGAACCATCCAATCATAACCCATGATCCTCTAACTTAACCCCCCGCTTAGCACTGATCCCCTTAAAATCACAAAATGACCAAATCTTATCACATGACTTCCCTACACATGCCAGACTCACAGAAAGGACCCAACACTCTGAGAGCAAGTGCTTATGGGTAAGATGTGATTTTGAAAAGGCTACTTTATCTGGGTTCGGCTAAATGGATTTGCCTGCCTGCAATTTTGTTATAATGAAAGATCTTAATTTCAGGGTTTATCACAGTGAGATAAGCTGAGGTTGGGAGCGCACATGAGGATATACTGTATATTAAAATTCATACATATTTTATATTTTATACAAACTGTTTATATATGATATACTGTATATATATATATATATATATATATATATATATATATATATATATATATATATATATATATGTAGTTATGCTCAAAAGTTTGCATACCCTGGCAGAAATTGTGAAATTTTGGCAATGATTTTGAAAATAGGACTGATCATGCAAAAAAAAACTGTCTTTTATTTAAGGATAGTGATCATATGAAGCCATTTATTATCACATAGTTGTTTGGCTCCTTTTTAAATCGTAATGATAACGGAAATCACCCAAATGTCCCTGATCAAAAGTTTACATATCCTTGAATGTTTGGCCTTGTTACAGACACACAAGGTGACACACACAGGTTTAAATGGCAATTAAAGATTAATTTCCCACACCTGTGGCTTTTTAAATTGCAATTAGTGTCTGTGTAGAAATAGTCAATGAGTTTGTTAGCTCTCACGTGGATGCACTGAGCAGGCTAGATACTGAGCCATGGGGAGCAGAAAAGAACTGTCAAAAGACCTGCGTAACAAGGGAATGGAACTTAATAAAGATGAAAAAGCATATAAAAAGATATCCAAAGCCTTGAAAATGCCAGTCAGTACTGTTCAATCACTTATTAAGAAGTGGAAAATTCAGGGATCTCTTGATACCAAGCCAAGGTCAGGTAGGCCAAGAAAGATTTCAGCCACAACTGCCAGAAGACTTGTTCGGGATACAAAGAAAAACCCACAGGTAACCTCAGGAGAAATACAGGCTGCTCTGGAAAAAGACGGTGTGGTTGTTTCAAGGAGCACAATACGATGATACTTAAACAAAAATGAGCTGCATGGTCGAGTTGCCAGAAAGAAGCCTTTACTGTGCCAATGCCACAAAAAAGCCGGTTACAATATGCCCGACAACACCTTGACATGCCTCCAAGCTTCTGGCACACTGTAATTTGGAATGACGAGACCAAAATAGAGCTTTATGTTCACAAACATAAGCACTATGTCAACAAGGGGTCAACAAGGCCTATAGTGAAAAGAATACCATCCCCACTGTGAAGCATGGTGGTGGCTCACTGATGTTTTGGGGTTGTGTGAGCTCTAAAGGCACGGGGAATCTTGTGAAAATTGATGGCAAGATGAATGCAGCATGTTATCAGAAAATACTGGCAGACAATTTGCATTCTTCTGCACGAAAGCTGCGCATGGGACGCTCTTGGACTTTCCAGCACGACAATGACCCTACGCACAAGGCCAAGTTGACCCTTCATTGGTTACAGCAGAAAAAGGTGAAGGTTCTGGAGTGGCCATCACAGTCTCTTGACCTTAATATCATCGAGCCACTCTGGGGAGATCTCAGACATGCGGTTCACGCAAGATGACCCAAGACTTTGCATGACCTGGAGGCAATTTGCCAAGATGAATGGGCAGCTATACCACCTGCAAGAATTTGGGGCCTCATAGACAACTATTACAAAAGACTGCACGTGGTCAATGATGCTAAAGGGGGCAATACACAGTATTAAGAACTAAGGGTATGCAGACTTTTGAACAGGGGTCATTTCATTTTTTTCTTTGTTGCCATGTTTTGTTTTATGATTGTGATTGTGTTATAACCTACAGTTGAATATGAATCCCATAAGAAATAAAAGAAATGTGTTTTGCCTGCTCACTCATGTTTTCTTTAAAAATGGTACATATATTACCAGTTCTCCAAGGGTATGCAAACTTTTGAGCACAAATGTATATACACACTGGTGGCCAAAAGTTTGGAATAATGTACAGATTTAGCTCTTATGGAAAGAAATTGGTACTTTTATTCTTCAAAGTGGCATTCATCTGATCACAATGTATAGTCAGGACATTAATAACATGAAAAATTACTATTAAAATGTGGAAAAAAATTTTTAAGAACTTCTTAAACTACTTCAAAAAGTTCTCATCAAAAAATCCTCCACGTGCAGCAACGACATCTTTGCAGATCATTGGCATTCTAGTTGTCAGTTTCTCCAGATACTCAGGTGACATTTCACCCTACGCTTCCTGTAGCACTTGCCATAGATGTGTCTATGTCTTGTGGGCACTTCTCACACATCTTACAGTCTAGCTGATCCCATAAAAGCTCAATGGGGTTAAGATCCATAACACTCTTTTCCAATTATCTGTTGTCCAATGTCTGTGTTTCTTTGCCCACTCTAACATTTTCTTTTTGTTTTTCTGTTTCAAAAGTGGCTTTTTCTTTGCAATTCTTCCCATAAGGCCTGCACCCCTGAGTCTTCTCTTTACTGTTGTACATGAAACTGGTGTTGAGCGAGTAGAATTCAATGAGGCTGTCAGCTGAGGACATGTGAGGCATCTATTTCTCAAACTAGAGACTGATGTATTTATCCTTTTGTTTAGTTGTACATCTGGCCTTCCACATCATTTTCTGTCCTTGTTAGAGCCAGATGTCCTTTGTCTTTGAAGACTGTAGTGTACACCTTTGTATGAAATCTTCAGTTTTTTGGCAATTTCAAGCATTGTATAGCCTTCATTCCTTAAAACAATGATTGACTGATGAGTTTCTAGAGAAAGTTGTTTCTTTTTTGCCATTTTTGACCTAATATTGACCTTAAGACATGCCATTCTATTGCATACTGTGGCAACTCAAAAACAAACACAAAGACAATGTTAAGCTTCATTTAATAAACCAAATAGCTTTCAACTGTGTTTTATATAATGGCAAGTGATTTTCCAGTAGCAAATTAGCAATTTAGCATGATTACTCAAGGATAAGTTGTTGGAGTGATGGCTGCTGGAAATGGGGCCTGTCTAGATTTGATCAAAAATTACTTTTTTCAAATAGTGATGGTGCTGTTTTTTACAAGTACCAATTTCCTTCAGAAACAGCAAAATCTGTACATTATTCCAAACTTTTGGCCGCCAGTGTGTGTGTGTGTGTGTGTATATATATATATATATATACCGATATTATACTGATATTAATCATATCCATGGCACAAATGGTGAAGGAAAAATTGCATGCAAAAAAGTAATATTTGGGGTTTGTGGGTTGCTCAAATTCCTAGTCTTTAGTATAACCAATAGTAATAGTAATGGTTGCCTTAACAAGCCCTGCTAACTACTGATTTGAAGACATATTGATCTGGCATGGCTAAACACTATTGTACAAACTCTATATTACTGAACTAGACTGTTTTACTAGACTGCATCTGTGTTGTGAGATGTGAGCATTAGATAGCTGAATACAATCAATCTGTTTTATTTCAAATGTCAGGAAAGATTGAAATGGTGGGTTAAATTAAGCCTTTGAACACAGGCTCTCATCAAATCTGATTGGAGAAATCTACAGAATGTGTCTAATCCCTAATTTATGACCACTATGATACACGAGACGGAAGCTATTAAAAGTTTTGTAGGTTGCCGCCGATAAGGTGGCACGCAGTTGGACACAAGTTGTCCTGGTGTAATCAAGTGTATGGATTGTCTACAACTATCAGCATGATTACTGCCCTTAGCCTTAAATTTGAGTTGAGAATGAAAGCCATCCTTTGACCTTTGGTCCAGAGTAAAATATATTTAACTTTAAAAAAAATCTTCTTTTTTTTAAGTGCACATAAAGTGCATTTGTGGGCTAAATTTGCCAACCACTGTTCTAAAGCTTTTGCTGGAGATATATTCATTAGGGGCGAAATCTAATTGTGTAAAATGAAATAATGTAATAGCTGTTTAATGAAGACTAAGCAGAAAATTAGATCAACTTTGACCTTACCTGGACTAATAATACACGGTTTGAAGGAAGACAAAGGGACGCTTGTACTATCTCTTTAAGTCAGAGTCATTTGTGTAAGTATGTGTGTGTGTGTTGTGACTGTGGAGTATCTACACAGGGTCTGTGTGCATGTTTGGACATACACAGAGGCACAAGTGTAAGTCTGGTGAAGTGGGCAATTCTGATTGTGGCTTAAGATGTGTGACAATTTAAAGCGTTTGTGGCGGTGTCAAATACAGTGTGAAAGTCTTTTGTCATCGGTCTGACATAGAGGGGCACATAAATCTTACCGCTTATTCACACACACTCATACATGGGCTTTTCACACTTGAAATTGTTAAACGAGTGTCATACTAAACTTTGGGATAACATAATCCTGGGTTTATACTTTACCAGGGATTCCAGATTGCACGCTGTACCTTGGGTTAACATTCTAATTTGCCTATTTATGTAGTCAATAGCAATGACAAGTACAGCACGCAATGAGCATGCAACCTGTTTCAATACCCACTTGTTCATCTGTGAAATTGGCACCAGATAATCAACTCTGGTTGTCCAAATATAATAATGTCTCATCATAACTTCAGTTAATGTATTTGCCATTTCTTACTGTTTGACATTTTTAATCGTTTCCCTCGGACACTGAAAATTAACAGCATTTGAAAGTTTCTACAACTATAAAAAGCACATTAATATTTAATGAGGGAAGTATTGAGGCAGTTTACGATTGGTTGTACACAATTTACCATGACTAAAGTGAGGCTAACCCAGCTCCACAACGACTGGGAAATGAAATAGGGCTAAAATGATTGTGAAACAGTGCTTTATCCAGGTTTAAAAGTGGCTTTACGCATGGTTTAAAATCATTTACTCACACTCATGCCATCCCAGATGTGTATGATTTTATTTCTTCTGCTGAACACAAACAAAGATTTTTAGAAGAATATTTCAGCTCTGTAGGTCCTCTCTGAGATATTCTTCTAAAAATTTTAATTTGGGTTTTAGCAGAAGAAAGAAAGTCATACACATCTGGGATGGCATGAGGGTGAGTAAATGATGAGAGAATTTTGGGTGAACTATCCCTTTAAGCTCAGTGTGAAAAAACTTATAGAGAGTGTTTAATTGTTCAGTGTTAATTAATAATTTAATTAAAATATTTATTCCTTATCCTATGCTCAATGTTGTAACATTTACATCTTTCGTTTCGTCAGCAAAAGTTATCGCATGGAATTGATGCATGGAGTAATCTTTTCAAAGTTTACTAAGTTTTCAGGCTCCATTATATTATGTGAAATAGGTATTCATTTTTAGCATATTAGCTTATTAGTTCTATCTAGCTACTGCTAGCTATCAAACAAAGGCTGCTTCATAAAACATATAAAAATCAGAGTTGTTGTGCTACACAGTGCTCTACGTGAGCATTCCAACCATCTATATCTGAACTCTCCCTCTTCGTTTCATATTTTGGATCTCCTCTCCATTACGATGTAATCAAATTTAAAGATTAATACACTGATTTTATGATCCACTTTTTAAATTGTATCAATACAATTTCCTTCCACAGACTCAAACTCTCCACACCCCCAAAGTCCAAATTGATTAATCTGCACAGCCTGAGTTTAATTTGACTGTGGAGTAGAACAGACACTAGTACAGAGTAACCAGTGTGACAGACTCTCATGTTCAAGACTGAATAAAAGGCCTTGTCCATTTGGCTGGAAAAGAATCTTCTGGACAGATCTCTCTATTCCCAATCATGTTTGTCAAGCAGGAAATCACCTCTGATTTGTGGCATATCAGATAAGGTATTACATTAGGGTAAGTTGGGGAATTAGCCATGTACGACATGGCCGATAGAGTAAGACAGAGTTTTATTCCCACAAGCAGGACAGGTGCATACTCTACATTGGCCCCAAAATGTATTTGGTCACTTAGGCCACACTTGTATGAATTTGATTGCATTAGTTAATAAAACATCAAGTGGCATCTGCAAACAAATGATGCTACTGTATTTTTTACAATTATCTGCCCTCAATTTCACACAGGTGCCCCAGCAAAGTTACTTCAAAGGTATCTTTCTAACCACACCATGCCAAAAACTAACTATAACACAGTCAGTTGGAGGCAATCCAACATTCTTAAGAGGCCTTAACTTTTTGTTTCTCATCCCTTGTTCTTCTTGTTTTTGTTCTCATTTGAGTACTTGGGTGACATTAACATGGGATGATGCTTCTCTTTTCATCACCGCAGGGTGCTTCTCAAACCAAAGGCTTGACTAAAGATCTGTTAGGTTATTAAATGCCTGATGTGGCACACCCAGGTATGGGAAAACCACCAAAGTCAATCTTAGCAAGTCTGACCCAAGCTGGTTGTAAGTGGGGTGGGGGTTGATGCGGGGTCCGTCTGTGCGTGTTACGTTTTAATGAACTGTTATGATGTATTTTACCTCATCACGTGCGAGCAGCTTTAACATTTAGGCTCTGGAAATTAAGTTTAGCCTATATTGTGAGAGATATCTCTCTCTATTCCCAATCACATTTGTCAATCAGGAAATCACCTCTGATTTGTGGCATATCAGATAAGGAATTACGTTAGGGTAAATTGGAGAATTAGCCATGTACGACATGGCCGATAGAGTAAGACAGAATTTTATTCCCACAAGCAGGACAGGTGCATACTCTACATTGGCCCCAAAATTTATTTGAACACTTAGGCCACACTTGTATGAATTTGATTGCATTAGTTAATAAAACATCAAGTGGCATCTGCAAACAAATAATGCTACTGTATTTTTTACAATTATCTGCCCTCAATTTCACACAGGTGCCCCAGCAAAGTTACTTCAAAGGTACTTCATCACATTAACTATGGACATGTCCCAACCAGAAAGTGTCCAAATACTTTTCGTCTTAATTTTGAACAGTATATTCAAACCAAACAAACATTGTGAAATGTTTTGCTGAAAAATTGTACTTGTGCAATCTTTCTTGAAAATACTGTATATGTCACATTGATATTGTGTTATCTCAGCCATGGTTTAAACATCCAAATACTTCTCAGGGGCACTATGCATACAGTTTTTCATGAGTTTTGAATCCAGAAGATTTATAAACAACAGTACTGATCTAGCATTATTTATGCTGAGGAAGAATTTGTTCTTGATTTATTTCTCTTTTTTTAAAGTTCTCAACTAAATGTTTCACATCCCCAAATGTCTTTTGAATTCCTTTAAACCAAAGTAATTGTATTAATGCCTGTCAAATGGCAAAACTGAATCTTTCTAACCACATGCCATGCCAAAAACTAACCATAACACAGTCGTTTGGAAGCAATCCAACATTCTTAAGAGTCCTTAACTTTTTGTTTCTTATCCCTCGTTGTTCTCGTTTTTGGTTCTCATTTGAGTACTTGGGTGACGTTAACATGGGATGATGATGCTTTTTTCATCACCGCAGGGTGCTTCTCAAACCAAAGGCTTGACTAAAGACCTATTAGGTTATTAAATGCCTGATGTGGCAAACCCAGGTATGGGAAAACCACCAAAGTCAATCTTAGTAAGTCTGACCCAAGCTGGTTGTAAGTGGGGTGGGGGTTGATGCGGGGTCCGTCTGTGCGTGTTACGTTGTAATGAACTGTTATGATGTATTTTACCTCATCATGTGCGAGCAGCTTTAACATTTAGGCTCTGGAAATTAAGTTTAGCCTGAATTGTCAGAGATATGTCCATGATCAGGGCTAATTACACGTGATATGCAGGGACAGATTAACTTTGACGTCCTGTTGAGAAATTAAGACAATGAATGACAATAGTAACATACTATCGTAAATGCACATGCTTTTGTTTACAAACAAGCACGCATGTTTTCAAGCAAGGTACAGGCCACAGTGTAGAAATCTGTTCTGATTTCTCTTCTCTATCTCTGCCTAGAAATGTTTTAATGATCTTATCTGTAGATGTAAATTTTGAACTCTAAAGTCCAGTTGTTAAGGTTGAGTTATCACTTAAATGTAAATTTTTTATGTTTCTTTTGTATTTTGTTTTGTGTGTGTGTGTGTGTGTGTGTTTATTAGTTTTGTTTTGATTCGTTTTGTCTTTTCTTTTTTCTTTTTTTTTATTAGTCTTTTGTTTTGATTTGCTAATTTTTTTTTTTTTTAGTTTTTTTAGTTTTTGTTTTGTTTTGTTTATTAGTTAGTGTAAATTGATCTGTTTAAATGCTGTTTAATGCTGTCACCCTATTTGTGATGTACTTTTTATTTAAAAAATATTACAACATCTGCCCCACCCACATCCCCCCAAATAGCTTCATTGTAGTTGATAAATATGCACTATAGTTGCTTTGTTTATATATATTACCAATATGCTTCTACAAAGTCACATTACACAAGTTGTCAAAGTCGTATTCTTCTAAATGTTATGTAAAATGCATGAGAGCATTTGAGAGCTGTACAGCTGTCATCTTATGCCTGGTATTTTATTCACTCACTAAATTAGTCGCTTGTCTGGGTTGCTTATACTTTAGGAGGCATTTAGTCTAAAATATGAAGCGTAAAATGGCCTGTCACTACGACACACCCAACACCAATGATACAATTATGTAAATTGAATTATCCAGCTTGAATTTACTTTTAAGTGTAGCATCACACTGATACATTATTACAAATTTTACATTAAACAGATATTTTGTATTGTGATTGTTCAATACAGAGGATATTTTACAATACAATTCACAATCGACATTTCAATAAGATGGTGCTCAAATAGCATTAGGCATGAAGTCAACTGCTGTCACCGAATTGCAGTTTTGATCTTACAGTTGTGCATTTAAAGTTGTAATTGTGTGACTACTGCAGTTGGAGTAAAATATTGGCACTACTTCCCAAACATAAACAGAATAAATGGTCAGATAAACCTGCACAGAAACAGTAGAACATTGTTACATAATTCTAATATGTAAAGTATCAAATGCACAATTGACTTACCGGACCATACCAGTTATATTCCAGCATTTTGATGATACAGAATTCGCTCTCAAAGCCCAAACTTTTGCTCTCAGTTCTATGGCACAACAATATCACTCATAACTTGAGTGCAGACACATTTACGGGTACCACTAAGCCATTAACACACACATACACACAGAGAGTCACACAGCCTTGTTGAAGTTTAGCACTCTTAAGCTTACGTCCTGTTGATAATGAACCTGAACCCATTATTTTGAGTCAATGAATTGAAAGAAATGGGGCAAGGAATGAAAGCCACAGGGCCAATTACTGACGCTCTTTGATGTATTATTCTCCCTCACTCAGTCAAATGGCTCTGCACATTTTGTCTTCATCCTCTGTTTTTCATTAATTAATTATTCTGCTTGGGGTCAGAGTTTGGCTGGCTAATTGTGCAAACGGTCCAGCTTTGACAATGGCAATGATTCTCCAAAAGCTGACACACTCTCTTGCTGTGCTCAGCCACCTTGCATTATGCCAATTAATCCAAGTTTTTGAATTTATTTTTTTATTTGTTTTTATTTATTTTTCTCTCTTTTTCAGTCTCTCTTTCTGTCTCACCCTTTGTGATTTATTATCTCTGTATCTTCAGGAGTTGTTTGGGGTTTTGCCTGGTTGGGAGACTGTAGGGTGATAGTAACTTATGGTTCAGTGTACAGGTGACATGTACCCTTTTTTTTCACTGAAATTGTGTTGGTACTGGAACTGGCTCATGTTTCCACTTAAGAGCCATTTGATGATGTACTGTAACTGACTATGGTCAAAGTCCCTTTAAGACAAGTCAGTTTGCTCATCGCCATCTTGGTAACGCCCCGGACAAGTAGTTGTTATGTAGGTAATAAACATACAAGTGCAGCTCCTATCTTTATTAATGGGGAAAGATAGAAATCTCCAAAACCGTTTATCAAGATTACATTTTAATAACATGTTTCAAATCAGACCAGAAAACAACCATGAAAAAATTTGTAACATCTGAACGAGAGATGTTTCCAGTGATGTCCCGATAGGCATGTGAACTCGCCTTTCACACATCAGACTCGCCGGCATATGGAGATGAACCGTAGATAATATATATTGACTTGGGGACTTGGCATGTATCAATAGTAATAGTTTCATGGGTTCACAATGTTTCTCCATTCACTGCCATTGCTTCCTCTCGCTGATGGCCACAAATATGGCCGCTGCGAAGAAAAAGTGACTTCACTGAAACAAGTCAATACAGTGATTACAAACCCAGGGTAAAGTATGAAAAGTCTAAAACATAGACAACCCAGAGTTAAGATGAAAGTGATCAAGTGTGAAAAGTCCACACGAGAGCATTGTAACAGAATTGATTGTTCATCTCTTTTAAATTGTTTATTCTTTTTGACCCAAGTCATTGGGTGTATTTTTTCCCACAGCGTCCTGACCACCAAATTGCTTTTTCACAGTGCAAGCCAGTTAAGCATACCTATTACTAAAGAATTGATTATAGCTGTAAAAGTCACTTCCTTCACACCAGGATACTGTACTTCCCACTAAATGTTTTGGTTTTAACATTTTCATGTGGATCAGCAGAAATAGAGATCTCAGTTTCTCTGCCCCAACAAGGCCAATTAAAGACTGTAGATGTAAGAAACTTGGTCTATACAAATTGATTTATTTACTAAAATAAGCCAGTGGTGAAACCGCACTCATTGACACTTTAAAGGACTCCAAAAGCTAAAGGATTTAGAAAACAAAAGAAATGTTATTCTAGAGATGAACTTTCTTCAATAGGAGGAAAAGATTAATCTGAATGAGATTAGGGAATGCTACGCAACTAATGGCATTTTCCTCTGATCTTGATTGGCATTTATCTGATTTTCCTATAGAATAATTGTCTGTCTTTAATGGATAACACTATCCCCTGCCCTGCTTTTGATGTAAGTGGTATCAGAATCCATCGAGAATTGGTTTGTGTAGTGAATGAAACGTTACAGACTTTTTGCCACTTTATGGTTTTACTGAACAGATCTCTCAAAACCATTCTTCTTTAAACCCATAAAACATTAGATTAGAGATTATGTGGCTCATTATTAGCTCAATAATTACAACAGATCTTTTTATATAAATGGAAGCTGTTTAGGTGCATAGAAGGAAAAAAATCTGAGGATAAAATAAAAACTTGTCAAGAACATGACCAGGTCACATTTCACCTCAAAATCAAAAGAAAAAACATAAGCAATTATATTTTGTTCAACGAAAATGAACATTTTCCTTTAAGATGACCATTAAGATTTTTGAATTATTTTCATGACAATTAAGTATAATCCTGCTTTAATATTAAAATATTATGTAAATTGTACAGTATATACTGTATGATGTATAGTATTTGTTGCATTTTAACCATCTGAGACCCCCACGTAACTGCTGTGTGCATTTTCTATTTCCCTTTTTGATTTGTAACTAGCACCTTAAAAAAAAGTTCTTTTTTCTACTTTTGAGGAAATGTGTTGCCAATTTCCACATATGTGGACATCATGTTTATTAGCGTGCTGACACGCGAAAAATTAACAGATTTTTTTTAAAGTGGCATATCAAACGAAACTAGAGACTCTACTCTTTACAACCAAACAGATTTCAATGGAAAAACATAAAGAGATTTCTTACCAGAGGCACTTTTGTTGGTGCTGCGTCCGTAGAAGTGCTTCACGGAAATCGATGGCATGCTGCGTCAGAAGTTTAACCCATAAATGACAGTCTAGAGTCTTGTGAACAGTATTCAGTCGTTTTCTTTTTATTTAAAGTATGCGTTGTGTATAGCGATGCCAAAATACTACGTCTATGCATGTGGACGTGGGGTCACATGAGGTAAAATAATTGAATTGCAGTAATTTTTCTGTATACAGTGATACAGTAATGATAATCACCATTGAGAATAATGAGAATTACAAAATGTCTAGATGCAGACACTGTTTTCATGAGATTCACCCCTGAATGCATTTTCCATGTGAAGCTTTAAACAACCCTTTTACAACCCTTGTTTTACCAGTAGGTCCACAGACTTAATAGAGTTTAATACGCATGATTACCTTAACCCTCAGTGGTCGACAGTCACGCCGGCACGTCTTGCTGGATTTTTTCCTCATAACAGCGGAAACAACTTAAAATACTCCGTAATTTTTGGGCATACAGGTAAGTGTAAGACATCATTAGAGAATATAAAGGGTCTACTTTTATTTGTGTACACTCACAATATAAACAAAACCTTGTGCTTTTGTAAAATAAAGAAAAGAAACAGGGTGCGCTTTCAGCCATCTCTGTCTCCGCAAGCATCTTTCTGAAACACGTTACAAAAATGAACTGAAACTCCGCGAATTCTTATCACACAAACATGAAACATATGTCTAAAGAAAGCTTAGAATGTCTACTTTCAAATAAAGCAATTTAAATTTAAAACAAATATTCTCCTGCATTGTAATCTGTATGAAACGATTGTGTACAGTTTCTCCTGGCTCAGCTAATTATCGCTAATGTGATCACACCCACCAGCAGAGTGCGCTATTGGTAAATGCCCCCAACATTGCCTTAAAAAGCATCAAGTTCATTCACTTTCCTGCGCGTTTGGAAGATGGCACGCTACACAGGTGAGGAAGCTCTACAGATGGTCCTGCATAGTGACGAAGAGTTCACATTTTCCTCAGAAGAAGAGCGGAAATCCGACGATGAATGTTTGCATTTTGAAGAGCGACTTGATCCAGCCTAGAATTCAATTTCGGATGAGTAAGTCATTTAGTTTTATTTACATATTAGTTGACATGCTATTTTATATAAACATGGACATATTTTACTAGTTGGACTATTTCCAGTTCCCTATCTGTCACTCACTCGACGTTGGTGTCGATGTAGTGACACTAGGGGTCACTCTTGGGAGCCCGAGACACCTCTGGTCTTTGATAAAAGGCCAATGAAAATTGGCGAGTGGTATTTGCATGCCACTCCCCCGAACATACGGGTATAAAAGGAGCTGGTATGCAACCACTCATTCAGATTTTCTCTTCGGAGCCGAACGGTCATGCTCATTGAGCTGAATACTACTGTTCATTCACCTGCTGGATCTGACGGCGCATTTCAGCGGCTTCTCCCTCCTCTGCACTGGTGCACTGCAGAGAATGCCCCTGGGCGCTTCGGCAGAAAAACTAGAGAGTATATTTTCTGAAAGAGCATTTTTCCCCTCTAAAAGAGTATATATTTCTCTAAAAGAGCGCACACACGGAACGTCTTTTTAAAGACGCGTCTTTTTAAAGATGCTTTTCCGATTGTGTGTTATTCCTGGTTGTGCTCGTTATCTCTCGCCTTCTAACGGTCACGATCACTGTCTTTCGTGTCTGGGCACTGCTCACGCGGAGACAGCGTTCGTGGATGGTCACATTCTCATTGCGAGAATGTGTCCATGGCAACGTTGCGGTCGCGGCTCGCCTTCGTAAGGAAGCAAGCCACCCCAGAGGCTCCCGCCTCGGTCCTTTTACCCACGGGTTTGAGGCCAGCGCGGCTAGCACTGGGGGCGATTTGGGGACCCCAATGGGACCGCCTCCGCCGGGTATCCCCCCGCGGAACTCCCATTCCCCAGCACGCTCGTCTGCCCCGATCGGGCTTCCGGGTGAGTCCGCCGGCTCGTCTCACGGCGAGTTCGACCTCTTATTCGGAGCCCGCGAAAGTGATGAGCTCTCGAGCACGGCATCGGAGAGCGGGCTCGTCCAGTCGGAAGCCTCGGCTGGGCTCCTCCCTTCGGGGTCGATCGCCCAGTCACAGGCTGACGCGGAGATGACGACATGCTTTCCCGGACAGCCGCGAGCGTCGGTTAGAGTGGATTTCACCGCTCTTCCCTGAACCCTCGCGGCTCTGTGATTGGTTCCTGGGCTCGCGGCGCCGCTCAAAGCCACGCCCCGCCCCGTTCCTTTCTTCCCGGAAGTGCATGAAGAGCTGACAAGATCGCGGGAGGCACCTTTTACTGCCCGGTCCCGATCTTTTCAGCTTCCCCGCTCTCACTACCCTCGATGGTGGGGCGGCCAAGGGTTATTCGGCAATCCCCCGGTGGATAAAGGCGCTCGCGGTGCACCTATGCCCGCAGAGCGCCGCCACCTGGCGTGGGTGCCCAAAGCCCCCGTCCAAGGCCTGTAGGTTTACGTCGTCTCTGACGGTCAAAGCCTACGGCGCTGCTAGCCGCCTCCGCCCTGCACGCCATGGCTCTCCTGCAAGTCTGCCAAGGCGCTAAAGGAACTGCACGAGGGTAGTTCCGCCCCGGGATTGATGCAGGAACTGCGCTCGACGACCGACCTCGCTCTCCGAGCGACGGAGGTCACGGCACGGTCTCCCGGGCAGACGATGGCCACACTAGTGGTCCAGGAGCGCCACCTTTGGCTCAACCTGGTCGAGATGGGTGAGGCCAACAGGACACGATCCCTTGCTGCCCCCATTTTCCAGGCGGGCCTATTCGGCGACACTGTCGAGGACTTTGCCCAGCAGTTCTCGATGGTAGAGCAGTAGATGGATGCTAGCCGGCTTGTCCTGCCCCGGCGTGGCTCAAGATCCCCCCATCTACTCATCGCCGAGGGCGTCCCCCTGCGGTGACTGCACCGGCTCCGCCGCAGCCCGCCCCTCCGGCCCGGCCCCGGCGTGGAGCCCACCGCAGGAAGCCGACGCCACCCGTCTCACAGCCGGCACCGAAGAACCCATGGAGGTCTTCGAAGCGCCCCTGAGACGGGCGACCCAGGGACAACGAAACCCGCTGCTCTGGAGCTGGTAAGCAGATCTTCTTTTTGTTACCTTTTGCATTTAATTGCGCTGCATGCCCAAGTGGCTGCAGTACTCAAGAGCTCCGCAAGAGTGGTTTCCTTGTTCCCTGGGTCACATATTCGGTGTGTACGGCTGGCATCACGACCACCGTCCACCACTCCATTTGGCAGGTTGGCGCTCCAGCGGCGGTCTCCCGCCCTGAGCGCCCAGCTGTGGCACAAATCCGCCCCCGATGTGACAGTCTCCACGGGTCATGAGGACAGGCCTCTTCCTCCCCCGTCCCAGGCTGTTCCGGGGGTGGTCACAAGGAGCCAGGTAAGTGCTTCGATGTCCTCGGACTCAGCACGGCCACGATGGGGTGTGGCACCTCAAGCTCCGCCCCGCCGCGAGGCCCCGCCCGCCGGTACATCCGATGACGTTGTCCCTTTGGTCCCCCTTGCGCGGAACTCGGGTGCATGGCTTGCGCTTTCCAGTCCGTCGCGAGGGCTGGTCCGGACCGTCCGACTCGGCTGCACGATTCACTTCGCTGGGCATCCGCCCAGGTCCAGCGGTGTCCACTTCACCTTGGTGAAAGATGGAAACGCTGCTACCTTGCGCGGAGATCGCTACCCTCCTACGGAAGGACGCGATAGAACCTGTCCCTCCAGCCGAGATGAAGAGGGGGTTTTACAGCCCCTACTTCATCGTACCGAAGAAAGGCGGTGGGTTGCGGCCAATCTTGGACCTGCGAGTACTGAACCGGGCTTTACACAGACTCCCGTTCAAGATGCTGACGCAAAGACGCATTTTAGCGAGCGTCCGGCATCAGGATTGGTTCGCGGCGGTAGACCTGAAGGACGCGTACTTTCACGTCTCGATCCTTCCTCGACACAGACCCTTCCTGCGGTTCGCGTTCGAGGGTCGGGCGTATCAGTACAAAGTCCTCCCTTTCGGCCTGTCCCTGTCTCCTCGCGTCTTTACGAAGATCGCAGAGGCTGCCCTTGCCCCGTTAAGGGAGGTGGGCATTCGCATTCTCAACTATCTCGACGACTGGCTAATCCTAGCTCACTCTCGAGACGGGTTATGCGCACACAGGGACCTGGTGCTCTCGCACCTCAGCCGACTAGGGCTTCGGGTCAACTGGGAAAAGAGCAAGCTCCTCCCGGTTCAGAGCATCTCTTTTCTCGGTTTGGAGTTGGACTCAGTCTCTCTGACGGCGCGTCTTACGAACGAGCGCGCCCAGTCGGTGCTGGCCTGTTTGAAGGCGTTCAAACAGAAAGCAGCGGTTCCACTGAAACTTTTTCAGAGGCTCCTGGGGCATATGGCATCCTCGGCGGTGGCCACCCCGCTCGGGTTGATGCATATGAGGCCGCTTCAGCACTGGCTCCAGACTCAAGTCCCGAGACGGGCATGGCGCCACGGGACACACCGCGTGGCCATTATACCGGTCTGTCACTGTCTTTTCAGCCCTTGGACCGACCTCTCGTTTCCACGAGCAGGTGTTCCGCTAGAACTGGTCTCCAGGCGCGTCGTGGTCATGACAGATGCCTCCAAAATGGGCTGGGGCGCTGTTGGCAATGGGCACGCAGCTGCCGGCCTCTAGACGGGTCCGCAGCTGCGTTGGCACATCAACTGCCTCGAGTTACTGGCAATTCTGCTCGCCCTGCGGAGGTTCCGGCCGTTGATCCAGGGCAAGCACGTGCTAGTTCGGACAGACAGCATGGCAGCGGTAGCATATGTCAACCGCCAAGGCGGTCTGCGCTCCCGCTGTATGTCATAACTCGCCCGCCGTCTCCTCCAACGGAGTTAGCAGCACCAAGTCGCTGCAAGCCACTCACATCCCGGGCAACCTCAACACTTCGGCGGACGCGCCGTAACAACAGGTTACCCTCAAGGGAGAGTGGAGACTCCACCTTCAGGTGGTCCAGCTGATTTGGAGTCGATTCAGTCAGGCACAGGTGCACCTGTTCGCCTCCCAAGAATCCTCCCACTGCCCGCTCTGGTACGCCCTCACCGAGGCCTTCCTCGGCATAGACGCGCTGGCACAGCTGGTCCCCTGGCATTCGCAAATATGCGTTTTCCCCAGTGAGCCTGCTCGCACAGACCCTGTGCAAGGTCAGGGAGGACGAGGAGAAGATCGTCCTGGTAAGCACCCTACTGGCCCGCCCAGACGTGGTGCTCGGACCTCACGCTCCTCGTGACAGCTCCCCCGGGCAAATTCCCCTGAGAAAGGCCCTTCTTTCTCAGGGAAGGGGCACCATCCGTCACCCGCGCCCAGACCTCTGGAATCTCCATGTCTGGCCCCTGGACGGGACGCGGAAGACCTAAGCCGTCTCCCACCTGCGGTGGTAGACACATTCACTCAGGCTAGGGCTCCCTCTACGAGGCGCCTGTATGCCTTTAAGTGGTGTCTGTTCGCTAAGTGGTGTTCTTCCCATCAGGAAGACCCCCAGAGGTGCGCAGTCAGATCAGTGCTTTCCTTCCTGCAAGAGAGGTTGGAAGGGAGGCTGTCCCCTTCCACCTTGAAGGTGTACGTTGCTGCCATAGCAGCACACCATGACGCAGTCGACGGTGAGTCCTTAGGGAAGCATGATCTGATCATCAGGTTCCTAAGAGGCGCCAGGAGGCTGAATCCCTCCAGGCCACGCCTTGTTCCCTCATCGGACCTCTGTAGTTTTTCAGGGTCTACAGAGAGCCCCCTTTGAGTTTTGCAGTCAGCCGGGCTTAAGGCACTCTCCTTGAAGACTGCCCTCCTGACTGCGCTCACTTCCATCAAGAGGGTAGGTGACCTGCAAGCGTTCTCTGTCAGCGAAATGTGCCTGGAGTTCGGTCCGGGCTATTCTCACGTGATCCTGAGACCCCCGACTGGGCTATGTGCCCAAGGTTCCCACCACTCCTTTTAGAGACCAGGTGGTGAACCTGCAAGCGCTGCCCCAGGAGGAGGCAGACCCAGCCCTGGCGTTGCTGTGTCCGGTGCGCGCTTTGCGCATCTATTTGGATCGCACGCAGAGCTTTAGGCTCTCTGAGCAGCTCTTTGTCTGCTTCGGTGCACAGCGGAAAGGAAGCGCTGTCTCCAAGCAGAGGATCGCCCACTGGCTCATTGACGCCATAACTATGGCATGTCTCGCCCAAAACATGCCGCCCCCGGTAGGGCTACGAGCCCATTCTACTCGTGGTGTAGCGGCTTCTTGGGCCCTGGCCAGGGGTGCCTCTCTAACAGACATTGCAGAGCAGCGGGCTGGGCAACACCCAACACCTTTGCAAGGTTCTACAACCTCCGGGTGGAACCGGTTTCGTCCCAGGTAGTGGCACGCAACACAAGCGGATAAGCCCGGGATAGCCGGCCGGGTGTATCGCTTGCACATAGCACCTTCCACCTCCTTTTGAGCTGAAGACGTGCGCTGTTAATTCCCAGTAGTGTTCACAAAGGTTGTTCCCTGGTTGACTTCCTCCGAGCCCTGTGGCAGTCGAGTTTTCGGAGAGACTCGCTGCCGGCCCAGTACACGCGCTAACTAAGAGCCCGGTTCTGGGGTAGGTGCTCCGCATGTGGCGGTTCCCTGTAAGGCTAACCCCATGCGATCTATATCTTCCGCTAGCTCGTTTCCCTGCTGGCAAACGGCGTCTTCCTTGGGCAGAGCCCCTCTGCCCCAGTCTCCATGTTGTAGTACCTCCTCCCCCATTGGGCAGGATCTACCTTGAAGGCTCTCCACATGGTTGGAAAGACCATGTGATGTATTCTTCCACTTAAATATCCCCCCCTCTTGGGGCGAGGTGTGGTCTCCGCAGTGTCCTCCCCTTGGGAGGGACACCCCCCGACTAGACCTGGCGGCCCAGTCGGATAATCCCCCTTCTTTTTTAGGGAGTGGAAAAAGAGAAGGGGAAAAGAGGCCACGACTGGGTTAAGCCCGTCTCTATCTTTGGGTAGTCGACTTGTCCCCAAGTAGGGCCGTTCGACACTCATAACTGTGTTGGGGGAGGTTACGTGTCGACCTGGTGCACTGGCTATGAGGCACACAGCAAGTCTGCCCACCACACACCGCCAGTTCACGTAACACAGTTCAGCCTTGTGGCGTTTTGTATAGGGACCCCTAGTGTCACTACATCGACACCAACGTCGAGTGAGTGACAGATAGGGAACGTAATGGTTACTGGTGCAACCTCCGTTCCCTGATGGAGGGAACGAGACGTTGGTCCCTCCTGCCACAACGCTGAACTACCCGCTGAAATGGCCGGACCTTATTTCGGCTCCTCAGCGTAAAACCTGAATGAGTGGTTGCATACCAGCTCCTTTTATACCCGTATGTTCGGGGGAGTGGCATGCAAATACCACTCGCCAATTTTCATTGGCCTTTTATCAAAGACCAGAGGTGTCTCGGGCTCCCAAGAGTGACCCCTAGTGTCACTACATCGACACCAACGTCTCGTTCCCTCCATCAGGGAACGGAGGTTACACCAGTAACCATGACGACTTGCCAGCCAGGATTCAGAGTATTGACATTTGAAATATGTCCTAATAGGCAAGTTTTAGTTACATTTAAATGTTGTTTCAGCTAAAGCAGGTATTTAAATTGTATGCTGTATGATATAAATATGATATGTAATATGATATAAAAATAATATGAATGTTTAGATTATATTTTAACTAGTGTTTATGCTGCCTCATTATCATCAATGAAGCTTGTGCTTGCAAATATCTGTTTGGGTGTAAATATGTAAAATGTGCTATAAATATGCCCTTATTAGAAAATCATCATAATAGAATGATTTCTGAAGGATCATGTGACACTGAAGACTGCAGTAATGATGCTGAAAATTCAGCTTTGATCACAGGAATAAAGTGCATTTTACAATATATTCAAATAGAAAACAGTTATTTTAAATTGTAAAAAATATTTCACAATATCACTGTTTTTGCTGTATTTTGGATCAAATAAATGCAGCCTTGGTGAGCAGAAGAGACTTCTTTTAAAAACATAAAACAATCTTACAGATCTAAAACTTTTAAACGGTAGTGTAGGTCTAAAGTTTAAGTAAAGTCTTTATGTAAAGAAAATGTATAGTCAGATTACTTCTTTTAACTTAAACTTGATTTTGTGAAAAAGCTACAAACAATACATTCAATCATTAAGTCTCCTCACATTCATTCTCTCTCAAGGGAGGGGTCCTCAGGTGTGAATCACATCAATATTCATGATCATCCTCGCATATGGCCTTTCTAACACAAAAAGTGTCTTACAAAAGTTAAATGACTATATTGTTTTGTATGAATGAGTGATCAGGATGGTTTTCACATCATTTTGTAGCAAAAACTCTAGGCTTCAAGATCCAGTTCTCAAAAGTCTTGTGAACAAATGTTTAGTATGTGTATTTCAGTGACTTAAAATTTTTGTTTTTTCAAAAACCATGCTTAAACGTTATTTTCTCAAAAATACAAACATGTACATACATGTTGTTCACATATTATTATAGCCCAGGTTGTGCTGAATACAGTGTTATCAGACTTTAGCCATTCATATGTTTTTAAGCAACTGAAAAAAGCACAAATGTCAAGGCATGTCAAAACTTCTCCAGGGCCCAAAACACCCTCAGACACCAGAGGGTTAAATTGCAGAATATGTAGGGTGTACCTATAGCGCCCCTTTGAAGCAAAGTTCTATCAACCGCAGTTTGTCTTGTTTTACCCTCCTTAATACAAGCAATACAGGTCAGTCTCTGAAATCACCCACAGTGCCCTCAGTGGAATGTGTATGGCCGATAAAGATATATCAAAGTCGATCTTCGTGGTCAATTATCTTTACAAGAGTCGCATACCCTGACTGGAGAGGAACTCCTGGGTAAAGAACATCTCTTTCAGGCACTCTGTCCAAAAGACGCCAGTTCTTAATCAGTGTGGCCAAGCCATGATGTTGAGATGTCGGCCTGGGGGGTTTATGAGGGCCCCTGGTGATACACCACATTAAGGTCCACAGTGGCCCTGTTTGACACAAGTCTTATCAAACGCAGACACGGGCTCACTCTGATCAGAGGTCAAAGGTCAGTCAGGACAGGCAGATTGAGTCTTTTAAAGATGGGAAGAGTCTAGTCGGCCTGGATCTGTGAAGTCATTTCTTAAAGTGTTTAATCAATACAATCAAAGAGGCTTGGGAAAAGCACGTGCAAGTTTTCTCTCATTACAACAGACCACTATGCCAGTGTTTTCATAGTTACCTTCCACAAATTAATAAATGTACATTCGCCAGACACAAAATGCTTGTATTGTCATAAAGTTATAGAATTTATAATAATAGTTATTATAATAGATATTAATGATGAGAATAATTTTATTTATAGAGAACCTTTCATACACTTGGTTTTATTAGCTTTATCGCTTTACAAAAACAAAAAAAAAGACCAAAATTACTAAATGAAGTCAATACTTTCTCCTTTAAATGTATGAATAGGAACCGGACAAACTATTGCTTTCAAACAATCCTGTATGTGTGCAAAAAACATTGTGTAAGATGGGAATCTCATGAAACCTGTCAAGAACATGGCCAGGTCATATTTCAGCTAAAAATCAAGGGAAAGGCATTTTAAAACAGTTTAAATATTTATTTATTTATTTAAAGGACCAATTTGAATCTTTGCATTGTGACATTATTTTTATTATTTCCCTTGTAAATAATAATAAAAAAATTTATAATAATTATAGAATATTTATACATCATGGTGTTTGTTGTACTGCCTTTAATTTATGCTAAATTAAATAAAACAAATATAAGAATGCTTGTTTAATTTATTAGAGTAATAAGCGTTTGGGGTGGAGAAATGTGCTTAACTGTCATGAAAATAATGTCTCGATCCATATTAAAAATTATTTTCTTGATGCAAAATGTATAAAAAAAATATTTTTCTGTTTTTTATTATTTAGTTATTTTTATTATTTTTGGGGGGTGAAATTTGATCTGAACATGATTGCGTAAGATTCACCCGTAAAGAAATTAACTTCCATTCACATTAATAACTAAGCACAAACAACAAGGGAAATTTTGAAAGATGAACAAATTGTGAAGTTTAGTGAGATTGTCTTGTCAAATTTAAAAAATAAAATATTAAATGTAAAACCTTTACTACTTGTAAAAATCCCTGCACACCCAAATAGAAACCACCCCCCACCCCTGTCCCCTGTTAGGCCTTCTGGCCAGATCAGGCCCCCCAGGTGCCCTGGGGCACAGCGATATGCTCCGCTCAAGGCTACAAGCCCACACTAGATTATATCCCATGCATTGAACCTTTCTGCTTTGAATCCTATTAGTGGCTGAACTTGGTTTAACTGAAAAAGACTGCCGACTTCACTCAATTAGACCTAATAGGATTACAGGGCTGGTATGTGCCGGGAAGTTTAAATAAGACAGGAATTTTGGCAGACACCTGCTGCATGTTCTGCATTAATCTTATAAAGAGAATATGTGAGCTTTTAAATGGGGGTTACATATGCCAGGACTTCATTTGCCATCTTTGTTGGGGAAATAATGAAGCTTGTGGTAAAATGACTTATTGTTTAGGTCAGGCTTTATTTTTGCCAAATGTGCCCTGCTATCTATTATATCAATGTATGTCGGCACAGTGAAGTATTTGGACATGTAAGCCATACTTAATAATTAATGCATGTTTTTGCATTAAATATCAAAATATAAAACCGAATGCCATTTATTTTTAAGAAGGATAGCTTCATACATCCACTAAAAATTACCATGGGACCAGTTGGGACCAGTTTGCAGATGCCACTTGGTTTGATATCTCGTTATAGATAAGTGTCGCTCAAAACTTCAAATACTTTTTTGGGGACACTGTGTGTGTGCGTGTTTGTGTGTGTAGGTGTGTGTAGCACAGTGCACACTATAATCAGAATCAAGCATTCAAGACTCTCCGAACGAGTCCTCATAATTGACTTTGCACGGCAGGTCTTATCTGGCTGCCAGTTTGACCTGAGCTAAGGCAATTTCACTTCAGAATGTCATTTTCATCAACAATTCACCTTTATTGGATAATGAGCTATGTAACGTAATCAGCGCTTTTAGTCATAATGGCTAAATGAGCATCCAAATGACATATTTATGTGCCTTAACAGATCAGCCAACATGACCATGGAATGCGCACATATACGCACAACTGTGTAGAATGAGTTATAGATTTCTGGGCTTTTAGGTTCTAAAATTATAACTATGGTTTGTAAACAATGAGGTGTGTTCATGTGTATGTTATAACTGACAGTTCAGTTTTATGGCACGGGATAGCCTCTCATGAGCAGGGTCATAAGGGAATTTATTGTTGGCTGTAGATAAAATTAAATGTCAAATTCAGAAGTATTAGTACTAGAAGTAAATGAGACTGCAAATGAGTCCACATGACCCGACCCGAGACTGAACCTGACCCGAACCCGAAATAATCCCTTTCTCTTTTATTTCTTGTCCAAGCGAAACCTGAACACACTGAGTACACTGTTAAAAAGAATTGTTCACTCAACATAACTTAAGCTAGTTGTCTTTTCCCTTTGACTCAGTTAAGTTACACTAACAAAAAAATATTAATTTCTTTCAACTTAAAAAGTTTTGTTGAGACAACTAAATGATCCATTGACAAAACTGTTTATATTTAGTTATCTGGATTTAACAAGTTTTTTATTTTTATTTATTTTTATTTTTTTTATTAACTTTAATATTGTGACACACAAGGCTACCCAGAATGCATTGCGACATTAAAGTTATGATGTTTAAGTTCTGATTAAAGAACTTTATGACCACCAGCAAAGGCTGGACATCCAATAGTTTGGACGGGAGGCACAGAGTTTTCAGTACAAGGCTCAGTAATGGTGACACTTAACAAACACCATTAAATAAAATATAAGCTATTAACATCACCACACAACTATTAACTAACAGTAATGACAAAAACAGCATAAATAAAGTCCACAAATCACAAAAAAAAATAAGCCTACAACACTAACCTCATTATTTATTCATGCTGCAATGCCTACTGTGAGCCGGCAAATCTTTGCTTTTTCAGTCAACTTTGTTCAGTGAGTTGAAATGGCAAATATGATTGTTAATGCAACTTAAGTACAAGTTAAGAGAATCAAAACTTAACAAGTTACAACTGGCAAGAAATTTTAGTCGTGTCAACTCAAAAAAGCTAGTTGATACAATTAAACATTAAAATCAGTTTTTACAATGTATGTGTATGTATGCTACTGTTGTTGTTTTGAAACCTGTATGTGGTGAGGACATTATTCTGTAAGTTTAAGAGCCCTATGTGGAGCCAATTTTTTTTCTTTAGTTGAAACACATGAAATGGTGCCAGATTGGCGACTGGCACCGTGTTGGTCAAAAAGGTGTATGTCTGCCTGCTAACTCACATCCTTTGAAAAAGGCTTTAACAGAATCTACAAATGGATCTTAAGTCTTTGACCTTTTCTTGGAATCATTTGTAATATTGCCCCTGAATTCCTTGCTTTTTGTCTTGCTGGGAAATGAGGAAGGTATGTCTGGAGCATCTAGACAGAGAGGGTAATCAAGAGAGGTCAGACATATAAACAGGTTTCCTACCCACTATGAGGTTTTACACACAATATAGAATTTAAAAGACTGCTGGTTTAATCCTATTAACAGACAACGGCCCTCACTGATCAAAGAGTGAGCAACATAACACAAGCCACCAAACAGCAGGGCTGTAAAACAACAGGAACAGGTCAAAATCAGTCCCTGTGGTACAGCCTGCAGTGTTCTGCTTGATGCTTAATCAAGTGTTCTGATGATTGGATCAGGGTTCGAGTCGTTGACCAAAAGGGAGGGCACTGACAAGCGCTTGTTTGATGACATACTGGATCACTCTGCTGTCCTGGAAAAACCCTGCTCGTGCTGGAATTGATTGCAGGCTGTTTGTCATAATCAATGCTGCTAATCCAGTTGCCTTTTGCTGCTGGTTTACATTGTTTAGGTGGAAGTGAGTTTTGATGTGCTTATCTCACGCCACCCCTTGTTCATTCTTTTTTCTTTCTTTCTTTCTTCCTTTTTTATCTTGTCCTGCCCTCCTATTTCTTTTTTTCTTTCTTTCTTTCTTTCCTTCCTTCCTTTTTTATTTCTTTCCTTCCTTCCTTTCCTTTCATCCTTCTATCTTTCTTTCTTTCTTTCTTTCTTTCTTTCTTTCTTTCTTTTAGGCTGCTTCAAATGAGTGCTTCCAAAAAGACCTTCCTTCCTTCCTTCCCTTTCATTCCTTCCTTCCTTCCATCTCTTTATTTCTCTTCCTTCCTTCATTCCTTTTTATTTTCCTTCCTTACTTTTTCCTTCCTTTCCTATTGTCCTTGCTTCCTTCCTTCCTTTTTTTTAATTTCCTTTCTTTTTTCCTTTCTCCTCTCCTTTCCATTTTTTCTTCCTTCATTCCTTCCTTCCCTTCCTTTCCTTTC
Organism: Myxocyprinus asiaticus; assembly: GCF_019703515.2. Classification (NCBI taxonomy): domain Eukaryota; kingdom Metazoa; phylum Chordata; class Actinopteri; order Cypriniformes; family Catostomidae; genus Myxocyprinus; species Myxocyprinus asiaticus. The sequence goes on along the minus strand of NC_059388.1, from coordinate 25,680,870 downwards.
ATCCTTCTTTCTTTCTGTCTTTCTGTCTTAATTTCTTTCTTTCTTTCTTTCTTTCTTTCTTTCAGGCTGCTATAAATAAGTGCTTCCAAGAAAGACCTTCCTTCCTTTCCTTTTGTCCTTCCTTCCTTTCCTTCCTTCCTTCCTTTTTATTTTCCTTCCTTAATTTTCCTTCCTTTTCTTCATTTTTTCCTTCCTCCCTTCCTTTCATTTATTTTCTTTCCATTCCTTCCTTCCATCCTTTCTTCCTTTCATTTCTTTTTCTTCTTTCCTTCATCCTTTTCTTTTCTTCCTTAATTTCCTTTCATCCTTCCTTTCTTTTCCTTTCTCTTCCTTTCTCTTCCTTTTCTTCCTTCCTCCTTCCTTTGTTCTTTCTGTCTTAATTTCTTTCTTTCTTTATTCTTTCTTTCAGGCTGCTTCCAAGGAAGACCTAATCACTGGTTTTGCCAGAGAGATTTTTAATGAGTGGTTTTATATCGTAGGTTCTTTGATTTGAGATTTACACGCATTTAAATATCATGTAAAGACAAACAAACTGTAATTGGTCACTTGACATTTAGCACGCAGTTCTTTTCCAGAATAAGCTGAAATGTGCATCAGACTTTATGCTGTTAGTCAAAGGTCTGGCTACACCAGACTATGTTGAGTAAAGAGCACTATGTTCCCTATTCTTGAGAAATACACTGACCCACACTCTCGCACGCTCAACTCTAGAGAATTTTAATTGTGCCTTTCCCAGGTTTGCACAACTATGGAAACCCGCTCCAGTGTATGGTACAACTGTCTGTCCCCATTACACATCTTTTGACCTGTCCACCCACCTGTCAGTCCAATGGGCTGCAGGTTGTCAGACTGAGTTTGGCTCTGATCCAAACGGGGTGGGTGGTCTCCCTCTCAGTAAACTTAGGTCTAATAAGCCATTCGGGATCCAAAGAGCACCCTTCCACCCAATACCTCTTCCCATAATGCCTCCAGATCTATCCTGCCTGCCTCAGACACACTCAACAGACCAGCCTTATAGGCAGGGGGCATGTAAATACACAGTTATAGATCTGTCTCTTCTTGAGTGAAAGTGTGTTTGCTTGTTATTGTGTGTGTGTGTGTGTGTGTGTGTGTGTGTGTATGTGTGTGTGTATATGTGTGTGTGTGTGTGTGTGTGTGTGTGCGTGCATGTGTGCGTGTGTGTGCCTCAGGGGACAGCACACTTCTAAGAGGCAAGCCTCTTTTCCAAACATAGGTTGTGCAGCATTCTCATTCGAATGTTTGAAATACACAGACCGACTCCAAAACACAGACGCACACACACTTTATCACATGAAAGGCCTCTTGTGGACCAGAGCACATACAAGGCAGCTTTTATGTGTTCTAGCCTCTAGTTCTTGCCTCAGCACCCCCAAATTCTGTACCCTTTTCACCCCCCAAAAAAGCTATCTTTCTCAATCTAAAAAAAAATCTGATCTATTACTTTCTCTTTTTGACAGTTTTTAAGGGAGGCTGCAATATCTATTTTTCTTCCACCTGGTCTATCATAACCCATAACCCAAACAAATGATATCACTTTAATATCTCATTTGTTTCTACTAAAGAGCAATGAGATTAAACAGAGACTTAAATTCCATAGTCGGCAATCCAAAGTTTTAATATGAACTCAAACATTTTAGTTACATTTTCTGAGCTATGCTATGCATACAGTATAAGCACATGGTTACGTATATAGTATTTTATATAGTTTAACAGCTTTATACTGTTATTGTATGACAACATTTGTATCGTCTGTTTCTTTTCCTTAAGGAAATTAAGGAGAATTGTCTGAGACAAAGTTGATACTTCAATGAAACATAAATGGGAGCTCCATTATGTCTCCTGAGGTATGAAAAAGCAACATATGAGCAATAAAAGTTCCTTCTGGGAACTTACAAAACAGCCTGAAATTGTTAGCAAAAAACTACGAATAAAAACAAGCCGGAAAGATCTTTTATAGAAATAGACTCTCACCCCAGATCAGGACCTTGTGCTTTGTACAGTCAAAATAAACTCTTATTGAATGTTACTAGTATGATTACAGTGGCATAGGTCTTGTGTTCTTTCAACACATAGTATGGAATTACTCTTCGAAACAATGATTCCACCAAATCCACAGCATTGGAATTACAGACACTGGGACACAAAGGGCTATTTGGGTGGTTGCTGGCTCAAATGTGCAGACATCGGCATGCGTCTATAATCACATTATGGGGTTAAGGATGGATGTGGCGGAAAGGAGAATAAAAGCCTTGGATTTTATTCAATACACACATAATGATTTATACACTTAATACTAATCCATATAACATAACAAAAGTGCTGCTCAAAATATATTGCTTCTAAAGTCATAGTTTATTATATAGTTAATGTTTTTTTTATTTTAAATAGATTTAGATTTTTACATTTATTTTATATTTAGTATAGTATTTAGTGGAATTCAATTCTTTAATTTAGTGTAAAAGGAAAGAGCATTTGATTGGTGCTTGGTGTGACTCGTGTCTTTAAAAAATGCATTTTCAAATATTTTCAAATGTATATAAAGCTAAAATAAATCAAGTTTTTATTTGATTAAAAACTCATAATTCAATAGCAGTCACATAGTACATGTAACATAACACTATTAACTCTGTCTCTCTCTCTCTCTCTCTCTCTCTCTTAAATCATGTGCCACCCTCCCCACCAAGAGGTCGATTTAATTTGTGTTATGATGCATGTAACTGAATTAAGACCAGCGCTAATGATACTGCCAACACTCTTGTGAGTACTCTAATGACTCTTAACCAAGTTGCTCTGCTAAACACCTTGAATGAAGATTGACTTAAAGTCAACATGAAATCAGAAATGACCAGAATAGTAATACTCATTCATAGTGTTAATGTACCAATTTTATCAATGCAAGTTTTTCCAAAGAAATAAATGTTTGTCTTTGTAATCTTTTAAGAAAATGTATCATCTTTCTTTGCCTCTGAAATAACTTTCCTTTTTGGCTGACGTCACCAAGCCCTCTTATTTTTCAACCCCTCCCGTCCAACTACCTAGCTCCATTCTTGTATTGGAGACCAAGTTTTCATGATCTAATTCCAATCGATAAAATCCCACCCTAAAAATATTTCTCACTGAATATCCTGTTTCACTCTAAAAAAAAGTTAGGTTGTGAAGGCTGTTTATTCGTTCACAGTTGTCACATCAGAATTGAATAAATACTTTATTCATATATAATACAGTCACCCGTTGTTGTGTAAATCAAAAAAGTGTGCAAATATATACTTGGTGGTTTTTTCGTACAGTATGAGGTTGTTTAAATAGTACTGATATGGCAGAAATTGACCCTACCTTCCATCGGGTGCATGGCCAGTGCCAGGTGGAGGGCTGATTGCTGTGGTGGATGCCCGGGTTTGGGTTGGTGTGGGAGGAGTAGGGGAAGGTGGAGAACGAGGGCCCCTGAGCCCACTGATTCTGCTGGTTTGCAACATTTGTCATGGTGGCTGCTTGAACACCAGAAAATGCTTGGAACATTGCTGGATTCCTAATGCTGCACACTGAAACACAACATTAGAGAAGAGAGAACTGTGAAATCTGATATGTGACTGTATCTACACTCATTTTTTTTTTTTTTTTATAATACCAGTTTAGAACTACATACATAATTAAAATTGAGCTATCATCATGACTTGTCACTTAGATTTGCATCTTAAATAAATTAATGTGACATTTGGAATGTGTAAAGTCAGAATCAATTATGTTTTTTTAAACCAATTTAAATAAATGAAAAGCATTGCAAGTTGTTGGTTGAGGGTACTGTCTCTAGGGGTAATTTCAAATCACATTTGAGCGATGTTGTCTTTTAGACAGTGATCAGATTTTGAAACTTTTCTTTGTTTAGACTAATGGTACTCTGTTGGTCAGTATAGTATAGGTTAGGATAGTTTGGACTGTTGAGAGGATTATTGGCGCTCCCTACCCACCCTGCTAGAACTGTACACATCCAGAGTGACGAAAAGGGCTGGTAAAATCACCCTTGACCCCATTCACCCAGCACACTTCGTTTTCTAAATGTTGCCCTCTGGCCAGCGCTACAGAGCACTGAGCACCAGAACAGCCAGGCACAGGAACAGTTTTTTTTCCCTCAGGCCATCCCCCTCAAGAACAGTTAAATTTAAATACTTTCCTTTTGTCAATACAACCATGTGCAATATTCAATCCATCTGTTCCTACTTATATCCATATTTCATTATATTCTTTAACATATCCTACCTCTTCTTCAATACATTACATCACCTGCACATTACTACATATCTGTTTATAAAATATTCAAACAACATTATCGCTCTATTGTATATTTCTCTGGTATATTTTTTTTTTATGTCACAATATGTATATAGGTTTAAATGTATATGTTTGTATGTATGTATATATGGTTGCATTTGTACTGGAAGCTTCTGTCACCATGACAAATTCCTTTTGTGTGTAAGCATACTGGGCAATAAAGCTCATTCTGATTCTGAAATATATTCTATGCTATATTCTTCACAATATCTCCTTTGGTGTTCAACAAAAGAAAGAAGATCCTATGGGTTTGGAACATCATAATGGTGAGTAAACGATGACAGAATTATTGTATTATTAACAGGTGAATTAACTCTGTGGGCTAATTTACAGCGACTCAATTTTCAGCACATAATTTGGAGTTGTTCAGAAACCAAGCAACTCATTCAAATGGGTCATTGTAAATCATTTGTTTAGTCACATCAAATTTAGACTTGCACTTGTAGCACCAAGCTGGAAAAAGGCTGCAAATATCCTGTTGTTCTTCAGTGCTAGCCTCACATGGGTACTGTTCTAAATAAATGCTGTTCCTGAGGAGAGGACTTTGTTCCTGAGATTACGGCATGACTGTTGCTGATGGGGACAGATGTCACTCAGTTCTCTTAAATCTTAGACATAATGGGCTTTTGAGAGCATGTCTTTTCTGCAAGACAAGGAGTGGGCGATTTGGGCCATTTCTCCTGAATGATGTCGGGCTAATGAACCTGACAGACACAATCACAGCGCAAAGAGGACCGGAGGAAGAATCAGAGAGATTAGGCCATGAGCCAGAGCTCTTGGAGAACTAAAGGGCTAAACGGGGTTCCGCTCAACAGACTGGACCAGAACATCACACCTAGAGAAATGGACAGAACATAGGAAGAGAATACAGTGTGTGTGTTGATCGATCGATCGATCTATCTATCTATCTATCTATCTATCTATCTATCTATCTATCTATCTATCACCCTTTCTCTCTATCTATCTATCTATCTATCTATCTATCTATCACTTTCTTTTCCATCTATCTATCTATTTCTCCTTTTCTATCTATCTTTTCTTTCTATCTATCTGTCTGTCTATCACCCTTTCTACCTATCTATCTATCTATCTATCTATCTATCTATCTATCACTTTCTTTCTATCTATCTGTCTGTCTATCACCCTTTTTCTCTCTCTATCTATCTATCTATTTATCACTTTCTTTTCTATCTATCTATCTATCTATCTATCTATCTATCTATCTATCTATTTCTCCTTTTCTATCTATATTTTCTATCTATCTATCTATCACCCTTTCTCTATCTATCTATCTATCTATCTATCACTCTTTCTTTTCTATGTATCTATCTATCTATCTATCGATTTCTCCTTTTCTATCTATCTTTTCTATCTATCTGTCTATCTATCACTCTTTCTTTTCTATCTTTCTTATCTAGCTATCTATCACTCTTTTGTTTCTATCATCTATCTATCTATCTATCACTCTTTTCTTTCTATCATCTATCTATCACTCTTTCTTTCTATCTATCTCTATCTATCTATTTCTCCTTTTCCATCTATCTTTCTTATCTAGCTATCTATCACTCTTCTCTTTCTATCATCTATCTATCTATCAATCACTCTTTTCTTTCTATCATCTATCTATCACTCTTTTCTTTCTATCATCTATCAATTTCTCCTTTTCTGTCTTTCTTTTTCTTTCTATCTGTCTATTTATCTATCTATATACTGTATCTATCTCTCTTTTTCTATCTGTCAATCTTCTTTTCTATCTAGCTATCTATCTATTTATCTGTCTGTCTGTCTGTCTGTCTGTCTGTCTGTCTTTCTATCAGTGATTTGTTTTTGCACCTACCTAGCTACCAGGTATTTAACTTAGCTACACTTTATAAAGTTAGATTTTCAATGCTGTTCACAATGTATGTTTTTGCCATGTTACATGTGATGCAAGAAATACTTTATTCTCTCAGTATGTTTGACCCTACTATGTCCATTTATTTCAGATATTTAATGTTACAATATGTTGGTACGGGTAGAGTTATGCAGCATTTGGATCTTTTTCATCAGGCCCCTCACAGTCAGAGGACCAGACAGCACTGTGAAAGGGAAGAGATTCAAAATAGAGGAGCAGAAAGTTGAGAATAACATAATTGGCAAGTCTTCCTCCTCTTCCCCACACCTCTCTACTTCAATGCATGGTGCAAGTGATGTTAAATTGCCTCTCTCTCCATTTCTCTCTCACTCATTATGTCTTGTTTCCTGTCAGCAGCATTGCAGAACAGTGCTGCTGTAGAATGTCCAATCCTAGATACCAGTCAGATTTTGAGATGGACCAAAATGCTGCTAGAAACAATGTTCCTGTCCATCAGTCAGCGTTCCGAGGACAGAGCTGGTTTTAGCTTCCTTTATTCAAGACAATCGTTGCTGTCTACACTTCACTTGGGTCTCTGTCCACAGTGTGCCACTATTTGTGTGTGAGCCTTTCCATTATGAAGCCAGTTAGTATTCCATCCAAACAACAGGGGCATTTTATAGCGCTAATACCATAATGAGGCCTCCTTCTGCAAGGTAATGACACTAAACCAGGGCTTTTGTCACAGGCGGTACCAGTGGCACTTTTTGACACATTCAGAGGTCAAAAATCCCAAGCCATTTTCCATTTACTGCAATTTCCTGAACAGTAAGAGCCTATATTTGGAGTTCATTGGGATGCAAGAGGAATGCCGGTGAACGGGTATATTTTATGCTGCAACCTGCAGAATTTGGCATTCTTGTCGTATCTTTGATGAGTTTTTTTTTTATTTTTTATGTATTTATTTTTTTAAGAATTGAAATTTGTTAGTGGTGCTTGCTAGTGGTGCATGCTTGTACTTTTCATTATTACTCATCACACTGATTTGCACCAAGGTTCTTATAGTTAACTGAAACTGAAACGAAATTCCAATGAAATTAAAACTAAAATTGTCCAAAAAACTAAAACTAAACTGAAACTATCATGCATTGCTTCAAAACTAACTAAAATGAAATAGAAATTATCATAACATATTTTTAATTTTCGTTTTTAATACTTTGACTTGTGCATGTTACAAAATCGTATTTTGTTTCTTTAAACGTCTCCATTTGTTGCATCTGTTCAGCAATGGATGATGGTATACATACATGGTATACACGGTATACATGCACTCATCGACCACTTTATTAGGAACACCTGTACACCTACTTATTCATGCAATTATATAATCGGCCAATCGTGTGGCTGCAGTGCATAAAATCATGCAGATACGGGTCAGGAGCTTCAGTTAATGTTCAAATCAACCATCAGAATGGGGGAAAATTTTAATTTTAATGATTTAGACCTTGGCATGATTGTTGGTGCCAGATGGGCTGGTTTGAATATTTCTGTAACTGCTGATCTCCTGGGATTTTTACACACAACATTCTCTAGAATTTACTCAGAATGGTGCCAAAAACAAAAAACATCCAGTAAGCTGCAGTTCTGTAGACAGAAACGCCTTGTTGACGAGAGAGGTCAACGGAGAATGGCCAGACTGGTTTGAGCTGACAGAAAGGCTACGGTAACTCAGATAACCACTCTGTACAATTGTAGTGAGCAGAATAGCATCTCAGAATAAAGTGGTCGGTGAGTGTATCTCCACATTTGTAAGTCCTTCTTGGTTGTTTTTACCATGTTGTATGTTAGCCTAGCTATACACTGTAGACCTACAGGTATGTGTAATCTGGCTGGATAGGAAATAGTTTAATTTAAAGAAAATTACACAAGTTGTCCCCTGCCAAGTCATTTTTTCATCTGAGTTAACTGAAATAGAAATAAAAATAAAGACTAAAATATATTGAAAAACTAAAACTAACAAACACAGTTGGTAAAATAATTGAAACTAAACTAAATAATAATTTGAAAGTAAAAATTAAAACTAAATTAAAAACCCAAAACTATAACCTTGATTTGCACATTATTGCTATGATTGCTTGTTGTATGGTTTGTTGAGGAGAGTTGTGCTATTACCAATTTATAAAAACACGTTACCAGTGCTGGGTAGATTATTTCTGAAAATGTATTCCGGTACGGATTACAAATTACACACTTTAAATTGCAATCAGTAATGTACCCTTTAGATTACACATTTTAGGTAATCTAATCTGATTACTTTTGGATTACTCGTTGCATATTTTGATGAAAATCGAATCATTAATTTAAATGAATGATGGACCAATTAACACTCCATTCATTTCATTAGTAAACATAAAATCAAACTGAAACTTTTATTTCCTTTCACACAAATCACGAGTCAAAGGGCAGATTATCAGTTTATAAACACTTTTCACCCTGTTCCTCACACAGTGCTATTTTATGACATCTAAACACTTTTACTATAGTGTATGACTTGCAGGGCGATACATTTGAAAGTTTACATTACATTACCAACCACATTTAAGCTTGAGTGCGACCAAACTGTGCAGTAACTCAAGTGATAGAACAATGCAAAGGACCTGGATAAGAGCCTGGAGAGCTTATGAATCAGCACATGAGGCAAATATTTTATAAAAGCACCACAAAATGACATGTTTGCTTCAACAATTGCATTTTTCATCTCACATTTGCTTTTTATGACACTATCAGTTAGGTTTACCTTTAAGTTTTAGGGTAGGTTTTGTTGATTTAAACATGATATAGCATTAAACTTAACCTCATCTGTTTGGGAGAAAATTTTCACTCGCTTTTAGCTCACACAGTGGAGCTTCACCTTGGAACTGCCGCAATACAGGACCCACGTAATGTAATTTTGCAAAAATGTTGCCACAGTCATGTAATTTTCTGGAGATCAGGCTCACTATTACTTTTCTCAGCAATCTGACTTGATTTTTCCTTGGTGGACAATAAAACAGGCAAGAAATACCTTAGACTTGCATTAAAGGAGAGCCCTGAGCCAAATCTAGGGGCCAGAATTTGACTTTTGACTTGAAGTAACCAGTAATCGGTCTCTTATGAGGATCCATTTCAGTTAGGACGCTGACATAGAAGACAACTGCCTATGTAGGCAGGAGACAGCAAGGTAGCACACTAAGTTTTGGTACAGACTTAGTCTGATGATTACAGATGATTATATGAAGTAACCATCCAGAACCCTGGAAACCACATAGCAACATGCTACAAACCATTCAGAACACCTTAACAACACTGGAAATCACCTTCAATGCTATCTTCACAAATGTTTTTCAGAAATCAAAAGTTTTTTATGATAGAACCATATAGCTTTTCCTCTAAAGGTTAGCATCAGTGATATATGATTTGCAAAGGGATCATTTTAGCGGCAGTTTTAGGATTATTTGTGGGTGACATCAGGGTCAAGATAGGGTCAACAAGACACTGATGAGCTTTAACTGGTGATTTACAGTGTATAGTAAAAGCCTTCAGGCTTATGAATCTTTGCAGGGATGGTTAGTTGGTTGTGTGGAGACAAGGATATATAGGATATACTTCAGAATCATAGCCTCAGGTAAAATGGATGAGAAGGAGACCTTGCATGAGTATAAATCCAGCTCTTCTGTTGTTATAAGAGTCTTGAGGAAGAACAGTTTGAGTGTATGTATGTGGATCTGAGCTAAGTGAATTGTGTGTGTGTGAAAGAGATTTCAGAGGATGTGTTTCAGTCTGATGAGCTCTACTTTCCCCCCGGGCCTCATTAAAAGCTTTCCCTCAGAAACGGCCCTGTGTGGCGCTTTGCCCCTCCACCAGCAGCCTTTCAGCTCGGGGCCGAAAGACAAAACACTTGTTTCCTCTCCTTCTTTCTCATGTCGTCTCTCAGGTCCTCAAAAGGCTTTGTTGCAGACCTTTCAAGTAGAAGCACCTTTTTATTTGCTCTTTTCACGGCTAATTCTTAGCTTTTGCTCTCGCTGGCTCCCCTCAGATGCCAAGCGGGGCTACAGTGGTCGTCTGCCTGTGCTCAGGCCCTGAGTCACTGAGTCTGGATAATAGACAGACCAAATGGTGGTTAGTGTGTGTGCTCCAGTGTTGGGGAGTTACTAAGTAAGTTTGACAACTACAAAGTGTCCAAATAATTCTTGACTTAATTATGTTGAATTGAAAAAAGCCAGCATTTTTTCTAAACTTTGGGCTTATTATTTTTCCCGAAATCCCTAAACAAAGATTAAAATTATTAAATGTAACTGCTTCTAGAGTTTTCAAGCTACATCCACTAAACTTGGTACAGACCTTCAGACTGTTCTGACTTAGTGTGCTATTTCTTTCAAAACTGAACAGACTTGGGGTTTCCCTGTAGTGGGTGATCACAAATCTCAAAAATCCCATAGACTAATACCCTGTCTACACCGGACGCAATGCGTTGCGTCAATTCAAAAGCAATTAGATCCCATTATAATCAATAAAGCTGTCTTAACTGGAAGTGTCTGCTGCAGCGCACAGAGAGTAAACATCCCGTTCCATTTTGCCCTGCACGCACTGGCGCTACTCCTGCCAACAAAACAAACAATTGGTTTAGAACGTCTGCTTTGACGCATCCAGTATAGACAGCCTCAAGCCGTTGTGGCACGTCACGTCAACAGACGCTCCTGGTGTATACAGACACTGTGTCTGAATATCCATACTTCCCTACTATATAGTATGCCAAAAACAGTATGCCATAGGAGTATGTCCGAATCCTCAGTATTCATAAAGCAGTAAGCAAGAAATACCCTGATGACCTACTGTTTCCGACGAGATTTAGAAGTGCGGATCGACTGGACACTTAATGATCCCACAATCCCTCGGGAGCTGAGGCAACATCACATTCAAAATGCTGGATTTAAAAGAAGGGTGAAGAACCGCGAGACTGGCAGCTCTTTTCTACTGTAAGTGCTTATTATACCAATACATTTTTTCATTGTGCTTAAATGGTGCTTGTTTAACAAAACCAGAGCGGATTATTTCCGCGGTTGCTGTTCTTATGTCATATACTCAGATCACAAGGCAAAACACCCACGTCTCCGGATGAAGTATGTCCGTAATCTATTGCATACCTCAAAAATGTACTGTTTTACTGGCCGAGAAGTGCATCCTGACATACACTACATACGGTTTCAGACGTAGGGAGAGTGTTACATTGACCTAATGTTTAAACAGGCCAACTGTCAAAATCCAACTTTCAAAAAATCCTAAAATAAAACAAAAACGCACAAGCCCATTTACCTGCTGTTAGTAGGGTAGCCTAACCTAACCCTAGCCCTAACCCCCTCTCTCTCTCTCTCTCTCTCTCTCTCTCTTTATTGCCTTTCTTTCTTTTTATCATATGGTTTATTTGATTATCTATCTGACAGTCTGTCTGACTCACTATATATCTAACTAGCTGGCTGTTTGTCTTACAGTAAGATCTGTTAAACCTTTACACCTCAATCTTTTTAAACTTTTTTTAAACTTAAGGCCAGGTTTTGTCAAGCCAATATCAAAGTTTGTCTTGACAAACTTTACCTATCTAGTTTAATATACTTTTATGAACTTAAAAAGTATATCTATTTTTTTTAAATTTAAAACCAAACAATCTTATTTTTGTGAAATACTTTGCTTCAAAAATATGCTTGTGCTAGGTGTCTTTAAAATAAACGCTACTTGTTTTGATATTTCATTATCTAATGCAATGACATCATACTCATTTTGGTGTGACTTGAGTGTCAAAATACTTTTGGGGGCCACTGTGGTTTAGCATCTTTTCCAAGATGGTTAAACAGATAAAGACAGAGTCTTGTTTTTGTGTCTGCCTAGTCAATACTCCTCTTGAGCCATTCTCCTCTCTTGAAAACAGCAGACATGGAGCCTTGGTCACCCCCAAGAGCCAGAGACTGGGGAGAGAGCAGCCATTCAATGTCATCTCTGATTGGCCAAGGTTGAGCAGCACCTCACCTTCCCCTGAACTCCTCTGCAGTCACTGATTGGACAAGGTAAGCTGAGCCTCACTTGTAGCTGAACCCTGCTTTGGGTGAGATGCTGGTTGTATGATATGAGAGTCACTCTGTGGACCACGCTGATGTGTGGCAAGCAGAGAGACGTCTCGGGGAGGGTGAGCTTAGTTTCAAGGGCCCTTAAACCATCACTTGGCTTTAGAGAGCTTGGAGAGCTCATTCATCAATATGCTGGCAAGATAGCACTACTCATAAGAGCACCAAAAAAAACGCTTCGCAATGACGCCTCTCCTCAACGAGGCAATTCAGACTCTCTCCCTGTCGTTAAGCAATATGAAGTCTGCAGTGTGAATGCTGAGATCTTCAACTCCTGCCCTTATGAACCTATCTGGGCTGGGTGAATTTATTAGACTTGAATGTTGGTGAGCAACCCAGGGTATTACAGCTTTAAGTGTAGTTCATCAGCTGCCCACAAGAGGCCACTGTTAACACTGCACTAAATTGGGCCTGGGTGTTCAGTTGATATGTTGTACAGTTTTTCTCAATTGCTTGAAAACTAGAATCCTTTCTATTAGCCAAACATCCTAAACCAAAAAAAAAAAAAAAAAAAAAAAGCCTCAATAATAGACTACAACTATAGACAAACAAGATTCAGTGCAGTAAATCATTACTGTGAATTTGATGTTTTGTGAGCCATTTGAAGGCAAATTTTAAATTAATTTAAAGATAACAGTTTTGAATAAATTTTTTTTTTTTTTTTTTTTTTTTTATTGTTTGAGGCTGGTACTGTTGAGTTTGTAGTTGTAGCTTTGTGTTTATAGTTATGAAAAATCTATTATACAGTATATAAACATATATACAGATAACACTGACCTGTTTATTCATCTACTTAATTGGCACAATATATGCACCATAACCTACTTATGATTCACAGCATTTGCACAGTTTTATTACTATATTTTTGTATTGTTTTTCATATTTTTTATTTTTATTTCCTGTTGGTTCTTATGAGGACCTATATGTTATTACGCAACTATGATTTACACTACCATTCAAAAGGCTTCTGTTCACCAAGGATGCAATAAACTGATCAAAAATACTGGCAAAAATATTATTATTACTGTTTGAAATAAGTGTTTTATATTTGTATTTATTTTTTTAAATTCCATTTTTACTCATGATGGCAAAGCTCCATTTTCAGCAGTCATTACTCCAGTCTATTTGGAATATACTGTGTCACCTAATCCTTTAAAAATCATTCTTATGTGCCTATTTGGTACTCAAGAATCTCATTATTAAAACATTTGAATATGGTTATGTTACTTAATCAAGTGTGGAAATCACAGTGCAATGTCACTTCCCAGATACTGATGTATTAAGTACACTTGCATTTCTTACAAGTCACTTTACACTTATGGTTTTAGGAAATGTGTCTTAGTAATTAGAAAGCTGTATAGATAACTGTAGTACTGCTATAAATGCTGATAACGTCTAGGTTACTGAAATGTAACCCCGGTTACCTGAAAGGAGGGAACAAGACGTTACTTACGTCGAATGATGACTATGGGTCACTCCTGAGTCTCTCTGAATATTTTTCAGTCATGCCAATTCTGAAACGATGGCCAGTAATAAAGCGGTTTAAAATGAGAGAACATGTATTTCTGCCGTTTCTAGTGGCTCAAACGGCGAAGTACTCAGAGCCTTCAGCATCATGGACAGATCCCACACTGGGACTATAACTGGGCGAGTCGGTCTGATTCGTCTCGCTCCCTGTAGGAATTTCGTAACAAGAACGTGCTTGCTTATCAAAATTCCTGCAACTGGAGCATGATTTTCCACAAGAGCCGCAACATACACTTTCAGCGTTGATGGTGATAAACCTGCATCTAATCACTCTTGAAGAAAGTGCAGCATCATGTTCACCGAGTAGTCTGCTGGGTTTTTGTTTCATGACAAACACCAGTCTGAAAACACTCGGTACTTTAACACATACAGCTGCCATGTAGAGTGGGCTCTGGACTGTGCGATGGTGTTACAAATGGTATGTGACAACCCACTGCACACATGTCCCGTTCAACAGCCAAACGTGTAGTTTCCACAGCTCTGGCTGCGGATGCCAGATTGTGCACCGCACTTGAGAGAGTAGATCTCTCCTCAGTGGAATTTGCCATGGTGGAGCTTCCAGCAGTTCGGCTCGCTCCGCAAACCATGGCTAGTTGGGCCATTTCAGCACAACTAGTAGCACTGCATCCCGATCCATCCTGAACTTGCACAACACTTGGTGCATCAGCCCGACTGGGGGAAACGCATATTCACGTTTCTTTGCTGGCCATTTGTGGGCTAAGTCATTCGTTCCCAGCAGAGCCTGGCTCAGCGAGTACCACAATTGGCATTGTGTGGTCTCCAGGGAAGTGAACAGATCAACTTCTGCTTCCCCAAATGTTTCCCAAATTCTCAGGACCACCTGAGGATGGAGTCTCCACTCTCCAGGGCGAATGCTCTGATGCGAGAGCAGATTGGTCCATAATTCAAACAGCCGGGAATGTGAACTGCATGGATAGATTTGAGATGTTTGTGACACCACAGAAGAATGCGGCACGTCAGATACAGCATTGGATGTGACTGTGTTCCCCCTTGGTGATTTATATAAGCCACCACTGACGTGTTGTCCGTCCGGACCAACACATGTCGATACTGGTGTTCTGGATGAAAAACTTTCAGAGCCAGAAATACTGCCCATAATGATGCTGGGATGGAGACCATATCTACGCCAAAGGAAGTCTTGCCCCCTACAACACTAGGGGGATATAGACATCCTCCAACATATTCTCTGGGCAAACACACCATAGGAGGAGAGCTGGAGGCCTGCAAAGCTTGCGCCGGTGGGAGATTCTCAAGCTCTCCATGCTCCGTGTCTGTGCTTGGTGCAATACTCACCTGTGTTCCTGCCGAAGTCACGGTGGGGGTGTCGCGAGAAGCTAGAGCCACGGTGGTGTCCCTCATGAAGACTGCCGCTCTGGAACATAGCGTCTTCATACTCAGGTTTTCTTAATGAGAGCACTGAGTATCTATGAACGACGCCTCCGTGTGGTCGCTGCCCAGGCATAAGTGGCAGCTGTCATGTCTGTCCTGTGGCTGGATGTTGCGTCTGCCGCACTGGAGGCATTTATGGTATCTCATACTTTAAAGGATGTGCGTTCCGTAAATGTTTACTCTTAGTTTTTGTTGCTGTGGGGGAAGACACTCACAGAACAATAATACTTGCAAAAATTATATTTGTTCGCTGGGCACCCAGGGAACAAAGATCTCCCGTTGATCCGCTTGGTAATATGAAAGAGAACTTCGTCCACTGAAACCGTGCTTTGCTAACAACGAAGGGCATGTAGAAAGATTCATTCTTGACTGTAAAAGGAGAAGGTTCTGACGAGCCTGATGAGGCAGGACCTCAAAAGACATCTGGTAATCAGAATTGGCATGAATGAAAAATATTCAGAGAGATCGGGGACTCAGGAGTGACCCCTACGCCGGGTTCACACATCCTCCGTGAGTGGGGCGTGAACGAGGCGTGAGCGGCACGTTTTTGTTTCGGCACCCATATTAACAGATGACACCGTTCACACTGCAAGTGTGAGTCGCGAGGTGACGCGTCCCAGAAGCGTCCCAGATGGAGCAGTGAGTGGATAGTTTCAGCGTTGAGCCTAATTTTACCATGCTGTTCACGCTGAGCTCAGTGGCTTTGGGTGCAGTACAATACTAAAATAATCAGGAGATTATTGAAAAGACACAAAAGCAAACCGAACCTATAGTACACTACAATTTATATGTCTGCATGCAAGTAAACTCAATAAATAACTAAATAAAGGAAAGAATTAATAAACTGCTGGACCTTTTGCCATTCTGTGTATATAGGTGAACAGTATAGACAACATTAACCAATCACAGCCAAGTGTGCTGATAAAGATGAAGTGCACATGACTGCCCCTGTTGTCCTTGAAGCAGCAATAACCTCAGCTTATTATCTTATTAAAGAAAAAAATTGGCGTAGGACCCCATAGATAACTTTAATTTCTACGCAGAGGCGCTGCTGATTCTTGTGGAAGAGACGCAGCCAATGTGAACGTCCAACGCGACCACCCTGCTCACGCCTCGCTCACGCCACCACTCACAGAGGATGTGTGAACCCGGCGCTAGTTGTCATTCGACGAAAGTGACGTTGAGTGACCGACTTGAAAAGGGAAATATGTTGTGATAGCTGGCTTGATATGTATTTCTATATTTCATATGTTAGCTAAAACACATAATTTTGCATCTTTGCACACCTCTCTGTCTCATCGCTTAAACAGGGCCGCTGCTGTGATCATGTGACTGACCTCTCAGAGAAAGGTGGGCGATTTTCGGATATTGAGAAACTGCAGTCTTATGAATCAGAGCTGAATCAGAGGTGAGCACAGCCCACTGGCCTTCCTGTCCTCAGCACACTGCCTTACTTCCTCTGAACATAATACACACTGCACTAACTCTCTCTCTCTCTTACTCTCTCTACTTATAATGTTAGTTATAAGTTTTGCACCGCAAATAGTTAAAATGTAGTTTTTGGTGATGATTTCTAACACTTTTAATTAAACAGGCTTTACAAAGTCTGCATTCAAATTTGACAAAGCATTCTATGCTGAAATGGGCATTCTTTAAAATTCAGCTTCTCTTTCCTAACATTGGGATCCTTTGGAAGGATATGTTGCCGTTTCAACAGATGGATCTGAGAGTTAAAATATGTTTTCATAGTACAGTTCTATATATCTTTTATGTTTTATTTTATTTTTATTTGAAACAATTTTAAAGGAAAATTCTATTTCTAATGATATGTCTGCTTTAAAGATTTTATTCTCCTTTTATGTAAGGCCTATTTTAGGCTAGACCTGCAGTAAAATCAGAACCTTAGTCATGGCAGGTCTGTACTGCTCTACTTTATGCACACTTTTCATAATTTCTCCTCCTACATCTGGTGCCTCTGCTGATTTTTCACATCTGTCTATCCATTATCCCATTGTCATTGAAATGTTGGATATATTTCCCTCTCTATTTGCACCTTGTCTATCTCCAGATCACCTGTCCTCTCCTCTGGGTGCCAGCACACAAATGACCCTCACTCCACCTGACATTGATCAACACCTGCGAATGTCATTTTCTCACTCATTCTCTCCATATAAATGACATTAATCTTTTGATTGGCTCACTACTCTGTAAGGTACTCTTCTTTTCATCTGTCTCCTATATTTCCTTGTGCGTTCTGTTCATTTGCACCGTTTCTGGTAAGAGTATCTCCTGTCTGCGTTTCTCATGTCACATCATGTCTTTGGTCTCATGAGAGATTCCAATATGCAGCTGTTTCAAATGCTCAGCATTAATGCCAATGGACTACTCTTCACTTCTCCTTTATGTTATATCACTCTTGTCATGCAATATCTGGTGTAGCCAGATACACTACATGACCAAAAGTATGTGGACAGCATACTTTGGCCTTTCTTATAATTCCTTTTTGTATTAATTATAATTACAATAATAATTCCATATGGGTGTGGTTTTTAGATTCCCACATACTTTTGGGCATGTAGTGTGTTTCTGATGTATGCTCATACTATTCCCTCACTCTTTTGCAGAGAGATAGTGGTCTTGGATGACCATTTTAACAAACAAATATAAATCAACATGCTGTTTTTGCAAAGTCATACCTCGTGTTGTGATTGTGACAGTCGCTCATGTGCTCAATTGAAAATATCCCCGCCCCCATAAATGTCACCCTTTAAAGTGAGTGCAAAAGAAACCACATCCTCTACAAACAAGAAAAGGGTGCAAAGAAATCGATAAATAGATAAAGCAATATCCTGTATGTGATGGGAACCAAATAGAGGAAGTTTTTATTTAAGAATGTGGTGGTGGATGCTGCTTCTTCATTTTTGCCTTTTTGCAATGTCACCTTGTCGCTGTAGACAGCTAAGTTTTTTAAACAGACTGGAAATGCATACTCAAGAGCAGATACAGATCAAGTCATTTTTATAGCACTTTTCACAATATACATCATATTTTAAGAGAGAGCTAGCACCAAGCGCAGCGCTATGCCATAAGTCATAAGCGCAAAGTCAATGGGCATGGCCATGAAGTCTTGGTTTTTTTGTGCAAGCAAATGCTATGTCGAGGTGCAAATGGGTTTGGCGAAATGGCATGCAAAGCGCTAACGGGTTAGGTCAAGTGCAGTTTCATTTGGAGGTTTTTCTTTGGTTATTGCAGTGTCTGCGTACTATTACATAGTCCATTCCCTCAAGCACCAGCAATATAAACAAAGACAGCACATTCATAAGAAGTTGGTAGTGTAAATGGCCTGTATGCAATGAATTCAAATAATAGAAATATGGACTTATATTATTTTGAGCATTAACTGTGTCCTTGTTAAATGGGACATGTACCTTTTATACGCATAGAAAATGTGGTTCAGGACATGGATGTAGGCTATGTTAAATTATAGAGAATGTAAGTATTATTAATCATTTTCATCTACTGACACACAAATCATGGCTAGTATTGACAGTGATTGTATCCGCACGCACTTCCAATAACAATACAAATTCGATCAAAAATACAATTTTAAATATAAACATAATAATAATAATAATTGAAAAATAAACCATGACCTACTGTATAGATAGTTTAACACAAACCTAATACATTTTTGTTTCATAGAAAGGCTATTGTCAGGGACATTATTTGATGTTCCACCATATTTGAAGAGTTTGGACATGAATTTTATTACCACCTGATGGTGGAATCTCCAAACTGCAAATGCAGTAACTAAATTTGGACTTTGCACTGAAAACAGACATGGAATTGAAACGTCTTAGCGCAGTGACCTATTTCTCAGGAAAATAGCGAATCGCACTTTACGCCACTTCATTACCATACAATACACCCACAGTTTGCACGCATACAACCACGGACAGCCCAAACACTACCACCCACAGACGAAAATTGCTCTTGAAATTGTGCTCTCACAAAAATTGGATAAGACGTAGCGCACGGTCGTAGCGCTGCGCTTTGCGTGCTTACGAAAATAGAGCCCATCATTTCAAAGCAACTTTTCAGAAAATCATACAGTAGTGTCATAATGTCTTAAGTCCCCGCTGAGCAGTTTAACAACATAAATAACATATTTGAAGACAAACCCTAAATAGATCTACAGTATATTTACAAGTATGCATTTGGCAGATGCTTTTATCCAAAGTCATTCATAATGCATTTAACTAAGTTATACATTTTATCTGGCTGTGCGTTCACTAGGAATCAAACCCATGCCATTGGCATTTCTAGTGCCATGCTCTACCGGTTGAGGAACAAAAGCTTGCATCTAATGCATAAATGTAAATGTTTATATGAACAGATCATATAAACAGGCATTTTTATTAACTTTTTTAGTGCTTTGCCTTCCATTTTTTTAGAGTAAATTTTATTAATCTGTAAAAAGTGAAATTTTGCTCTCATGAATTAACATTAAAATTATGGTGACTGCGTCTTCAGAATGTATTCAAGGATAAAAGACGGTAGTAATCATTATAACTGAAATGTCCTACTCTTCAAATTTCCCAGTGCACCAGATAAAAAGTACATTAATTTTTATTGAATTTAGTCTACTGTGGCCCTAAAAAGTGTTTGGACACTTAAAAATGTATGAATTGTATTAGATATCAACATTTTTTTTTTTTAGCTAGCACACTTTTCAAGCATAACATTTCGCAAAATGTTTTAAATGATAAAACAATAAATATACAGTACACTATTATCCTATCACATATCTCTATAAGTGTTAAATTATGATTAAAATGTATTTGGTCAAACTTACTGAAACATGTCTATAGTAACTGTGATGAACCACATCTATGGTTACTCTGCTAGGACACATGTGTTTTCTTTGGGAAACTGACTTCATTGCATCCACTTAAAATTACCATTTGGTTTAAAGTAATTGCAAAAATGGCAAGAAAAGTTAAGTTAATTCTATAAAAGAAGTCTAGCATCGTTTTTATGCAGATGCCACTTGGTTTATTTTTGTTTGTAACGCATTGAAATTCAACTAGGTGGTTTACAGTATGTGTCCATTTACTTTTTTGGGCCACTGTATGTTTTAGTTGTGTTAGAATTGTTCATTATTGTGCGATAGTTCCTGCTGGTTTTTTTCTGTAAGGTATAAACTAATTGGCAGATCTAGATGGTAAATTAATCTAAGAACGTTACACCAGAGGTTGAATCTCAGCAGCCATTTGAACATTAAAGAGTGCTATTTAGTATAGTCCAGGTCTCGCTGACCATCAGCTAACTAAAATAGCACAAGCATCCAAACACCATTTGCTGACAGGACAAAAACTTCAGTGTAACATTTTCTAATAATAAGCATGTTGCAGCATGACAGTTATTGCCACCTATATTAATAGTCTATATTGAGTTAAAAGAATGACACTATACGTAACATACTATACGTACTATACATAACGAAGTTACCTGTGTTTTGTGGCTCCAGGTGTGGTGATCAGATTTGTTTCTGTGAAGTCAGTGATTGCCTTCTTGCTCTTACACTTTGCCAGCAAGACTCTGTCCGATATAAATCTTTATCTATTTCCTCTTTTCTTCAGCCATAGAACCGGGTGCAAATGGGAAGTCTATGCTACGACCTTCTACAAATCCTTACAGAAATCTTAAACCTAGAAAGTAAGATGTTAGTTTTTATGCAAAAAATCCTGATGTAATGAAATATTGCATGATTATGTGGTTCTCAATTCTCAGTTTGTCATGTCATCTTGATGTCCATTATAGAGAAGATCTTTTGGCTTACTGTACAGTAAGTGTTCACATATTGTACTGTATGCATCCAAACTGTTGGGATTTTTTTATTTGCAAATTTTCCCTGTAGTAATTTCCATTTTCAATGTACAGGTATCCTCTATCTCTGTCCCACCCTCAGAAACACTTTTTAAAAATCTGCTTGTACACATGCTAAACAGGGCCAAGAATGGTCATCAGTAAGACCCCACAGTGTCAAGCACAGAAATGAGTCATCCGTGCCTCTGTTTACATGTATATGATTAAGAACCAACTTATATGTGCTGTCAGAGGAGGAGCACGATTTCATAGATTTTCATAACTTTCTTATAAATATGGAGGAGGCTGAATATCCACTTACTGTAGTGCTAAAAGATAATGACCCTGAAAATCATCAACCCCACCATCATTAATGTCATCAACATATCATCATCGCCAAGGCATTCTGAGAGGCTGATATTAGAGATTAATCAAGAGAAGAGAAGGCTATGTTTGACTTTATAAAAGCACTTACAGTAAATGTCAAATTTACAGTAAGAGTAAATACCAATCTACCTTTAATCTCCATTAATCTACAGCTGAGAACATTCAAATATATATGTATATATGGGCTTTTACCAAACTAAAATGTTTAAATAAAGCTGAAATTGTATGAGATAAAAGGTTTAATATATTAGGATATTTTGGATTTTCCGTTCATCTACTTGTTTGTCATATAACAAAAATTTTCAATGAAAACCTCTAACATAATATTATGTTTTTTCTGAGTAACAAATGAAGAATTTTCCAGTTCAGTGTCCCTGTGTGACTGTTAGTGGATATTGCATTTCAATATGTTTGTTATTATCTTTCAGGGTGTATTTTTTTCTTACTTATTGAATGTTCATTGAGTCATTATGTATTTCTGGCTGGTCTTGATGGAGGATGCTAAACCACATACTGTCCATATTAGCTAATGTTCTGCCCATTGGCTGCGGCTACTTAAAATGTCAAATGAGTCATCATTACTAATATGTCCTTAAATGTCATATTAGACATCTAATTTGGCCTTCTGTTTAACCTTTTGTGTTATTATGATGCCAAGTACCAGACCAAGTACCAAGAAGATTTATTAACAACTGACCACTACATTATTCTTCTTTTCAAATAAATACAAATATTAGTATTAATATATTTTTATAAACTGTGCCTATGTTAAAATTTAAGTAACTTACATAAAGTAACATTAAGTTGTATTAACACACTGTATATAGTATGCTATATATATATAAGTCTCAAGTGTTGCCATTTCATTGATTTACAGATGGATTTATAGATGGATTTCATTTATACTAAATACCAGCAATAAAACTACAAAGCACCATAACAGCTGAGTCACAAATATAGTGATGAACAGCAGCAGTTAACTAAAGTTCATATCATTATTTACCATATGTAATAAAAACTAACATTTTTGTTCATGGCTGCAAAAAACAAGACGTAAAATGCAGTGGAGGCGTCAGCATGGGCTGTGTCTAGAAGCCGGCTCCCTGGCAGCCTGCGAGAGTCTCATTCACTGCTACTAAGGTTAGGTTTAGGGTTAGATTTAGTGGTAGGGTTAAAGGGGTCATTTCATGTGAAATCAAATTTCCCTTGATATTTTGACATACAGTATAAGAGGTCATTATACTCAAAACTTTCTCTCCAGTTCGAAAAGAGCATATTGTTTCCACCTTGCAAAAACGACTCGTTTTGAAATCGGCCCCATAGTGACATCAAAATGTGAGGTTTATTTGAATATTCTCGCCTCCACAACGTACATAATGGTCACGGTGAACTGAAAGAGTGGCTGAGGTACTTCAGCTCTGAAAGTGGTACTATTGTTACTGTAGTTTGCTTTTAACAAACAAACAAAAATTAAGATGTCAAGTAAGGACCCCAGACTTCGTTGTGCTCTTGGTTGTGTAAAAACTGCATCTCTGCATAGCCTTCTGAAGGATCCCAACATTAGGAATGAGGACTAACCTTAGTTGAGCACATTTCTCTAAGGATTCTATTGAGAACCATTATGAATCAGGCTTTGCAAAGAAACTTATTTGAAAAATGGAGCAGTGCCAAATATATAGACACGATAGTAATGCTGGTGAGTAACAAATGTAATACTACTGTTTCATCTGTCTGTGTTTGTTTGATATGTAAGGAATTGTATGGTTAGATATTTTTATCACAAAATAAACTATGATCAGGACTTCAGCGCGAAGCGGATCACGCTTATTACACGGTTACTTACCAAAGATAATATGTTGCATAACTGCTCACGAAATATTGATGTGAGATTCAATTATTTTATTATATAAGAAGAATGCATAGCATGGAGTGCAATGAAAGACAGTGGTGAAGTAGACACTGGTGGCTGCCATCTTATCTATCTTGTATTTGCCAGGACGTCCTGTATTATGGTCGAAACGAACTCATCGGGACGTCCACTATACCGTATTTAAGCAGTGAAACAGTCGTGGGTGATCCCTGCCTTTATAAACTTATACGCTTCACATTTCTGCATTCAAACCCTCCAAAGATTGCCCCCATTCACTTCCATTGTAAGTGCTTCACTATAACCTAAAGTTTTGCCTTTTTATGCCACAAATGCTGTCGAATGAGATTAACTTGTATTGAACTGGGAATATTCCTTCAAAGGTTATTGCAACAACAAAAAATGGCTTAGAAAAGCACTAGCATCATTTGTTAGCAGATGCCTCTTGGTTTGATATTTTGTAATCAAATGCAGTTCATTTCAAATACTTTTTGGGCCACAGTATATTGTGTTTGTGGTTATTTCAGAACAGCTATGTGTTTTACACAAGACAGCCTTGCTGTTAACAAGATTATCAGTGGGGGTAAAAACCTTTAAAGAAAATAATGTTTGCTGTGAAATCTCAGTTCTCTAAACGTCCCTTTTCACGCCACCCTCACCTCTATCGCAACATTTCCTTTGTCCAAAAGTTTTGACAAGATCAAACTTACCCCACATTTTCAAAACCTGGTCACTTTGCTTTATTCTGATCAATGTGCTCTACGCTTCAACTCAGTGTCAGAGTAGTCAAGAGATAAAAAAAAGAAAAAAAAAAGGAAAAGGGAAGGAGGGGTGAATGGGGGGTCGGCTTACTTTTTTAGATGGCAATTGTATGTCTCTGTGGCTGCCTTACCTGTGTTGCTTTGATCATAGCTGAGCATGGCGTGGCGTTTGATTCCAGGACTACTTTGACAGCTCACAGGCTGGCAGAAGCCTTTCGGATGACTGGAGATCAGAGGAGACAGGCTGGAAAGCAGAAGTCCAGCTGAGTGAAGATCAGAAGAGGCACAACTTCAACCAGAGCTATTGTGAAGGAACATAATGACTTAGATAACTTTTCCCCCCATTTTTCTCGTGAAAACTTCCCCTTCAGAATTTTGACTTGCCCACTTAAAGGTCTGTGGGGCTTTGTCTATCTTTGACAAAAGAGGCATGTTTTTCTTTGTGCCTCATCCTGCAGAGCCAGATCCATTTAAAAACTATCACTCCTGTCTCAAGTCCTCTTGGTTTATTTAAGGACTGCTGGTTTAGTCTGGTTTACTAGCTTAAGACATACACACTAGACAAGAATATTATAACTGAAATATACTAAATAGCCCTGGTTATAGTTTTCGCTTAATGCAATTCAATCTCTGACTAGTTATTATACTTGCATGGGTAGGCCTTTATGAAATCTGCCTTTAGGGTTTTATTTTGGGGTTATATTGTTGTTGCTGTTGTTGTTTAATGTTTGTTGCGTTTCCTAAAATGTGCTTAAAATATTAATTCCATTCACAATTATTTCCTTGAAACTCCCTCCTGAACCTGTAATATATGTGACAGCAAAAACAATCCAGAGGGTTCCTGTAGTGTCATGTCTCCCTCTAGTGGTTGACATATGAACATTTTGCGCAGCACTGTAGATATTTTGTTTTAAACTATAGTAAGTAGGCAGCAAGTGGACTATCTCTTAACATACAAATATACATTGGTATAAAAAAAATAGAAATAAAAGAGTAAATTACAGTTTGTTTTATAACTGTATTTCTCTTAATATTTCTCTCAATTTCTCAAAGATATTCCAGGTTCAAAACATGTTAAGCTCAGTCGACAGCATTTGTGGCATAATGTTGATTACCACAAAGTAAAAATAAGTCTCATCCATCCATTTCTTAAAAAAAAAAAAAAAAAAAAAAAGTTACACTGAGGCACTTACAATGGAAGAGAATGGGGGCCATTTTTTGAGGATTTAAAGGTAGAAATGTGAAGATTATAATTTTATAAAAAGTACTTTAATGAAGCCTTCTTTTAAAACTAGTGTATTATTTAAGCTGTAACGTTGTTTAAAACATTGTTTTTTGCAGGATAACAGACTTTACGTTGCCATGACAACAAAGTATATAACCTTACCCAGAAAAGGATGTAAAGCGATTTTATCACAATAAAATCATGTAAACATGCATAGGCCTATTGTTTATGTGTTATGGCTATAGTTTTGAAACAGTGAGCATTTTAAAGTTTATGGCCTGGCCCCATTCACTTCCACTGGAAGTGCCTCACTGTAACCTATAGATTTTTTGCTGTTAATTGGGCTTAACTTGTATTGAACCCAGAATGTTCCTTTTTAATGTCTATAATGTACTTTCATATAATGTATTCAAAGTAGATAATGTACTCTGACTGATGAGGTTACTGGTTTTGTGTCTTTCTGAAGGTGTTTTTAGAGGAGATCTTGATGTGTCAATGCAAAAGCATTTAGGAGTTTTTGTCTGGTTTCTTTTCTACACAGAACATGACACAATTAATTAAAAAAAAACTATTTATTTGAATAAAAGCAATCATGCTTCACCAAATTTGATTTAAAAATTAAAAATAATTAATAAAACTCATAATGACTGTTCTCATGATTGTTCATACATTTGGTACAATACTTATATATTTTCCCCTGTAAAGGGTTCTAGCTTGGAATGAGTTGAAACTGAGGTAGACGTTGATCTGTGGGATCCTCCAGTTGTGGATAATGACTTATCTGCTCATCTGGAACCGATACTGTGCATCTCTGGACTAGTTTCCTGTACAAAAATAAATTATTTAGGGCTGGCGGCTATATAATATTAAACAAAAGCACTGCTACGTTTCGGCTCAGGAGATAAACTTTTGTCTTTTGTTCACGAAAGACTTGGTTTGAATCCCACAATGTTACGTTTCTTTTGTTGCATGTAACACAGCATCTCTAATAAAAAAGACAAGAGTCCTGAACTGTGAGGACATGAGGAACTTAATGATTAGGGTATAGCCCCCACCCCCAGAAATCCTCAGTTTAATTACCAATCTTATTTTCCAATCTCGAATTTCCTTTTTTCCTTATTTTGTAAATGATTTGTGACAAACCACCCAAAAAGAACCTGAATGTGCTAAGTTGCCAGTAGATGAGTGGTATAAGTGTAGTCCACTTGTTGGGAAAACCTAACCTGTTGATGCTCATTGTTCCCACCCATAGGCCTGACTTTAGTTTGCTTAAA
Source organism: Myxocyprinus asiaticus (assembly GCF_019703515.2). NCBI lineage: Eukaryota > Metazoa > Chordata > Actinopteri > Cypriniformes > Catostomidae > Myxocyprinus > Myxocyprinus asiaticus. Next base: position 25,654,215 of record NC_059388.1, on the reverse strand, counting down.
TAAGAATTTGTCAATTTGGCATGCACATCAACAGGTTTTTGAGTCCCAGTCAAGAAAAATTTGCTGATTTATTTATTTATTTATTTTTTGGGTAATTAATTTAGAGAAAACCTTAATGTATGTGTCACAGTGGCGTAAGCGCTAACCACTTGCACAGAAAACCTTGGTTATATTCCCATTGAAAACATGACAATTTACTTTAGTTTCTTTCAAACCTCCTAAAAATAACTTGAATAAGTGCAAGGGCCAGGGGCTTAGTGGTATATGCACAGTCCTTTTTCACATTGCTCTCCTAATTGAGACAACCCTCCTAAAAAAAATTGATGACTGGGATTTGAACCAAGGCTTTCCATATCAGAGGGCTGATATTACTGAGCCACAAGTACATCTGCACTTTTCTGCTTTTTTTTTTCTTGGGAACTTTGTCTCAGTCACTTACAAACATAATCGCTTTTACCAAGTGGGAATTAAAACCAGGATCCTAAATATAAGGACCACACATTCATACCACTGAGCCGCTGGAACTTCCACTCATTGTTGTGGTTTTTTGGGAGCTTTGTCTAATTATTTAAAAAAAATGTAATTTTCTATGGCTCAATCATTTACAAAGCAAATTTCTTCTTTTGAGGTTGGGATTTGAACCAAAGAATTCTGCACAAGAAGCTGTTATTTATACCACTGAACAACTGATGAGTTTAGCTGAGTTGGGAGGTTTGTCTCAAACATTTACAAACCAAAGAAATAAGGCAAAATTATGCTGGTTAGACTTGTAATTGAACTGTGTTTTCTGTGCAGGACCACACAACTGCTGAGACAAATGCACTTTTTCTTGCATGTTCTATTTTTAGGAGTTCTGTCTCAATCACTTACAAACTGTAGATATAAAGCAGTTTTTCTTTAACCACACTGGGATTCAAACAGGGATTCTCTATGCAATGACAGTGCATACCACTGAGCCACAGCCACTTCTGCTCAAACTCTACTTTTTTCTGTATTTGTCTCAATGAATCATGTACAAACTGAAAAAAACTTAAACAGGTTTTCCATGAGATTACTGAGATTCAAAACAAAGTTATCCAGTCAAAGACAACCATACTTTTACCACTGAAGCACTTTGTAGAGCTTTTGTTCTTCTGGTCTCAATTTTCAACCAAAACAGTTATAAACTAAAGAAGTGATTATTTCTTGGTTCAAATCCCAATGTAAACGTATGTTTTCTTTAGTCTTTTTGATTTGTAACTGAGACAAATCTCACAAAAGACATTTAGGAAATGTGTAAGTCCTAGTGGCTCAGAGGTGTAAGTGTGGTACTTTTGTATGGGAAACCTTGGTTTGGTTACCAATGAGAACTTCAGTTTTAAGTCAAAAAAACTGAGCTTTTTTCCTGTTTGTTAAAAGAAATGAGACAAAATCTCTGGGGGTAAAAAGCAACAAATGTGTGCATTGCAATGCCAGTGGTCCAGTGACATAAGTGCAGTCCACTTGGCATGGAAAACCATGTTTTGATTGTAAATCATTTAGACAAACCACCCAAAAAACTGAATATGTTAAGTTACCAGTGGCACATTTGAATAAGCATGATCTTCTTGTACTGAAAACCTTGGTTTGATTCCTAGTGTTATAATTTGTCTCAATGAATCACTTACAAACTGAAAAAAAAAAAATACAAATAAACAAGTTTTCCATGAAAGGGCTGAGATTTAAAACGAAGTTCTCCAGTCAAAGACACACTATTACTACTGAAGCACTTTGTAAAGCTTTTGTTCTTTGGGTCTCAATTTTCAAACAAAAGTTATGAACTAATTAACTAATTGAGGCAAACCTCCTAAAAACTTTGATGTCCCATAGAAGTCCAAGTAGCTCTGTGGTATGACTGTGCCTTCCTCATGGAAGGAGGTGTGGCACACCCTTGTTTGGAGCTTGGTTTGAATCCTGATTATGTCACTGAAAACATGCTTAAGTTTTTTTCATTTTGTAAGTGATTAATTGAGACAAAACTTCTAAACAAACAAGTGTTTGAGTGCAAGTGTCAGTGGCTCAGTTTCATGAGAGTTTCTTCCTTGTGTGCAGGATCCTATTTTGAATCAGGGCCTGGTCACAAAAATCTGCTTTTGATTGTTCTGCTTTAGCTTTATTCAGTTTGTTGGTGAATACTTGAGATAAAGTGTCTAGATAAAGAAGTGTTAGTGTGGAAGTGCCAGTGGCTCAGTGGTATGAGCATGTCTTCCTTGTGTGGAGGATCCCAGTTCAAACCTGGCCTGGTCATGGAAGCATGGTGGCTGAAGGGTTGTCTGATCAGCTGTGGAAGGCTGAGTGAGTGGGGGGGTCAAACAGCTGGGTGGCCCCCCCTGGACCTCCAACACAGTGTCCAGCTGTGGTTCTGCAGCTGGAAGAGAGAGAACAATAACTTAGGTTTTAAACTTACCCAAAAGGAGCTTAGATTTTAAAGTAATTGTTCTCCCAGCTGAAGAACCACTGTGTTAGAGGTCTTGGGGGGGGCACCCAGATGCTTGGCCCCACTATCACTTGCTTGCTCAGCCTTTCACAGCTGATCAGACATCCAGTTGGATGACCCACCATGCTTCCAAGACCAGGCCAGGTTTTGAACTGGGATCCTCCACACTAGGAGAACATGCTCATACCACTGAGCCACTGGCACTTCCACACTAACACTTCTTTATCTAGACACTTTATCTTGACTTGCCACCAAGAAGACGAAATTAAAGCAGAAGAATCAAAAGCAGATTTTAGTGACAAAGCCAGGATACAAACCAGGAAGGAGGACCCACTAATCCACTAGTACTTGAGCTTTGAAGGGTTTTTCAGGATTTTGGTCTTATTGTTTTTGACTGGGATAAAAAAATAAAAAAAAGTTCAAAAGTGTATGAACTTTCATCTCGAAATTGATGGGCATAGCATGGAGCATACCTCAAGTCACTAACTTAACAGTATGAAAGAAGTTGTATCAGAGGGTGTTTTTGAAACAGGAACACTCAGAGTTCATGGAGCAACACCCTACCTAAAGTGCCACTGAAATTATCATGTCAACAGTTCCTGTGTTGCATGAGACAAAAACTTAAAACATTGTGGGTTTCGAACCAAGACTTTCATGAGCAAAAATTGAATGTTTGTCTTCTGAGGCACTGAGTTTGGTCGGTTTCACATTGTGTCTTTGGAGGGTATGCTATGTTACATATGACCTAAGAAGCCTAAACATTGCCAGATTCAAACCAATAGTTTCATGTACAAAAGGTGACAGTTTATCTCCTAAGCTACTGAATTTGCATAAGGCTCAGTTCATGGTGCATGTACTTCTACCTCTGTGTCACAGCCAAAGGTGGATTTTTAGGAAAAATGGCCTTTAAGAGGCTTCAGATAAGCATGTGTCTGTTAAAGACTGGTAACAGGAGAGTGGTATGCTGGTGAATGCCAAACCTGACCTCCATATTTAAGGTCGCCAGTTCAATCATTTCCGGGGGGTTTTGCCACTTTTAGATGCTTCGGTTATGTTGGCATCTGGCTATATACTGAATTAGGCTGGTAGGGAGGGAGTGGGTGCCAAACTCGACTTGCATTTTTAAGGTTGTCTCTTTGATCTGTTAAGACTCCTTGGTTTATTTGTTTGTCTGGCTATATCAAATTTAGTCTGCAGGTAATAGGATAGTGGGCCCACTCCCAGTTTGCGTACCAAAAGTCTCAACCCTCACTGTTTCAGGGCGAGGAAGAGATGGGAAATGGACATTCAGCCAGACTTACAATCTAAAGTTTCCCAGTACAAATCCCATGAGCACCAATTCAATTCAGAGCAGAGGTCTATTGAGATGCTTTGAGCAAGTGTCTGTTCAAAACCAAATTTAGATGGTAGGGAGGAGTTGGGTGGTGAGATGATGGATTTTCAACCAAATATCATGAACCACATTTATTGTTCACCTTTTTTATGTTGGACAAAAAAAAATTTAAAAAAATAAAAATAAAAATACAAACATGTCTTGTACAGATGATTTTATTAGAGCATTACATAGGAGATCATACTGTATAAAAGGCTATAGTTGATCATTCATACTAAGGTATGCTCTTTTTCTTTCTTTTTTAACACCAACAACCTGAAATTGAAAAAGTGTGATCTGAAAGATTCCTCACTTTCCTTACACAAGCCCTGAGACTGAAACATTACGATATTAAAAAAATGTGCAAGCTTTGGGTAAGAAAACCATTATGCACATTAACCTGTTTGCTAAAGGTTTGATGAGTAGTTATACATTTGAAGACTAATTTTGCACAGAATGCTGCCAGCATTTGAGAAGGTTAAAATCCAGTGTTTTAACTAGCAATTTTCAGATCCTTGGCCACCAGCATTTCTGTGACGGGGTGCAATGCTCCACGGTGCTCCTTAAAAGTCTTCACTGCCTTGTCACTGTACTTAGGGAAGTTGTACACTTCCCTAAAAGAGAAGGGAAGAGAGAGAATGAGGTCAGCAAGGACTTGCATACCAAGAAAGCACCTATTTGCAACAACAACTGGATTCTTCAAAACAGAAGTGTGTATAAAGTCTCCTTGGCTGCAAACAAGCAAATGTTAGGCTGCTCATACAAACAAGTAAACTACAAAACTCCACTAGTCTGTAAAATCCTATTCCTTGTATTAATCTGTAGTGATCTCCCCACCTATGTACGTACGTACGTACGTACATACATACATACATAACACATAACAGACAACTTTTTTTCTGGTGAAATCATGAATTGTTAGAACAAACTGATGAATTTACTTAAAGAGGGGACGGGTGAATTTCATCCTGCCCTGTTCAGTAGCCATCTTAAGTGCCAGGGGAACGGCTTCCTCCCAGTGTGCCTTGACACACACACGCAACCATCTGTATAAACACATACGTGCAAAAAAAAAAAAAAAAAAATGTCTGATGTCTGCAGATGATCATTGACTGTTAATTTATTAGCATGACACTTCAAAGACAAATAATCAAAGGAAGTGTCCTGCTTACCTGAAGCGGACCTCTGCATTTTTAATACTGTTTAGCTGGTAAACCTCTTGCATCCTCTTCACGTGGGACAGAGGGAGGGGCTCCTGATGCAAGACAATACATATTGAGAAGACAGACATACATATTTCAAAACAACTTCTGCTTTCGGTACCTTAATAGCTTTTAAATTAGGGTAAAAAAAAAAATACTTAAACTTAGACACTTCAAACATTTTAAACAAATGGATTACTATCTGATTGCGTATGCACATCCCACTTACAACTGGCATAAACAAAAATGTCTCCGTCTAAAATAATAAAAAAAAAAAAAGAAACAGCCAAGTCTATGATGCAGCCAGTTACAACAAACCATTCAAGTCCATTTTTACTTTACATTCTCCTCCCAGCCCAGTAGTTGGCAATATGCACAAAGAATGCGAACTGCTAAAAACAAAAGAAGAATGTGAATGTGAAAGTGGAGGTTGATAATAAGGACTTAAATATTGCATGTTTCTCACCCATACTTATCAAATCGCTTCTGAAGATATAGAATTAATCACTGGAGTCTTATGGATTACTTTTATGCTGCCTTTATGTGCTTTTTGGAGCCACACCTCTCCTTATCAAGCCGCATGATTTGAGATATCATTCATGGACATAGCACAAACGGTGCATGACAAGGTATGTGCCAAAGCTTAATATTTAACATTAGGGATTTAACCCTAACGTTAAGTATGAGAAATAGTAATAGTGATGCTTCTCTTAGCAACTAATTTAGTACCTCTTGCAGTAGCAAAGCCATGAACTCAATGAGCTGAGGAGAGTTTAATTTCTTCACATCTGCCTCACTGAAACTTGCAAGGTCTCCTTCTTTTGCCTAAAGACAAACACATACAGAGAGAAAAAGGAAAAGAGAGTTTTGTCTCAGACTCAGCATAACTGAAATAAACTCTAACGTTGAAGCTCTGGTATTTTTTTTAAAAGAACAGCTTTTGCTCTTTAGAGAAAGCCTCACCTTTACCCATCTCTGACACAGAGAAGTGCAGGCGTCAGCCATTGTGGTGTCATACCTGTGCACAATGGCAAAGTTCAAGTTAGTTTTTCATTTACTTATAAATTGTCTTCCCAAATGAGGATGTCCGCAAATGTCCTTAGTGGCAGGTTTGGTCAGATTGAGCCAAATTTGTTCCCAAATTATAGCCAAGTAAACCTAAACACACACTAAACATGTGCTCACTTTGGTTTGATGGGAGGCATTCCTGGAGTGTGCATCCATGCATTCCAGTCCACTTTATTCAAGATGTCCACCTGACACAGATAAACAAAAAGAGCTCAGTTACACAGTAAACTGATCGTCAAGACAACCTGAAATTTGCTATATTGCACAAGGATTACAACAACTTCATGAACAGTTTCCAAATACGGAAGAACTGAACTGCACAGTGTAAAAATAATTCAGTAGGTGAACATTTTTTTGGTCCTACAAAAATCTCTAAACATTCTCTCTTAAAAAAAATAAAAATAAATAATAATAATTCTCTTAATATTTTTTTTTTTTTATCTCTTAACATTTTTTATCTCCATTTTCTCTCTTTTGCAAATGTTTTTTCTAAAAAAAATTGTCAAAAAAATGTTTTGTTGTCCTCAAGGAGGCATCACGTGAGAATAATAATTAGCATGCAGTACCAACCTCGGCCACCAGATGCCACTATCAGCAAGCATGATATCCTATGCTTACAAGGTGACAGATGACAGCTGTGGTACTTGATCTGTTTATTTATAGTCTGTATAATACTCTATCAAAAAATGTTTTACAAATATTAATCAAGGGAAAAAAAACATATCATGTTTGGGAGTCTACTAATACATGAAATACTAAAATTAAATTAATATACCTCAGGTTACATATGTTTCATATGGCATTCATTGTCAAGTGGGACAACGGGAGTGATTTCTGTTTGTTTAATGATATTCACCAGAGGGAATACTGATTCTTCTATTGATATTGTGCTATTTTAATTTGTTGACCCATGTAAACATGCACTAGACAGACATCTTCTACCATGGCGGTGCCTCTGGCTGCATTTTCAGTGCTGTGATTAAAGGGATGACTTGTGTTAGTGTTGCCCAAATCATTAAACTCTTTGGAGTGATGCGTCAGCTTCAACGGTACCACGGCACCGTGTCGAGTTAAAGGAATATGCAGAGCTGCTTGAGGAAAATGGTGTACTCTTCGTGTTCAAACAACATCCAACTGTCTGGTTGTCCCCTGGTCTGTGAAATGAGGGGAAGCACTGAGAAATTTGCATCTCTTAAATATAAAGCTTATAATGTAAAGGGCTACTGCACCAGAGATACAGTAGATTAGAGCAGAGTATGTCATTGGCACGAGTGGTTCTGTAACAAATGCACGAAAACAAAGCTTTAATCGCACCGTGGAAATATCATCCAGACAACCGGACGTTGTTTGAACACGAGTACACCATTTTCCTCAAGCAGCTCTGCATCTTCCTTTAACTCGACAAGGTGCTGTGGTACCGTTGAAGCTGACGCGTCACTCCAAAGAGTTTAATGATTTGGGCAACACTAACACAAGCCATCCCTTTAATCACAGCACTGAAAACACAGCGAGAGGCACCACAATGGTCAAAGACATCTATCTAACAGATGTATACATGGGCCAACAAATCAAAAAAGCACAATATCAATAGCAGCATTGATATTCCCGGTGGTGAATGTCCCACAACAAATGCCATTTGAAACCTGAGGTATATTCTTTTAACTATAGTATTTCATATATTAGTAGACTCTCAAACATTATGTTTCTTTCATTGATTAAGACTTGCAAAACATTCTCGTTAGAGTATTATAATAGAGTATTAAATACACTTTTAGAGGGAGAAAAAAATTGAGAAAATAAATTTTTTGAAAGAGAGAGAAAAGAAAATTAGAAAATAATTTGAGAAAAAAAAAGACAGAAAAAAAACATTTTAGAGAGAGAAAAAAAAAAAACATTTTGAGAGAGAAAAAACCAATTAGGACAGGTTCAGACACCTTAAAAAAAAAAAAAAAAAAAAAGTATTCAGTGGTTCAGGGCTTCCATATCCAAGAAACCTACTCTCAACAAGAAAAAATAAATCTGACTGGAAAACATCCTAAAAATTCCCATTTTTACTTAATTTGAAACTGAATTTCACAATTTCAGTTTAACTAGTGGCTTATTAGATTCTTACAGAGGATTAGATGAATCGTTTGAACTCATTGGTTCTGAATTATGATTATGAAATTCCATTAGCAATGCTCTACAATTATTTGACAAGAGTATTGCACGTGCTTTCCTTAATAATAATTTGTAAATGCGGGGCCTGGGTAGCTCAGTGGTAAAGACGCTGTGCTGAGTGACTCCAGCCAGGTCTCCTAAGCAACCAAATTGGCCCGGTTGCTAGGGAGGGTAGAGTCACATGGGGTAAACTCTTCGTGGTCGCTATAATGTGGTTCGTTCTCAGTGGGGCGCATGGTGAGTTGAGCGTGGATGCCGCGGTGGGTGGCATGAAGCCTCAACAAGTGCTATGTCTCCATGGCAACATGCTCAACAAGCCACATGATAAGATGCTTGGGTTGACAATCTCAGATGCGGAGGCAACTGGGATTCGTCCTCCACCACCCAGACTGAGGCAAATCACTACGTGACCACGAGGACTTAACTGGGAATTGGCCATTCCAAATTGGGGGGAAAATCCCAAAAAATAAATAAGAAAATAATAATAATTTGTAAATTTCCCAATTTTATTGTGCATATTACATGCATGTGTATATATTCATACACAGATTATATCAGTTCTCACCTTATCTTTGAAGTAAGTGAACAGATAGTTCTTCCATTCTTCTGTGGTCGCGCTGCCATAGGCAAACAGCTGAATGTAGGACTTCACAAAGCCCATGAAGACCTCTACAGTTCATACAAGAAAAGCGAAAGACTTATTTCATTTTATTTACAAAATAAAACAAAATGATGCCCCATGGGTATCAAAAAGCACTAGCAAATCTTAGCGATTCACTGACAGGTTTCCAGACACAAAGGTATTACACATGTGAACATGTGGTTTAGCCAAGTGGTAAAAGATCTGGGCTGGAAAACTAAAGGTTGTTGGTTCAAACCCCACAAGAGATGATCTGGGCTGAAGTCACATAACTTCAGGAGGGATGTACTGCAAGTTGCTTTGGATGAAAGCATAAATATAAGTACCTGGACCTCCCATGAGTTCCTCGAGATGATATAGCAGAGCGAATCCTTTCTCATAGGGCACACTGGAGAAAGCCTCATCCGTGTCCACCTCATGCAGATTTGGGACCAGGTTTGTCAGGACATTATTAGCTCCAAACTGTTGCACCTACAGTACAAAACAATAAAATAGTAACTTATTTAACAACTAAACTGCATCAGAAAATCTAAATAAAGATCTAACAATGGACATTCATATTTTTTTTTTTGTTTGTTTCTCATAACTGCATTATGTATACCTGCAATGACATGAAAAATTGTCTATATAACAGTGTAGTGTAGATAAATCTAGATTTATCAGGGTTTTAAAGCATAATTGAAAAGGCATATACACGTGCAAGTATGTTGTTTTTGTGTATGTGTGTGCTGATCTTACAGATTCCTGAAGCTCTTTCCATCCTCCTATGCCTTTAAACTGCCTGAGCTGTTCACTCTCCATGCACCTGGCGATCATTCTCTCAATATACACTGTATGACCCTCATTCAACCTGGAGACAGAGAATGAGCTTACTTGTTAAATATTAAAAGGGTCATATTATGGAAAACAGCACTTTTCTTGCTCTTCTGAAATAAAGAGTTAAATGTAGTATGTAGACAAGCTCTAACGTTCACAATGCAAAGCTCCCTCCCCAGGCCAGCTACATTACATTTCAACGCATAATTGTTTTTTCGCTACTTGGTTGCCCTGACGAACAACAGTGTGAACAATGCCTATACAATATGTTATGGTTAGCCATTCAACAGTGGTTGATTACATATGGAGGTCTTTAAGGTACAGTAGCAAAAACAGCCTGTTTAATTCTATGGGTTAGAGAACGGGTGAAATGGTCATGAAACAAAATTAACAAACTGTTTTTGGTGCAAGAAACCTTGATAAACCTTATAAGTGGACTTCAAGGAAAAAATGTAATGCTACAGAAGTAGAGAAAATTCCCCTTTAAGTGTCTTGGCCTCATTCCCACCCAGCATGCATCTTATATTTCATGCATATTGACCATTGCAACCAAGAGTACAGCGAAAGAGGTGGAGTCTGGGTGTCTCATTTGCACATTCAGTGAAAGCTCAATATGTGCGGACTGACCAGAAATGCTCCCAGGTCCTATTGGTCACCAGATTTCCTGTCCAGCTGTGAGAAATCTCATGAGCGATTACCTGCAGCAGGACAGATGCATGCAAAATAATGAGCATGGAGCAAATTCACATAAGCACAATATACAGTATCTGGTTTAGAACAAATAATATACTCTTCATGCACATCAACAGAATAATTGTTTTTAGCACTTCTTATAAATGCACACAGATAACTTACCCCAGCGAGGGACCGGTCTCCAGCCTGAAAAAGACAGAAATAAACAGAAGTTTATAACCACAGCTGATTATGCTTGATTGCGACCATAAACGTTAAAACTGCCATAATATGTCAAATTTGACATAATATGTCAAAACAATGTCTATATGGCGGCTTGAGTTGTTTCCAAGCGAGATTCAGTTGAAAAGAATGTGCATGAGAGTTGGATTATATGTACTACTGACCAGTACGGTTGGAGTGACAAATGTGAGGCAGGGGTTCTCCATGCCTCCGTATGGAAAAGATGGAGGCAGCACCAGTAAATCATACTGGCCCCACACGTATGGCCCGGCCAGATTCTCAGCCGTCTTTAACATGGTTTCAGTCTGAGGAAGAGAGAAAAGAGTGATATCTTTCTGTATATCTTGACACATATCTGAAAATGTCTACCATTTCATACTGATAAGCATCAGTGTGAAATGAGTCTCGAGCAAAGCACCATCTCACCTCTGAGAACTCAAAAGCGGCCTCATCAACATACTCCTTCTCAGACCAAACTCTGGACCGAGGACCGATTTCCCTGTAAACCATAAACAACATGACCATTAACACCTGAACTGGGAGGTGCAAACAGACAGCATTTTGTAAAACTAATTGACGAGAGGTTACAAAGGGGAAAATGAGTAGTGTAAAAGTAACTAGTTAAGAAGTTAATGGTTGCTGCAAGGTGTGATAGTCTACATTTACAATTATTCATTTAGCAAACCCCTTTATCCAAAGCGACATACACATGAGAAATACAACAGAAGCAATTCATCCTAAGGACGCAGTAATATGAGAAGTGCTGTAATACAAAGTTGCAAATTGCTCAGGGTAACACAAGTGGAGAGGAAGGTGAGAGACAGTGGTGAAAGAATGGAAATTTCTTTTTTTTTTTAAGAAGAAAGGCTTTTACTGCATAAGAAGGATTGGGTCAAGTGCTTGTGAAAGGGATGCGTCTTTAGATACTTCTTGAAGGTGGCTAGAGTATCAGCTGCTTGGGTGGGGTTTGGTAGGTCGTTCAACCAGCGAGGAACAGTTGAAGTAAAAGTCCAGGAAAGTGATTTTGTGCATTAGAGATGGCACCATGAGGAGTCGCTCACCAGCTGAATGTAAGCTTCTGGAGGGCACATGGACTTGAAGTAGTGAGTGTAGACAGGGGGGCATGGAACCGGTGGTTGTTCTGTAAGCGAGCATCATTGCCCTAAACTTGATACGAGCAACCATTGGCAGCGATGAAAAGAAGCATGACATGCACTCTCTTGGGCTTAATGAAAACCAATCGTGCCACTGCTTTCTGGATCAACTGCAGAGGTTTGACTGTACATGCAGGAAATACTGCCAGAAGAGCACTGCATTAGTCCAGTCTAGATATGACAAGAGCCTGGGCAAGGGGTTTTGTAGCATGCTCAGATAGGAAAGGTATGATCTTCCTAATGTTATATAGAGCAAATATGCATGATGGGGCTGTTCTTGCAATATGGATCGTAAAGTTCGACTGATCCTCAATCACAACCCCAAGATTTCTGGCTGTCCTGGATGGTGTAATTGTTGACGAGTCTAGTTGAATGATAAAGTTAAGATGAACTGGTGGGCTTGGTGGAACAACAAGAAGCTTCGTCTCCTAACTCAAACCTGTCTTAGAGAACCCTCAACACTACACATGTTTGGATTCAACTCATCAGCTCGTTAGTGGAGACTCCAAGACTTAAATTGGGTGTGTCTGAAAAGGGCGACATACAAAATGTGCAGTGATGAGGCAACTGCAGAACCAGTTTGAGAACCAATCCTAAGTAGTGTAAAATGTGAGTGAAAATTATCATGCAAACTGAATCCATGGTTACATGATGCATTAAAAGGGCCATATTTCGCATATTTTTGTAGCATTTTTTTTTAGTTATTTTTATTCATGTTTAATGTTAGTCTGGGTTTCTTAACATTAGGCCTTTTCACCCTTAAGATTAACAAGCCTGTTTTGTACCTTTAAGATTTCTGTATGTAAATGACCTCTGTTATGATTGCATATAAAATGAGTAGCAAAAACAACAAGTATATAAATGCTGAATACTAAATAGGCTTTAATACGTGACAATGTTCATGACAATTTTCTGAACTGACTTCTGAACTTTTAGTAAATCAAAATTGTATTTCAAAAGTACCAGAAAAATCTGGTTTTCCATGTTATGACCCTTTTAGAAAACATGATAAACTAAGTAAGAAATAAACTGAGACAGAGAAAAAGGTAAGGTAAGTATTAAGGAGATGAAAGATCACCTGCTTTCCAAATCACCAACTACAATGGCAATGAGGTAAGAGGGCATGGGGACCTGAAAGACAGAAAAGATGGAGCAATCTATGGTGTTTAAAGACAGAGAATGCTTCTGCCAAAAATATAAAATTTCACTGAGGAAGAGAAACCAACCGGCTGCCTGAAGCGATATAGAACTCTGCTGCTGTCGTTTGGATCCGGTTCCTGACCATCCCGCAATGCACTCATTAAAGCCACCAGCTCTCTGGGGACAGACACCTGAAATAAACACACAAACCAAACATATATTAATATATATATATTCAGTATATAAATAATATATTCAGTGCTCAGGCAGAACAACTGTCCATTTTAAGTAGTTTGTTGTTTTCGGTCGAGTTGCATTTAGATTGGAGTGTTTATCTTGGTGTAAACTTCGAGTGTGCAAATAGTAGTTTGTGTTACCTGCGCATAGTAAGTGTGCTTCACTGATGGAGTGTCCTGGCAGGGCACCATGGTCCTACAGTGAATGGCCTGTTTTAAGAAAACGTATAACATGACATTATCTCTCAGAGGCCAAATACCAAGTTGATTTTGTTTCAGTTCCACAATTGGAAAACAAAATCACACATGCACACACACACACAGTGTTGCCATTATAATGACTACATATTAACCCAAACCCTACCTGCAGCTAAGAAAGCAGACACTTTTAACAGTAGGAAAATGTGTACCCATGTTTATCAGAGATGGTGTTTGTGATAACTGTTGAGGTCTAAAGTGAAGTAGTTTGTGGATGAACTGAGCTCCTAATGGGAAGATTGTGCAACAGTGTGGTTTGTACTTCATGGTTGCATAAATTCTAATATCTCAAGGAAACTGCACTGCAACCACACATCTTAACACATATGCAAACAAGCACGCACAGACTGTAATTTTGAAAGGATCTTAAAAAATACCTGGCACTGGCTGAAAAGGTAGGGATGTTTCTTTCCAGCAGTCTGTGCAGGAGTCAGCCACTGCAGTGCTGTAGCACTAGGAGATGTCTCATATTCAATCTCCACAATCACGTGCTGCCCACTAAAAACACACGAAGACAATTCAAACAAAGCCTCAAACAAAGAGAAAAACAAAAAATGTAAACTTGTCTGCAAAAGTTGACGTGTTAACATCTAAAAATTCATTAAAAAGGGCAAAACTCTGTTTTTTTTTCTGTTTTTTTTTTCTGAATGCCTCAGACTGAAATAAATGTATCAAAACTGACATTTAACACTGACATTTTAACTAAATGTACAACACATTTCAAGACAAATAAAATATATATTTTAAAGAATGACATTTTGGTCCTTTTATCACCCAAAGCGATCGTATCCCTTCAAAAGACATGGATTAAAACCACTCATGTCATATGGATTACTTTTATGCTGCCTTTATGTCCTTTTTGGATCTTAAAATTTTGGACCCCATTGACTTGCACAAAAACACATCATACATCCTCCAAAATATATTTGTTTGTGTTCCGCAGAAGAAAAAATGATGTAATGAGTAAATTATGAAAGAATTATTATTTTTGGGTGAATTATTCCTTTACGGCAAATTCAACATCTAAGATTACGGTAATCACATTAATTCCCCCCAAAAAAATAAAAAAAATCATCGGATTATTGACGATAATTATTTTATCATTTGATAACTCTACAATTTTTTTTCTGACTACAGCTCATTATAAACACATACCGACTTCATCTCTCACCTTTTCTCGTGTTATACTGAATTCGTGTAATTGCTTTCACAAAAATATCAGAAAATATATTTCAGCCTTTAAACCTTCCAAACGCTGGCAACACTTGCTTCCATTGTAAGTACCATCTGCCAACATTTATGCAATAAATGTTTTTGATTCACTTGTATTGAACCTGGAACACCATTTTAATAGTTACTGACAGCAGTACTCAATGGTCCTAAAACCAACTTTCAGTACGCAACTCATGACAGCATGAAATCTGTTGCAGTACCGTGAGAGCTTAAAAGGCAGAGTGATCTCCAGAGGGGTTCCCTTAAATCTGTGCTGAGCCCCCAAAGCAAACTGAGCTGCCTGGCCATTGGCAAAAACCTTGAAGATCTTTAAGTCCTTGGAGTCCAGAGTCTAGAGAGAAGGAAAGAAAAGAATATGCATGAAACATTATGTCTAAAACATTAAGTTCATCTGTTATGGAAATTATTTCTAGCAACATTTAATGCAGTATCAAGAGTACTTAAGATAATGTTGTGGCATTCCTCATTTTAAAGTCATTGTGGATTAATAAATGAATCTAAATGAAAATGCAACCCCAGATGCTCCCATCAAAAGATGTTGATTTGTTGTTATTAGGTGTGAATACTAGGAATAATTACACATTAGAGAAAGTGTCTCTCTAATACAAATAAGAAATAAAAAGTTGCACAAGAAAATCTCAATTTATTGTCTATTACTTATTATGTATAATTGTAAACTGCACTGTTCCAGTCAGCAGGGGTGATTTCATTTGATAGTGCATATGATATAGTACATGTCACATTTTGTCCAAATAAATGGTTAACCCCTAAAGTGATAGCTGTGATCAAATTCTTAACATACTTGACTGCAATGTGCACCTACTAATATGCAAAGATATGAATGGAACTGGCAATTATAACTATCCAGTATTTCTCTGAAATCTTCTTGCCTACGTGTGCTAGTCTTTCAAGCTCAGGTAAAAAGTCCAGTAATGTGATCTGTCAGCTTCTGAAACCAAAGTTCAGATCAGGTGCAGTAAACCAGGTACACAGTCCATTAATAAATAGGACAATCAATGCAAAATGCATATGCAAATACTTTTGCAAAAGATGACATATCAATGCATTCATTTAATAAACAATAGGCTTTAAATGCAGTGAGAAGTCATCCACATCATAACTATATCAAGTTCAGGTAAATATGTAACCCAGTCCTGATCTAATGTTGAAACTGCCGTTACTGTTTTACTGTATCACTTTCACATCAATCAAAATAAAAGTAATAAAAAAAACACACTGCACTTTGAATCTTGTTTATCCACATGTATGTACATGTACTGGAATGAAACAGAAAAGCATGCACACTGACAGCATTTATGAATCAAGTGAAAACTATACCAGAGAAGAGAATTTATCTTCCAGAACTTCCACAGTCAGTGCGACCTTCCCTTTGAGCACATGCCTGTCGAAATCCACATGATATGTCAGATTTAAGTGCTTGGTAGTGCACTTTGATGAAGAAGAGAAGGAGCTCGGGTCTGAAACAGGAGCCATGGTTTAGAGACAGAGACTAGTCGCCTCGCGCTGCGCCTGGATTTTTAACGCAGAGTCACGTGACACCGGCCGGTACGTTGCATTGTGGGAATTATAGTTTTTCATCTGATCTGCAAAAACGATTAATTACTGCCCTCTTGCGGCTGAGGGTGTTTTCAAAGCGGAAATAACTTTGTCTGTTGTCGGTATCCTTTCTCACTCACTGATATATTTAATCACTCCAATACAATTTAGCTTTAGGTTTTTGTGTTTCTGATATTGTGTTGAATGTTTTTTATGTACATTTATTTTTAGTATTTTGAGTGTCTAAAATGGCTCTAAAATGAACTTTTATTAGGACATCATGCCTATATTGTTATTATTATTATTGTAATAATAATAATAATAACAGAAAAGTGGAAGTTGAGTAAAAGTTAAACTGCTCATCATGTCACCTTCACCATCTAACCACTTTTTACTCTTTTCTGTAGTTCAGTAGTCCTGCATTGTGACACATTATTTTATTTTATTTTTTATTTTTTATGAAAAATATTCACTGTAGTTTCTCTGCTAATTTGTGCTCATAAAACTGCACATATAATAATTATACAATAATTAGAAAAATACAAATGTTTAAAATGGTTTTAGATTAACTGGCCAAGTACTGAATAATCAATTGAAAATCAAGATTCAATACGGAAAATTATAATATTCCATATTTTACTAAGGAATGCTTGTATTTTAGCTATCAAAATTAGATGCACAAGCCAAGCACATGCAATGCCTTCTCCCTCCACTAGAGGGCGTTTTATTGGCGCAGGTTGTAATGCCTTCTTTCTCCACTAGATGGCGTTTTATTGGCGCTTGTTGTAATGACTTATTTTTCCACTAGATGGCGTTTTATTGGCGCTTGTTTTAATGCCTTCTCTCTCCACTAGTGGGCGTTTTACTGGCGCTTGTTGTAATGCCTTCTCTCTCCACTAGAAGGCGTTTTACTGGTGCTTGTTGTAATGCCTTCTCTCTCCACTAGAAGGCGTTTTACTGGCGCTTGTTGTAATGCCTTCTCTCTCCACTAGATGGCGTTTTAAAGGTGCTTGTTGTAATGCTATTTCTCGCCACAAGAGGGCAGAAAACGAGAAGAAATGGTAAACTGGAAACAATTGCTGAGAATTACAGTTTTTCTGAATTGCCAAAACACATTTCTTGAAACCTTCACCCATTTTCTCACAACTTTAAACACAAAACCAAGTCTTCAAACTGCATTCACAAAACCCTTCTGACAAAATCAAACAATCGCCCCAAAACCATTTAATCTGGGCTCAAAATCAAACAGTGCTACACAGCATACACACAGCAAGTCGATATGTAAACACTACAGAGCATTCATTGGACACAACATAATTTTTTTTTTGTTTTTTTTGTTTTTTTTTAATGGAGAACACAGCGTGCAGGGCATGTAGTTACAGACATTTTTTTTTTTTTTTTTTTTTTTTTTTGTATTTAGAAATCGCATTTTGCAATTACTGTCAAAAAAACTATAGTTATCACAACTTACAGTATTACAGTGAATATACCGTATACTGTAAGTACTGCAAGTAATACAGTAGTGAATGTCTGTATATTCAACACTTGCATACTGTAAAAATACAGTAGTCCAACTCAAAAACCCCAAAGAACAAAGAACACTAAATGAAACACATATTACAGTACACTCAAAAATGTTGTGCAACTGCAAAATCAAAGTCAATGAGAGATTACAGTAATTCAGCCTCAGCATCACGTTTTCACATCATTAGAAACTAGTCTGAACAACTTTGAGTCGTTGTGTGTAAACGATGACAACTGCTGCCGGTGTTTACCGTGTTGCAGCACAAGTGCATCACAGTGCGAAATGTGTTTTAGTGAGTGAGAATGTGTGTTTAGAGTTTTGCCAAAAGAGTTGACAAATGTGTTTAGGCCACTGAGCGGGTATAGTGGGTATAGGGTATAGTGTTTTAAAATTCAGAAAACTGTAATTGATTGCATATGTTCCCTCAAAAAAAAGTGTTGCAAGTGGACACATTTAAGCCTATCATTAATATTAGAACTCATTTAAATCATAAACACAAAATAAAACAGAATTTGTGCTGATGCGAACAAATTGTTAGTCAGTGTGTGTGTGTGTGTGTGTGTGTGTGTGTGTGTGTTTGAAGGATACAGCTTCCTGTCAGTGGATATCCCTCCAGGAAATCGGAAGATGGTTCCACCCAACTGAGCCCCATGTCACTCATAAAATAAAAAGTTGCTGTCCATTTATTGATTTATTGGAATGAAACATGTTAAAGACCAACCTAAAATGGATTATAACTTTATTACCATCCCACAATTGCATTAAAGCAATTCTGTTCATTATGATTTACTGCATCCTGCCAATAAGTTGTTTGTAGCTAAGCAATTATCACATGAAAATCAAATTAATTGTAACTATAAGTCACATTAATTGTAACAGATTTTTATCTAACTTTATATTTATTTAAGTTTTTTAATTAAGGTAATTATAATTACTAGACTCACCCAAACCAGTGTTATTATAGTTAACGAAAACGAAAACTAACTAAAATCATTTTCGTTAACTAAAATAAAATGCTTTTTCAGAACTCCAAAACTAACTAATTTCGAATTCATTTTATTTTTAGTTTTCGACATAATATGGTGAATATGGGCAAAGTGGGACAATTTAGGAAATATTTATTTTCTTGACACTTTGAATTATGATCCAAACGACACATAACCTAACATTATACCTTTGAAGAAAGCTTAGGATGTCTTCTACCTTTGTCATAGAAAAAAATTAAGAAATATCTAATACTGGGAAGAACCTTTGAAGATCCTCTTTTGACAAAATCCCAGATGTGTTTAAGCAGCAGGGCCTACTGGTAAAGTGGGATAGAGGAAAAATGATTCTCTGAAAAAAAATAAAAATAATAATAATAATAAAAATAAATATATATATATATATATATATATATATATATATATATATATATATATATATATATATATATATATACATACACACATATACATATATATACACACACACACACACACACACACACACACTTTCACATCATAACATTAAGTTAACTTTTACTTGTTTATAAGCTTAACTTGATTCACCTCAAATTTCTTTCATTTTCTTTACCATTGCTTTTCCCACTGCAGTGTGTTTATTAAATGAGCTCTGCCTCACATTCCAAAGTAAGATCATCAATTTTAAACCATAAAAAGATAAAGGGATAGTTGACCCAAAAGTTAAAACTGTCTTATCATTTACTCGCCCTCATGCCATCCCAGATGTATAAGACTTTCTTTTATCAGCTGAACACAAATGAAGATTTTTAGAAGAATAAATCAGCTTTGTTGGTCCATACAATGCAAGTAAATGGGGTCTAAAACTTTGAAGCTCTAAAAAGCACATAAATGCAGCATAAAAGTCATCCATAAGGATCTAATCTGTTTTGAGTGAGAACAGACCAAAATATAACTCCTTTTTCACTGTACATCTTGCAATTGCAGTCTACAGGAACAATCATGATTTCAAGCTCGATTACACTTAGTTCAGTTCACAGAGTGCTAGATGGTGCTTGGAAATATAAGTGAGCTTGAAATCATGATTGCCAAGGAGACTGCTGATGTTAATATTTACAGTACAAAAATATTTTCATATTAAATATGTATCTGTTTCTTACCCACACCTATCATATCACTTCTAAAGGCATGGATTAAACAACTGCCGTCTTATGCAGAACTTTTATGCTGCCTTTATGTGCTTTTTGGAGCTTCAAAGTTTTGTCCCCTATTCACTTGAATTGTATGGACCTACAGAGCTGAAATATTCTTCTAAAAACCTTCACACAAAAGAAAGAAAGTCATACACATCTGGGATGGCATGAGGGTTAGTAAATGATGAGAGAACTTAAATGTTCTGGGGTGCACTATCCCTTTAATTGTATACTCCCCAAATATTAGTTTAGTAATGATTTATAATCATTTAATAAAATACATATGGATACAGTGTGGATCAAGGTTAAATGCCTTTTGTCACTTTGCCCATATTCGACCTATATTATCAAATTTGCAACATTTACAATCCACATTAAACATGAAAATACCACTAGATAGACGTAACACAAGAATGCCCAGAGAAACGTAATGATGTTAGACTTTTTAAATTACACCATTAAACGATCAGCTTTGGCAGCCATAAAAAATACTCAAACTAAAATAAAAACTAACTAAACTAAAAAAATAAATAAAACAATAAATAAAAATTACACTGAGAAAACGAAAACGAAACTAAAACTAAAAGACAAACTGTGAAAACTAACGAAAATTAAACTAAATTGTAATAACAAATTAAATATAAAATAGAAATAAAAACTAAATTAAAAATCCAAAACTATAATAACACTGCGCCAAACCCTAACCAGCCACATAAATACAACTTTGGGGTATTTTTAGAAGATGAACAAAGGCATTCTCTTTATCCACAAACGCAGGTTTTTTCCAGATTTAGTAAAATTTTTAGAACATTTTACAGCAATTTGGTCCCGTAAGTGGTCAGAAACGCACACCCACACAAACAAAATGTGTGTGTGGAGGAAGGAACCCGGACTCCTCCAGGCGGGTCCCGGACAGGAAGGGGGTGACGTCAGTGTACTCCGCTCACAGCAGATTCAGGTTACATTATATTACCGTGTGCGCGCGTCCGCATCCGCGTGCGCGTGTTCTTGAATGTCGCGCATCCGTGGATGGTGGCTGGAGGAGGAAAAGCGTGTTTACTCAGACGGGCCGAGTGCCTAAGGAATAGCGTGCGGCGAGAGGAAGTGAGCCGGCTCACTGTCTGCCTGCACCAACTTCCTGCTCAGAGAGAGAGAGAGAGAGAGAGAGAGAGAGAGAGAGAGAGAGAGAGACCGAGAGAGAGAAAACAGTCGGGATCCCATTACAGTCCGACTGCGATCTGCCGAGACAGCCGACAGCATGGAAAAACAGCGCATTATACGGAATTCTTTTTAGAAAAGTGAAAAAGGAACCAAAAAACGCCCGACCAATACGCACAGGTATGTGAATTATGCGTCCGTGCTTTCTGAATGTTTTATACATGTTATTACATGTTTACAAATATAAATGTACTTGTTAATAACATTAAAAAGAAGAACGCTTCCAAAGTACAGGAGTGAAACTTGATATCCCAAAAAGTCGGTCATCACAATAGACCTATCCAAATGAACCAGCTGTTTGAAAGTCTTATACAATTATACAGGTAACATACATAACTTAATAGGTACAAAAATAAAAGAGTCTCTTCTATCAATAATAAAGACACAAGACACACCAGAAGTGTCCACCGTTCCCGTTACTTACGCGCAAGTTACGCACTATTAACTTACGCACGACTGATGAAAGTTTGGATACCTGTTGAGCTCCTGATCTTATATTATATATGTCATAAACATTTGGCGATTGTACATTTAAAATCAATGTTGCTTGACAAGCAAGGCTCAAATTTGGCTCCTGGCTCTTTAAATGCACTAGTAGAGTTTCTGGTTTGTCTGGAAACAGCAGCAGACTAATTGCCATGAGTTTCCGGATTGAAACTGGCAGCAGACAGCATCTTGAAAATGAGTCATTGGGGCAAACAAAGAAACTTCAGTTCAGTATTAGAGCTGATGGTATTCATGTATCTGGATTGGGGAAGATCAATATTTTGGGGCGATATACAGCGGCCCCAAAAAGTATTTGGACAATGTTTGAATGTCACTGCGTTAGATAACAAAATATCAAACCAAGTGGCATCTGCAATCAAATGATGCTAGGCTTTTTCTCAGAACTAACTTCACTTTTCTGAGCCATTTTGCAATTACTTTTAACCAAGTCTGGTCCCTTCAAGTTCACACAGGTGTCCAAGCAGAGTAACCACAGGTGTATAGTTCATCACTATGGACATGTTCCACTAACATCTGACAACCAGATGTGTTCAAATCCTATTTGTCATATTTTCTTAACAGTATATCTGTTGTTTTATTATTTAAAATCTAAATGTTTTGCTTGAAGTGTGCTCAACCTACTGCATTAATATTCATATTTTGCAATACTTTTTGGAGCCACTGTATAGAACAGAACATCCCCAGATCTGTCTGTGTAATTTAAAGCACTGTAGCTCTCTCTGGAGAGATGTGGTCGTGGAGAGAAATCCTTCACGGTTCTCTCTCCATCTCCTTTGCCGGATCTCCCTGAATTTTCCACTGCTACAGTCTGTGCACAGGAAGAGCGCACATTTAGTCATGGCGTAGTAATGTCTGCGCACACCAACTAATCTCATTCCGAGTTTCCACTGGAGCTACAATGGAGAGGTTTGTGCGCGCAACGGCAAGTTTGGCTTTTAAAAGCTGCCCGGGGGCCATTCAAAACACTGTGCCGCGGGTTTTGCTTTCCAAACTGTCCCTGCATGTCTGTTGCATGAGTCTAGAAGGGTGTGAGCGTGTCACTACTAAGCGTTCCTCACTACTCACCTGAGAGATCCTCCTGTTTCTCCACCCATACCTGCACACACACTAGCACACAAATGTCCAAAACCTTAAAAAAGACAGCCTCATCGGGGAGTATCTGGAGGCAAAAAGGTATCAAGACGCATTGGAAGCTTGTCTAAAGCAGTTCCCTTAAGAGATGCCATCATACAAAAACTTCTGTCTGCAAAGCCCTTGATGCCTTCTGGTCACAGGCACATATGTAATTAGGTAATAATTAGTTTTTTCCTCCTGTATGGTTAGATTGTTTGAGTAGATTTGCAGGTATGCAGGTTTCTTGGTGTTTTCCAGTGACATTGTTTGGAGATGAGTTTCAATACACTAACTCAATTCGTTTTAAGCTTGTGGTAGTGAGACTGTGTCCTTATATAAGAGACCGCTCTTATGCAGAGAGATGCAGTTCTCTGCTAAAGGGGATCTGAGACAATGGCCTGCTGTATTTCCTGATGCCCTGTGTCTGTACAGAGAGACAGAGAGAGTAAATAGAGAGCTTCTTCCTGGTACTAATAGTAATAGCATTTATAGTGGCATAAGTTTGGACACTGTTGCCTCAACTGAAGAAGTTTAAAAACATTGTGCTGCATTATTATTACAGATGCACAATATATCAAAGATCTGATTAGTTTGGGCCATTGGTGGCATTTTTTAAATGATCATCTTCTACATTGATTATGAATGTGATCCATGCCAGACAGCAGCACTGTAAGAACACAGCCAAGGCAGTGCTATGTTTAAGATGACTCTATAGTGTGTCTTTTTTAGTGCGCACTATCTATTATTAATTTGTGTGTCATGAGACGGAGGTCATTCTTCCGGTGAAAGATTCAGTGTTCTGTTCACTTTAAGTGCCTAAATGCAGTTTTTAGTCCAGCTGTCTTATACTGGCTTTGGATTCAAACTGTTTTAATGCACTATTGCTGTCATTGCTTACCTTGAGAAATACAGACAAAAATAATTTGATTGGTTGTGTCAGAGTTAGGGCAGGACTTCTGTCATTCGTTTGCAAATGCAAATTGCATTTGTACACAGCAACGGCGAGCTTAAAAAGGAAACATGTTTTTCCTCTTGCAATAATCCAACAATGACTTTTACAGCCACGTTCCATGCAGGCACGTCTCCAAACAGCCAAGAGGTTTTGTAATCAGGGGGGCTGTTCTCACTCCCCATGTTTATTCCCTTTGATTAGGGCGGTAAATCAGGTCACCTATGAGTCATGATTATTCTTCAGGATGTCACATCGACATTTAGTCCATATGGGCAAGAGAGAGGGAGAGTGTGTGTGTGGGGTGGGGGGGGGGGGGGATGTTGGTGCCAGCACAAAAAAGAAGAGGAAACCTCCCATTTGTGCTGTGTCCGTGTGGTCCCCGCGTTCCTCCCTGCAGCAGGAATTCCTACCTTTCAGTTTGGGATCGGCATTCCCATGAAGACGCCCTTCAAAGGAGAATTGGAGGAAGTCCTGATATAGACAGTTTTACGGTCCTTTAACACAGATGCTCAACTAAGAGGATGCTGTAGCAGGAAATGATTTTATTTCGCTTCTTTGGGGATTTGAAAAAAAAAAAAAAAAACATAGGGAGAGTACATTTGTGTGTGTGTTCACCCATGATGTACTATAGGTGAGTTATGGTTGTTCTACCAATAAAGTAGATAGGAGTAGAGGTAAAAATATGTATGTATTATGAGATATACAGTACATATGTAGAACAGTAATTGACGTGAATGAGTGTGTGTGTGTGTATCTGCACAGAACTTCCTGATAAATATCTGCAGTCTGTATTGGCTGTGTTTTTGGGGCACATCCTCCTTTGTCACCAGTCACCACAGGTCTGGCCTGAGTGTATCTGGCTGTTTGTGTCTCTTACACTCGATCTGTCTGAGTTTCCAACCATAAACTTATAAGACTTATAAAATGATGGTTTTTAGAACAAAAATGGTCAAGAACATGTTGGTGGTCATCTTTCGCCCCATAATCAAGTGGAAAAATAAGATATTCAGGGTTCCCACAGTCATGGAAAAACTAGAAATATCAGGGAATTTTTAAATTATGCTTTCCAGGTCTGGTAAGATGTTGTGTTTACAAAAAAAGTGTAAAAATCTGCATTCAGCAATCACAATCACCTGGAAAGGTCATGGAATAAAGTGGAACTAAAATTATATTAAATAGTAAAGTACATTTGTAAAATATAATTGCAAGTGTACATCATGGTAGTAGGCTATTTGTTGTACTGAGTGTAATTTATGTTGATTTTAATTAAAAAAAAAAAAAAAAAAAAAAAAAAACAGGATTTTCATTATTGTACTATAGTAATGAGAATGTTTTTCATGTTGCAGTAATGTGAATTTGAGGCTAAATGTGCTTTGTAAATTGTCATGAAAATAATTGTCAAAATAATTTTTTTTTTTTTTAATTTCTTTATGTAAAAACTAATTTACTATTTTTGTTTTGATTTTCTGGTGAAATATGACCCAAAAATTTCTTCGTGAGATTCACCCAAAAAGAAAAAAATCTTAAATTATCAAGAACCCCTAAAAGCAGACAACATGGCGTTGATTGCATCTAGGGCTGTGTCGATACAATCAAATATCGACATATCGCTATAATAAAAATAAAGCTAAAATGTCACCAAAATGATGAAAAACGAATGATAAAATTTTATTTGTAAAATTGATATGTCCGTAATTTAACAAGTAAGGAGGTCCCCTGCATAATGAATAACAGCATTAGCTGAAAGAGAATTTCTTTCTTACTGTATGTAAGCAAAATGGACATTATAAGTGAACTATACCCAAATTAATTGAAATTAAAAGTGAAATCAAACCATGATATCGTGATGTATCGCGATATATCAAATCATGACGTGTATCGCAATACGTATCGTATCGTGAGGTGACTGGCGATACCCAGCCCTAATAGCAACCTCTCCTGATTGGCTTTGGCATCAAAAATTATTTCTCATCTGCTCTTTTAGACATCAGTCCTGGGCAGTCATTCTCTCAATCCCTCGATGTCTCCCAGAGCTGTCAGTTTGATGAGCGAAACTGTGGTAAATACACTTGCTGGTGAAAGTGTGAGCTTATGCTTCATTGTCAGAATATGACAGAGACTTTCCCAAAATAAGCCAGACTGCAATCAGGGAGTTCCTCTTGGCCTATAAAACATGTTCCCTGTCAGTGCTATCCACACTAGTGAGTTAGCCGATGACTTTTCCCCCATCTTCTACTGTTGTCTTTTTCTTTCCCTCCATCCAGTGCTCCATCTCAGGGGAGTTCTTGCTCAGACAGCAGGAAGGTTGCACTAAATGCCAGCCCACCCTGTTTGACTGACTTACAATTACCAAAGGGCATGATGTAATGCTAGTTATAACCAATGAGTGTGCTCAAATATTTAAACACACATTTGACAGCTTTGAATTTTGGTTTTCTCATGTCTATAAAAAGCTGTCAGTCCTCAACCTGAGGTCTGTTCTGTCCTCCACTCAGGTTTTCCTGCTCTCTCTCTTCTACAAACCCACGTTCCATGTCTCAGCAGCATTTTTCATTTTAGCCAGTGACGGAGTGGAAGAGTACAGCAAGGTTAAGTGTTTGGCTCATGGGCATGACGACAGTGGGCACAGGTAGATTTAAACCAGGGTCTGCTTATACTGCAGGGCTTTAAATATTGAACCACTGAGCCTTCCTGTTGGAGTCAATCCCAGATCCCATGCATGAAGGAACTTACTTCTAAAACCCTGGTTGATTGGAGTGGTGACTTTGATGTCTACATCTGTGTGTGCTGGAGAAAAATGGTAAGGTTTTTTTGGTAAATAACTTTTATAGTACTCAAATCTTCTCAAAGGTATACAGGTCACAGATTTATAAGGGCTTTGGTTATCTATAAGGTTTCTTGGTGTACACTGGAATGTGAGTAGATAGCTTTGTGGACACTGTGTTTCATGTGATTGTGGCTTCCTGTCTGTGTCCGATCTCAAACAGTGCATGAGAATAAAGTACACTTTTATGCAGTTTACTACAGTTCTCTGGTCAGAAACTCATTCACAAAACTGGACTGTCTGTCTGTCCTTATCTTCAAGATGGGCTGTTAGCCAGTGAGTGTGTAAAATGTGTATGTCTACACATGGGTGTGTTAGACTACTTTTGTCAGTATTAGGGCATGATAATGACTGTGATATTCATAGTTTGACTGTGAGTGATATTCATGGTTTAAGCAGCAGAAAACATTAAGGGAAGTGTTTGACTTCATGTTATTTTTCTACCATGTTATTCTGAAACAGCAGGCATTTGTTTTATAAAACTGAGTACTCACCAGCTCAGATCTAGATTTGTTTTGTGTGTGTGTGTGCGTGTGTGTGTGGGTACTGTAGTAGTAGTTACAACCCAATTCCAAAAAAGTCTGGACAGTATGAAAAATGCTAATAAAAATAAAAAGGAGTGATTTGTAAATTATATTCACGCTTTGCTTTATTGAAAGCACTACAACTACACATATTATATTTTTCCTTGTGAATTTCATTGTTTTTTGAAAATGTACAGTAATTTCAAATCAGATGATTGTAACATGCTCCACTGGGGCAATTTAAGGCAAATAACAATTTGACAAGTTGAAATAACAAGGTGGTGTGAAACAGGAGATGTTAAACAGGTGAAGCAATTGTGTCATAGTATATAAGGAGCCTCCAAAAACAGCCTAGTCCTTCAAGAGCAATGATCGTTCAAGACTTGTCAATTTGCCAACAGATGCTTCAGAAAATAATCCAGCACAGAACAATGTTCCCCGAAGACAAACTGGAAGGATTTTGGGCGATTCAGTGCACAATATATTTAAAAGATTCAAGGAATCTGGCCAAATCTCAGTGCGTAAAGGGCAAGACAAAAACCACTTCTGAATGCACATGATCTCCGATCACTCAGACGTCACTGTCTTAAAAAATTTCATTCATCTGTAACGGATATCATGAACATGGGCTTGGGTAAACCTTTGTTAGTTAACACCACTTCCCACTGCATACACAGATGCAAGTTAAGTCTTTACTATGCAAAGCAGAAGCCATACATCAACACTGTCCAGAAGCGCTGCCGACTTCTCTGGGCTCGGTCTCATCTTAGATGGAAAGTAGAACAGTGGAACCATGTTTTTTGGTCCAACGAGTCCAGATTTCAAATAGTTTTTGAAAAACACAGCCATCGTGTTCTCCGGGCCAAAGAGGAAAAGGACCATCTAAGCTGTTATCAGCGTCAGGTCCAAAAGCCAGTGTCTGTATGGGCCAGTGGTGTGTCAGTGCCAATGGCATGGGTAACTCACACATCTGTGAGGGCACCATTAATGCAGAAATGTAAAAATTTTGGAGCAACATATACTGCCATCCAGCATGTCTTTTCCAGGGATATCCCTGCATTTTCCAGCAGGACATCTTCAAACCACATACTGCTTGGATAACAAGTGCATTCCTGTGTAAGCAGAGAGTGTGGGTGCTAGAATGGCCTGCCTGTGGTCCTGACCTGAGAATGTGAATGTGTGCCGCATTATGAAGCACACCATACGGCAACGAATATCCAGTACAATTGTGCAGCTGAAGACCTACATAATGGATGAATGGGGGAAAATTCCACTTTTTAAACTTAACAAAATTGTGTCTTCAGTGCCCAAATGCTTAAGTGTTATTATAAGAAATGGTGATGTTTCACAGTGGTAAACACTCGACTGTCCCAACTTTTTCGTGCAAATCTCGCTAACAGATTCGAGGATTCTATGTGATGGTGAGGCAGTTCTGAGGGATTTGTAGTGTGGTTATTCTCCGGCCCAACCTCCAAGTCTCTTATGATATTCTGGTCTCTTGATATGGCTTGGTCTCTCCTTCAATGTAAGTCTTTGGGCTTCTTTTTGCCAGTTTTATGGTCTGCCAGGACAAAAAAAAACGAAAGTCTGATTGCTTAGAAAAACATAGCACACCTCTCCTCAACAAACCATCAAATTTAAGGTATCATGCATGTGAGTTTGTGGACATTTGAGTGAACTATTTTGTACCCCTTCCTACAAATGAACATACTGCATATTTGCTGAAGTAATAATCTCTGTCCGAGTGTGGATGTATTTGCCTACCTTTGAGTGGACACCTTCATCACAAATAAAAAAACTAAACTCTGCAAGCATATGAGTTGGCTCAGCATGTAAGCTGACCTAAGGTCAGCGAGAAGGCCAGTGCTGCAGCACGGTGCTTGTTTGCAGGAGGTGAAGCCATTCCTGTGTCAGCGTTTGGTTTCTGGCTCAAAGCCCTTTGTTGTTTATGAGCCTGTGCGTTAATGTACAACAGGACAGGAAATGCTTGCTGAGTTTGTGGGAGGGCACCCAGGAATTAAGATTTTGCTCATGGAGAGAGAGGAAGAGTGTAGAGAGAAAAGGGAAATTAAAAGAATGGATTCATACTCATCCTATGCTAGAGGTTAAGGCCGGATCAGGGGCACGAACGTGGCGTTCATTAATGTGGTCGTGTTTACTGGACCGATGCTCTTGCCTCTCCCACAACCACTTCCTGTTAGAAACCAGCACGGATACTGCTCTGGTTATAGGAATTGATAATGATATAACTCCAAACCCGTATGATGTTATTTTTTTTCCATGGAACCTAAAAGACGAAAATTTGTAAGAATCTTTATGTAGCACTTGCCATATAATGACAGTTTATTGTGACAACAGCTGTCAAGCTCCAAAGATTAACACCAAACAGCTCCATAAAAGTATCATGTATGAGCTCATGATATCATCTGCAAATATGCAGATATCTAGTATAAACACATTTAATTCACAAACCTCGAAGCTTGAGCAAATCCGTTTTCTTCATGTTGGTGCTCATATATATTCCTCTTAAGCACGTTTTATAATAGCCTTGAACAAAACTGTGTCCCTCTGACTGACGAATGTTGCTCAACGGTCAGTCAGTGACACTCAAAGCAGGCGATCTGGGCAGAGTAAACTGGAATCGGTCAGTAGATTGCTGTGCTCGATGGATCTGCAGAGCGATAAAGCAGCTTCTAAGTAAAAGTGCTTTACATGCACTATAAGTAAATGTCATATTCACTGTGCAGTTTTTGTGAATATGTTTGATTCTGTCTTTTTGTGAGAAAATGCGATTTTTAATGCGCACATACTGTCCGTGGTTGCTGGACTACTGTGTGCACTGTTGTTATTTCCATTTTTCTAATGTATTACAATATCTTTTTGTGCAAACAGTTACTAAAATGGAAGACTAAACCAGGAGAAACTGTGATCTACCATCTTAAACACGAAGTCTTATTTTTTATTATTTTACAAAGTTTTGTGTGAAAGTTTGAGTAAATATAATGCTAAATAAATGTTAATTCATTTTTTAGTCAATTTATGTATATGTCATGTACTATTATATTAAATTGTGTGATAAATTAGCATTATATCAGCCACCCTGCTCTCTGGATATCGGCATCGGCCATGACTTTGGCTATATCCAAAGTCTTTTGAAACCATATAATAGCTTTGTGTGATGAACAGACCGAAATTCGGTGGTTGGAACTGCATAAAAAGTCTCCTTTTGTGTTCTACGGACAAAATAGCAGCTTATGGGTATGGGGCAACATAAGGGTGAGTTAATTATGACAGGATTAAAATTTTTGGTTGAACTAATACTTTACGCTCTTGCAAATTAAAACATTTTATGAACTTTTAAAAAAGTTTCTGAGCTGAAAGATTGAATCGAACACATTGCACATGCCTCTTTCTGGAAGGGAAATTGTCTGAATATTAGATAAATAGAAACGAGGCCAGTCCACACATAAGCAGGGTTGGGGAGTAACGAAATACATGTAACGTGAATACGTATTTAAAATACAAAATATAAGTAACTGTATTCCACTACAGTTACACTTTAAATCATTGGTAATTAGAATAGTTACATTCAAAAAGTATTTTGATTACTGAAGAGATTACTTTGCATTTTATTGTCATTTGTTTCATTTAATATTTAGTCCTTTCAGATGGAAAACATTTATACATATAAATGATGCGATCCAAAATGCATTTGAACAGCGGTGAAACACTTTCTTATGATGTGTTACATTCATACGAGCAGACAGAGAAGTACGTTTGAAGTTTGGAGCAGAAGAAATAGAAATAAACCTTGTGTAAATTGTCAGCTTTACACTAAGCTAAAATGCTATTTCTAGCCATTTTACATGCACGTTACCAGGCACGATCATATTTTATCATCAAGAAAATTAATGTTGGATCATAATTTCTTTTTTTCTAGTAAGACCTTTGATATTAGGGCAAAAATTGTATTCTTGATAATAATTTTTTTATTGTTTTCCTGTAAAAATATCTAAAAATCCTTAAAACAAGATCAATTTGATTAATCTTGCTTTAGAAACAACACTGCATAAGATATTTAGGTTTTTCAGAGAATGTATTTTTAACATGTGTATTTTGTCTTACTGTACTGGCAGAGTTTTTATAGTCAAAACAAGTGAAAAAATCTACCAGTGCTGAAGAAGTAATCCAAAGTATTTAGAATACATTACTGACCTTGAGTAATCTAACGGAATACATTACAAATTACATTTTACAGCATGTATTCTGTAATCTGTAGTGGAATATATTTCAAAAGTAACCCTCCCAACCCTGCACATATGCACACACAAACTAGTAAATTTGGATTTGTAGTACCACAGGATCATCCTAAAGATCCTTAAACTTTGTAAGGATAATTAGATGATGTCCTCATGGCACCTTTACTTGCCAAATAAACACAGGACATACAGCAGCAGGCGCACACAGAGTGTAACCTCTGCTATAGAATTAGACGGAAGCTCTGGAGCAGTGCTACAAAATGTACGCCACAGAAGTCACTCATATGACAGACCCAATGATACACACCACTTTAAAGTCAATGCTATTTACTTTCTTAATACATGTTCCTGGTTTTGTTGTAACAATTCATCTTATTTCAAAGAAAACTTTAAACTGAGTTGCTGCCATAGAGTATTCTGAATCAGCCACTTGTGAGTTCCCATTTAAATTAGGATCCTGCCTTAGAAGGCAGCTGCATATGTAGTTAGTAAACAGCAAGGCAGCTCACTAAGTTTTGGAATAGAGCTAAAATTAGCATGATTATGTTATGCAAATTGTAATAAACAGAATTTCCTCTCTCTTGTATGACAGATATGGAGAGTGCTATCACGCTGTGGCAGTTTCTGCTGCAGTTGCTGTTGGACCAAAGCCACAAGCACCTGATTTGCTGGACGTCCAATGATGGCGAGTTTAAGCTACTCAAGTCTGAAGAAGTGGCCAAACTCTGGGGACTGCGCAAGAACAAGACCAACATGAACTACGACAAACTAAGCCGAGCACTACGCTACTATTACGACAAGGTTACTAACCCTCAAATGTCATATACTGTATGTCAGTTAGTGACAGATATGTAGATTAAGATTTGGCGATTTTGACTGGGGCCACTCATTCTTGCTCTAAAAAAGCAAGAAGCAGCGCAACAAATGAAACAGAATGCAAAAGTCTTGCGAAAATGGTCAGTAACATCCATCTAGCGTATGTTTACATAGCAATAGCACAGATAGATGCAAAAACGCATTTGGTGTGAACGTCTCCTATCAGAAGTGGTAATTTCCTCTCATGACAGGTCCAAAATCTAGCACAATTTCTGTTTTGAAATATAATTTATATATATATATATTAATATTTTGTAAGTGTTAGTTTGTATTGTGTATGATTACAGTATGTACTTATTTAAATTGTATTATTATTATCGCCATTGGCCACCCTGCCACAGTTATTTAAAACCCATATCGGTTTATCACTAATGATAGTACCTACCAAATGCCTGATCAACCAAATCCGCCTTGTTTTTTCTCCTTCTTTTGTAGAATATCATCAAGAAAGTGATTGGTCAGAAGTTTGTTTATAAGTTTGTCTCGTTCCCTGACATTTTGAAGATGGATCCTCAAGCAGTCGAGCTCGGTCGGGATGGGGGCCACATCTTGGGAGGCGTCATGTTGCAGGAGGTGGATTCTGATTGTGGTGAAGGGGAGGAGTCTCCGAAGCTGTCCCTGTCATCCCTGAGAAGCCCCGCCTGTAGGAACGAGTATCTTCACTCAGGTCTATACTCATCATTCACAGTCAGCTCCCTCCAAAGCCCACCTCCTCTGCTACGTCCAATCAAAGTCGAGAAACAGCAAAGGGGTGAGCGAGGGGAAGAGGGACCAACAGTGATACGGTTTGTCACAAATCGGTCAGAGAAGGTGGTACCCTGCTCACCACCACCCACCTCTGCGGAGGTCTTCTTTACATCGAAACCCTCCCCCTGCTCCTCTTGTAGCCCCTCCCCCTCTCATAGTCCCACATATACGCTGCGGCCGGGGCGAAGCCAAGAGGCTCACATAGACGAATCAGAGCAGAGCACTCAGCCTCTGAACTTATCATCCGGCCACAGGGAGCGAGCCCAGAATCAGGCCACGCCCCCTGAGAGGAGGACCAGTAGCAATGGACTTCCTCCCAAAGCCCGGAAACCCAAAGGGCTGGAAATCTCCACCCCTTCCATACTGCTTTCAGGAAGTGACTTGGGCTCTATTGCCCTAAACAGCCCAGCACTGCCCTCAGGGTCACTTACACCAGCCTTCTTCACTGCACAGGTATGGCATAACGTCACATGTACATGTACTGTCACACAGCCTTATACACGTATGCATTAGAACACCTAGCGAGCTGTCTACCTAGACAGCATTTAAGCAGAGACTGTATAGAATGAGACGAGTCACTGATATCCTTATGAATGGGAGAAATCGAAATGTCGAACAGGGCATCTCTAGGAGTGGAAGTCCCACTTACTCCCACCTTTTTTATAGAGACATCACCAGTCAGTTTTCACCAAGAACACACAAGCGCATTAGCTAGACTGACCTAGAAAATTCTTGTTTTTTAGCGTTCTCTAAGCTTTAGAAGCTAAATTTATGATACGATTGTTGTCAAATTTTATTGTTATATTTGTTCATAATCTTGAACAACCGTTTTGGAGATTTTGGTCTTTTTCGATTCAAGTAGATAGGAGCTGTACGTGTATCCCGTTTGTATCCAATAGAGAGAAAAAAAATATCTGCCCAGAAGTGTTGCAAACATGGCCGTCGAGTGACCTAAATTGGCTTAAAGGGAATTAAATTTAAGGCATCATAAGCTGGGTTTCCATCCACGTACGTTTATGCGCATTTTGGGATATCGCATAAAAACTAATGGTTGGAAAGATGCGAATAAAATCTCCAAAATGCACATAAAAACATATACGCTTGCTCTAGGTGGATAATTTTTTTTTCGATAAGAAGAAATGCTCATAAACTATAATGAAAGCACATGTAACAAATAAACTCCTATTGAATTTATTAGGAATACAAGATGCACATAAAAAAAGACATGTGACTGAATAATTCATTCATAACTGAACTAACCAGAGAACTAATCATCGCATCTGAAATTGCTCTGGTCATCCTGTAATAACAGTGTCCTTACAATCCAAAGCCTGCAAAGAGTTTCCAGAGCAAATAAGTCGAATACAAACTTGAACTGTGCCGAAGAGCAGGTTTATTGACACTTTTGAAAAATATATTATCCGGACGGCAAAGACATAAGGAATGAGGAACGCACACACATAGTGCTCCCAGAACTGAGACAAGTTCTTCTAGAGTGTTTTGTCTGCATGCTCTAAACCTTGAGTAATTTGTGAATAAAATTCACAGTGGCTACAGTTTTTCAGGAAGTGGCGATATTGTTCATTTGAACACATGGGATTGCAACATGTTAATATGTTAATGTGAATATGTTAACGTCAAGCTCTTATCATCAGTTGTGTGTGTTGTTTTGTGTGGCGTGGAGTTGCTGGCTATTTAGTGTGTTTCAAATTAGTCACATTCAAGGTTTCATTTCGGTTAGGATGTATGCAGCACACTAGGCTCTGGTTCATTCCTCCTGACTATTCCTCCTGACCGCCAGAGGTTGTTTTTGTGTTGAACTGTAGATCTATTACAAAACACTAGTTACGTAGGTAACTGTGGTTCTGTGAATTCCTCCTGACTGCCAGAGGCAGTGCTTAAGCACTAGTGGATTATTGCTATGCCAACTAGATAGGTCAAGAGCATATACCAACAAAGTCACGTTGTGATGTAGGCTGAGCTTCGAGGATAATAGTCTCATTAACTCAGCGTTCAGCCTCTTTTGCTTTCTCGCCTGATAGAGATAGGTTGTTATTCTTCGTGTGATTCCACGCTGAGAAGTACAGTTTACAAGAGCAGTGAAATATCGTCCTTGAAAGCTGTGACAGCACGCTCCTAAGCCTTTTGGATTATTTTGTCGGCGTTTGGTGAGTTTTTGTATTTCATTGGATATATTGTCACGATCTGTCAGTAACACTTTGTGCTTCTCGGTGCTATCCGGTGGCTAGTGTTTACTGCGCTGATAAGTTGGTGGTCCCCCAATAAATTGACCCCTCAGTTTCTCAGTTCCTGCATACAGCTCTTCTGACTATGGGCCATGTGACCTGTGAACTAGGTCTTACCGCCTCACTTCTGGCAACCCACCGCCAAGTGTAGCTTACTCAGGCGAAGGATGGTAAGAAAACTCTGCGGGACCTCCCAATTGTTCCTGGACACCTCTTTAGGCCTAGCGTTCCAGAACTGCTAGAAAAGAAAGGGTGAAATTGTCTGAGGCCACTCGCCAGCTGACACAGGTGCAGCACAATCCTGCCTTTATGGTGCCAACAGCTCAAGCTCGCCATCATTATACCATGGCAGAACAACGCTTCCGCCAACATCCTACTCCACATCCTCAGGGGCCCACAGAGGCCCCGTGCTGCTGACGATGCTCGAGGTTTTCGACCTCATCGGCAGTTGCCAGGGGGACCACGCCACTAAAAGTCGCACCCATAAAGCCTGAAGTGCTTGGGCTGGCGGTCGATCATTTTTCAATGTAACACCTGCAGTACTGGAGGAGCACAACAGTAGATCCCTGGGTTTTGACTACCCTAAGCAGGGGGTATGCTCTACAGTTTCAATGCCGGCCCCCCAAGTTCTCAAGGATTGTCCCTACAGTGGTCAGGGATGCAGTTCATTCAGTGGCTCTCTCTCTGTTGGAGAAGGAAGCCATATGAAAGTTTCACCCCTTCGTTCAAAGGGAGGGTTTTTATTCAACTTATATTCTAGTTCCAAAAAATGATGGTGGTTTCGTCCAATTCTCAATTTAAGGCATCTAAACTTGCTCCTGAAAACTCTGCCTTTTTTAATGTTACGCATAACCGATGTTCTTCGGTCTGCCATGAGGGAGGATTGGTTTACGAGCATCGACTTGAAGGATGCATACTTTCATGTTCCGATTGCACCTCAGCACAGGAAGTTTCTTCAATTCAGTTTCAAAAACCAAGCCTACCAATTCAAGGTCCTAACTATCTCTGGCCCCTCGTGTTTTCACGAGGTGCATGAGTGCAGCTCTGTATCCTCTATGGTCCAGAGGAATGCGGATCCTGCCTTATTTGGACAACTGGCTGCTTTGTGCCCCCACAAGGCATCAAGGTGTCTGCGACACCAGACTGCTTTTGGAGCAGGTGCAGAATCTGGGTCTCGCTGTATATGAGACAAAGGTTTGCCTGATTCCGATGCAGTCGATTACTTTCATTGAAATGACTCTTGAAACTCATGCAGTGTCTGCCAGTCTGTCACATGCTCAGGCAGACAGTATTCTGCAGCTCCTTGCTCATTTCCGGCTGGAAATGATGTTGCCATACAGAGTGTTACTACAGCTTATGGGGATGCTGATTGCCGCCACTTCTGTGATTCCACTGGGCTTGCTCCACCTTAGGCCTTTCCAGCGGTGGAACAACCGTTTGCGGTTGAACCCCCACCAGACATCTTCATCAGTTGATTGTTGTTTCACACCATTCTGTTCACGCATTGACACAATGGAATCACTGAGAGTTTTTAATGACAGTTGTACCCCTAGGGGTAATTTCTTCTCGTCGAGAAGTGGTCATAACCGATGCTTCCCTCATGCACTGGGGTGCAACGTGGAATCACGGGGTATTGGCCATTGGTGTCCATATCAGTCCACGGACCACATCAACCTCTTAGAGTTATGCATGGTTTTCCTATACCTGCGATATTTATTGCTGGTTCTGGCAGGCCGTCATGTGCTCATTCGGTCCGACAACACTTCGATGGAGTCCACCTGAACCAACAGGACCTTGGATCTCACTCACAAGATTCTCACCTGGTCTCTCCCCCAACTAGCATCACTGAAGGTGTTTCACCTCCCAGGGTCGAGCAGTCAGGTATCAGATGCTCTTTCAAGGGATCTTCTGCATCCGGGGAAATGGAGGCTTCACCCAGATGTGGTGCAGAGCATATGGCATCAGTTTGGCGAAGCAGAAGTGGATCTTTTTACATCAGTGGTGACCACTCACTGTCACTTGTGGTTTGCGAGGGCAGAGACATCCAGCCCTTTGTGGCAGGATGCACTGTCTTACCGGTGGCCGAACTGCCTACTTTATGCATTTCCTCCTATTTCGCTATTATAGGAGACAGTACACAGGATCTCCCTGTGCAACCCCAGGGTGCTCCTTGTAGCACCCCAATGGCCAGCCAGGCCTTGGTTTCCCATACTTCCAGCGGGCAGACCGTGGCAGCTTCCGCTCCGGAAGGATCTGCTATCGCAGATGGACGGCGGTGTTTGGCACCCGGATCCAGCCCATCTGCAGCTTTGGGTTTGTCCTCTGGGTCCAACCCTCTTCTAACTGATTGTGAACCTGCTGTTGTTCATACTATTGCTAGTGCTAGGGCTGCATCCACACGTCAGCCCTACGCTGCGTGTTTGAATTTTTTCTCTTCATGGTGCAGTGATTGTGGGTTCCAAGAGTTTTGAGTTTTTTGCAACATCTTTTGGATGCAGGCAAGGCAGCTTCTACATTAAAAGTATATGTTGCGGCCATTTCTGCGTATTATGTACCAGTTATTTGTTCTTCTCTTGGTTCCCATAATCTTTTAGTTTTTTAAAGGGTACGAGACATTTAAGGCCAGCCCGCAACCCTTATGCTTGTTTTTCTCTGTTTGCCACCATTCGAGCCTTTGCAGACTGACCTTAAGTAGGGATCTTTCAAAACTACTTTTCTGTTTGCCATCGCTTCCACTAAGTGAGTCAGTGAGTTACATGCATTGTCTGTTAGTGAATTATGCATGCGTTGGTTGCCGGATGATTCTGGTGTTGTGCTTCGGCCAAATCCATCTTTTTTTCCTAAAGTTGTTTTCTCAGTTTGTAAATCAGTCTACTAATCTGGCTGCATTTCAGAATTCATCCCAGTCAGAGTCGAGGGATCACGTCTTGTGTCCTGTGCGAGCCTTGAGGTGTTACGTGGATGCTACCGCTCGTCTTAGACAAACAGATCAGCTATTTGTTTGCTATGGTGGTGTCTGGAAGGGTGTCGCTGTATCAAAGCAGAGATTGTCACATTGGATTGTGGAGGTGATCAATCTAGCATACAAGAAATCCCAAAAGTCCTTGGCAGTAGGTAACTCTTGTCATTCTACTGGGGCTGTGTCTTCATCTTGTGCTGCCTCATGACTATATTGGTAGGAGTCATCCACTAGTGCTTAAGCACCGCCTCTGGCGATCAGGAGGAATGAAACAGAATGCTAGTTATGTAGGTAACTGTGGTTCTGTGAATTCCGGATGATTTGTTATTTATCAATCAGAATGCGCAAGAAAGACGTACCAAGGCTGAACGATGAGCTAATGTGGCTATTATCCTCGAAGCTAAATATACATCACTATGTGACATTGTTGGTATATGCTCTCGACCTATCTAGCTGGCACTGCAATAATCCACTAGTGCTTAAGCACCGCCTCTGGCAGTCAGGAGGAATTCACAGAACCACAGTTACCTACGTAACTAGCGTTTTGTAATAGATCTACAGTTCAACACAAAAACAACCTCTCCGGCATAGTTTAAAACCTGTAACACGCAACAAATACACAAGAAACACACCTATATTGGTATTACAGCAAAACTACACAAAGTTTTACTCTTTGCTGGGTGTGTAGGGAGAAATGTGTGGCAGGCAGACAGTTTTTTAACAAGAGGTTGAAAGTGAGACACGAATAGGAAAAAGACAGACAGCAGGGCATTAGAGAGTGAAGAGAGACCTGTAAGTAAAGCCATATGTCTGTAATCTTGCACACTACAGCATAGTGACACAGCAGAGAAAAACAGAGAGTGCACGAGAGACAAATTGGTTTCATATGCTGCCCTATGGCCACAACCTGGTGATCCAAAGTGCATGACCCATGAGAAGCAACACACTCATATAGACTTCTCTCTTTAAAGGTTAGTTCACCCAAAAATTACAATTCTGTCATCATTTACTCACTCTGATGACATTTCTAACTGTATGACCTTCAATGAAACACAAAAACAGAAGTATGAGACAATGTTTACGTGGCTCTTTTAAATTCATCAAACAGAAAAATATTCCCCTCTACAAATCTCATTCACTCTTAAGTCCAAATTACTCTTCGGTTTTGACACGAACGCTTAGCACCTGCGTACAGTCGAATGCTAGCCTTTCAAAGTATACTTCGTTTGACTGTGCGTGCATACACAGGTGGTTGGCGCATGCGCACTACAACTGCTATGAGAGACTGGACTATTTATCTCGAGTTTAGACACATGAAGATGTCTTTATAAACCTTCAGACTCGAGTTATACAAATGCAGGTATCTCCTGATGTCCTCGCACACATGCTCTTGACGTGCACATCCACTCTTGTTGTTTCCACATTCGTCTCCTATTGTTTAGCAGCCATTACACCTTCTACTAGTGCTTCTTAGTGACAGCAATGGCTCAACTGTGAGTGTTGTCACCTTGTGGACCCACTAAGTAGTGCAAATAATTCCAAGTGCATACTGCGCATTCAGACTGCACGCGTTTAGAAAACAACTCAAATTTTTGTCTGTTCCTCATATACAGCTATTGTATGCTTTCAAAAGAGAATGTAGGACACAAGTCCTATGGACTACTTTTATGGTGATTTTATGTGCATTTTCAGAGCAGCTTTGCAATGCCATTCTGCAAAATATCTACTTTTATTTTCCACGGAAGTCATACGGCTTTGGAACGACAAGATGATGGAATTTAAATTTTTAGATGAACTACTCCTTTAAACACACCTAAAACAGACAGTTATTTCAAAATGATCCATCTGTTAGGACAGATATTTATCAAATATCAGCTGTTTTGGGGTCAGTTGTGCTACCGCTTACAGGCATTTAATTTGCTCTACATACTCTTTATGTTTGCAGTCAAGATTTGTCCTCTTAGGGTTTTTCTTCTCAAAACATCTGTTTTTTTATCATTCTTTAAAGGGGTTCTCAGACTTTATTTCTGCATGACAGGCTTCACAAGCTATCGCAAGCTAACCAAAGCAAAGACAAACTCAGATGTGCCCAAACATGCAGAAACTCACATTTGTCTTTCCTAAGTTTCAAAAAGACATTGAGATTTCATGATCCATGACCTCCATGACTAATACAAATAACGTCTTATGTTCCCTTTCCCCCCCCTCCTCCCTTTCACAATACCTCCTCTACTTTTCTGTCTCTCTCCAGACTCCCTCTGGTTTGCTGTTGACGCCCAGTCCTCTCCTGTCCTCCATTCATTTCTGGAGCAGCCTGAGCCCTGTAGCCCCTCTCAGTCCAGCGAGACTACAGGGCCACGGTTCACTCTTTCAGGTATGCACGAAACACTCCCAAATATGCAAAACCATTTTAACAGCTATAAAAGAGCAATTTGGAGGTTTAGAGGAGATACAAACAGTTAATGTTTTGCATTGTGTATGTTTTACGGTTCTATAGTTTTACTGCACAGAATGCCTGATATTCACAAAGTTTTACACATTTAGTCTTGTGTAGCCAGATCTTTGCTTAATAGACAAAGGCCTGGTCCACATACTGTAGCATAAGAACTGGCCCACTTGGCCAGATTAAGGACAGGAAGAGACCGTGTGACTGACATGTAAAGCAATCGATCACAGTTCATTTTGTTCTTAGGTGCCGTTTGGGGGGTGGGGGGGAGGGATATGTGAGATATATATCAATAACAGATCAGCATGGGGAAAAAATATTTAAATAATGGTAAATTATGAACAACTGTACAAAAAAGACATGGAAAAACAGCAGACTTTAAGTACAGTACAGAAAAAAAACAGTAAGTTCAGACTTTCTTAGACTTCACCAAGCAAAATATACAGTTCTGATTGTAGATATCTTGTTTAATTGCTTCTAATTGCTAGTTTAAATGTCTTTTAGAGATTTGGTGTCAAAATTTGGAGTCAAATCCAGTCATTATTTCACTCTCAATAGTGCTTAAGACAACTCGGTGCCTTGTAAGCACAACTTTTTTTTTTTCAAATGGACATATAAAATTGATGTGCCCTTTTACTCTAAAGCTGTGTAAAGAAGGCTAATCAGACAACGTTTTCAAGTTTTGTCTGCAATATGCATCAAAAGGTCAATAAATAGGTTTTGGGCGTTTCTGGGTGTCTAAGGTTAAGATTTGTAATAAGAGTGTAGCACTATCACATTTGACTATGTTTACATCCATTCCACATAAATCTGCAGTTTTCCTCCTAAAATCAGTATGGAAATAAAAAAAAAAAACATTTTTTTTTAAAACGTATAATCTATCTGGTTATCTTTGTTTCCTATCATAGGCAGGCAAAGGACAAAGCCTATATATGAAGGTGTATCACTTCTACATGTCACTTTAAATATGTTTTTCGTGTAAGCGCTGACATACATGAGCTTGTCTGTTTCACGAACATGCTAGTCTTTTCTCTGTAAGCGTGTTTGTGTTTGGTGTCGTGTTTCAGTCTTCATGTGAGCGAGAGGGGAAATCCTGTGGATACTTCCTGTTCTGGCCCGGGGGAGAGTGTGTTGCAAGGTGTGTGTGTGTATGTGTAACTGACTAAAAAGACAGAGAACAAACTGTATATGTATGCCCATCTTTCTTTTTGAGGGGAGGGTCCAGTCTTT
Source organism: Myxocyprinus asiaticus (assembly GCF_019703515.2). NCBI lineage: Eukaryota > Metazoa > Chordata > Actinopteri > Cypriniformes > Catostomidae > Myxocyprinus > Myxocyprinus asiaticus. Next base: position 25,612,428 of record NC_059388.1, on the reverse strand, counting down.
ATTGTAATCATTGCTCCCCAGCAGGAAACGATTAAGGTAACCACAGCGTCTGTTTGGCTCCGCCTTCACATGAGTAGTGACAGTTCGTGATGTGCACTTTTAACGTGCTGCTGTATACACACACACAGTCATACACTCACTCCCCCACTCTCACTTCCTCCCCAGGCGACCTGATTGGGAGCTTTTCTGGTTGGTCACATGGTTGCCGATCCTGCAGTTATTGGCTGCGGTGGAAAAACTCTTGTTGCCCGCCTGGCTTTTTCATCCAGAGTCGTTCATTTTTGCTGATTTCTATGCAGGCTCTGGAAAAGATGCAAGGGTCTTGCATGGAGTTATTTTTTAAATTCATCTGTATCAAGTTTTTTTGTCACTCCATGTATTTACTGGTGTGTGAGTGTGTATTAGGATTTGGAAATAAGCTACAGATGTTTCCTCTCTGCTTTGGATATGGGGGGAAAACAGCTTCCTGTTAAAAAAGGGAGGGGGTGATAACTGAAAAAGACTCAGTGTGTAGTCAGCTCTCACATAACAGGAAGTTCCTCTCCACCATGATGCCTTGCCTACGAGCGTGTTTGTTTTGTGTGAACGTATGTTGAAGCACAAAGAGAGAGACTTTTTTTGGGGGGAGGTGGGCGGGGGACAGGTTTTACTAAGGTGTACTGCATATTTCAAGCCAAATTAATAATAATAATAATAATAATAATAATAAAAGAACATTTTTAAGGGTCATTAAAGTTTTTTGCATTGTGACATTATCATTAAGACAGTTAAGGAAATTTTCATTTATGTAATGTAAAATATATATATATATATATATAATTATTTTATATTACATTAATATGGGTATTTATTCATTATTATATATTACATTAATGTGGCTATTTATATTACATTACATGAATGAACATTTCCTTAACTGTTTGTTAAATAAAAAATAAAATTAAAAAATATATTTATAATAGATTTTGAACTTAATTTATGCTAATTTTAAAATAAACAAATTGTATCACAATTTGGAAAGGCAATTCGATAAACCATCATGAAAAATAATGTCACAGTAAAAAAAAACAAAAAAAAAACACCTTAATGGTTCTTAACAATAGGCTTAATTTAAGAAGGTGGTGAAATATGACCCAGACATTTCTTTGTGAGTGGACAAGGTCAGATATAATCTATTGTAATTGTAATCAGGTCAAATTAGAGCTATTTGCTTGATATGACCTTCCATTCAGTAGTAGAGTTGCCTATACGCCCTCATTAAACTATTTTTATTTACGTTATAAAGCATTAGCTGTGTTTGAAGGCTGTCGTAATTCGGTGTTGGCAGCATTACCTCAGTAGTTTGTTTACTTTCTACTTTTCACAGTTCCCATCCCTGCTAAACGGACCACTTCCCGTGCCACTCCCCAACCTGGACTCGTCTTCATCATCCTCTTCTCTTCTCCTGTCCTCCAGCGCCCAGAAATCTTGATTTCTGGACAGTTCATTCTATATTTCCTCAGTTATACCTATACCTTCACACTAAGGTAGAAGGAAATATGGACCTTCAAGTCATGTTGAGCCAGACTGCACTTCGCCCCCTTCTGTTGAATTTAGAAACGGACCAGCAAACTGTATTTTTACTGTTAAACTCAGGCTGCAATCCAAACATTTCACCAGTCTCCTCCCTCAAGCTCTTTAATTGGGTAATTATTATGAAATAAGGCCAAAGAATATGAAGTGTCCTTCTGAGGAGATGGTGAGTCACTGGAAATGCAGTCCAAGAATTTTTAGCCTCATTTTATTGGAAAACATGTCTGAGACTTGCCTTTTTGGCAGGTTATTTTCAGTGTCTCTAGGACAATGACAATGGCAGCTAGAGACAACTGCAATGCTGGACCATTCTCAATTGTGATCAATGCAAAAACGTTTAAACCACAGTGCCCGTACCTTCAACACTGAACTCTCTCCATATCCTCCAAATACAGCCCAAAAATCCTTCAAGCAAAACCTCTGATGAGTTCCCAACAGTTCTCCATTAATGACAACCAAGGTGCTCCAACTTGAATGTTCTGCTTATTTTTGACCAGCTCAGTAACACTTGGAGTTCTTATTACAAAGAGAAGTTTAAACAATGTTATAGGAATATTATTAGCATTTTTTAAAGGAACGTTTTGGGTTCAGTACAAGTTAAGCTCTATCGACCCCTTACAAAAATTGAGAGTTCTGGCAAACCCCTGTGGCAAACTTGCTGCAAATTTTCCACTCATTATTTTCTCATGCAAATGAGCTTTGCGGCAAACACTTCATTGTTGACACAGAGTTTGCCAGTAGCACCATGTGTCCATTGTTTCCAAAGGTTTGCTGCAGGTTCACCACTACTGGTGAAGAGCAGCAAATTGTAGCTCATTTGCATGTGAAAATAATGAGTGCAGCAAGAAATCTAGATTTTTGTTAGGGATAATGTTTATTACAACAGAAAATAATTTTGACCCTCAAAAAATAAAATAAAATAAATACTTCGATTTCAGTAATGCACTTACAATGAAAGTAAAAAGGGCAAAGGGCCAGTGTTCCGGAGAGTTTAAATGCAAAAATTAGCATTTCGTATTTTTGTTTAAGCACTTACATGAATCGTTCAGTAAAACCCTGTTTACTGTTGAGATTTAAAGTTGTTGGGACTACTTTTCTAGGTGGATGAACTTCTAATTATGTGTAACCAACATCATTTCTGTGGGCGTAGTTTATGATGCCCTTTGTTGTATGCTTGCGTTTATCTACACGTTACCGACTCTGGCGGCGTTACATTGTCATCACAATGAAGTTAAAAAATTGGATATAACTTTATGCTGACAAGGTCAGCAAGTGATTATATCACAGTAGTGGCTCACGTTGAACTTATATTGCAAATGCCTTACAATGACCACAATTTTTGCTTTAAAAACTGAGGAAGAGAAATAATTTTCTGTGTTAACTGACATTATATAAATGTTGTCGACAGAGCTTAAATTGTATTGAATCCGTAACATTCAATTTAGTCTCTCATTTTTTTTTATTATTTTTTTTTTTTGTAATATTTGAGGCTGTGAACCGGGTTTCTATTTGTTTGTTTGTGTGGTATTGTATTGTATATTGCATTTTGTATGCACTGTGCTTCAATTGTACTACCGGCTGTGCCTTTTTTTTTATAAGAATTGTGTATTTGTATTATTTTCTTGCTTATAAACTTTTTTTTTTTTTTTTTTTTGGTAATAGACGAAATTCCATTTCAATAGTGGAAAGAAAAGCTTTGTAATAGCTTACGGTCATATTTTTTTTTTTTAATTATTATTATTTAGGATTTGATTAAAAATGTATTCTGGTATTAATTTTATATTTTTTGCTTTCCAAGAGTCAAGACAATGTGCCTTGTGTTTTTAAAATAAAAGAAGCATTGAATGCGACTCAACGTCTAGCCATGTGAAAATAATAAACACCTCATATTTCTAAGAGAAACACTTTAAACACAAACATGCACACAACAAAAATTTATAACAATGGACAGAGCGTTCTCTGTATGAAACAGACCATGTTTACTTTACTGATTAAGAGAAATAAATATCTCCAGTACAAAGAGTTTAACTGTCAATTCAGCCAACAGCTGGGACTGAGATTGTCAGTTTCAAGAGGCGGAGCTTACAGGACAACACGCGTCACGTACACACACACGCACGCACGCAAGCTCTCTCTCTCTCTCTCTCTCTTTCACACACACACACACACACACACACACACACACACACACACACACACACACACATCTCCAGAAACAATCAACTCCAATATTACAATATTGATTAACATCTGTCAGTTAAAAAAAAAGAAAAAAAAAGTCATCTGTTGAAACGAAACCTGCTTGATATCTTCTGCGTTCTTCATGTACATAAATGCTGGGAAAAAGAAACATTGGTCCAATGCAGCTGTCCAAATTTTCAAAAACATTTTTTTTTTTTTTTTTTACTTTTTCTTTTCATACAATTAATATCTTTTTTTCTCTTCTGAATAAAATAAGAGCACAAATGTGGGACAGTCGGACTCTAACATGCCACATTTAAGTTATCATTATTCACAGAAGTGTCAATATATAACATTAAAAAAATCTCTTAATACTGTTAATGAAACTAGCTCATCTTCACAGCCATCGCTTGCATGGAGCAATGTGGCTCTGTACAGTTACTGGTTTTCATATTCACATACACTCTCTCTCTCATTTACAAACATTATAAAAACGCTCACACTCATAAGCTACAGAGGAGCTCAACTGATAGGAAAGAGTCATTTCTGTTTGTGATGATGCATTAGGAAAGTAAACTGGCAAAATATAAAGAAATAAAAAAATCTGCCATACAAGCACTTCAATTCAGGCAGTAAGTTCGCTAAGAACTTAAAAACTAAACAAATGAACAGAAAAAGAGGGAAGCTAAGGGTATAGTTTATCCAAAAATGAAAATTTACCCTCATGTTGTTTCAACCCTATATGCCTATTTATTCTGTGGATCACAAAAGGAGATGCTAGGCACAATGTAAGCCTCAGTCACCATTCACTTTCATTGCATCTTTGTTTCATACAATACAAGTTTACTGAGGCAAGCATTTCATCTAACATCGCTACTCTTTCTTTCAAGTTCCACAAAAGAAAGTTACAGGGGTTTGGAACAATATGAAGGTGAGTAAATCATACTTCAACTATCCCTTTAAGAAAATATGGTCCGGTTCTCAATCAGACTGGTGAGGTCACATGGTTCCTGCTGGTCCAGTGTTTGTTTTCTACCGTCTCTCTTCCGTCACATTAACCGGATGTGCTGTAGCAAGACCATAAACCATAAACAGTCACAGATTCATCCGACTAACAGTGTTGCTGATGAAGCTGGAGCTTTCTGAATGCAACCCGGTTGGGAAGGTCCCCTGGAGCAAGCTTGCTCAGCAGGCCCACAACTGTCAGTGTGCCATAGTCCTCACAGATAATGAACATTCCCATATCAGAGCGAGTCAATGGAAGAAGCGTGGGTCTCTTTTGAAATGGTATGTTAAAATTTGATGTTTGGAATGAATATTTGGGAAGGGGTCATTTTTGTCACTCAGTTTTTCTGCGAAATGGCCATGCCAGAAAAAACTAAATTAAATTCAAAACACACTTGTATAGGCACTCCATCTCTGTAAAATCAACACAACAACAAACAACAGTTGCAATGTCGACATTTCACCAGAATTATAATAACTTTAAAAAAAATAAGAACAAACAAAATTATCAACATGGGACTGATGTGTCCATGGCAACCCGTGAGGGTCACCCAAGAGTGAGGAAGTTACGAAAAGACAGTAGTCAATTAGCAGCAAAACAATCCCCCAATCAATAAATATATACACGTTTACACGCGCTCACACACCCTAATCGTCACACAGGGGAAGGGGTGGGGCGTCCAGACAAAGGGCGTTGGGCGTTCTGGCTCAAGGCTGCATGCTGGTGGCGGGTCACTGGAGCGAGACAGACAGTAGGTTCGACCAATCCCCTTCATCTCACATGCACGCAAAAACACCCTCTCTCGGAGAGTAAGAGGGGGGCTAGTCAGTTAGCCTATACAACACAGTCACGGATTAAGAACCATCAACATGATCCGTTAAGTGTGTGTGTGCTTGTGTGTTTATGTGAGGGTGTGTGTTCATGAGGGGCAAGTGTGCGAGGGAACGCAATTTAAAACAGCATGCTCTGCCTTCTGTTCTTGCCGTTTCCTGTGAGGAGAGAAAAAAAAGAAAAGGAAGAGAGGTGAGAAAGGTGTACAGAGTTGCAAAACAATGGCAAAAATAAAAACCAAAGTTTTAAAAAACACAACAATATACAGTTTTATGAGTTAAAAAATGCCTCGTTGACATAAGAAATGTGTCAAACTATGACACACTTGAGGTCAACTGATATATGGCAGAGGCTGATTAATCATCTGGTATTTGGTATATTCGATTACCAGCATCAACAAAGGAGGCGTGTCTAGTGGTAAACCGATATGGGCTTTGCAATGAGCGATATAATACTGGTATGTACATAATACAACATGATGACACCAAATGAGCACAAAAATACAAAAATTAACTGAACAAGCATTTTACACAAGCATTATGAGATTATCAGCATCAACCAAGAGGCTTGTCTAGTGGTAAACCGATATGGGCTTTGCAATGACCGATATAATACTGATACAGTTGAAGTCAGAAGTTTACATACACCTTAGCCAAATACATTTAAACTCAGTTTTTCACAGTTTCTGACATTTAATCGTAGAAAATATTCCCTGTCTTAGGTCAGTTAGGATCACTTCTTTATTTTAAGAATGTGAAATATCAGAATAATAGTAGAGAGAATGATTTATTTCAGCTTTTATTTCTTTCATCACATTCCCAGTGGGTCAGAAGTTTACATACACTTTGTTAGTATTTGGTAGCACTGCCTTTAAATTGTTTAACTTGGGTCAAATGTTTTGGGTAGCCTTCCACAAGCTTCTCACAATAAGTTGCTGGAATTTTTGCCCATTTCTCCAGACAGAACTGGTGTAACTGAGTCAGGTTTGTAGGCCTTGCTTGCACACGCTTTATTAGTTCTGCCCACAAATTTTCTATTGGGGCTTTGTGATGGCCACTCCAATACCTTGACTTTGTTGTCCATTTTGCCAAAACTTTGGAGGTATGCTTGGGGTCACTGTCCATTTGGAAGACCCATTTGCGACTGAGCTTTAACTTCCTGGCTGATGTCTTGAGATGTTGCTTCAATATATCCACATAATTTTCCTTCCTCATGATGCCATCTATTTTGTGAAGTGCACCAGTCCCTCCTGCAGCAAAGCACCCCCACAACATGATGCTGCCACCCCCATGCTTCACGGATGGGATGGTGTTCTTCGGCTTGCAAGCCTCACCCTTTTTCCTCCAAACATAACGATGGTCATTATGGCCAAACAGTTAATTTTTTATATCAGACCAGAGGACATTTCTCCAAAAAGTAAGATCTTTGTCCCCATGTGCACTTGCAAACTGTAGTCTAGCTTTTTTATGGCGGTTTTTGAGCAGTGGCTTCTTCCTTGCTGAGCAGCCTTTCAGGTTATGTTGATATATGACTCGATTTACTGTGGATATAGATGTTACCTGTTTCCTCCAGCATCAACACAAGGTCCTTTGCCGTACTATTTTTTGTACAGATGAACGAGGTACCTTCATGCGTTTGGAAATTGCTCCCAAGGATGAACCAGACTTATGGAGGTCCACAATTGTTTTTCTGAGGTCTTGGCTGATTTATTTTGATTTTCCCATGATGACAAGCAAAGAGGCACCGAGTTTGAAGGCAGGCCTTAAAATACATCCACAGGTAACCCTCCAATTGACTCCAATTAGCCTATCAGAAGCTAATTGGCTAATTGCCTAAAGGCTTGGCATAATTTTCAGGAATTTTCCAAGCTGTTAAAGGCACAGTTAACTTAGTGTATGTAAACTTCTGACCCACTGGAATTGTGATATAGTCAATTAAAAGTGAAACAATCTGTCTGTAAACAAGTTTTGGAAAAATTACTCATGCACAAAGTACTTTGCAGATATGAAATCTGTGGAGTGGTTAAAAAATGATTTTTAATGACTTCAACCTAAGTGTATGTATACTTCTGACTTCAACTGTAGAGACAAAATTCTAAAATGAATTGATAACACTTATTTTACACAATATTTGCACAAAATGTACTAAAAAAAAACATCAACAGAAAATGTGCACTATTGACAAGATTATCAAGATGTTTTTACAATTTTGACCTGACACAATGGAAAGATAGCAATGTTAATCAAATGGTCATTAGAGATTATCTGACCAAAATGGCCAAATATTGGCTGATTAATCTGTATATGACCAACCAGGTCCTTTTGGGTGATAATAAGAAGGTTTAGCTCCCTCTAGTATCAGTTCCAAAATCTACTGATATAAATGGTATTATGCATAGGCATTACATGGCGCATCGGCCATTGAAAAAAACAATATTGGTGGAACACTGTAACATCCTTTGTGGAGAAAGTCTAAAAAAGTATTTAAATATGTACAAAGACTACTTGCACAAAAGCCCGCACGCATACCTGTCTCTGGATACGAGGAGTTTCGGTAACCGGGGTCCCTCTGAAGCTGCACTTCCTTCAGTGTAAATATGGATATGTCTGCAGAATCACAGCACATCATAAGAACATGAGTATATGTGTGTGTTTGGAGGTGATTACGCAGTATTTCATGAATCCATCTAGTTGTTTGTGTTGGCACTCACTCTCTGGCAGTGTGTGCACACGCATGCCCAGACTCTTGAAATAGGAGTGTTTCATTGATTCATCTGCAGAGATTCTCTTCTTGGACTCATACTACGGGTAAAGTGGAAGGTGTTGTCAGATTGATAAAGAGTCAAATCAAGTTTGATGTTTATTGTATTATAATAAAATATAATCAGTTATAATTGTGTCTATAAGTGTATATTTTAATGCAGTCCATATTGTGGGGATTCTTACCCTTAAAAAGGACAACAACAACTCTATTCCGTCAGTATCCAACCTGTAGGGAGGGAGAGAGAAAGAGGGAGAGAGAGAGAGAGAGAGAGATGTGACCATCAGCAGGTTGACAAATTAGACTGGCAAACTAAAGGAAGGAAACAAACTGCCTCTGAAATTCCACAGGATATCCTGCTTTCCTGGCATGCACACACACACAAGTTTCTAACATACACCAGGACATACACAAACTTTCCCACACTAACAACGGCATGCACACATACACACAGGTCATGGTCATTTGCTCTGTGTGACAAGACAAACACACAAAGGTAATGGCAAATTCCCTGAATAAATAAACATAACAAATACATTAGACAACATGTTATTTAAAAAGGAAATGTACTGCCTGTTCACAAACACACACACATTTAAAAGTACCTGGGTGCATGATTGATGAAGGGCTGAGGCTTATATTTGGGGAAGTTGTAGGATTTGAACTCATCGATGGACGAGATACCAGGCCAGTTGTCCTCTGTAGGTGTACCTGTTTAAGAACAATCATGAAACACATATTAACCCTGTCAAAATGTTAGCGATGTTTGAGGCCGTTAACTAAAACGAAAACAAAAATGAACTAAAAAATAAAAAACAATATCGAAAAACTGAAACTAAACAAATACATTTTCATGGCTCTGAAAATAACTAAACTAAATTAAAAATAAATAATCTTGAATAATATTTAGTTTTCGTTTTTGTTGCGGTATGTTTTTAAACCTTTAAACCGGCCATTACCGTGACATGAAGATGCCACTAGACAGCAATAATAGACGACCTATTGACCTCATTGCATTAGCAACAAAGTGGGAATCACTACCATCACGGAAATAAGAAAATCACATGCTAGTCATGTCTGGGACCAAAGTACATGTACTTAGATGATGTCGATTCTGAGTACTCTGACACTGATGCTGACGAGGAGGAGGGTAAGGATTATATAAACAGTTTCTCTCATTAGTATAAGACTGTTGAGAATTACTGTTGCCAAATGTATTTATTTAGAATTTATTCATTTATAACATTTTAATTCTAAGTTATTGTATGTAAAGTTGTGCATACCCTTGCAGAAATTGTGAAATTTTGGCATTGATTTTGAAAATATGACTGATTATGCAAAAATTTTATTCAAGGATAGTGATCATATGAAGCCATTTATTATCACATAATTGTTTGGCTCCTTTTTAAATCATAATGATAACAAAAATCACCCAAATGGCCCTGATCAAAAGTTTACAAACCCTTGAATATTTGGCCTTGTTACAGACACACAAGGTGACACACACAGGTTTAAATGGCAATTAAAGGTTAATTTCCCACACCTGTGGCTTTTTAAATTGCAATTAGTGTCTGTGTATAAATAGTCAATGGGTTTGTTAGCTCTCACATGGATGCACTGAGCAGGCTAGATACTGAGCCAGGGGGAGCAGAAAAGAACTGTCAAAAGACCTGCGTAACAAGGTAATGGAACTTTATAAAGATGGAAAAGGATATAAAAAGATATCTAAAGCCTTGAAAATGCCAATCAGTACTGTTCAATCACTTATTAAGAAGTGGAAAATTGGGGGATCTCTTGATACCAAGCCAAGGTCAGGTAGACCAAGAAAGATTTCAGCCACAACTGCCAGAAGAATTGTTCGGAATACGAAGAAAAACCCACAGGTAACCTCAGGAGAAATACAGGCTGCTCTGGAAAAAGAGGGTGTGATTGTTTTCAAGGTAAACAATATGACGATACTTGAACAAAAATGAGCTACATGGTCGAGTTGCCAGAAAGAAGCCTTTACTGCGCCAATGCCACAAAAAATCCTGGTTACAATATGCCCGACAACACCTTGACACGCCTCACAGCTTCTGGCACACTGTAATTTGGAGTGACGAGATCAAAATAGAGCTTTATAGTCACAACCATAAGCGCTATGTTTGGAGAGGGGTCAACAAGGCCTATAGTGAAAAGAATACCATCCCCACCTTGAAGCATGGTGGTGGCTCACTGATGTTTTGGGGGGGGGGGGGGTGGGAGGTGAGCTCTAAAGGCACGGGGAATCTTGTGAAAACTGATGGCAAGATGAATGCAGCATGTTATCAGAAAATAATGGCAGACAATTTGCATTCTTCTACACAAAAGCTGCGCATGGGACGTTCTTGGACTTTCCGGCATGACAATGACCCTAAGCACAAGGCCAAGTTGACCCTCCAGTGATTACAGCAGAAAAAGGCGAAGGTTCTGGAGCGGCCATCACAGTCTCCTGACCTTAATATCATCGAGCCACTCTGGGGAGATCTCAAACGTGCGGTTCATGCAAGACGACCAAAGACTTTGCATGACCTGGAGGCATTTTGCCAAGACGTATGGGCAGCTATACCACCTGCAAGAATTTGGGGCCTCATAGACAACTATTACAAAAGACTGCATGCTGTCATTGATGCTAAAGGGGGCAATACACAGTATTAAGAACTAAGGATATAAAGACTTCTGAACAGGGGTCATTTCATTTTTTTCTTTGTTGCCATGTTTTGTTTTATGATTGTGCCATTCTGTTATAACCTACAGTTGAATATGAATACCATAAGAAATAAAAGATACTGTGTTTTGCCTGCTCACTCATGTTTTCTTTAAAAATTGTACATACAGTATATTACCAATTCTCCAAGGGTATGCAAACTTTTGAGCACAACTGTATGTACATGATCAGTGTTGGGTAAGTTACTCCAAAAAATGTATTAATTACTAACTACTAGAGTTGTACCCATATGGAATTTTGGCCGATAGCTGTTATTTGTTCCTATGTTAACACAAACTAATACAATGCCCGATATTAGAATTCCATTCCGTTTTGTCTATTGTTGTTTTCACACTAATGTTGCTAGAAGCAATTTTACATGCTTCATTGCTTCAGTTTATTGCTGTAGATCAGCATAGAAAAAGAATATACTATTTTAATTGATGAAAAAAGCCCTGATCTGCATTCAATATCTGACAATTGCAGGTAAATAAATAAAAAAATAGTACTGGCTGATACCGATATGATCATTGATATACATATTTTGGTTCCCTTACCAATTTAGATTTGCTGAAGATGTCACATTAATATTAATAATTGTCGGAAGGAGAAAGATGATTGATGTGTTTAATCCTTCAATTCACTTGTATATTTGACTATAATAAAAGCACTAGTGGAAAATGCAACATTATCTTTTAAACTTTCCATAGAAAGGATGAGCAGTGGAACTCATCAGGTGAGTGTCAGCCGGACAGGATTTCAGCTGAACTGCAGTAACCTACCATGTGATCTCACAGTTTCCATGCAAAAGCCTGTGTGTGTGTGTGTGTGTGTGTGTGTGTGTGTGTGTGTGTGTGGTTAACAAGCATGGCACAACTCAGATGACTGCAGTTTGTTTTTGAAGCAGGTGAGAGCCACTTCCTGGTCTGAATGCTATGAAATAAGCAGTTTGTGTTGAGTGTCGTAATGTCTGGAGTGGACGTGTGTATTTCATCACATAGGCTCTGAATTGAATCATTTAGTTTGAGGACTGGACGCAAACATGTGAGATCGTGTCTGCTCACCCAGTAATCGAAAGATTAGATGCAGCTCGTCTTCAACGGTGGATCCGGGAAAGAGTGGCCGACCAGCAGCCATTTCATAAAATATACATCCAACACCCCTGAGAGAGAGGGTAAAAAAATAGAAACATTCTCTGCAGACAAAAGGGAGAGGGTTGAATCTAAATGAATCTTAATGATGAATCTTGAATGACCCCTACTGCAACGCACACGTTACTCACCACATATCGATCTGTGTGGAGTACTCTGAGGATCCCAGTAGTACATCAGGAGGTCTGTACCATAAGGTCACCACCTCATTAGAGTACGTCTTAGTGGGGACAGACTTGGCTCGCGCCAGACCTACAAACACAAACAGTTCGAGGGAGAGAAATATAAATAAAATTACTTTATCCAAGAACAGTATACATTATTAAAGTATTCATCAAACTAATCAATAAATATTTAATGCAATATGTAAGGAACAATGTACAGCACTGATCGACATGTCAGGGTTTTGCGATTATGACCCCGCTGACTGTACATTAACCCACATATTGCATTAGAGCAATCAGAATCAAGTATTCCAAAAGCTTTCATTAGTACTTAATGAAGTCTTAAAAGGATAGTTCACCCCAAAATTTAAATTCTCTCATCATTTACTCACCCTCAAGCCATACCAGATATGTTTGACTTTTTTTCTTCTGCTGAACAAGTGAAGATTTTTAAAAGAATATTTCAGCTCTGTAGGTCTTCACAATGCAAGTGAATGGTGACCAAAATTTTTAAGCTCCAAAATGCATACAAAGGTAGCATAAAGTAATCCGTAAGACTCCAGTGGTTAAATCTATTTATTCAGAAGCGATACAAGTGTGGCTGAGAAACAGATAAATATTTAAGTCCGTTTTTAACATAAATTCTCCTCCCTGCCCAGTAGATGGCCATATGCACAAACAATGCAAATCGGCAAAAACAAAAGAAGAAGAATGTGAAAGTGAAAGTGGAGATTGATAGTAAAGAAGGACTTAAATAATGATCTTTTTCTCACCCACACTTATCACATCGTTTTGAAGATATGGATTTAACCACTGGAGTCTTATGGATTACTTTTATGCTGCCTGTATGTCCTTTTGGAGCTTCCTAATTTTGGCACCCATTTACTTGTATTGTGAGGACCTACAGAGCTGAAATATTCTTCTAAAAGTCTTCGTTTGAGTTCAGCAGAATAAAGAAAGTCATACACATCTGGGATGGGATTAGGGTAAGTACATGATGAGAGAATTTTCATTTTTGGGTGAACCATCCCTTTAAACTTGATTGTTGTCCTCTGAAAAGTGAAAAATGCAGTGTTCTCCAAAATTGTGCACTGATGTGGATTCAAATGCAAATGTCTGCTCTCACATTTAGTACACACATAGAAGACACAAAAGAGCAGGCAGAATTTATTAGTTCATCTGAGTAAAAACACCAAAGTGTCAGAAAGGACACAGTAGGCTTTTCTTGGATATTAAACGTACCAAAATCAGCCAGTTTGAGTTCTCCTCTCTCATTAATGAGCAGATTTTGTGGTTTCAGGTCCCTGTGCAAAACCTTGCGTCTGTGGCAATACGCCAGCCCTCGCAAAATCTGGAACAGGAAAATCTACAACAACACATTACTCCAGGTTACAAAACCAAAAACACAATGTTGTTGTTTTTGCATGGCAGTGTAACAAACCACCAGTTTATGTTGTCTAAACTATTGTTCTTATAAAATAAATAGCTTTACAACCGCAACCAACATATATTACACAGATATAGTACTTACCTTAACATTGTGCATACTCATGATGTTCCCACAGTCATCCATGTACTGCTTCAGATCTTTATCCTGTGGGAAGACAAAGAAAAATGAATGAATAAATGCAAAGAAGGGCTAAAAGAACAGGGTGGCACAAACCAAGAAAGGGGAAGTTCTCTCACCAGGTACTCAAAAACAAGAGTGAGGGATTTGTCTGTGTGGACGATGTCATGAAGCGTGACAATGTTGGCGTGCTTTAAATCCTTCAGTAACGACACTAAAAGAGAGAGTGGGAGGAAGAGACCAAACAAATTACTCATGTGTAAACTAAATACTGGTTGATTAGGTCAAAATTAACCAAGGAATCTAGGAATCCAGAGGTGCATGGGAAAGAGATGAAGAGATAAAGTTTACACCTCACCCTCTCTAATAGCCGTGCATGGCGCTCCCTCCTCGTGCTCCAATCGGATTTCTTTCAGAGCTACGAGGTTGTCAGTCAGTTTGCTCCGCCCCTTGAAGACAGTGGCATATGTCCCCTATGATACAATTATGAGTACAATTTTATTTTAATGCATGTAAAAAAAATTTTTACAACCATTTTTGACAGAAAGGGTTTATTTTACATCTAACTACACATTTCATTATAAAATAGAGAAAACAAAAAAATGATTACATAAAAAATGTGTAGCCTATTAAGAAAAACTTTATTTTTAAATAGTCTACTGGATAATGCAGCAGCTAAATTAAAAGTAATTCTAGTGTCTTCAGTAGAAAAGAAACCAGTTGTTTTTTAACTTTTATTTCGACCTGGATTCAGACCTTTCCTTGAATGACCCCTACTGCAGTCCACTGAGTCCACTTTTCAATCACACAGTTATTTTTTTGGAACCCAGTCAACTTAAATATTATTGTAATTTAATATAAAAAAAAAAAAATAAGAATAAACAATAGACTCTGCACTTTCAGTGCTTGGGCCCCACTTCTGAGACAGCGCCACCAATAGTTCAAAAGATAATCCACACTTTGTGCTGACTCTAAACTCGGCATGTCTCTTTGCCATGGCTGAGATGTGTCAGAGTTGCAAAGTGGTTAGTGTCGGACTACGGCTCAAAAGGTTGTGAGTTCAAGTTCAGCAAAGACTGATTTTCACATTTTTAATTGTGTTGACATCTCAGACTTCATGTTGCACTTGATACTACATTAGCTGTACTACATTGATAATTCCTGCTTGAATTCAAAACCACTTAGCATTAAAATCAAGATATTCTCAGCTATCGTTTTATACTCTCAGCTTGGAATGTGTCTTTGGTATTGTTGAGCTATGTCAACTGAGTGACCCACTGGTTAAAGCATTGGGTTATGGCTCAAAAGATTGTGAGTTCGAGTCCAGCAAAGTGTGCTTTTAAAAACTGTGCTTCTGATGACCTCTGAGTCTTCCTGTTGTGCTTACTACTACTGCAGGCTGGACTACATTGCATAATTCTTGCTTGAATTCAAATCCACTTGGCTGTAAGAAAACCTTCGCTTGGACAGTCTCTTTAGCATTGCTAAGCAGTGTCAGCTGAATGGCCGAGTGGTTAAAGCTTTGGAATGAAGTTCAAAAGGTTGTGAGTTTGAGTCCAGCAAAAATTTGTTTTTACATTTTTACTACTGTTGACCTCTGAGTCTTCAAGTTATGCTTACAACAGTGTAGGCTGTACTTCATTGCATAATTCCTTATTAAAAAGTGATATATATTTTAAAAGGAGTGTCAGATTTAAAAGAAAATTGGAATGCATCATCTACATAATGACCTGAGCATAACTGAGCAGTTTTGAGACAGCGCTAACTATAGTTCAAAAGATAATCCACACTTGTTTGCTGAGTCTAACCTTGCTTATTTTGACAGAACACTCCAGGAAGACGATGACCTTGGAGTGTCTGTGTGTGGGCTAGTTCCAAGTAGTTTAAAATACTTTTCATTCAAAATTGAGTTTTGATCTCAATGCATATTATAAGTGAACCAAACTATCGAGCACTATCAGCCCACGCGTGCTATGTGTGTGTGTGTGCGTGCGTGTGTGTGTGAAGCGCGCTGCACATGCAGACAATATATTTTTTATTAAATGCAGCCTTCTGAGATTCACAAAGCTATCGCATGTCTTCAAGACACTTTAAATAAAATACACGAGTCATGTGGACTACTTTAATGGTTCTTTTATGCCATTTTTTAGCTTGACGGTAACAACCATGTCTATCACACAATTTTGAAATTGGAAAGTGCTCGTCAGACCGATACCCGATCCGGTTAAAACTGTCAGTATCGATCCAGGTATCGGATCGATGCATCTCTACAGCATACTTACACTAAGTGAACATTTCAAACTTCAGTATGCTTGACTGTTGTCACATGACTATACTGATTTTTTAATTTGTCATCTCAGTTCTGGCAGTCTGTTTATGTCCAGAAAGACATCTTAGAAATCGAAAACTGTATCTCATGCAGTGTGCTCTGGTTGTATATTTCATATTTTGACAAAAAACTTGCATTGTATAAATACTGCATTCTAAAAACAAAATAGCATACAGTATGCCAATACGAACAGAACTTTAAATGAATGAATGTTACATTTATATAGCGCTTTTCTGACACTACACTCATAGCACTTTACATAGTAAATAGGGGACTCTCCTCAACCACCACCAGTGTGCAGCATCCACCTGGAGCCATAGTACACCAGTACACACCAGATATTGGTGGAGAGGAGAGAGTACAGTTATATAGCCAATTACTGGATGGGGATTATTAGGAGGCCATGACTGATAAGAGCCAATGGGGGGAATTTGGCCAGGACACCAGGGTTACACCCTACTCTTTTCAAGAAGTGTCTAGGGATTTTTAATGACCACAGAGGGTCAGGACCTTGGCTTAACATCTCATCTGAAGGACAGTGCCTTTTTACAGTACAATGTCCCCATCACTATACTGGGGCATGCATACCCACACAGATCGCAGGGTGAGCACCCCAGCTGGCCTCTCTAATACCTCTTCCAGCAGCAACCTTAGTTTTCCCCAGGAGGTCTCCCATCCAAGTACTGACCAGACTCAACCCTGCTTAACTTCAGTGGGTAACCAGTCTTGAGCTACAGGGCGATATGACTGCTGACAACAGATACTTCAGAACTTTTGTATAGGCTCACCTCTCCCAACTTGTCAAGTTTTATGTAGGTCTCCAGTTTCCCAAACCCGATTTCAGACTGTAAGCAGAGAAATGAGAGAGACAGAGGGAGAGAGATATTGTCTTATTAATGCAATCTGGTTAATGCTGAACAGGCCTGCATGTGTTCAACAGACCTTATCAGTTAGAACCATGTGTTTGAAGTGTTGCTCGCTGTCTCTGATATCTACAACCAAAATAATTTCTCAGACAAAGCAATTAACCATCACACACACACACACACACACACACACACACACACACACACACACACACACACACACTATACTTGCTCATATGTGCACCAGGGGTCACTAAAATCTCAACATAAGTAGAAACCCGCTATCTCTCTCTCTTACACACACAAGGACTGGACGGGGGACAAGATAGACGGATGACAGCTAAGAACAATGGATGCAGAGAAGACTCAGTCACTCATGC
The DNA here is from genome assembly GCF_019703515.2 of Myxocyprinus asiaticus. Lineage (NCBI taxonomy): Eukaryota > Metazoa > Chordata > Actinopteri > Cypriniformes > Catostomidae > Myxocyprinus > Myxocyprinus asiaticus. The sequence continues at coordinate 25,594,896 of NC_059388.1, read as the reverse complement.
AGGGGGCTTTTCACATGCAAAACCCCTGTGTATGCAACCTACAGACAAAGAACATGGTATGTGTCTTTGTGCTCCACTGAGAGTACTACGACACAATGTACATAGTGACACTGGGTTTCTTGTTTAATGGTCTGGGTAACTGCATGACTCCATGGTGTGTTTGAGAAGAAAAGCTTGCTGTGCAATGTGCACTCATTACCAAAAGCAGTTCAGAATATACCTAAGCAAACATAACAAATCGTTTACTCTTTAAAACTTAATTCCTTTATGATTTATTCACCCTCGCTACTTTTAGGGTGCTTTTTTGATAACTGTATACGTATATTGTATGAAAAAGAGCAGCATAAACATTCTGTCTAAAATCTCCTTGTGTTAAGAAAGCAAGTAATACATGTTTGGAAAGCATAACGGTGAGTACATGATACACATTTCATTCTTAGGCGAACTACTTCTTTAAATTGATATAAACCACACTGTTTATTAAATAGCACTTGTTTTTTCTTCTTCTTAACATTAAAAACCTACCAGCTGTGTCACAGTTTTAACCCTGGCAGAGGGAATAGTTTACATAAACCTTACTAATTCAACCTCAGGCTAGGATTTATTAACCTAGAATACAATCTTGTTATGACAGATAGAGCAACATAATTGACACGTTGCTATGCAGTGTGGTTGCTAGGTAGATGTCCCATTATGTTCTTCTCCTGATACGCTCAAACAAATAGATATGGTGAGTGCTTTGCATCTGAGATTAAACTATTATAATAAGGAGTTTCATGTTTGCATGATAGAGAATGTAATAATTGCTCAAAAACATATGTTTTTGAAGGCAGCCATTGGAGGCACATTGCATTTTAAACCTCAGTGTAGTTCCATCTTTACAAAGACATCCTTAGAGATGACCTGAGGGTTTATGCAAGTAAACAAACACACACACATACACACACTCCTCTCTCTAAACTCTCTCACACACACACACACTCACTAGCGAAGCTCTACGTGATCGTCGGCTGAGGGGTTGGTCAAACGGTGGGCTGCTCAACTGAAGCTTTTCCAGGTAACCGTCAGGAATCCGGATATCAGCAGGCAATGACAGGCGTTTATTCAGGTCCTGAGAAATCACACACACACACACACACACACACACACACATATGCAAACAAGTCAGTCACAAGGGCCAAAATTAGGGCACTTCTTATCAAAGCATAAATCAAATTAATAATTGATGCTTGGTGGCCAATTTTCATTTATCACATGTGTCTAATTTGAAGGCAGTCTGTGTGCGTGACTGCATAAACCCCTTCTCAACCCAAAGCATTAGCGTCTTCCATAAATAGCCCTCCATCATGCTCTGAATGTCTTCCATTTACAACTCTCTCTCTATCTCATGCCTTTCCTCTCCACCCACACAAACACACACACTAAAGAAGCATGAACTGTACAGCACTATGAACATGTATCTGTACCATGTCTAGATTCTATGTAAAAAAAAAACTAAAAAAAAAACTGAATCTGGCGAATGCATCAAAACTGTATCAAATACCAAATAAATATATGTTACAAAAAGGTATGTCTGGCTTGTCACTATAGAAAAAGCCAGTATTTTGATATTTAAATGGGATCTGTGAACTAGTGCTGAGCTGTATATATAATATTTATGAAATATTCAATATTAGTTTATTAGCGATATAAAATAAATCAACATCGTCAATTTCGCAATTATTTTAGTGCACTTTTTATTTGGCAAGTGAGTTTTGTAAAGGCTGCACCAGTAGACCCGATTAATGCCCACTTCTTATGATTCGTGAATATGAGAGCTCTAAAAATATATATATTGGAATAGTATCTCTAATTTAAACTTTAGAAGCAAAAAAGCTGATAAGAGTTAGGAATTTTGGATCATTTATACAAATCATGTCCCGGCGTGGTATTTGTCAGGTATTAAAATGTTTTAGTAAAAACATATATAGGTAAAATGTTGCTGTTTTATATTAATATGTATTTATATATTGGTGCATACACATCAAAATGATAAAAAAATTCTTCCTTGTACTTGCTTAGTGAAAAACTGAATGGCAATTTTAAAATGTAAAAATATTTTTCAATATTTCAGTTATTTTAGGTTATGGTTTCTCTGATTGAAAATAATCCTTTTAAGCCATTTCTGAGAAAATACATTAATACTGAGATATACTGTATATTAAATATCAATTCACTGTGCGCGTAGTCAGTGTAGCTGCAGTAATCTCATTCATACAGCAGGGGGCAAAAGAACATCAAAGACAGAGACTGAGCAAAAAAAAACGGTCAAATAACTAGTTTGGACAGATGTTTGCAATTCAAATCTCAGAATAAGAGGCTTTAAACGCTTTATGTAGCAAGACTGCAGAGTGTGACGTGAATGGTTTGATGTATTCAGGTTAATTCTGATAGAAAGTTTTCCAGCTTCAAAATCCTCTCTGAATGCTATTCAAACTCACATTTCCCCTCACATTTTACTACAGAAAAGAGAGAATATAGAGTGCAAATAATAAAGCATGGAAAGGAGTGAGAAAGAACAAGTATAGTTAGGACAGCAGAACGGGCTTAAAAGGGAGAAGAAAATTCTATATCTTTTATTGTTGACGCCAAAGGCCGTGTGTCCATTCAAGCTCCTCAGTGCTAATTCATCTGAAATTTGGTTGAAGCTAAAAAAAAAAACTGCAGATGCCAACATAGACAGGTAGCAGAAATGAACCATGAACAAAACCACACTAGATATGGGTTATGTTTGGTTCTGTGTCGGGTCGCTACTTTATATTCAAGGTACAATCTGGACGTGAAGCAAAACTTGATGCTTTATACCATCTGTACACCATTGCCCACAAACCGTCACATTTCTTAAGATGTCTCATTAAAGAATCAGTGCGGAGGAAGAGGAAGACAGAAGTGAGTACTGAGAGAGAAGAGAGAGAGAACTGAAAAAGAGGAATCCCTCCACCTACCCAAAGCAAAAAATAAAGCTTTTAGTAGTGACACATCACAGCCCAATATAAAGCTTTCAGGGTGCAACACATACACGGATGGTTTCTGCTGCCTTGAATAACTGAGCATGTGGCGAGTTTGTGGTGGAGATTAATTATGGACACACATAGTTGTCTTACCTCCATGGATATACGCCGGTGTGATCTGGTGCGGAGACACACACCAGTGGGCGACTGAACTTCGTCTGAGGATGTCCCCGAGGCCTGATCGCTCTCTCCGTCAGAACCCATCTTCAGATTCTCATGAACAATGTCTGGGAGAGAGGATAGGGAGGTTAGGAAATGAACTGCATGATATATGTGTTGTTAGATTGCAGAGATCTAAGGGAAGGCAGCTACTGGCCCTCTAACTGCTGAGAAGTGTTAGCTTGTACATGTATGTGGCTTTACTGTCTTTATGTATGTACGTCGCTGGTTATGGAAAATTTCTGTGGTAATCAACATTATACCACAAATGCTGTTGATTGAGCTTAATTTATTAAACCCAGAACATTCCAGAAAATCCAACAACAAAAGAATAATTTCTAGATCTTTAAAGAATTTTAAAATGCCATTTTAAAAAAGCATTTACCAATAACCTTTCTTAATCCTTCAGTCAATTAAGCTAAAAAATGTCATAACGAGGAAGCTAAACACGAGGAAGCAATCAATGAACTTTTGACTTAAATGTGTGTGTGCGTGTGTGTATGTATGTGTATGTATGTATATGTATATATGTATATATATATATATATATATATATATATATATATATATATATATATAGTCTATTGTGTATTCTTTATATACTTTATTTTCTTTTCAATATTTTTTTATTTTATTTTTTTTTATTCAATTTTTAATTATTTTTTAAAAGTCTTGTTGCTGTTTTGTACTGTTGTGTACTGGAATCTCCTGTCACCAAGATTCCTTGTATGTGTAAGCATACCTGGCAATGAAGCTCATTCTGATTCTGATTCTAATACTGAAGAGGCTGCACCTCTGTTAATAATTCTCCAGCAGTTCATCATATTCAACAGCCACATTAATCATGAAAAACACTTGAACATGACATGGACACACACACTAAACTTACATTCATCTACGCCACAATTTCCAAAGAAAGAGGAAGAGACATGGACTTCTCAGAAAAAAGAAATCTGACAAGGCATTCAGCATGTACTGTTCCATGTGCATTTTGTTTGTAAGCGATTGTGTGTGTGTGTGTGCATTGAACTGTGTCCTCATCTCATCTCTATTACATTAAAGTATGATCCTGCTTATCGGAGCTGGCCAATGGGTCAAATTATGATGTAATCGGGGTTTATAAACCGCACAAACACAAACTGAAAAACAGCTAGGAATTAAGAGTCCTCATGTTCATGTACATGTGCTTGTATGTACAGTCTTTCAGTACTCGGAAAAGAGACGGACTAAAAGCACAAAAATTTGTTCCAGAAGAACACAGATGGATATTCCTTACAAAAGAAAGCTGGGAACTACAGTCCATAGGGGTTGTCATGACTCTGTAGTTTTTTTGGCAGGCTGCTTGCTGCAACACAGCCCCCACCTTCCTGTCCTCATAAGACGGCGTCCCCTAAGGGTGACACATCGATCCGCTCTTTTATCTGGCTGAGGCAGTAAAAAGCACCTAATCTGAGGGCCTTCCATTACAGAACAGAGCTGTCCACTGTCTCTCTCCTCTGATGTCTTCAGACAAGAGGGGAAAAGGAGGATAGGGGTTAACTGTCCTGGTCATATTTTACCCCAAATCAAAAGAAAAATTAAATTATATTTTGCATAATGAAAATTAAGCCTATTCTAGGACCATTTTTTTATACAGTTGAAGTCAGAAGTTTACATACACTTAGGCTGAAGTCAATAAAACTAATTTTTTAACCACTCCACTGATTTAATATTAGCAAACTATAGTTTTGGCAAGTCGTTCAGGACATCTACTTTGTGCATGACATGAGTAATGTTTCCAACAATTGTTTACAGACAGATTGGTTCAATTTTAATTGACTATATCACAATTCCAGTGGGTCAGATGTTTACATACACTAAGTTAACTGTGCCTTTAAGCAGCTTGAAAAATTCCAGAAAATGATGTCAAGCCTTTACGCAATTAGCCAATTTGCTTCTGATAGGAAGTGTACTGAATTGGGGGTATACCTGTGGATGTATTTTAAGGCCTACCTAAAAACTCAGTGCCTCTTTGCTTGACATCATGGGAAAGTCAAAAGAAATCAGCCAAGACCTCAGAAAAAAAAAATGTGGACCTCCACAAGTCTGGTTCATCCTTGAGAGCAATTTCCAAATGCCTGAAAGTACCACGTTCATCTGTACAAACAATAGTACACAAGTATAAACACCATGGGACTACGCAGCCATCACACCACTCAGGAAGGAGACACATTCTGTCTCTTAGAGATTAACGTAGTTTGGTGCGAAAAGTGCAAAACAATCCCAGAACAACAGCAAAGGACCTTGGGAAGATGCTGGAGGAAACAGGTAGACAAGTATCTATATCCACAGTAAAATGAGTCCTATATCGACATAACCTGCTCAGCAAGGAAGAAGCCACTGCTCCAAAACCTACAGTTTGCAAGTACACATGGGGACAAAAATTTTACTTTTTGGAGAAATGTCCTCTGGTCTGATGAAACAAATATTGAACTTTTCGGCCATAATCACCATCGTTATGTTTGGAGGAAAAAGGGTGAGGCTTGCAAGCCGAAGAACACCATCCCAACCGTGAAGCATGGGTGTGGCAGCATCATGTTGTGGGGGTGCTTTGCTGCAGGAGGGACTGGTGCACTTCACAAAATAGATGGCATCATGAGGAAGGAAAATTATGTGGATATATTGAAGCTACATCTCAAGACATCAGCCAGGAAGTTAAAGCTCGGTCGCAAATGGGTCTTTCAAATGGACAGTGAACCCAAGCATAACTAAAAGTTGTGGCAAAATGGCTTAAGGACAACAAAGTCAAGGTATTGGAGTGGCCATCACAAAGCCCTGACCTCAATCCTATAGAAAATTTGTGGGCTGAACTGAAAAAGTTTGTGAGCAAGGAGGCCTACAAACCTGACTCAGTTACACCAGTTCTGTCTGGAAGAATGGGCCAAAATTCCAGCAACTTATTGTGAGAAGCTTGTGGAAGGCTACCCAAAACGTTCAACCCAAGTTAAACAATTTAAAGCCAATGCTCCCAAATACAAACAAAGTGTATGTAAACTTCTGACCCACTGGGAATGTGATGAAAGAAATAAAAGCTGAAATAAATCATTCTCTCTACTATTATTCTGACATTTCACATTCTTAAAATAAAGTAGTGATCCTAACTGACCTAAGCCAGGGAATGTTTTCTATGATTAAATGTCAGGAATTGTAAAAAAAAAAATAGGGTTTAAATGTATTTGGCTAAGGTGTATGTAAACTTCTGACTTCACCTGTATATACTGTTTATATATTGCAGTACTTTCTACAATTCCAGATTTATATACAGATAATTGTTTTTATGGATCAATGTATTTAAAACAAAAATAGGTATTCAAAAAGAAGTACTACCATTTTTTTGCAATGTGACATAATTTTCATGTCACTTAAACTCATTTTTTGTACGTTAAAAATATTTTGTACTATCCCAGATTTATATGCAAAGATTTTTTTTTTTTATATGGACCAAAGTATTCTTTTCTCTCTTTTTGTTTCGAATGTAAATATTGTTTACAATAAAAAATAAAAAAAACACGTTATTAAAAAAAAGTAATAATACCGCTTTTTGCATTGTAACATTATTTTCATGACATTAAGCATTTGTAAAAAAAACTTCAACAATCCCAGATTTATATGCAAAGACAATTTGTTGTTTGATTTGTGTGTGTGGTGATGTGGTGCTCTCATAACACTGCTCTGTTTGTTTGAGCAGACCAACACAGCAACACTGGCTAAACCAATAGTGCGAGTTTGGGGTGGGACTATCTATTTGTCCAACCAAAGAGAGATTGAGGAGTGTTCGGAAAAATTGCAACAAATTGTATTGTTCCTCACACAGCCTTCATTTTCTTTAAGCATATATATATATATATATATATATATATATATATATATATACAGTATATATACACACACACACACACACACACCGATCAGCCACAACATTAATACCACCTGCTTAATATTGTGTACGTCACCTTTGTGCCGCCAAAACAATGCCAACCCACATCTCAGAATAGCATTCTGAGATGATATTCTTCTCACCACAATTGTACAGAGTGGTTATCTGAGTTACCGTAGACTTTGTCAGTTCGAACCAGTCTGGCCATTCTCTGTTGACCTCTCTCATCAGCAAGGCATTTCCGTCCACAGAACTGCCGCTCACTGGATATTTATTGTTTTTGGCACCATTCGGAGTAAATTCAAAAGACAGTTGTGTGTGAAAATCCCAGGATATCAGCAGTTACAGAAACACTCAAACCAGCCCATCTGGCAGCAACAATCATCCATGTGATTATTTAATCAGCCAATCATGTGGCAGCAGTGCAGTGCATACAATCAAGCAGATACAGGTCAGGAGCTTCAGTTAATATTCACATCAACCATCAGAATGGGGCAAAAATGTGATCTCAGTGATTTGGAGCATGGCATGATTGTTGGTGCCAGACGGGCTGGTTCAAGTATATCTGTAACTGCTGATCTCCTGGGATTTTCATGCACAACAGTCTCTAGAATTTACTTAGAATGGTTCCAAAAACAAAAAACATCCAGTGAGTGGCAGTTCTGCAGATGGAAAAGCCTTGCTGATGAGAGAGGTCAACAGAGAATGGCCAGACTGATTCGAACTGACAAAGTCTACGGCAACTCAGATAACCGCTCTGTACAATTGTGGTGAGAAGAATAGCATCTCAGAATGCATACACAATATTAAGCAGGTGGTTTTAATGTTGTGGCTGATCGGTGTGTGTGTGTGTCTGTGTGTGTGTGTATTTATATATATATATATATATATATATATATATATATATATATATATATATATACAGTACTGTGCAAGTTTTAGGCACTTGTGAAAAATGTTGCATAGTGAGGATGTCTTCAAAAATAATGACATAAATAGTTTTCATTTATCAATTAACATCATACAAAGTCCAGTAAACATAAAAAAGTGAAATCAATATTCGGTGTGACCACCTTTGCCTTTAAAACAGCCCCAATTCTCCTAGGTACACCTGGACACAATTTTTCTTGGTTGTTGGCAGATAGGATGTTCTAAGCTTCTTGGAGAATTCACCACAGTTCTTTTATCTATTTAGGCTGTCTCAATTGCTTCTGTCTCTTCACTCTTGCAGAGTCCCCTGTTCCTCTATTCTAATCTTTTCTATTTGCAAAAGTAATGTTTGGGAGTCTAAAATGTATTTTTCCTATTGACACACTAAAGCTGATGATATAAATAACCATCTTAAGACAAATGTTTTTGTGAAACATCTTAAGTGCCTAAAACGTTTGCACAGTACTGTATGTATATATATATATATATATATATATATATATATATATATATATAATTGTTTTTTTTTTTGTTTTTTTTATAGTAAAATAGAGCCTGTACATTTCTTTTTGAGATTCATCCATAGAGGGCTGGAGTTTTAGAGAGACAAGAAGGGAGATCCATTTTCTTAAAACAGCATTTCTGCACCCTGTCACAGTGAAGTCTTTGAAACAGTGAAACGGTGCATGTGTGGAAGTGTAAAAAGTGTGTGCTGTCATAGGTGCAGTGCTCTACTCATTTAAAAAAAAATCTAATATACTGCAAGGTAATGAGTCGCTCTGTCAGATTACCCTGTATTTCCCTTTGTTCACTCTGCCTTTCATTTCTTTTATCTCTCTACCTCCTCTCACTCTTTCAACATCACAAGCACTGTGCTCTTTCATTCCCCATCATGCCCGAGACAACCTCAATCTCTCTCTCTTCTAATTTTGACATCTGTCATCTTGTCTCTCTCACCCCTTCGCTGTGTTCTGCTCTCCTCCGCTCTCCAGTCTTTTTCATACAATGTGCTGAAATTCTAGCATGCGCAATGTTCCACTTTTCCAAAAAAAGTGTGGCACGGAAAAATCTTGCAAGAACAAAAGTGGGTCAAACTGTAATAAACTCCAGACTGTCTTATAAACTTCCAGAGTTGCCTGAAATCACTCTGATCCGGAATATATCCTGTTCGAGGGAATTCAAGACATTTACCGAACAGATTTACAGTACCAGTAAAGTTTAGACACATTCCTTCACTATCCTCTCCAACTCATCCATTTAATTTTTTTTAAAATATCAGTTTTGTCAAGAAATTCATACTTAGACAAAGTTTACAATTACTATTTTATAAATCATGAGAACCATAAATTCAGTAAAGTGTGTCTTAACTTTTGACTTAGTAGTGTACATCGCAGTTTCCAAATAGCACATTCCATGCCAAATAAGCACACACTTGCTCTGTGACATTGGTGTTAATGGATAAAAATGGGGGTATGGGGAACAGACGCGTCTGGACTCATGTCTGTATTGCTGGTAAATAATATGCTCACGCATGGGAACCACCACGCATGGACACACACTCAGAAAGCAGCAGGACTGAACTGTGACACACACTTCTTGCTCGGTTACCTCCCACTAGCCTTCTTACGACTCACATCTCGCCAGTGTGTGAGTGTGTGTGTTTGTGTGAGAGAGAGAACATCCACACACACTTAAACGCTTGCACACCAGGGTTAGACATGACTGCTCCCATGACAACAAGGAGATAAGGTCAAGTGGCCCAGATTCATTATATACCAAGATTCTGTAGACTTGATTTTCTTTTTAATGTGACACAGTCGTTAATTTAATGTTTGTTGTGCGTGGTTTGAATGTCTTTAGAATGTCTTTTGCTGACAGTCATACAGAAGCAACAAACGAACTGAAAGTGGATGTGGTCTTGGAAAATGTAGGATTGGGATTGGTCAAGGTGTGTACGATCGGACACTTTCAGAAGTGTCATATAATCCATGTTCCATCACTATCATGTTCCCCAAAAATTTGCCACAATTAAGCCAAAGGTTTTAAGAAAATATATAAAACATTATTACTTAAGACTTCAACACCCCAAAAGGAAATCAAAACATTTCAGTAACAATAAAATTTATATTGCATATTTTCACTGGTCACTGCTCAAGCATTTTGTGTTAGGATTGTTATCAGACAGAGCATGGACAAAACACAAATAATGTATTATAGGTTTACATATCACAATATATCACAATAAAACTTTAGGCTTTTGTTTAGCTGACATTTAACTAAATTTGCTAAGGGCAGGAAAAGACCATATGTTGCACTAGATCAGATGGCAAGCCAGCAAATTTCCTACAGAAATATACAGTGGCAAAAAAAAAAAAGTATGTGAACCATTTGAAATTACCTGGTTTTCTGTATTAATTGGTCATAAAATGTGATCTCATCTTCATCAGTCACAAGTACAGACAAACACAATGTGCTTAAGATAAAAACACACAAACAATTATAATCTTTATATATAGTCTTTACTGAACACATCCCAATAAACATTCACAGTGCTGTGGAAAAAGTAAATGAATCCTAGGATTTAATAACTAATCGATCCTCCTTTGGAAGCAATAAACTTAACCAAGTGTTTCCAGTAGCTGCAGATTAGACTTGCACAATGTTCAGAAGGCGTCTTCCTTCGTGGTGTCCTGCCATGGACTCTATGCCTGTTTAATGTTTTCTGTATAGTAGACTCATAAACAGAGATGTTAACCAGTTCCAATGATTCCTACAAGTCTTCAGCTGTCACGCTAGGGTTCTTTTTTACCTCGTTGAGCATTCTGTGGTGTGCCCTTTGAGTCATCTTGGCTGGACGGTCATCTCCATTCATAGACAATTTGTCTAACTGTGGACACATGAATATCTAAGATCTTCGAGGTAGCTTTGTTAACCTTTCCAGCTTTATGCAAAGCAACAATTCTTGATCGTAGGTCTTCTGAGATCTCTTGTTTGCGAGGCATGGTCCTAATAATGCAGCAAACTCGAAATGTTTGAGTGCTTTTTATAAGTCAAAGTAGCACTAACCCACACCTTCGATTTTGTTTCATTAACTGGATGTCAGGTTTGCCAGCTCCTGACTCTAATTAGCTTTTGTTGACGTCATTAGCCAACATACTTTTTAAACCTACAATGTGAAATTTCAAATGATGTATTCAATATGTACAAGAACAATACAATAATTTGTGTGTTATTAATTAAAACAGATTGTGTTTGTTCATTATTGTAACTTAGATGAAGATCAAACCAGATTTTAAGATACATTTATACATAAATGCAGGTAATTCCAAAGAGTTCACATACTTTTTCTTGCCACTGTACACTAATAAAAATAAAACGATGGAATATCACAGTACAAAATGTCTTACTCTGTATGAAGTAGCTCATGGAGATGCATTTCTATTTAAAGGTGCACTTACTAATCTTTGAGTACATAATGCACTAACACCAAGCGGCTTATCTGCAGCATCACACCAAAACAGAAGTTCTCAGTTACCAATGTCATTGTGAAAATGTGCTACTCACAGTCAGCCATGATTAATTTATTTTGAGAGTCAAAGCTTCTCATTACAAGGGATAATTAAGAAAAAGCGAGTGGTATTTATCTTATTTCTCTATGACTGATCTCATGCGTGAGTACTTTTTAAACATGTTTTTCCAAAATACTATTCTACTATAAATATTTATTGAGTTTTGCAATGAACCTTTTGCACATTTCAGGGTTTTGAACACGGAAGTAAACTATAGTGGGGTAAACTTCGATGGCAGTTAATGGGTGACCACAGCAAATATTAAGAAATGTATTACTCCATTAATACATTTCTATGACTTTTCAAAAGAAGAAAAACAGGAAACAAGTGGTGGATTATGGCAGTCAGATGAGAGAAAGATACCACATTTACAGTGACTCCCTTAGCAGCTGTATTAGAAGCCCATCGCAGCTGTGGTAACTATTTAATATAACACAAAGTAATACATTTACACTAAATAAAAATGGAAAATATTAAAAAAGTGCCCTAGATTTATGCTACTAAATATGGTGGAAACCCGTCATCACAGTCTGTGAAAAGGTTCATTAGCAAAAATATCACCCTCAAAATCTTGTCATCTTTTTTTGCACATAAAATTCTAACTTGGTGTGAGCAGACTTTAAATGGTTCATTTTTATTAGAACCTTCAAAAGTGTAATGATTGGTCACTCACCAAGACGACTGCCATTTCGGGGCATTGCCATGAAGGACCCCAGGCTGCCCCCGATGACACTGTGCGGCCGACGCAGAGGTGGCTTCTTAAAGGAGCCTGTGTACTGGTGCAAGAACGAGTGCATGCTGTGGGAAGAGGGCGGCCGTCCATTCCTCACAATGGGCTCTGGAATAATGACAACACCTCTGTCAATACATACAAATCTGTGTAATTGCATGAATAGATTTATCTTTTCATGAACAAGACCCAACACAGGCAGTCAATACTTCATGTAAGTGATTATTTTATTTAATAAGGTCAGGCTGAGGCCAAAGGGAATATCAGATAACTTTCTAGAAACTGATGATGGAGGTTGAAATAAACCTATATACTTCACTCCCCCGCCAAACTGAGTGATGCTGAGCAGGCAACACCTGCTGTGTTTTTCACTTTTGATCGAAAGGTGAGACAATAACTGCATTGGTTTTGCTATGGCAACGTTTCGACCCATAGGAACAGAGCTGTAAATACTGGAGTAGTTTGAGCCAATCAGCACAAGGCATGATCAAGCAAATGTCCTTTAGATAAAAAAAATACAATGCATTTATTAACTTCAGTCAAGGTCTGTAGAGGTCTTTTCCTCCCACCTGCTACTGCTTACACAACCTGTCCCATCAAAAAACTTCTCTTTGAGCTTGCACGCACACACATGGCACCAAAGTGGTATTGCATTACATAAGGAGATAAAAAGCTGCTCTCTAGGACATTGTAATCTAAAAGTCATTCAGCCCCCTCCATGCTAACACACAAACAATTAGAGGGGCTCTGCATCGCTACAAGATCTAAGCAATTTCTTTACCCTTATGGGTGAATCTCATGAACCCTGTCTAGAACATGTCTGTGTCATATTTTACTCCAAAATCAACAGAAAGCATTACATATTTCAATTGCAAGAAAACGAGGCCTATTTGTTTGCATTGTTTTGCATTGTGACATTTTCATGACAATTAAGCACATTTCCCCACAAATTTTTATTACCATAATGCAAAAAAATTAAAATAAATACATAAATAAATATCTGGATACCTAAATTGTAAAAGTATTTATACATCAAGGTAGCATTAGTTGTACTGCTTTTAATGTAAATCGTTGTATCGAAGCATGTTTCACAGTAATATATTAAAAAATACTGTATTACAATAATGACAATCCTTTTAGAAAAATAGGACAAATGTAAAATCATGCCAGACACATAAGGGTTATGAGAATTTGGTGGGGTGACGATGCTTGAACATTTGAATGTGAACCTCTGATGTTGTAGTATCCGCATTTATTCAAAGAGTCTTCTCTTTTCTTTTTCGCTGTGGTCGCTCTCTCATATCTTCCCACATCACAGCTCTATCTCTTATTACAACAGGCCTTTCAACCTGCTTCCTAAGGACAATCCAACAAAACATCAGACTCCCAAAAGCAGAACAGCACAGTGTTATTGTGGTGCAGGTCTAAGCCAGCCGAGCCTATGTGGTAAAAGTTCCACTCATGTCCAGCTGCGCACAGGGGCCTTGTTTACATATTAGCATCTTGGAAACTCTGGAATGTTCCACGGCCAACGCCATGGTAATGATCCACAGGTAGGGTTGACAATATGTCATGCTGTCAAAAGCCGGAATGTCCCAACGACAGCATCAGTGGGTGTGCAATAATGAAAAAAAAGGTCTAAAAAATAACTTTGTGTTTTGAAGAGAAAACACTGTGATCATTTTTAATGCGTAAGTATATAATATGTAAACTCTAAGCCTATCCTTACCACTACATCTTGTTGCTTAGCAACAGCGCTCCTGAGAAAAATACTTAATGTCAGCAGAAGCTCTCAGGCCCAAAGCAAGACTGCTTCCATGGTTGCCGTGCCGAATGTCTCCAGCGACAGGCATGTAGGGGTCTGTACAGAACCCTGATGCCCCTTCCTGATTTACGAAGTGAACACACAGGCAAACAGCCATAAATTCACTCCATGTATCCATTATTGAGGCAAAGAATGTCTTCAGAGTGTTTGAAACATGTAAGGAACCTACAGAGCACAAATAAATACACAAAACCACACATATGACTAAGGTATAAGTTCAGCAAGACAGATGGCACAATATGCTCATGACAGTGCTGTTCTGGCAAAGAAAGACCTCAAACAAATAAAATAAAAAATAGCATTGTTTGAAATTTAAAGAAGCAGACCTTAAGAAAAAAAAAATGTTTCTACCCTCTTTTTCAATATGTATTAATTTCCAGTGGACAAAGGTGGACCAAAATTAAAAGGGTTCATTAGTAACACTTCATCATTTTTTTAACCCTCCTATTGTGTTCAGGTCATTTTTGAGCTGGGAGAAATAGATAATAATTTTTAACTACCACATAGTTTTTAGTACAGAAACCAAACTTTGGGACTTTGTCAAGACTATCACAATACACATAATACATATTTTTCAGATGTTTTAATACAATTGTTGAAGAAATGTAACCTATTTTAAAAAACAAATTTCCATCTTTTACATCAATTTTGACCCGGGCATTAATTGTGGATTAACATGATATTATTATTTTATTGTACATCTATCTTGTTTACAATCATGCACAAAAATTACACATACAGTCACATACAGTCACACACACATTCCTGTACAAAACAGACATGACACATGTAACAAACATAACAAATAAACTAAATCAAAGGTACTACTGTCTGAAGGTGGTGTGGCAAGAGCAAAATTTCATGAACACATTAGTCTAAATAGGGCTTGAAAGAGGAAATTGTCCACATTTTACTCTGCAGCCATCTGATGCAAAACCAGCTTACAGAAAACTCACACATCAACATTCGACAGTTCATACAAGTAAACAGAATAGATTTTGCTTAAAACATTGTAAAGAAGTATTAAAGAGCACCTATTATGGTTTTTAAACGTGCCTAATTTAGTTTTAACGGTCTCATACAATAGATTTACATGCATCCAAGGTCAAAAAACACTTTAATTTGTTCATAATTTAAACTGCAGCATTACGTTTTTTCCCAGTGTCAAAAACGACTCGTTCAATGATCCGTTCTAAAGGATTCATTCTAAACTCCTCCTTTCAGAAAGCCTACTCTGCTCTGATTGGTCAGATGTCCCAGTCTGTTGTGATTGGTCTACTGCTTAATGTAGTGTTTGAGGGCGTGTCAAAGCAGTTCGTGAGCAGCCAATAATAAACCAAGACCAGAGGCGGGTTTTTTGTTACCAAATTACGTAGGTTAGTACAGGAAGTAAGACTGGAATTACTAACGACTCGTTTCAGGTGTTCAGAATCGGTTCTCCATTTGTCATGCACTTTGATTTTTGAAACTTTGCAGACTTTTTTTACATTGACAAACAGCTATATAACATACTACGTGAAAGTAATATTTGAAAAACCATAATAGGTGCTCTTTAATGTTGTATACTTGAGCTGTACAGTTGTTTTGATTATGTTTATTTGAAAAAGAATACATTGGTTTCATAAATTTGACCACCAAGTTGTATTGAGCAGTTATGAGTAATAGAACATTTTCAAATTACTAGTAATTCTCACATTAGATGATAATAAAAATGGTGTTCTATTTAGATAAAATTTCACAGAATTGTTGACATAAAAGATGACTTCACATGTATCACACTGGTTTTGCTATAGTTAATGTATATTTTGAAATGTCAAAGAATTTCTACATTTTATTATTTCTAAAAAAAATAAAAAAATAAAAAGGCATATTAATTTTATATGTCAGTTAACATGCATGTCAGTTATACATGTTTACATGTATAAACAGTTAAGAACCTATTAATGACTTACAATATAGTTTTAGATGAATACCATTGGGTTATGAATGATTTAAAAGATTGAATTCCACCGGATCAAAACGTACCCACGAATGCAAAAGGTGTATGCAGATTCTGAATGCAATAGGAGGGTTAATAATAATAATAATAACAAACATTACAATAACGTAATTCCAAATGGGAGTTCTATGGCTTTGAGTCCATGTCTGTTAGCTTTGAGGCCATATACAGTTGAAGTCAGAAGTTTACATACACCTTAGCCAAATACATTTAAACTCAGTTTTTCACAATTCCTAACATTTAATCATAGAAAACATTCCCTGTCTTAGGTCAGTTAGGATCACTACTTTATTTTAAGAATGTGAATTGTCAGAATAATAGTAGAGAGAGTGATTTATTTCAGCTTTTATTTCTTTCATCACATTCCCAGTGGGTCAGAAGTTTACATACACTTTGTTAGTATTTGGTAGCATTGCCTTTAAATTGTTTAACTTGGGTTGAACGTTTTGGGTAGCCTTCCACAAGCTTCTCACAATAAGTTGCTGGAATTCTGGCCCATTCTTCCAGACAGAACTGGTGTAACTGAGTCAGGTTTGTAGGCCTCCTTGCTCACACAAGCTTTTTCAGTTCAGCCCACACATTTTCTATAGGATTGAGGTCAGTGATTTGTGATGGCCACTCCAATACCTTGACTTTGTTGTCCTTAAGCCATTTTGCCACAACTTTGGAGGTATGCTTGGGGTCATTGTGCATTTGGAAGACCCATTTGCAACCAAGCTTGAACTTCATGACTGATGTCTTGAGATGTTGCTTCAATATATCCACATCATTTTCCTTCCTCATGATGCCATCTATTTTGTGAAGTGCACCAGTCCCTCCTGCAGCAAAGCACCCCCACAACATTATGCTGCCACCCCCATGCTTCACGGATGGGATGGTGTTCTTCGGCTTGCAAGCCTCACCCTTTTTCCTCCAAACATAACGACAGTCATTATTGCCAAACAGTTCAATATTTTTAATCAGACCAGAGGACATTTCTCCAAGAAGTAAGATCTTTGTCCCCATGTGCACTTGCAAACTGTAGTCTGGCTTTTTTATGGTGGTTTTGGAGCAGTGGCTTCTTCCTTGCTGAGCAGCCTTTCAGGTTATGTCGATATAAGACTCGATTTACTGTGGATATAGATACTTGTCTACCTGTTTCAACCATTATCTTCACAAGGTCCTTTGCTGTTGTTCTGGGATTGTTTTGCACTTTTCGCACCAAACTACGTTCATCTCTAGGAGACAGAATGCGTCTCCTTCCTGAGCGGTATGATGGTTATGTGGTCTCATGGTGTTTATACTTGTGTACTATTATTTGTACAGATGAATGTGGTACCTTAGGGCATTTGGAAATTGCTCCCAAGGATGAACCAGACTTGTAGAGGTCCACAATTTTTTTCTGAGGTCTTGGCTGATTTCTTTTGATTTTCCCATGATGTCAAGCAATGAGGCACTGAGTTTGAAGGTAGGCCTTAAAATACATCCACAGGTACACCTCCATTTTAGCACACCTTCTATCAGAAGCTAACTGGCTAATTGTCTAAAGGCTTGACATCATTTTCTGGAATTTTCCAAGCTGCTTAAAGGCACAGTTAACTTAGTGTATGTAAACTTCTGACCCACTGGAATTGTGATATAGTCAATTAAAAGTGAACCAATCTGTCTGTAAACAGTTGTTGAAAAAATTACTCGTCATGCACAAAGTAGATGTCCTAAACGACTTGCCAAAACTATAGTTTGCTAATATTAAATTAGTGGAATGGTTAAAAAATTAGTTTTAATGACTTCAACCTAAGTGTATGTAAACTTTTGACTTCAACTTTATATGCTAGTGTACTCCTAAAAGTTGACAGCACTTAAATTAACAGTCTTTCTGGATCAAATATATTGAGGACTTATCTTAAAAATTCTGCCCAATAACATCTCTATAATGAAATAATATTACCATAATATCACCTGAAACCAACTAAAAATAGCAAGTAGCAAATCATGGTTCATGGCTGTGATATAAACTAAAGGTTATTGGCTTTTTAAAAACAAAGGTTCAAGCCCTTCGATTGGTTCTGACCCAACATCCTGTTTCAATAGGAAATGCATCATCAACACAGGAAATAAAACAGCGCTTGTCAAGTAAAAATACAAAAGAAATGTCATGATACCTTGATTCATATATTTTCACATATATTTATATTCTAATGCATGGGTTTAATTACTGCAAGTAAAAAAGTATAAAAAGGTTGACATTATTTGACTTTGGTGTCATTTCATTCTGAAATCATTATATTGATCATGATTATTTTATTGTATTGACAGCCATAGTAAAAAAAAAAAAGATAAAAACAGAAATAAAAATAAATTGGCATATGATTTAATATATTATAAAAAAAAATATCATACTTGTAAGAAATAAGAGTTGTAATACACTATTGTGTGTAAAGCTGCTTTAAAACCATATTTATTGTTTTATGTATACATTTAAACATTTATTATATAACGCTTTTTCCCAATAAAGAAATATTTTATATATATATATATATATATATATATATATATATATATATATATATATATATATATATATATATATATATATATTTGTTTTTTAATTTAAAATCTTTCTCTTCTGGTTTATATATCTAACATTACTCCAGCATAAGAAAGTGTGTCAGCTTAAGTTAATATTTTCCAGATAATATTTTAATATTTTTTTTGCATTTAGTACAATGACAAAATAAAAGCCATTTAAGTTTGCAAACAAGTTTCCTACTTTTGTCACACAGGGATTCCTCGCAAGGGGATCATTAAATTTGGGGGTCTTTGACATTTAAAGGTTTGAAACCCCCTGTTCTAATGTGCATGAACTACTAATCTGAAAAGCATTATGTTTGTCAATGACTTTTAATGAAAGTTATTATATAGTGTTACTAGTTAATTTACAAAATGCATAATTAACAGATTTTTCAGATTTTTTTAGGGAGCTAAGATTGGAAATTAAAGAAATCAGATCAAGTTTACAATCACCTAAAACCTATCAGCAGTAAGTAATTTAATTAATGTTAAAGAGAGAATGAAAAACACCCATTCATCTAACCTCATATCCATATTGTATTTATATCTTTCCTGCTGGTAAAGTGGGACCATAATTCAAATGGTTCATTTACAAAATGAGCAATTAAAATAAAAACTTCAGGTTTCCTTCAGGTATCTCAACACAACAAAAGATACATTTATTTTTCACGTTTTCATAGTAATATTGACATTAGCTAAAATATCACAATAATTGCAGCATACAATTTTCCTCTGAACGGTCTCTAACATTATTCAGATTGGCTAAGCTGATATGTTCCTGCAGTGATTCAGCATCACTGTGATCAGAATGCAGCGCAGTGGGTTTAGTTGAACCCTCACTAATGTACGGATTAAATAAAAGAGAAGCAAACGGCATAAGATCCTTATGTAATGGTAGAGTCTTTATAAAACATTCATCAGTCTTTGACTTAGAAACCAGCTGGGTCAACACTACAGCCATACCCCACATTCAACACACAAGCCACGCTGCTTAAGTAAGGCTATGTGTGTCTGTATTCATTGCTGAGTGAGCATGTTAAAACCATTATGTACATTTCAGTGTAAGTGTATTGGCGAATGAGTAAAACTATAAAAAAAAGTGCATTCTTTGAATGTTAGTCTTAACCTGTGAATTCTATCATGTAGGTTTTTGGGCATGGGTGAGGGGGTTGTGGCTGTATATTGTTAGTGCTGTCAAAACCACAGTGAATACAGCCAAGTCAGCATGAAACGGAAGTTGCGACCAAATTTATTTCCGTATTGTGACGTATTTCCGAGTGAAACAGCTTATCGAACAAGATATATGGGCGTTGCACAGCGGAACAGAGGCAGATCTGAATGCGAGTTTGCAGTGGGGACACACACCCCTATCACCGTGCTGCTTGATTCAGAGCCGGTAATTGGTGAAATTGAGCAGCAATCTCAACACATATATTATCAAACTGACAACATGAACATAAACGCACGAGTACATCGCAGTCTTTGCTTACGAAGAGGCTGTAGCCTTTGAAAAACGAGTGAGTAAAAGATAATCGTATTTTAATGTTTTGAATCACAGTACACCAAATATAAAGGAAAAAAACCACTACTCGTGCTGTGCATCCCAAGATAATTGCATTCAAAAAAATAAATAAGCTCCAAGAGCATTTGAAGCATTGTATTCATTAGTAATCACTTCAGCAATTCAGGCGTGAAATGTCTCAAACACAACCACGAATTACCTCCTCATTTGAAATGTAAATTCAAGCCAGCTGACCCGTAAGCAAGAAAGTTTGGGTTAAGGAACGATAGTTTTGAGGAAAACAGATGAAAATACACCTTGCCATCTTCACCAACATGTGACTGACGCTTCGTTCAACTCTACACAAGGTTGTGGTATTTATAAGAAAGGGACAGGGTTTAAGCAGACTAAATCATTGGAGAAGTCCTATATACATCACCAGAGAGAAGTCTGTCATTTCTCCGGAATATCGTGTTATGATATTTTGATTAAAGATTACGAGGTAAAAAAAAATAAATAAAACATATGCATGGATGAATAGTTCACAATAAGATCAATAACATGCATTTAGAAAACAGATAGGGGGAATTTTCATTTCATGCCGACTTTAATGTTTTAGTCTGCCATGTGTCAGGATGTGTAGAAAAGGCCACATTCAGTCACAAGACAGACGTAAAGATAAACGCATACATGTAACTTAAATGAAATGTCATTAGTGACTGAATTGAAACTAGAGTACATAGACAGCAACTCTGTTAATGGTCACTCTCGTGCGCCAAACAAATAGTGCTCCCTACGTGAAACGAAAGAGACTACCGCTCACAGTTGATTCTAATTGTCTAACGTTAGCATGTTGCTAAGCTAATAACCAATAAATACTCTAATAAGCACAATAAATACATATATGTCTTAATTCTGTTAAACCCATAAACACATCGTGGGAAGATGCGTACACAATACAATGGGGAAATATTAGAAAAAGCCCGCACATTGTCGTGGCTTGCAAATCTTTATTAGTAATCTTCATGCCTTTATTAGTCTGCTAGCATGAACTGAAAATGTTTACACAAGAGCTTCAAGTCAAGAGTTTTTATCCTCGTGCCACCCCGTGGCCTCATGCGAGGACTCGCTATTTTGGATTCGCTATATGCAACGCATAATTTAAATACATAAAAACAGACTGAATACTGTTCACAAGACCCTAGACTGTCATTTAAAGGGTTAACTTCTGTCGCACTGAGTCACGTGACACAACAGCATGCCGTTGATTTCCTTGAAGCACTCCTACGTATGCAGCACCAACAAAAGTGCCCCTGGTAAGAAATATCTTTCTTTTTTTTCTTTCTATTTTTTTTTCCTCCCCAACTTGGAATGCCCAATTCCCAACGTGCTCTAGGTCCTCATGGTGGCGTAGTGACTCACCTCAATCCGGGTGGTGGAGGACAGATTACAGTTGCCTCTGCGTCTGAGACCATCAATCCACGCATCTTATCACGTGGCTAGTTGAGTACGTTACCGCGGAGACATAGCATGTGTGAAGGCTTCACGCTATTCTCTGCGGCATCCACGCACAACTCACCACGCCCCACCGAGAGCGAGAACCACATTATAGCAACCACGAGGAGGTTACCCCATGTGAATCTATCCTCCCTAGCAACCGGCCAATTTTGTTGCTTAGGAGACCTGGCTTGAGTCACTCAGCACGCCCCTGGATTCGAACTCGCGACTCCAGGTGTGGAAGTCAGCGTCAATACTCGCTGAGCTACCCTGGCCCCCGGTAAGAAATATCTTTATGTTTTTTTCATTGAAACCTGTTTGGTTGTAAAGAGTAGTGTCTCTAATTTCGTTTGATATGCCGCTTTAAAAAATCTGTTCAGCACGCTGATAAACATGATGTCTACATTTGTGGACAATGGCACCGCATTTTCTCAAAAGTAGAAAAAAACATGTTAGTTATTTTGAATAACTTTCAACTCTAACACATCTGTGGGTCATTTAGCTTCATTTTAATATACATTTTGTTATGTTTAATTTTGTTATCTCTGTGCAATACGATTCTATTCATTAATATTAGTAAATGCATTCCTATATACTTACTAAGCTTTTTCACATCGTGAATAAATGGGTTCATCCAAAAGCTGAAAAAGTTTGCTTTCAGAGGCTTTATATGGAGTTAGGAAAATAATGTGCATTCTGAACTGTTCTGAGACCAGCACACTGGTGGTCAAGTCATTCACTAAATAGTGAGCAAGGGAGCATCCTACAGCTTTCTATGAAGCTAAGTGCATTCAATACTAAAATCCAACCAAAAGTTCAGTTTCAGGCTGCAGGTGATGTTTGGACCACTCAACATGTTTGGCAGACATGGGACAATGGTAATCAGTACATAGATTCAGAATTGTATAATGCTACATTTTATTTTAACATGGTTGGCAGTGATAGGATGATGCTTATAATTATTTATTCAGCTTTACAGAAAATCAGCTGTAATGTCTGTAACTTCTCAAAAACATGAATAACCAACTCTCCTGGAAACATAATAAACAATTTGATAAAAAAAAAAAAAAAGACAAAAAAAAAAAAAAAATCGGACTTTCTATAACTTGGTATTATTTAAAATTTAGTCCCGCTGTTCACATATGTGGACATACATTTTTAGGCAAACTAATTACTCTAGAAAAAAATTTGTTATTTATTTTGCGTGTTTATTAGGTGCTACTACATACAAATCATAAAGGGAAATGGGAAATGCACACGCAGGGGTCTCAGGAGGTTATTGGCCTCTTGGACTGTTTGATTCACAAAAGAGCCTCCGATTACAGCAAAAACATGCGATTAATTTTCCACACTTTCTTTGAAACGCTACTGTGTTTGCTCAGTCAGAATGTTATGATATGAATGCACTTCATTCATTAAAAAAAAATTAATTATTGTTATGCATAGATGTTAAAAGCATTTACTAGTGAGTCTGGTTCTTACTGGCCGTTTTCGTGCGCTTGAATTATGATAATTCTCAATGAACGTGCACACATTCCCCTATTACAAATGTTTGGAATTCACTAACATATACACATTTAACAAACAAATCTGGGGTGTTCACAGTGTTTGGGAATCCGGAAAAAAGTTTTCAGGAAGGTTCATTATACGCGTAAATTACTACCAATTTACTTATATACAGTATTTACGAAAGTGTCATGAATGAAGCCCTTATTTTTACCCAGCCCTACACACAAATGTTGTGTGAAATAGTTTATTTTAATTAATGGATGGAACTATTTTCTTATATTTTTCAGTAAAGAATAAAACAGTTAAATTTTAAACAGAAATTTCCCTTGACTATCTCCATTGTTTTGAATGAAATGTTTCACTGAGAAATACATTTTGTAAATGCATTTCATTGTCCACCAAGGATCCATGCGACGCTGCCTTAGAAATTAGGTCAATTCAAAGTTTCTAAAATACAGCATTTATAATACTTAATAATAAATTAGTAAAGGCACTCTTTGGAGCAGCCTTCATTTAGCAAAAAGTGTTTGAGGCAGGATGATATGGACGCTCACGAGCAGTTTACGAAACCAGCTGACAAACATTCGTGATGATTTTCAGCATGTTCCCTTCCCTTAAAACACTCCCTCGTAGGTGTTCCGATAGGGACGTGGAACTCAACCATCTGTTCTTAGCCAAAACATTTCTTTGGCAGTTCAATTTAGGCAGTCGATAAGTGTGGTTACTGTTTTACTACAATCGAGCATGCTACACACACTGCGGGTGCGCTGAAGCAGGCTGGCGAGGGAAGGTAACCACAAATGCACTGGAACATGTACCGCATTGGCTTACAGATTACACAGAGTCTCATTGTATGGTCTGAATCAGTCTGTGATTCTAGTTCAACCCTCAGGTTGGCCCGAAGGCACCGGAGTTAATTTAGCCTGTCTCTCACAAGCTGTTGCATGCTCCCTTCCTCTTAAACTCAGAGATGTCATTGCTGTTATGTAATTACTAGCTAGCTGAAAGTACAGGAGATAAAGGAAAAAGGCCTCTGAGGGAATGGAGGAAGGGGAGAAAAGAAAGTGTTTTGCTTCATTTCTTTTCCCTGCAACACAAATTACATTGCTTTAGGGTTTCGCAATGACTGGAAACATGACAGTATATTATTTCTTCCACATCAATCCTGGCTTAACTTTGCATTACCAACCAGAAAAATAGTGCAGACTTTGGTTACCACAGATTGAGTGAGATGTTTTAGTTAACTTAATTGCCAAATAAAAAGAGCATGAAAATCACGGCCATGTTCACAATGTTAGAAATAATATAGAAAATACCATTAATATCAATATATCGTTCAGCCCTAAAATTAAGTAGTAGTTATGATACTGCCAAGTAGTAACACTTTATGATTAGTTTTAAATGCCACATATTTATGCCTGTACATCTTTGAAAGAAATCAAGGGGTCTAATCAATATCAGAGTGAAAATCTTGCAATCTGGGCCAAAGTAAAATGAGGTGGTCTTCACACCGACTGCAACAATGCAGAATATTCATGGTATTTTAAATATTAGTGCTATATGTTGATGCTCCTGCAGTATATAAAGTTCCTGAATGTTTGCAGTCTTTTCTGTTCTGATTAAACAATTTGACTCATTGACCCCTCATATTCTCTTGACACAAACAAAGTGAATTTTAACACCAATGGTAAATAAATGTTTCATTCATAAAATAGACATAATGGGAGCAAAACAAGAACATTTAACACTCTAAACCTCTTCTAGATTGTGATGAGCATAGCTGCCCCTCCAACCTCATATAATAAGCTTTCCTAAAAATAGTTTTATTATAAAATCTGATAATCTGTTTATAGAGCCCTAACGTTCCGAGCTGCAATACAGGAGGCCCTTTTTCTGCTGAAGTGGAACTTTTCCAGGTTTCCTGAGTGCTAATTCCACAAACTAATCAAAGTGTTAATAAATCAAGCTGTAATCTGGACTACTCAACTCTAAAGGTGACCCTGCAAATACAGTACACACACTGCAAACAATATGAAAGATACAGTAAGTACACACTCACCGCTGTCCTTGCTGCTGTTCTCCTCGATGGTCATCTGTTCCGCCAACTCAGAGAGCGATTCATCGATCGTCTGGCTACCACGCAGAGTGAGCGAGAAACGCCTCCTAAACCTCTTCATCCTCTCCATAGGCCTCTGAGGCAGGGGGGGCCTGCAAGACAACATACCACCGTTAATTTATCATCAGCTTACAAATATCCATTATCCAAGGGTTGTGCAGCATGCAATGATATCGTTTCATTAAAAAAGGAATTTAGTCCAGTGGGTGGTTGAGTGTAGTTTATGGTGTATGCTACTGACTTTTTGGGGGACAAAGTTGCTGAAAAATGACCACAGAAGGTAAACACCTACACTTTTACACAAAACTGGACTGATATATATATATATATATATATACACACACACACACACACACACACACACCGATCAGCCACAACATTAAAACCACCTGCCTAATATTATTTAGGTCCCCCTCGTGCTGCCAAAACAGCGCCAACAAGCATCCCGGAATAGCATTCTGAGATGCTATTCTTCTCACCACAATTGTACAGAGCAGTTATCTGAGTTACCGTAGACTTTGTCAGTTCAAATTAGTCTGGCCATTCTCTGTTGACCTCTCTCATCAACAAGGCATTTCTGTCTACAGAACTGCCGCTCACTGGATGTTTTATGTTTTTATGTTTAGAAACGCCTTGTTGATGAGAGAGGTGAACGGAGAATGACCAGACTGGTTCGAGCTGACAGAAAGGCTACGGTAACTCAGATAACCACTCTGTACAATTGTAGTGAGCAGAATAGTATCTCAGATTGCACAACACGTCGAACCTTAAGGCGGATGGGCTACAACAGCAGGGGACCGCGTTGAGAACTTTATTAGGACCATAGTCTTCCTAATAATGTGCTAGCTTTAAAGTGAGTGTGTATGCATGTGTGTATATATACTAATATATATATATATATATATATATTTCTGAAATAATTGTATGGTGTAACGGTTCTCGGTAAAAAACCAAACCGTATGGTTAGTCAACCACAATTCAGTAAGCATTTTCTCCACAGTTTAATAACGCACCTGGATCATACAGTTTGGCAAAGAAAATAAAGTGCCAAATAGACATGGGCAGTTATAACCTCCGCTAATGCACCCATATGGCTCTGTAGATGGACAAACTCTGCCTGTGTTTCACATGGGTCAACTTTCTACAGAGAGAAGCTGTCCTATTAACTGTTAGTATGTTAAATCAGTTGATGACATCACAGTTCTGCACACGTTAGTTTACAAAATGGCAAGCGGAGAAAACAAGCCACAAGAGAGAAGCCCCTGCATCATTTAAGTCTCCTGTCTGGGAACTTTTTCTTTATGCAGTCAATTACAACAGCAATGGTTAAAACACATTTACAAAACAGGCACTGTTTGCAGACATTGCTTGACGTGAGTGCCGCATACTTGTAATACATCGATATTTGATTATCTATTTACACTGACATCACCCGAGGATATATAGCGCGCAGTGCGCACAGAGCCGCAGGTGAGCACGAAACTGCATACAGACACAATCCCTTTCGTCTTTAAACAGGCACTCAGTGCCAGTTTGGACAGACACGAAACAAGAACTTAAGCGCTTGGGGTGTTCATACCCAAAGTTAGGTTGCCCTTACTCCGTTGATGAAAATGTGTGATTTCCACGTATGATTAAAATACTCGAGTCACGTTACGACATCCATTCTCATATTCATTTTAATAGTAAAATACTAAAAAGTATTTCTTCTATAGTGATGTACAGATTCTAAACGTTGAATATACGTTGAGTTGAGTTGGATATGCATTTTATGTTGATGCATGTACTGTAATAATGCAGGTATTAAGTTAAAATGTTGAGTTAGAAATTAGAGAATTTATTTTTTAGTTAAGGACCCTAATGATAATTAACCACGGTTTTACTTTAGTAATATTGTAGTAAGTAACCATGACAGTAATAACAAGGACTGTTTTCACCATGGTTTTCTTAGCAGAAATAATGGTTTTGATCGAATTAACCATGGTTTTATGTAGTAATATTGTAGTAACCATGACTGTAATAACAAGGACTGCTGTCACCATTGTTTTCTTGGCAGAAATTATAGTTCTGATACAATTAACCACTGTTTTACAACAGTAATACTGTAGTTTCCATTTAGTAATCTTGATTTTACTATAGTATTGTAACCATGACAGTAACCATGTTCATTTTGTGGTTACTATGATTTTACTACAAATACAATGTTTAAATAAACTATGGTTACTGTTGTAAAACCATGGTGATTTGTAGTGAGGGCAAATCTCTTGAAGTGTCTGTTACCAAATATAATATTTTTACTTTGGATTTGGCAATAATATTTTTTTCCCTTAACATAACAAATACCGAACCATACCGAAACCGTGACCCTAAAACCGTGATACAAACCGAACCATGAGAAATGTGAACTGTTACACCCCTACTGTACACCACTCTCTGATTGAAATATTCAAATGTAACGAATTCATTAATATGAATGTATTGAGTAACAATGTAGCACACTATGTTTTAAATGTTTATCACTACATAAGGCACACTGCTGGAAACTATAAAAAATAAATAAATAGAAGGCAATATACAGCATATACTGCACAGTATGCTAGGACTCTATTCCAAACATAGCCAATGAGAAGTGTTCAGGTAAATTAGACAGGGCAATGTGTGTGTGTGCCTGGGACCGTTTTTGAAACTACACAGCAGGATTTTAAGACTCATGCACGTGACAAGTATAAATAAAAACCTTCATTAATAATCAAAAGACTTTTAATAAAATATTCATGAGACTGTATTTTGTTTTTATAGGCACTTCAACACATGATGTCTTGTGCATTATTAAAACATACACTCCCACATGCGTCATAATTCCCCTGACACAAATGCTTTTTCTTCATATAAAATAATGATATGTATTTTACTAAATTAATGATGGTATTTATTAATATAAGATAATGAAGTTTTTATACTTTTAGATGAATATACTTTATTCTGAATGTATGCGTTCAAAGCCATTGTAAAATGCCAAAATATACACACACCTCTTTCTGCGCATTACATATTAATGCAACAATTCTACATTGCTTGGCAACCGTAAACAGCCCACAGTTATCTTGGTAGAATTGTTTAATCTGATTATTATTAATAAAAATAAATATTTCTTGAACATGACATGGTGTTATTGCTTTTGACTGCATTTTATTAAAGCAGTAAGCCACTCAAAACCATCAATTACAATGCTTTTACCATGGTTATGGGAGTTAACCTTTGCATCATGCCTAAAACGTGCCTTACCCTAAGAAGACCCTTTAGCCAAGGTAAAAATACTGTAACATATTGCGTCTCATGGCAAATTGCTTTATTTTAACATAGCTTTAAGGTGAGTGTGCACAGCAGTGTTTTTCTCTCAATAAATCCATGCTGACTTTGCACTCTTTCAGGCAGGAAACACCTTGCTTTGGGAGCCAAAGGGAGTCTTTCTGTCCATTGTATTACCACCCTCAGACTACACACCCATATTCACACAGGAGCGCAAGTTCATTTTGTTCAAAAGGCGAATGTAAACTAAACCCTTCAAGGTTTTCCGAAGCATTTCATGAGTACAGCACATACTGATAACATTTGGTCCCTATACAAAGAGCCAGTACACTGTAATCATACACACACACATACAAAAGACTATCATGTTACAACTAGGTGGCTTTTTGCAGGTGGTGTCCAATTTCATGGCACTGCAAAATGGGAAATTGCGAGTGTGTGTGTGTGTGTGTTTGTGGGACTGGTCTACAACCATAGGCCAATATAGCACCAGACAGCTCATTTTCCAACACATACATACACGCAGCAGTTAAATGTCCATGCTGACAGAGCACATCTTCTCAAACAGCTGGTATCTCATTCTGCTAGTCAGGACAACAGGGTCTCGACACACCCTGTGGCCTCAAGTGTGTTTTTTGTGGGTCTGTGTTTAAACAGTTGGTATTCTTTTTTGGACCTGCTAGGACAGGGCAAAACCAGCCTGAACATACACAAACATACTTTAATATGTGTAGAACTTGCATCATGTTCATTTCCCCTACAGTAGTCTTGCACAGCCAGAACTTTCACTAAACATCAAAAGGTCTGGACTATAGTTCAGCTTATTCTGTCAATTTTAAAGGCATTTAAAGTGACCAACTATAGTTTTTGTTTTGTTTTTACATGCCGCTTAGGGGAGGGTTTATCTGATAAAGATTATACCACAATAATAAACCGCTGATATCTAGTTCCTCAAACAAAACTATCTTTATATCAAAGATCAGATGCCATCAACCTGGAATACTTGGGCAAATCTAGTGATTATTTCATGCTCAAAAGCATTGAACCTTGTAAATAACTTTGTTTAGAGGCAGAATCATAACAAAATCCTGTCTGCCCTTATTCATGGAAGTTGCATGATGTCAGTCGATCAGATTAGAGCCTGCCATACTGAGAAAGTGCTTTACAGTTTTGTGTGCAATATGCACCAGTCTGTCAGTGAATGGACTGTGGGTGCTCCAGAGACGTGCCATCTGAGGCTGAGACAACCCCTATGGCAACTGCATGAAGGAGGAAGATGGCTATGAGCGCACACACGTTCCCGCTCATCATTTCTCCCCCATGAGATGTTAGTCTTTGATGTTGGCCTACAGAAGCTTTATGGCAAGTCTTTTCTACTCTGCTGGAGTCTGCCTCATTAAAACGACTTCAAACACACTGCAGGCTCAAAACACAGAAAACAGTTTCTGTTTTTTGTTTCCTTTCAAGAATTCAAGAAAGAATGTTTCTCTCTTTAAATCTGTGTCTCTCATTTTCTCCACCTCTCTTTTTATTCCGCCTGGTGTACAAGGCTTCAGAACTATTTGGCCAAGACAGTGACACTGTTGTTACAGTGACAAGCTGCATTCTTGGCCAATGAGCGAATGGTATTAGGGACAGTGCTGCCTATTGTCACCCCGCCTCCTCCCTCCATCTACCTCTGGTGCAATATAAGTCCCCAGACAGCAGCACTCCGGGGGATCAGGCTGCTAGGAAAGTGGGCTGCCTTAGGGTGTGTTCACACTTGGCAGATTTGGTTAGAATAAAACGAACTCTGGTGCGATTGCTCTGTTAGTGCGGTTCATTTGAACAAGTGTGAACGCTGTCATCCGAACCTTGGTGCGCACCAAACAAGTGGACCGAGACCGCTTGAAAAGTGGGTCTCGGTCCGCTTCCAAACGAACTCTGGTGCGGTTCGATTGATATATGAACGCAACATGGACCAAAGACATCTAAACGGACCAAAAACAGGAAGTAATTTGCCTAATACTGACCTCAAGCATACCTGGTTCTTCTCATCATAGGAGCTATGTTGCCCATTACAGTTCGGTACAGGCGTCGGAACCGCCGTCAACCGTCCTTGCAGCATATCTTCATCTGTGTGTGCAACAGAGGAATTCCTGGTGCTGTTTTGACTCCTTAACATATTTTATTAGCTCTTTGTTTGTTCTCAGCTGGTAAAAATACCACCATATATACATATATAAATTCAACGAGCGCATTTCGCCCAGCAGCCAGCACTGTTTTGGATGATCGGCATGATCCCGTCAAAACATATACGTCATAAAAGCTGTCCAATCAGGTTGTGATTTTTCCTGATGCCTTTGGTTTTGTATCGTTAGGTTCGGTGTTAAAAATGCTAGTGTGAATGCCAAGCGAACCAGGACAAAATGTATCATTTTCTTTTTTGGTCCGGACCAAGAGGACCAAGAGAACCGAACTACAAGTGTGAACACACCCTAAAGGGGGGAGAGTAGACCGCAATGAGACCAATAATCCAAAATACGCAAAGACGGTTATACATGCATATTAAATGATGATAGTTCTTTTAATATGGATGTGGAAGAGGGTGGGGCTTCTGTTCTATGGGACTGGTGTAGACTTTATTCGAGAACAGACAGCATATTTAACTTTGTCGCAAATGAGGCTGTGAAGGATAGATGTACAGTTCATTGTATGCTCGTCGTACAATATGTCGTACTGTCTTAAGTTCCTAAGTCACATAAAATTTTCACAATCACTGATTTCTATGTTTTTGGTCAGCTGTAAATGTTTTTAGAAAGACACAGTAATTCAAGTTGTTTATAGTTGTCAAATCAAATGTACTGACTGATTTTACCTACAGACCTTGGTCAAAATATGCCATTTTTAATTTTATAAAAATAAAAACGAGGCTGCAAGGGATAGAATTACAGTCAGTTAAATGTGAATTAGGGCTGGGCGATATGACGATATATATCATGGCGACGATAAACTGTCAATCGATAGAGATTTTGCTATATTGTGTACATTGCGACATGCAAATATCCATGTGTGCAGCCTGTGCATATCTACCCATGGTCAGGGTTTCATGTGAGACTGAGTGAATTGAAGAAACATGACATGGTTTTTCTGGCATTTCAAATTTCACTGTAATTCAGCAAGTTCCAATTACATTCATCTAGTGTTCAGCGCTTCATAAGCGCTAAATATGCATCTTATCTGACACATGTATCTATGTTTTAGAGTCTCGCACGCCATCTCTGCAGCACACAAGTGTGTGCGAGTCCAGTAGGCTTCCCAATATTTGTGCTCCACAGACATTAGAGCGCAGAGTGGAATCAAATGCGCAAATCAACCTGGCTTCTCTCGATATCACAATGCAGACCACAAAACTTAAGTGACCCCTATGAACTCTACTGAGTTTTATACCTTAAAGCACTATGGAGGAATTCAAACATCACAAACGGCTAGACAGCCCAACATTCTAACCACCACTGATGAGGAAAACAGTTACACTGTCTCATGTGCCAAAATAAAGGATTTTTAATCAACACATCATTACCCTTATAAAAATCCTGTTTGCATTATGTTTGATATTAGGAAACCAACCGGCCATGTTTGCCTTCAGATATTCATACAATCTCTATAGAGATGACTTAAATCATTAAAGGCCTAATGTGTTTATTTTCATTGGATATTTTTTAACTTATGTAGTATTCTCTTTGTTGCATTGCTTTGAGATGTTAAGTTTGAGGAACATTTATAATAACAATATTGGTCATTAACAGACTGAAATGTGGCATAATGTGAAATTTAGCATTACAGTAAGGGTGATTTTAATTTTATTTATTTTTTTATACTTTGACTATGTTTGCCAAATTCCATATAATTAAAAAATTATATAAGAGAAAGTAGTTTTCAATTATAAACTATTTCATATTTAAATATTTAATTCACTGACTGGATTCTTCAAAAATAGTTATTGCATTATGGTTATGTAATATATAAACCTTTTATCAGAATTATTTTTACTGTATCATGATATATAGATTTTGGTCAAATCATCCACCCCTAATGTGAATGGCACTTTTGCCTGTGCCAAACTGCCACGATGCTAGGGTGTTGTGGGTTGTTGCCAAGGCGTTGCTATATGGTTGCTATGGTCCTCTGAATTGTTTTGACACATTGCTAAGTGGTTTCTTAGGTTTTCTGTGCGGTTGCTAGTGGGCTGCTAGTTTGTTGCCTACAGGCCCAAATCAAAAGAGTCCATCCAAGTCTCTCAGATATTCTTGACCATACACAGAGTATGGCTTGTGTCCCTCCTTCAATGTTAGTCTATGGGCCTTTTTTTCCAGTATTATCATTCGATCTCTTAGGGTTAGGGATTTTTTTAAAACTTTTCACAACTTTTTTTTGAAGTACAACAGGAACAGTGATGCTTGATTACGCAATTATTATCATTATTGATGATAAAACAAAACTAGTTCAAGGTTCATAAACAGACAACACAAACCAGTTGTAAAGCACAGCAAGACGTAAACAGACAAATCTAAAGATCTGTTCTTCCACTGTCTCTTTTGCCCTTTTCATTTATCAGCCTGTCTCTATATGTGTTGTTACACAGTCATCCAATCACAAAAGAGCATGAGTCAAACACCAGGAGAGAATTTGTTTACATCCCTCCACACATCCCTTGGGCTGGGATTAGCCCACCTCCCCTGTACACACTCCTCTTGAGAGATAACGGGTCTTTGTGTGACAGCGAGAGGGCATATTACTCAAACCATAACAAAAACCTGGTGTGTGCTGGGGGAGGTACAGGAGCTGATAATACCTCCTAAATTCATGGCAGCTTCTTGAATATCAACACAAACCTGCAGAGCTTGCACAAATGAAAAACCACTGTCCAAGAAAAGGGTACAAAATGGGGCCAGAAACTCAGTAAAAGTATTTTAATTTAATTTTTCATCAAATACTCAAACTACAGTTCAGAATCAGAATCAGCTTTATTGCCAAGTATGCTTACACATACAAGGAATTTGTCTCGGTGACAGGAGCTTCCAGTGTACAACAATACAAAAACAATACAAAAACAGCAGCAAGACACAGATAATAATAATAAAAATAAATAGTTATACACATACGTACATACACACACAGACACACACATAAATACACACACACACACACACACACACACACACACACGTAGTGCAATCTAATACAAATCTGTTATCTGTTATGTACAGTGCAAATACAAATCTGTTATATACAGTGCAAATGTTTTTTTTTCTTTTTTCTTTTTCTTTTTCTTTGTTTTTCCAGAGGAATGAAATGGCAGAAGAGGTTGGATATGTTGGATAAATATAAAAAAAGACTAAACTGTGTATTGCACATAGTTATTGTTCAATGGGGCAATTTAACTGTTCATGAGATGGATAGCCTGAGGGAAAAAAACTGTTCCTGTGCCTGACGGTTCTGGTGCTCAGAGCTCTGAAGCGTCGGCCAGAAGGCAACAGTTCAAAAAGGTAATGGGCAGGGTGAGTGGGGTCCAGAGTGATTTTTCCAGCCTTTTTCCTCATTCTGGAAGTGTATAGTTCTTGAAGGGGGGGCAGGGGGCAACCAATAATCCTCTCAGCAGACCAAATTGTCTTTTGTAGTCTTCTGATGTTTGATTTCGTAGCTGAACCAAACCAGACAGTTACTGAAGTGCAGAGGACAGACTCAATGACCGCTGAGTAGAACTGTATCAGCAGCACCTGTGGCAGGTTGAACTTCCTCAGCTGGCAAAGGAAGTACAACCTCTGCTGGGCCTTTTTCACAATGGAGTCAATGTGGGTCTCCCACTTCAGGTCCTGTGAGATGGTAGTGCCCAGGAACCTGAATGACTCCACTGCTGCCACAGTGCTGTTTAGAATGGTGAGGGGGGTCAGTGTTGGGGTGTTCCTCCTAAAGTCCACAATCATCTCCACCATTTTGAGAGTGTTCAGCTCAAGGTTGTTTTGACTGCACCAGATAGCCAGCTGTTCAACCTCCCTTCTGTATGCAGACTCATCGTCATCTCGGATGAGGCCAATGACAGTGATGTCGTCTGCAAACTTCAGGAGCCTGACAGAGGGGTCCTTGGTGATGCAGTCATTGGTGTAGAGGGAGAAGCGTAGTGGGGAGAGCACACATCCCTGGGGGGCACCAGTGCTGATTGTACAGGTGCTGGAAGTGAGTTTCCCCTGTCTCACAAGCTGCTGCCTGTCCGTCAGAAAGCTGGTAATCCACTGACAGATAGACATGGGAACAGAGAGTTGGTGTAATTTATTCTGGAGTATAGCTGGGATGATGGTGTTGAAAGCCGAACTGAAGTCCACAAAAAGGATCCTTGCATATGTCCCTGGTCTGTCCAGATGTTGCAAGATATGATGCAATACCATGTTGACTGCATCATCCACAGACCTGTTTGCTCGATAAGCAAATTGAAGGGGATCTAGAAAGGGTCCAGTGATGTTCTTCAGGTGGGCCAACACCAGTCTCTCAAATGATTTCATGACCACAGACGTCAGGGTGACAGGTCTGTAGTCATTAAGTCCTGTGATTTTTGGTTTCTTTGGGACAGGAATAATGATTGAGCGTTTGAAGCAGCATGGGACTTCACACTGCTCCAGTGATCTATTGAAGATCTGGGTGAAGATGGGGGCCAGCTGGTTAGAACAGGATCGAAGACACGCTGGGGGACGCCATCTGGGCCTGAAGCTTTCCTCATCTTTTGTTTCCGAAAGACGTGGCTCACATCATCTTCACAGATCTTAAGTGCAGGTTGAGTAGCAGGAGGGAGGAGGAGGGGGGTTGCAGGAGGTGTTGGTGTTTGTGTGAAGTGAAGGTCAGAGTGGGTGTGAGATTGGGCCTTTCAAATCTGCAGTAGAACACATTCAGGTCATCAGCCAGTTGTTGGTCCACCACAGGGTTGGGGGTAGGAGTCCTGTAATTTGTGAGTTGTTTCGTGCCACTCCACACTGATGTAGGGTCGTTAGCTGAAAACTTGTTTTTCAGCTTCTCAGAGTATCTTCTTTTAGCCACTCTGATTTCCTTGTTCAGTGTGTTCCTGGCCTGACTGTACAAGACTTTATCCCCACCCCTGTAAACATCCTCTTTGGCCTGACGAAGCTGCCTGAGCTCTGCTGTAAACCACGGTTTGTCATTGTTGAACTTTAAGTCCTAGTAGGAATGCACATATCCACAGAAACTGATGTATGATGTAACAGTATCTGTGAGCTTGTCCAGGTCTGTGGCTGCAGCCTCAAAAACACTCCAATCCGTGCAATCAAAGCAGGCTTGTAGTTCCCGCTCTGCTTCATTGGTCCATTTTTTACAGTCCTTACTACTGGCTTGGTTGATTTTAATTTCTGTCTGTAGGTTGGAAGAAGATGAACCAGACATTGATCAGAGAGTCCCAAAACTGCTCTAGGGACAGAGCGATATGCATCCTTTATTGTTGTGTAGCAATGATCCAGTATGTTCCTGTCTCTGGTGGGGCAAATAATGTGCTGTTAGTTTTTGGGCAGTTCACGTGTGAGATTTGCTTTGTTAAAATCCCCAAGAATAATAATAACTGAGTCTGGGTATTGTTGTTCTGTGTCTGTGATTTGATCAGCCAGCTGTTGCAGCACTGCATTCAAACACGCGTTTTGTGCGATATACACACTCACCAGAATAAACGAGGAAAACTCCCGTGGTGAGTAGAAAGGCTTACAGTTAATAAAGAGCGCTTCCAAATTAGGACAGCACATCCTCTTTAACGTTGTTACATCTGTACACCAACTTTCACTGATGTAAAAGCATGTTCCACCGCCTCTCGTTTTCCCCGTTAACTCCACGATGCGATCCGCTCTGAACAGCTGGAAGCCCGGCAGATGTAACGTGCTGTCCTGAATGGCTTCACTCAGCCAGGTTTCTGTGAAGCACAAGGCAGCAGAGGTTGAAAAATCCTTGTTTGTGTGGGTGTGGAGATGTAGTTCATCCGTTTTGTTAGGAAGAGAGCGTCAGAAGTTAACATACACTTAGGATGAAGTCATTAAAACTAATTTTTTAACCACTCCACAGATTTAATATTAGCAAACTATAATTGTGGCAAGTCTTTTAGGACATCTACTTTGTGCATGACATGAGTAATTTTCCAACAATTGTTACAGACAGATTGTTTTACTTTTAATTGACTATATCACAATTCCAGTGGGTCAGAAGTTTACGTACACTAAGTTAACTGTCCCTTTAAGCAGCTTGGAAAATTCCAGAAAATGATGTCAAGCCTTTAGACAATTAGCCAATTTGCTTCTGACAGGAGGTGTACTGAACTGGAGGTGTACCTGTGGATGTATTTTAAGGCCTACCTTCAAACTCAGTGCCTCTTTGCTTTATATCATGGGAAAATCAAAAGAAATCAGCCAAGACCTCAGAAAAAAATTGTGGACCTCCACAAGTCTGGTTCATCCTTGGGAGCAATTTCCAATTGCCTGAAAGTACCCCGTTCATCTGTAAAAACAATAGTACGCACGTATAAACACCACGGGACCACGTAGCCATCATACCGCTCAGGAAGGAGACGCATTCTGTCTTCTAGACTATTCTAGATAGAAAAGTGCAAATCAATCCCAGAACAACAGCAAAGGACCTTGTGAAGATGCTGGAGGAAACAGGTAGACAAGTATCTATATCCACAGTAAAACGAATCCTATATAGACATAACTTGAAAGGCTGCTCAACAAGGAAGAATCCACTGCTCCAAAACTGCCATAAAAAAGCCAGACTTCGGTTTGCAAGTGCACATGGGGACAAAGATCTTACTTTTTGGAGAAATGTTCTCTGGTCTAATGAAACAAAAAATTGAACTGTTTGGCAATAATGACTATCGTTATGTTTGGAGGAAAAAGGGAGAGGCTTGCAAACCGAAGAACACCATCCCAACCGTGAAGCATGGGGGTGGCAGCATCATGTTGTGGGGGTGCTTTGCTGCAGGAGGGACTGGTGCACTTCACAAAATAGATGGCATCATGAGGAAGGAAAATCATCTCAAGACATCAGCCAGGAAGTTAAAGCTCGGTGGCAAATGGGTCTTCCAAATGGACAATGGCCCCAAGCATACCTCCAAAGTTGTGGCAAAATGGCTTAAGGACAACAAAGTCAAGGTTTTGGAGTGGCCATCACAAAGCCCTGACATCAATCCAATAGAAATGTTGTGGGTAGAACTGAAAAAGCATGTGTGAGCAAGGAGGCCTACAAACCTGACTCAGTTACACCAGTTCTGTCTGGAGGAATGGGCCAAAATTCCAGTAACTTTTTGTGAGAATCTTGTGGAAGGCTACCCAAAATGTTTGACCCAAGTTAAACAATTTAAAGGCAATGCTACCAAATACTAACAAAGTGTATATAAACTTCTGACCCACTGGGAATGTGATGAAAGAAATAAAAGCTGAAATAAATCATTCTCTCTACTATTATTCTGACATTTCTCATTCTTAAAATAAAGTAGTAATCCTAACTGACCTAAGACAGGGAATGTTTTCTATGATTAAATGTTAGGAATTGTGAAAAACTGAGTTTAAATGTGTTTGGCTAAGGTGTATGTAAACTTCTGACTTCAACTGTAAATATTATATGTGCCATTTGCATATAACCCATTACAAAAATTTGGGGCATGCCTTTAAATACAGTTTAAATCCTGTTTTGTGTGATTTTCTTTTTACATTTCTAGAAATAAGCATAAATTAAAACATACAAATTTAATAGAGAAACTTCTATTAAAAAAAAACAAGTCCTAGTTGCAAGTAACTGTAAGTGTTGCAAATTTGTCCTTAGTACAGGCTGGCTAATTCGGTTTGTAGTTATTGATAAACGTACACACATTGAGCACTTTATTAGAAACACTATGGTCCTCATAAAGTGCCCGATGTTGTAGCCTATCTGCCTGGTTTGACATGTTGTGCATGGCTGATTAGATAATCGAATTAATATATAGGGGTATGGGTGTTTCTAATTAAGTGTTCAATGAGTGTTTTTCTCCATAAATTAAATTAAATAAATAAAAAAAGAGGAAAAGAGGGTAGAATGGCTGAGCTTGATGAATGCAATCAATACTACAATATGGTCAATATGGTGGTGCATGCCAAAATCACCATTTGTGGGATTTGTTCCTCTAATACTTTGAAATAAAGTCATGAGACAACACAGTGTACCTTATTCATGGAAAGTGCCTAACTTTTACCCAGTTACACTCGTTTTCTGGCACGCATATATAAACAAAACACCAGCACGATCTAAGCAACCAGCACGATATGTTTGTGGCCCACAAAGAAGGCTGCTGCTCCCTCAAGCTTCAGCTGTATTGTGGAACGGCCCCTGCAACTGGGTGGCACCACAGACTGAAGGTAATTAGAGCAGGAGGTCCTGACATCAAACACCACACCAGTCACCAGCCAGAGGCATCAAACAGCAGCCTCATTAACTGAAGCCTGCAGGAGGCAGAAACTGGGTTATCCAGCTAAACACACACACAGATGCAAACACACACAGACATACAAACACAACTTACTAAAGAGAAGCAGATAAACCTTGTTTATTGGCTCAAAATGTGTTAAAAAAAATGGGATAAGTCAATAACCAATGTGATTGCTGATATGTCATTAATACCCATAATAACCAATAATCAACTTTTGTCAGTTTTACAAAAAAAAGTTCTAATTTCTAAAAAAAAAATAT
Organism: Myxocyprinus asiaticus; assembly: GCF_019703515.2. Lineage (NCBI taxonomy): Eukaryota > Metazoa > Chordata > Actinopteri > Cypriniformes > Catostomidae > Myxocyprinus > Myxocyprinus asiaticus. The sequence continues at coordinate 25,555,493 of NC_059388.1, read as the reverse complement.
TTTTTACATGTTTGAAATCAGGCACCAAAACATAATTTACAGTAGAACTAGACCATTTAAAATAGGGAAAATCCAATATCAGCCTAATCAGACTTTTAAGATTTTTACATTTTCTGAATACATTTTGAGTGGTGCTTGCCCGTGCAAAACTCGCCACCACAATGCTTGGGTATTTTGGGTGGTTTCCAGGGCATTGCTAGGTGATTGCTAGGGTGCTCTGGGAAGTTTTTAGGTGGTTGCATACTGGTCAAGTCAAAAGACTCCACCTCCAATATCTCAATGATATTCTGGTTTCTATTTATGGCTTGGGTACAAATGATGTCTTAACCTAAGTATGTGCAATAGTAATACTTGCAGGGCATTACATTAACACCCGCCCACCTCACTCCATCACTCCGTCTGACACACGCATCTCTGCGAGGCAAATGAAGCGTGCTTTTGCGCGAACCGCCGCAGTGCACATCAGCATGCTCCAGAAATAAACGCAGAACAGCTAAGAGCGAAGCTTGTGTAATTCATTCGGGCTTCACTCAATATTAAGGTGGCCGGTAGAGAACACAAAACTTATGTTATCCCTTTGAATTCTACTGAGAATCTTCTTTAAAGCTCTATATGGAGGACGACGAACCTCTCAAACTGCTTGACAGTCCTGACATTATAAACAGCACTGAGGTGAAAAAAAAAAAAAAAAAAAAAAAATATATATATATATATATATATATATATATATATATATATATATATATATATATATATATATATGTTTTACTGCAGTAACACTAGTCACTGGTACACATGCATATTAAATCGATTAGAGTGAATCTATAAAACTTATTTTTTATTAATAATAATTATCCTGTCATCATTCACTCACCTTTATCTTCATCTAAACCCGTAGGACTAAGATTTATGTATTTTTCCATTTATGGAAAAGGTGCAATGAAAGTGAATGTTGACTGAGTTTTATACACCTAACATCATCTTTTGTACTCCATGGAATTATTAACTGTGAAAGTTGTAGTTGAAGTTTCTAAACATGTTAAGGCTATTAGTTTAACCAAAAAAATACTATAGATTCATTTTCAAAATGACTAGTGTTGTCAAAAGTACCGGTACTTCTGTAGCAAGTCGATACTAAAATTAAAAAAGATGTAATGATACCAGTGTTTCTGCAGTACTGGTAGTACCGAGCATTGACTCAATCCGGTACCAGCGCGCAGTATGACTGACAAACGACTGCTTTAAAATGCTCATTTTGAGCATGTGCTCTGTTACTCCTTACACTGAAATGGACAATTAATCAAATTAAAATCGTAACATGTCCTAGTGTAATTTATTAAACCGCTAAAGGCTGCAATTTTAGTGTGGAAGAGCTGCGTACTTTGAATGAATATATAACCTCTTCATGAACTAAATTGAACAAAAAAGAGATCTGAATCCTTTAAAGTCCAGATGCAAGTTGAAAAAAGTTTTGGAAAAAAAAAAAAAAAAAAAAAAAAAAAAAAAAAAGGTAAAAATAAAACACTGGTTTCTTTTCTACTGAAGACTTGAAGACTGGAATTACTGTTTTTTCACACACCGCCTTGTATATATTTCCTGGAGGGAGGGAAGCTCACCTCCGATGATGTGTTTGGCAGTTCGCACCACCCTTTGCAGTGCTTTGCGGTTGTGGGCTGTGCTATTGCCGTACCAGGCGGAGATGCAGCCAGTCAGGATGCTCTCCACAGTGCAGGTGTAGAACCGTGTGAGGATGTGGCAGTTCATTCCAAACTTCCTCAGCCGTCTCAGGAAGAAGAGGCGCTGATGAGCCTTCTTCACAACGACTTCAGTGTGGACGGACCATGTGAGTTCCTCAGTGATGTGGACACCCAGGAACTTGAAGCTGCTGACTCTCTCCACTGGTGCTCCATTGATGGTGATTGGACTGTGTTCTCTGTCTTTTCTTCTGAAGTCCACCACAAGCTCCTTTGTCTTACTGACGTTGAGGGAGAGGTTGTGGTCCTGACACCAGTGTGTCAGAGTGTGCACCTCCTCTCTGTAGGCTGTTTCATCATTGTCAGTGATCAGACCTACCACCGTCGTGTCATCAGCAAACTTAATGATGGCATTGGAGTTATGTGTTGCCACACAGTCATGTGTGTACAGGGAATACAGTAGTGGGCTGAGAACACAGCCCTGCGGGGCTCCAGTGTTGAGGGTCAGTGATGAGGAGATGTTGCTGCCTATTCTAACCACCTGGCGTCTGCTTGACAGGAAGTCCAGGATCCAGCTGCACAGCGAGCTGTTTAAGCCCAGAGCCTAGAGTTTCTCATCTGGAGGGCACTATGGTGTTGAATGCTGAGCTGTAGTCTACAAACAACATTCTCACATAAGTGTTCTTTTTTTCCAGGTGGGAGAGAGCAGTGTGTATTGTAGATGCAATGGCATCATCAGTGGAACGGTTGTTGCGGTATGCAAACTGCAGCGGGTCAAGATTGAGTGGTAATACAGAGCAGATGTAATCTCTGATTAGTCTCTCAAAACACTTGCTGATGATGGGGGTCAGAGCAACAGGACGCCAGTCATTTAAACAAGTTATTTTCGATTGTTTTGGAACAGGCACAATGGTGGATGTTTTAAAGCATGTGGGAACTACAGACAAAGAGAGGGAAAGGTTGAAAATGTCCATAAAAACACCAGCCAGCTGGTTCGCGCACGCTCTGATGACGCGGCCCGGAATGCCGTCTGGACCCGCGGCTTTGCGGATATTCACCCGTCGGAAGGATCGGGTTACATCCGCTACAGAGACGGAGAGTGAACTAACCTCTGTAGCTTCGGCCGTGAGAGCTCTCTCCGCGAGGGCGGTGTTATTTCCCTCGAAACGAGCATAAAAAGTATTTAGCTCATCCGGTAGAGAGGCAGCGGTGTTCATGGCGGAGTTTTTATTCCCTTTAAAGTCCGTGATGATGTTAATTCCCTGCCACATGCTTCTAGAGTTGGTGGTGTTAAACTGTCCTTCAATCTTGCTCCTGTACTGGCGTTTTGCTGTTTTGATAGTTTTTCGGAGGGCATAACTGGCTTGTTTATGCTCCTCCGCGTTCCCGGAATTAAAAGCGGAGGTCCGCACATTAAGTGCCGCGCGAACATCGCTATTGATCCACGGCTTCTGATTCGGATAGATTCGCACAGTTCTGGTCGGAATCACTTCCTCTACGCACGTTCTGATGAAACACATTACGCTATCAGCGTAAAGCTCGATGTCGTCATCAGAGGCGGACTGGAACATCTCCCAGTCCGTGCGATCAAAACAGTCTTGTAGCGTAGAGTCTGATTGGTCCGACCAGCACTGGATCGTTCTGAGGGTGGGTGCTTCCTGTTTCAATTTCTGCCTGTAAGCGGGCAGAAGCAGAATGGAAGAGTGGTCCGATTTGCCAAATGGTGGGCTACAATCTATATTAGCCTAACCACAGTGTTGTGGAGCCATCCATGGTCTGACCTTTGGTTATGGCCTGATTATGAAGTTTAAGTTTAAGTTTGGCTTTTATTGCCATTCAACCCATGGTGGAACGAGACATCGTTTCTCATGGACCACAGTGCATAAAATATAGACAACAAACAAATAATAAATACACCAAGTAATCTAAGATACAAAATATAAACACTACACTAATGACAAATGCCACTTAAAAAATTAAAGAGCAATTGTAAACTTTCATGAAGGCATGGTACAATTTGGAATGGTTAAAGAAGTTACTTTTATCACTTTTTGTGGGGCAGGGGATTTTGGCTAGCGAAAATGCTGAGTGGCTAATGACTGGAATACCATTAGCAACAGTGGTCGGTGAGCCAAAAAGTTAATGTCAAGCCCTGAATACTTGCCTAAGTAAGTATACCGATGACTAATATGGACACCAATACATGATGCATCCCTTGGGCAAATCCCCAAATTAACAAGTCAACCTTGGAAAAGCACCAAATTTTATCTCCAAATTTTCCAAAATCTAAAATCTTTCTGATGCTTACTCAATAGAGGGAAAGTCTGGAGAGTACAGATCGCAGTTTTAATAAATATTAGAGGAATCTTGGGTTAGACTCAGATACCAGGGTATTTTCTATTCTTTTTCTATCTCTTCCCACATTCACATACAAAAATCCATTCACATCACCATGGCAACACATCTTTCCTGGGACTTCTCAGCATCTTCTTTCTCACAGATCAGAAACTGTAATCTACCCCTCCATAAGCCCAAAGTGTGTGTGTGGGGAGGGGGCGGGGTCTGAGTGGGAGTGAAAGCACAAAACAGACAAGAGAACGAAAGAGAAAGAGACATAGAAGAAACAGAATGATGGCTTTGTGTTTGACTACAAAGCATGAGATCTCCACGGCAACTCTGCGCCAACTGCATGCAAGTGAGACAAACTGACAAAAAAGAAAAAGAAAAAGAGAGAGAAAATATAAAGAGAGGCAGCTAGCAAGTTAAACAGGGAGTTAAATTAGCCATATCCAGTGTTGGGCAAGCTACTCCAAAAATGTAGCTAACTAAGCTACCAACTACTCAACAGAAAAATTAGTTAAGTTAAGCTAAAAGCTACACTTCAGAAAAAGTAGCAAGTTACACTACAAGCTACATGCCTAAATGTAGCAAGCTAAAAGTAGCTTGCCACATTAAAGCTACTTAATTTTTTTTTCAACTGCAGATGCACAGTGCCTACTGTCATAAACAAAGCACCTAAAGGACTTATTCACATGACGTTTATCAAAGCCACGGTACAGTATATTACAGTTTAGTGCAATACAGTATACAAGTATACAGTAGGTGCAATACGTATGTGCACATAAAAAAACAAACAAGTAAATTCATATTTAGACATACTACCTATACAAACATGTTGTGTTCAACATGTAAAATCACTACTTCTACATTTTATTTTTCATATTTATACTACTACCTCTACAAACATGTTCAATATGAAAATCACTATTTTTACATTTTATTTTTTATATTTGTAATACTACCTCTACAAACCCATACCCATTTAAACGAAATTTCATTTGCACATTTCTGTATAAAAACTCTGCTTACATGCAGTATACTATCCATCTTATCCTGTCTAGTGTGTCTATTTCTCTATGTACCGGACGCTTTTTATAAGAGATCAAATTCTGTGTGTGTTAGTGTGTGTGTGTGTGTGTGTGTGTGTGTGTGAGAGAGAGAGAGAGCATATCTGGGGAATAACAATGTGATTTCTGATGGTATCAGATGGTAATACCATGGTACTTTGATATACAACTTTTTATGCACCATTCTGTAGATGCAAGGTGTTTCAAAGTACTTCAAAGAATACCATATTAATTTGATATATGATTACCATATTCATATACTATTGTATTTACATGGTGCTTCAAGGTAATTAAAAAAATGCCATGGTACTTCGCTATATTACCATATTCATATACAATTGTATTAACATGGTGCTCCCAGGTAATGGTACATGTCCAAAAAACATGGTACTGTCATGGTACTTTAAGTGTTTTCGTGTAGGCTAATAAGTGTTTTGATACTCTTTTGGTTGGAAAATGTCTTTACCTGCAGAAGTCGTTCACAAGCTGCACATGTATTGAACTTAATAAAGACTTTCTTAATCACCGACAAACGATAGGCTGTATATGTAGGTTTAGTTTCCATTGATTCATTGTAGATCCACTGCAACCAGCGTTATCTTTATTTGTCGTGTTATAAAATATTCCATGAGCTTGTTGACAAGTGAGAGCGCGCCGCGAACGCAAGCTTTCTGAGTCATTCAGATTGAATCGTGAACCAATTCAGACCGCTTTCCTATCACATGTGACCAATTCATTGTAAAGAATCGACCCAATTGAGCGATTCATTTGTGATTGGACATCTTTAGTTCTAATTCAAAATTGGCATTAGTAAACACCGGGTACAAGGCATGATGTAGCGGTGTAGGTTTTGTCAACACTATGCCGCTACCTTGTCAAAAATATAGCTTCGCTACTGAAAACCTACTTGATTTAAAAACTAGCGAAGCTACCGTCTCGCTACTCAGAAATGTAGTTAAGCTAATAGCTTCTCTATCACTGGCCATATCACATGCATGTCTGTTCATGTGGCTTTATAATTAATTTATAAATCAACAAGGTCTTTAATGCCCAGAGAAAGCTATCCGTTAGCATTCCAAAGTATCCAATTTCAAATCTGTAATCTTTGTTTATGGACACTCCGTTCCACATCCAGGTTTTTTGAGCCAATAATCTGAGCCGTAGATATTTTCATGTGACTAATTACTCTGGAGCCACTGGAAGATAACATCATTACAATGCTGCTAACCAGCCAAACCTTGACCCTTTGCTAGACTGCAACCACACTTTCACCACAATGAAAGCAAGGGTAATCCGGAGAGCAGACAGTGTGGTCACAAATGTATCTAAAGATGGTTCAAGTCTGTTCTGCTGATGTATGTGCACGTGAAAAAGGTTAGGATACATTAGCAGATCTGCCCTCCATTATATACAAGACATACAAAATGCACAAACATCGGTGCTATCATTTAAATGGCATAACATAATCAGTGCAACAGAGAGGGGGAGAGAGAAAGAGACTGTTTTTTTTAAATCTGCTGGTCCACTTGACAATGCTTAAAGCACTTTAGCGTGTCATTAGCACACTCTTCAAAATCACTCGCTCCCAGCTGCTATACAATCATGCCACGGTCCAAATCACTGAGATCACATTTCTTCCCCATTCTGATGGTTGATGTGAACATTAACTGAAGCTCCTGACCCGTTTCTGCATGAATTTATACATTACACTGCTGCCACGCGATTGGCTGATTAGATAATCGCATGGATGATTGTTGGTGCCAGACGGGCTGGTTTGAGTATTTCTGTAACTGCTGATCTCCTGGGATTTTCACACACAACAGTCTCTTGAGTTTACTCAGAATGGTGCAAAAAACAAAAAACATCCAGTGAGCGGCAGTTCTGTGGACGGAAATGCCTTGTTGATGAGACAGGTCAACAGAGAATGGCCAGACTGGTTCGAACTGACAAAGTAACTACAGTAACTCAGATAACCACTCCGTATAATTGTGGTAATTAGAATAGCATCTCAGAATGCTATTCTGAGATGTGGGTTGGCGCTGTTGGCACGAGGGGGACCTACACAATATTAGGCAGGTGGTTTTAATGTTGTGGCTGATTGGTGTATATATATATATGTATATATATATATATATATATATATATATATATATATATATATATATATATATATATATATATAGTATATATATATATATATATATATATATATATATATATATATGTATATGGGAGTGCATACATTAAATAGATTTTATATATTATACATCTATACATCTAACTATCTATCTATCTATACATCTATCCATACATCTATCTATCTATATATAACATTTAAAAAAATCTTAGTGTTTCTTTACTGTGTCTAGATGGCCCAGACACAAAGACTACAAGAGTGCAAATTAAAAGAAATCCCTGATGCAGTTAATTGTGCTACTCCAATCCCAATCAATAATAACCAGGATAAAAAAAATAAAAAAAAAAGATTTGGTGCATAACACGGGACTTTTCATTATAAACAGGCCTGAAATACGCATGGGACTATTATTTTGAAATGTTTGCGCTCCCAGTTCACATGATTCACTGAGAAAGTGACTCAAATTCAAACTGCTGACCTGAGCTCCTGAGTTTAAACGAGCTCTTGTTGGGCGATTCATTAAAAAGACCCAGTTCAAAAGAGTCATTTGTTCACGAATCGGACATCATGGCTCGTGCTGTGTTTGTTGTTGCGTGCAGCCAGTGAGCTCATATCATCAACAGAAAGGGTGAAAAGTGGCGCGAGATACACTGGCCCTCTAAAGATGTATTCAATAACTCAAAAGATGATATCTGACAAAAAAAAACTGTGAAAGCACACATCCCGACTGTCACCAATGGAGACTGGATTTTAAATTATTGTCAAAATCATTTATTTTTGGTTGAATTTGTGACCATTTTAGTCGCAGTCTGGAGCCCTGTACGTGAAGTAACTTCCTCCATTCTGGCTGTGTCTCACACACACACACACACACACAAAATGCCTTGAGATAGGAATGTGGCTGCAGACAGATAATGCAGTCTTTCAGCCTAAAGTAAACATAAACACATACTATTTCTAAAGCCAAAACATCTCCTTTTGCAGTACAGATCGAAAGAGATCCCAAGGTCAAAGGGTATAGGTATAGAGTTATTAAGTTTTATGAAGAGATGATGTTTTGTCTGTAAAAACTAACAGAAAAATAAAAACTTCTACACAGGAAGAGGAAGAACAGAGGGATAAGCTAAAGTAATTCCAAGCAGAATGCAGCTAGATCAAAAGGAAGCATGTTCCTCAGGTAAAACTAATGGTGATTTTCACCTCAGCAAACTCTCAGGTGTCTCACAATGTTCCTAGAAGCATCTCTAGATACAATTATCACAAATAGGTACAAAGAGCATATACATTGTGCATGCTTCACTTTGAGGTGCCAAAACAGATTGATTGTATTACAAATGATTATTGTCATCGTGCAACACAGTTTGCAGATTACATTTTTCTGCTCTGTGATGGCTTTTGTAAACCCACACCACACACATTCATGTGAAATACAGATGCACGCATCAGATGAGAAGCATATTTAGCACTTTTGAATGGCCTTATGCTAAAATGCTTTAAAACATTTTTTTTTACATCAATCTACACTCCATACCCCATAATGACAGAGCAAAAACCAGATTTTTGATAACTTTGCAAATTTATTAAAAAGAAAAAACTGAAATATCACATTGACATAAGAATTCATACCCTAAACTCAGTACTTAGTTGAAGCACCTTTGGCAGCGATTACAGCTTCAAGTCTATTTGGTTATGATACGACAAGCTTTGCACACCTGGATTTGGGGATTTTCTGCCATTCTTCTCTGCAGATCCTCTCAAGCTCTGTCAGGTTGGATGGGGACCGTTGGTGAACAGCCATTTTCAGGTCTCTCCAGAGATGTTCGATTGGGTTCAAATCCGAGTTCTGACTGAGCCACTCAAGGATATTCACAGAGTTGTCCTTTAGCCACTCTTGCGTTGTCTTGGCTGTGTGCTTAGGGTTATTGTCCTGTTGGAAGGTGAACCTTCAGCCCAGTCTGAGGTCCTGAGAGCTCTGGACCAGGTTTTCATTAAGGATATCTCTTTATTTTGCAGTGTTCAGCTTTCCTTCAACCCTGACTAGTCCCCCAGTCCCTGCCGCTGGGAACCTTCAATGCAACTAAAAATGTTTGTAGCCTTCCCCAGATCTGTGCCTCGTCACAATCCTGTCTCTGAGCTCAGCAGGCGGTTCCTTTTTGCTTTGATATGCATTTTCAACTGTGAGACCTTATATAGACAGGTGTGTGCCTTTCCAAATCATGTCCAATCAATTGAATTTGCCACAGGTGGTCTCCAATCAAAGTGCAGAAACATCTCAAAGATGACAGAGAGAAATGGGATGCAACTGAGCTAAAATTCAAGTGTCATAGCAAAGGGTCTAAATACTTACGTCAATGTGATATTTAAGGTTTTTCTTTTTAATACATTTGCAAAGTTATCAAAAATCTGTTTTTTGCTTTGTCATTATGGGGTATGGATTGTAGACTGATGTGGAAAACAAAATAGTTTAAAGCATTTTAGCATAAGGCTGCAACATAACAAAATGTGAAGAAAAAAATGAAGGGGTCTGAATACTTTCTGAATGCACTGAATATCGCCCAGCCCTAGTTTCACAATAAATAATATTTTTGGTAAATTCAATACGTTTCTGAATGTGTTTAGGCTACTATATTTTACAGTGACCTAACCACAGTAATGAGCAGCCATCATTCGTCTTACATGTGCTTGTATGGCACTGCACTATAAATATAAGGGCAAGTACATAAAGGGCTTTAAAGTCTGGACCTCCGAGACTTATGGACAAATTATGGATGTTTTCCTCCTGTGTAATATATGTTTCATTGATGTTTGATATTAGGAAGTAAAGTGGATAATAAATTTAATAGGCTCATATAAATAGGCTCACCATTTTTTAAAAGGGTGGAGAGAAAACCTCTGTTATCTTTTGTTGTTGATATCAATGTCATTTGATGCATGCTCTTATCCTTGAAAACCATTAACCAAACTATGTAACATAAAAGAAAATGTGACTCAGGCTACATTACATCCAGGTTACGTTTTTAACTACAGTGGGTTGCCACTTCATGTCCAATGTAAAATCTGGGTCCCAAAGCAAAAACCAATTGAGAACCACTGGTCTAGAGAGCTTTCCCATTTCTTATTGTGCTCATAAGTTTGTGTGTGTCTGCGGGAGATAAGAGGATGATCACACACACAATCCCCCATGACGAATTAAGCAGCACTGACTCCAGCATGGTACTGCCTGTTCTTTTTCTCTCATACGCACATACATGTATAATACATGTCAATGCAAGGTCAGACTGATATTAGGCTAGACTCTGCACCCACATGAGCTACTGGGATGGAAGTGAGAAAGCAGGGAGCTCATATAATACAGAGGGACAGTCCTTACAACAAAAAAAACTGCTGTACCATGGTGATGGTACATGCTACCCATAAACCTTCCATTGCAGATTTCATAACTGAAATTAGGCAAAATGAAAACTTGCCCACAGTCAATGGCCAATGCAAAATGCAATCTCAAAATGACCAAATATCTGCCAATTAATCAGGCTGGCTGATTATATCAGTCTATAACTAGGCCTATGGTTATACCACGGTACTTCTTGAACAAATTTGTCAATGAGAGATAGAGAAAGAGAATGTATATATGGTTTTATAGGCATGAAACAGTTTTAAGGGGGCCTATACTAACAGGTCATTGAATAAGAACAAGTGTCCCTCTCTATGTCCCAGAGGTAGCCGCAATGCCGCACATTCTCTCTCTACTTGATGCTCCATTACTCCACTTAGACTCTTCCATTTTTTAGCCCTTAGCACAGGCAAGTTTCCTTCCATCACCCAGATGTATCATTCTACCACTCCATCAAAGATCCTTCATTCCCCACACCGCAATCCTTTCAACAAAATAAGCTTCGACTAACCTTGACACAAAGGTCAAAATTGACATTGCCAAAACAGGAAGTGCCGAATATGCATTTTGACAGAGGGGAATCATTATTTCAAAGTATCACAATATTTTCCCTCACTATATTGTTTTGATATTCTAACACCAAGAATCACTATTTTAGTTATATTTTTCTCAATATTTTATAATATCACTAGCGTGCAGACACTGATATGGACTGACTGCAGATATGGGGCAGCAGTTCACACCTCACGTGTTGACACTTGCAGCAGGCCACTAATCCCACGATCCTCTTTACCGCTGTGTAGCCATGACGACTGCAAACTTCCTGTCATTGTCCCCGCAGCAGGTGAGTAACATTCCTGAGCCAAGTCATAAAACAAACCACAACAGGAGCAACAAAGGTATGTTGTAACTGTGTACTGCCGTTATTTCCCTGCCCCCAAGAAAGCTAAAGGTTTTACTTGAGTATTATAATATTAATATGTAAAAAAAAAAGTTTGCTGCTATAAATATAATAAAGGGAACAGGGAAAAATCAGAGCATGTGGAAAAAACTGGGTTGGTTAATGTGGAATGGTGGTTCCGCACTGTGTGAGCTGGTTTTAGTGTTTAGGTGTGTCTTCAGGGTGCTGTAAACTATCTGTGGACAACGTGTTTAAAGCCCACCTGACTAACAGTTAATCATTCCCCACATTCTCCTGCTCTCTGCCATTTATGACAGACAACAACATGAGAGAGTGTGCACTTGTGTTTTTCTCCACACTAGGGGTGTAACGGTATGAAATGTTCACAGTACAATAACCTTCACAAAAAATATCGCAGTATTACAGTGTCACGGTATTAAGGCACCTTGCTAAAATTCTTAGCAGTTGAATTTTTATTTATGATATACCTTATTTTCTGGAAATTAAGTCACAACTGATATAAGTCGTGCCTGGTCAAAATCGCATTGTTCAGAGAAAAGAAACACAGATAGCCTATGTACAAGTCGCACTGACAGAGGTTGTATAATGCAGGCACTAGGACCCAGGAACAGCTGCCCGAGTCCCGACTTCCCTTCATCTGCTCAAAAGTCAGACGCGTTCCATTATGATGATTAAATTACCTCAGGAAATACAGATCTCTATGCTTTGTAACTCTATGCTATATACAAATAAACAGCTTATAGTCTGTGACTAAAACAGCATGCCTGTTGTATTCTATTCATTCAATAAGGTTAGAGACTGATATTTCTAAACTGTGCATTAATTATCCGGATCACTGACTGAATGTTTTTACTATAAGTGTGATGAAATGTAGAGTTTGAAAAATAGATATGCTTTGACAGACATAATATTTAAACTGGTCACTTTAAAATGCTTCTACCATCTCTGACTGATGTTGTCATCTGTTTGAGTGTAAGCTTATGAGCTTTGGTGTGCGTCTTTGAACGGCCGCACAGTTCACGTGTGTGTCTTTTAAAATGAAGTGACAGTTGAGTGAAACAGAAGGATGTCACAAGTTAGAGATTTATTTGATCAAGTTTAGATGATGCTGTGTAAATGGAGCCGATTCTCTCTTAATTTAACTTATATTTACAATGGAAACTTTCATTCATTTAATTAGATTTTAGAAGAAAAAAAAATCTAAGTTATACCGTGAATTGTAAATGTCAACAGTCTGATAACAGTCTCTTTTTAAAACCATGGTATACAGTGAAACCATGACACCGTTACATCTACACCTACGCCACACTAATGGTCAATATCAAACAGGTTTAGTTACCTAAAAATGAAAATTCTGTCATTTACTCACACTCATGTCGCTCCAAACCCATATTACTTTTTTTTTCGTAGAACAAATAAGATATTTTGTAGAATGTGAATGCTGGTAGGGTTTGGAAGAGTAAGTAAACGATGACAGAATTTTCATTTCTTGGTGAACTATCCCTTTAAAATAGCTATTTTAAATACCGTTTTTTGAGACCGAGTACGAGTACCAATAATAATTTTTTGGTACTCGCCGATACCAATACCGTGTTGTTTTGTTTTGTTTTTTCTGAATTGCATATCAACTTTTTATTTACATTTTATCATCAAAATGGTAGTATAACAGTGAATGTTACATTTTTGACATACTTTTTTTTATTTAAATTGAGCTTTTATTTTGGCAGAGCTTTTATTTTGAAGTGTTTCTGTGTTGTTATGACCAAGTAGCTCTGACCAGAACCCTTCTATATAGGGAAACCTTCAAGCTTAGCCTAAAATGGCTTAACGCTGCAGTCCCATAGACATTCTATGGGTGGTACACTAGCAAGGAGACAAGAGGCAGTTTTTTTTAAATGGATGTCAATGGAGTAGATGCTTCTTTACGCTGAATAAACTGCTTTTGTGAGGAAACAGCTCATCATTTAATGAACTGACCGCCTGTCTGCTAATCTTCAACATGTATTGCACTAAACAATACTTTTGGAGTGAATGTGTGTGGAGTTTACTACGATAAAATGTATGTTTTGTAAGAGAAGACGCAAACTATTTTGTGAAGGGTAGGTGCCAGTTTACAGCTCTCCCTATTCGTTTGTATGGTATCTGCAAACTGTGACTTAATGTCGAAACACGCTTGTTGACCGTTGCGCTCTATCCAATGGTAAAAACACTGAGGTTTTTATCCCAATATAGAAGATCTCTGCTCTGATGTTATGATGAGCTTCCCAATCCGGAAAAGCCGGTCACAACACCGAAGAACAAGAAGACGCAACCGAAGAAGAAGCCGGTCGCTAGGTTACTCCAAATAATTATTAAACCACAAAGGCTGCTATTTAATTAAATAAGTATATTCTCTGTTTGTGCCTCGTGCTACAAAGTGAATTTGCACTCTGTTCGCTGTCATCTGCTTCAAACAAAGCGCTTGATGTTCATGACAGTGTTCTCTGTATGAGCCAAGGAGGATTAAAAGGTACGTACAGCTGGTGTCGCACAACACTGTCTCCACACATTCACAAGTGCTCACATTTGCAGCGCGCCGCCCATCCAAACTATACATTTATATCATTAAATCCCAGCTTTTGCGGTAAAATAATCTCACTAGGACATAAGGTGGTTTTAATTTGTGCGCTGAATGTTTTGGTATCGGAGCATTTTTACAAGTATGAGTACCAGTACACGAGTGTGGTATCGGATACCAGTCTCGGTATCGGGACATCCCTACTTTAAAAACAACAAAGCTCTGAAATGTGTTTTGAATTTAATCTGATTTAAAAATCTTGATTTTCAGCAATGCCCTCAGATATCGAGTAGCAAATCTAGGGCTGGGTATTGATACAGATTTCCATAATTGATTAGATTCCGATTCACAAGCTCTCGATTCGATTCAGATTTAGATTCGATATCGAATCATATGGGTTTATTTCAGTTACAATGTCCATTTTGCTTAATATGTAAGCAATTCCTTCTCAGCTAATGCTGTTAATAATACAGGGGGCCTTCTAACTTTCAAGGTACAACTGAAATTATATTTTCATCAGTTTTACTGTTCACATTTTAGCTTTTGAACATTTTTTACATTTAGTGTATTCCATCAATAAAACATTTGTTTATCATATATTATACTGCATATATATATTTTGTTACATGTTTATTGTCTACATGCATAATTTGTAATATGCAGAACACATGCTAAACCGGTACCGTCTCTTTAAGACTACTGGCATCAGCATGAGAGGATGCGTTTCTTTTTAATTAACACACAGAACAATCAAACTAAACTTTTAGTCTCAACACGCAGTGAAAGGATCTCGCTGATGATGTGCTTCACCACTATACTTCTCAATCTGAAAGTTTACCAGCCAGTGACTACTCACAAACATTTTAGTCACATAGAGCAAAATTTGGTCGAATATATGAGTGCTTTAATTACATTGTAGAAAGTTGCACATAGAATAAAAAAAAACATAGTGGGATTTAAGAATCTATATCGAGATCATTCAAACTAAGATTGCAATGCATCGGAAAATCTATATTTTTACCCACTCCAAAGCAAATCATGCTTTTGCCAAGCTGTGATATAAACTAATATCTGGTACTGGCTACTTAAAAAAAAAAAAAAAATTCTATTCTGATATTTCAAGCCATAACTTCCTGTATCAATAGTGAATACAGCAAAACAGCATGGCAGTTCCCCATATTGACATAGAGACAGGGGAGGGGTGGCCCATTTCAGCTGACCTACACTTCACCCAACAGCCCATTTTACAAATAATAACACTTACTAAACCTTTACCAGCTTTAGATTTTAAGACATCTTGCACATATGTTCAGAAATCTGCATAAATCAAACAAAAAAGTGTCCCAATTATGAGTTCTGTACCTGTTTGACACTGTACAAAAAACAGTGTGCTAAAAACCCCAAAGCACTGCCTGTTCCCATGACAGATCACAAGAACGATGTGTGTGGACAGATATTTCCGGACAATCAGCCTCCAAGTCATTGGCTAAGTCAGTTAAGATCTGGGGTAATAAATAAAATGAACTACTGTAATTGATCACGTTGACGTCAGCAGGACTAAATGGTGAGGAAAGGCAGGATAAATCGAGTGTCCACGGGAAGTCATCCTTGTGTGACCCCTTACAGAATTATGGGAGAGAGACAACTCGTCTCTCAGTTTGTAAAAACAAGCTAAACTCACATTGGCAGTAATTCACTTTCAATGTAGGTGTATGGGGCAAGATATTCCACCAAGATAATCATCAAAATACACAGTTTTGAAAGTATATCCACAAGACAAGACCTTGTGCAACATTAAATCCAATGTTCCAACTTCTGTCAGGACCATGTACAGCCAGTAAATCTAAGTCCGCACAAGGATACCAGAAACGGACATGGCTGATATCCACAAAGTACTATTTACATAGAAAAATCCAGTCATTTGAAATATGCTGGCAACATGTAACTAAAATTTAATTCACCTGGAATAGTAGCTCTGCTGCTAAAAGACGATTTAGACAATTTAACACCTCAAATAATAGGGGTGGAGGGTAAAAAATTATTCTGTTACAAATTGCGATTCTTGAGACAAACTGATGAAAAATACATTTTTAACTTAATTTTAAAAATACCTGTTCAGCTTAATATACAAATTCAATGATCGTTATTGGAAGCTATTTGTGCTGAGTTCCACGTGAAAAGGTTTCCGTCTCTTTAATTCTTTACGTTTAGTACCCCCCCCCCCATTGGTTGGAGAAAATATTTGAATAAATATGATTACCTAATATAATCGCATTAAATTAGATTATAATAATATAACTTTTCTAACTTATTTTCAATTATTTTAAGTCATCTTGAGGCCCCCTTAGATGTCAGCTGATGCCCTCATACTGGTTTTAATGCACCACTGCTATAGCCATTATAGCGCCGCTTGTTCACTGTCAGATGTCAAATCCTCTGCTATGCGTAATGTTCCTGTTTTTATGCATAATTCACAGGTTTATTTGTGAGGTGTTGTGGAGAATATTTTTCAGGAATCAGACTACATTAAACCGGATAAATGGCCATTTTCGCTTTCAAAATGCTCTCCGTCCACACTGCCATTTTAAAACATTTTCCAAAAGTTGCTCATCCACAATGAAACGTCTAAAACGCTTAAATACTCTTACTGCGCATGCGAACAAACTAAAGTGTGGCCCTGCGTCATTTCCATGTACGGTATGAAACGGAATTGTCCTTATGTTCCGAGTAAACGGTTCACCCTGTGACACCAAACACAATTACAATAAAGTGCGTCATTCTGCATCTGCAATTCTCAGCTCTATCAAATTACACACATAGTTGTACGAATCAATATAAAGTAAACACTAACAAAAATATGAACTGCACATTTCTGATTTTGAAGAACGCCTTTCCACACAGACTTCCATTATATACTGTAATTAAATTAATGTATATGCGATTTTTGCTTGATTTAACAAACTGAGGGACAAAATTATTGTCTGTGGTAATCGAGATCTTCAGTCACACATACATTAACTAGAGCTCAACAAAAAAGAAGAGAGATATTAGATTTATATATGAGGTGACAAAATTATTAATATCCTTTATAACTACCTTTACGTATTATTTACAAACACAGCAAAGAAAGAGCTCACTCACAGGTGGCAAAGTCCAGGTAATGTAACTTTCATCAACCACAAGTCCACAGGAACAAAGTGTGCTTCACTGCAGAAAGACATGAAAAAAGACAAGTGCAGAGATCTGTGCTGCTCCTCTGTTGCTTAGAGACAGCAGAGAGAATGTAAACACTGAGTGAGCAGCAGCAGTGAGCTCACTTTACTGTGGACACACACACACACACAGACGTGAGTGACACCAAAAGTGTCTGTTCCCTATCGATGTGTCTCGCCATAAATATTTTAGATGCAGAAAGATGAAAGATCTCCCAAAGACACACTGTCAGAGTCGCACAGGCTAAGTTTTTGAATTGCAACCTTAGGGGCCATTCACACAGGACAAGTTCTTGCGTTCAAAGACAGAGCGCAACAGAATGAAATAGATTGCAGGGGTTTTAATGTACCTTTTGGGGCATTTGGAAACCATTTTTTAAAGGCGAAGTTTGTGATTTCTGTGCCTCTACAGACAACACACGGGATTGCAAAAATAATGACATTTCCCCAAAAACACTCTGACCCTGCCCATCTGCCACTGGATGGACAAACAGACAGCCCCGGTTGAGTCAATTTTGCTGTGTCAGGCTGGTCAGAGCAAAGTATACATTACATACACACTCACTGAGCACTTTATAAGGAACACCTGTACAGTACACTACTTTTTCATGCGATTATCTAATCAGCCAATTGTGTGGCAGCAGTGCCATGCATAATATCATGCAGATACAGGTCAGGAGCTTCAGTTAATGTTCACATCAACCATCAGAATGGGGAAAAATGTGATCTCAGTGATTTCCACATTGGCATGATTGTTGGTGCCAGACGGGCTGGTTTGAGTATTTCTGTAACTGCTGGTCTCTTGGGATTTTGACACAAAACAGTCTCTAGTATATACTCAGCATGGTGCCAAAAACAAAAATCCAGTGAGCAGCAGTTCTGCGGACAGAAATGCCTTGTTGATGAGAGAGGTCAATGGAGAACGGCCAGACTGGTTCGAGTTGACAGAAAGGCTACGATGACTCAGATAATCACTCTGTACAATTCTAGTGAGCAGAAAAGCATCTCAGAATGAGATGCGGATTAGGCGGATGGGCTACAATAGCAGAAGACCATGTCAGGCACTTTATTAGGACCACAGTTGTCCTAATAAAGTGCTCAATGAGTGTACATACTGAATATAAATAGGCCTATATGGCAAAAGTAGTGTGTAAGCTGAGCTCACAGAGTAAAGAAGGTCAGAGATGGGCATTGCATGGTACTGTAGGAAATTTGTGTGTGTGTGTATTTGTGGGATGTTGAAGCAGTCTGACTCTGTGCAGCATTATACAAAGAAATCTTTCAGTATGTTGAGTTTGGAGAAGGAAAGAGAGAGAGATGACTGAACCAGGAACAGGCTACACCAACAGAAACATACAAACTTAATGCAAAACTTACTGGTTACATTTATGCATTTGGCAGGCACTTTTATCCAAAGCAAATTATACTGTATCCTAACTAGACTTCATGCAGCAAAAAAACTTTTTTGTCAGATTTGATTCAATTCCCATTCATAAGCTCACAAGCTTGATTCTGTTCCAATTTGATTGGTTCTGATTTAGTTGGGCATATTTCAGTTATAAAGTCCATTTTGCAAATATAAAATTAGCTTACATATGAAATTCTATCTTTTTAGGTATTAGAGGTCAACCGATAGTGGATTTTGCCGATACCGATAAATAAGGTGGTGGAAAAGGCTGATAACCAATTCATCAGCCGACAGTTTTTAAAATCTACTTATAGAATCTTAAATACAATTCTTAGTCTTTACTTACTATGACGGGCACAGACACAGAGGCTACAAGAGACCAGCAGCCTGCAATTTAATTTAAGAAATATCCAGTTATTTTGTGTTGCATGCTTCAAAGTGATGTGTGAAGGCGCTGACCCGCTAAAAACATCACATTATGACTTCTGTAATCTGTGTATTAGATTACAGAAAACAAAAAGCTAATTTAACATGAAGCGTGCAGCACATTCCAGACTACTTATTTAATGAAATTGCAGCCTCATACGGTGTAACAATCAAACGACCATGTTGCGAACTGTTTATCAGATACAAACTGACACAGTGATCCATCAAAATAAAAGTTTGGTTTAAATGGACGAAATTATGAAATTGAAGAAATTATGCCAGAAAAAAAATATATTACTACTGCATAGTAAAAATGTAATATTCATTTTAATGATAATAATAATAATTATTATTATTATAAATATTATTATTATTACTATTATATCAGGAATCATTTTATTTTAGCAAATTTCACAAGCAAGTGTGCTGTTGTACTGAATGAACTGTACGTTTTTAAGTTATACAGTGATTCTCTGTTGTGCTCACGTTATTTGACAAAACAATAACTGTTTTAGATTCAGCTGTGCAGATGTTGTTGAAGCACTTTATTTGATCAAATTATTTCATTTGATGAACTCTATGAATTCACTTGATTAGTCATATTTAAAAAATATATATATATTTTAAACATGTTATTTCAGAAAAAATAAAATGGAAAACAGATTTTGGGAAAACAAAGCAATTATTTCATCGGGTCTTATTTTTTATGCCTTGCAAACTTAAACATTTTTCATTTTTAAACATTTTCTTTGAAGTAATAAAAGTTTTTGATGTATTGAATATCTAATTTTGCTCATTGAAACTTGTGATTAAAGTGGTGATTTGGCTAAAAGAAAATTCTATGAGAGACAAATGTGTCTTATTGAAGGGGGCACCTCCAGGCCTGAATCCTGAAAGCTGAATTCTTCGTTGATCAGCATTCAAATCTTAGGAAGTTTTTGTCATATTGCAGACATTTGTAAATTAAATACTGTGCTTGTATCTTTTTACTTCAAGGATTGGTACCTGAGATACAAATCCAATTATTACATAAAATGCCCTATTCAATAACCACAAACTACTGTTATTGTTCCATCCGGCCCGGCACTGACAAAAGTAACATTGTACTCTTCAGCAGCATAGTAAGGAAATTTTCACTAATGAAGTTTAATAGGCACTGAATTGGCAAAATATCATTTAAAGTCAATAATATAATGTTACATGCACTTTCCCATTTCTGTTTTTTTTTTTTTTTTTTTTTTTTTGCCACTTCATCACTGTCATGTGACCGTGGTGACATGCTGGCTGTTTCCAGGGCACAGACTGTAGAGGGATTTTTGGACTTTCCTTCTGGAATCGGATTAAATTTAATGAAATATTTATAGTAGGTCCACTGGTGAAACTGAATTAAACAGTAATTTTATTTGGCAATAATGAGAACAAGTCTGCTTATAAAGTTAATAGGCTGGAACATGCTAAAATGGTATTTGAGCAATTAGAGGATCTCTTTTAATAAACTGTGGATTTTCCTCTCTCACTATTATTCCTGTACATTTGTGTTGTTTCTGATTTTTTTTTTTTTTTTGTGTGTGTGTTTTGAGCCTTTGTGATTGAGATGCTGTGGAGATTGTTATTTCGGGGCCAAGTTTTCAGAGTAATGGATCATTCATAAATGTTTATTTAGGCATATAAATTCTCACTTTAGATTAGGTCACGCAAAATGCTTAGTTAGCAATTAGTCAATGCTTTATTACGACCTATATATTAAGTAATAATTGCTTTAATAGTAAGTGTTACTAAAACAGTAACAAATACATTTACATACAAATGTACAAATACATTTAAATACAAGTACGTTTAAATGCAAATACAATTAATTACATAATTTATTTACTATGAATTCATGCCTTGTTCATGTTAAAAAACATTATCAAACTGCCTACAAATGAACTTATTAAACAATAATAAATAATTTGCTACAGTGAATATAAACAAATAAATAACTATTTGTATGTAGCTTATTAATGCAGGAACAATAGTTTATAAATGATCAACTGACTATAAACTAATGCTTTAAAAATACTTTATACCGTGTAGTTATTATAAAGTGTTACACAGGGAACCTTCTAACTTGGTACATTACAAAAAATATTCATTTAAAAAATTACCAACAGGGCCCAAACAATGCAATTCAATTGCTATTTATTTGACAGAAATCAACACGACCAAAAACGTAAGTAAACCTTACAGTAAAAAATTGATCTTGGGATTTTAAGAATCAGTATCGGGATTGTTCAAATGAAGATCGCGATTAATCAGAAAATCTGTATTTTTACCCAGCCCTACACCACACTAACACAGCCAATCAGAACATATTTGATGTTTAAATGTACATTTACATGAACCTATGAAAGGTCCTGTCGCCCGTCACTGTCATGGCTGTTTAAGACAAAAACTTACATGGAAGAGATATGGTTTATATCTTTACTGTGTCACATCTGATTTGAACAAAGTGTTAATTCAACTTTGTGCATTCAAGGTACACCTTTTATCATTATGTGTGTTCTCTGGGAATCAAACTCAAGACTTTGGTGTTGCTACCATGATCCATGCAACATGCTCTAACAATTGATTAAATGGAACTGTGGTTATTAGTCTGATCCTTTAAACATTGGACTTGAATGAAATTAAGTACTTGCACACAAATAAACACACACACACACACACACACACACACACACTTCTCCTTGCTTGGTTGGTTGAAATACAGTTGAAGTCAAAAGTTTACATACACTTAGTTTGAAGTCATTAAAACACATTTTTTAACCACTCCACAGATTTAATATTAGCAAACTATAGTTGTGGCAAGTCGTTTAGGACATCTACTTTGTGCATGACACGAGTAATTTTTCCAACAATTGCTTACAGACTGATTGTTTCACTTTTAATTGACTATATCACAATTCCAGTGGGTCAGAAGTTTACATACACTTAGTTAACTGTGCCTTTAAGCAGCTCGAAAATTCCAGAAAATGACGTCAAGCCTTTAGTCAATTAGACAATTAGCTTCGGATAGGCTAATTGGCTAATTGGAGTCAATTGGAGGTGTAACTGTGGATGTATTTTAAGGCCTACCTTCAAACTCAGTGCCTCTTTGCTTGACATCATGGGAAAATCAAAAGAAATCAACCAAGACCTCAGAAAAAAATTGTGGACCTCCACAAGTCTGGTTCATCCTTGGGAGCAATTTCCGAATGCCTGAAGGTACCACGTTCATCTGTACAAACAATAGTACGCAAGTATAAACACCATGGGACCACGCAGCCATCATACTGCTCAGGAAGGAGATGCATTCTGTCTCCTAGAGATGAACGTAGTTTGGTGCGAAAAGTGCAAATCAATCCCAGAACAACAGCAAAGGACCTTGTGAAGATGCTGAAGGAAACAGGTAGACAAGTATCTATATCCACAGTAAAACGAGACCTATATCGACATAATCTGAAATGTCCTCTGGTCTAATAAAACCAAATTTTAACTGTTTGGCCATAATGACCATTGTTATGTTTGAAAGAAAAAGGGTGAGGCCGAAGAACACCATCCCAATAGTGAAGCATGGGGTGGCAGCATCATGTTGGTAGGGATGCACCGATACCACTTTTTCTCTTCCGATCCAATTCCAATATCGGAAATCTCAGTATCGGCCGATACCAATCCCAAGCCGATAGCAGTGTTGTTGTTTTTTTGCATAATCAATTTAGAATATCTTTACATTATTGTGTGGAACTAATTGGGAGTACTCTTTAATATGTAAAGAAACACGGATCTCTAACTACACATTATTTAAATATGAATGTATAGCTTATTAAGAAACACTTTATTATTAACTAATATACTGGATAATGTAGCATCTAAATTAACAGTAATTCCAGTCTTCAAGTCTTCAGTAGAAAAGAAACCAGTGTTTTATTTTTGCCTTTTTTTTTTCTTTTTTTTCAACTTGCATCTAGACTTTAAAGGATTCAGATCTCTTTTTTGTTCAATTTAGTTGTAAGACATCAGTCCCCTTTTCATTCACAGTTATTTTTTGGAACCCATTCAACTTAAATATTGTTATAAATTGTAAACAAATACTAATGATGACAATAATAATAATAATAATAAATTGTTATTAATATTATTATTATTGACTTTTAATTTGAAATACAACAGTAATATATTTAAATCGTGCACTTTTTAAACCCTCACGCTTTTATTTTGACATTCTAAACTCTCCAGGAAGTCCTGTATGTGTCTTTTTGTAGGCAAGTTCACAGTAGTTTAATTCGCTTCTTATTCAAATTCTGGTAAAATACACCTCCGGTGCCATTCTAAATGCATATTATAAGTGAACCGAACTATTGAGCATCTACATCTGAGATGCTGTTCTTGAGTAGCGCTCAACTATTGCACACCGCTGTGAAGGCTAAAAATAGCCACGAGTGCATCACCAGCCTGTGCGTGAGTTTGTGTCAACAGAGCAGCACCATCCACTAACGCGCTAGCGCTGTGCATACCATATATTTACTTATTAAACACAGCCTTTTGTTATTCACAGAGCTACATCTTCAAGTGACTTTGAATAAAATGCACACGTCATATGAACTGCTTTAATGGTGTTTTTATGGTTCTTTTATGTCATTTTTGGAGCTGGACAGTAACGAACATGACTAACACACAGTATCAGATTTGGATCGGGCTCGTCAGACCAATACACGATCCGTCTAAAAGCTTCAGTATCGGAGCCGATAACGATCCAGGTATCGGATCGGTGCATCCCTAGTTGTGGGGGTACTTTGCTGCAGGAGGGACTGGTGCACTTCACAGAATAGATGGCATCATGAGGAAGGAAAATTATCTGGATATATTGAAGCAACATCTCAAGACATCAGCCAGGAAGTTAAAGCTCGGTCACAAATGGGTCTTCCAAATGGACAATGACCACAAGCATACCTCCAAAGCTGTGGCAAAATGGCTTAAGGATAACAAAGTCAAGGTATTGGAGTGGCCATCACAAAGCCCTGACCTCAATCCGATAGAAAATTTGTGGGCTGAACTGAAAAAGTGTGTGTGAGCAAGGAGGCCTACAGACCTGACTCAGCCACACCAGTTCTGTCTGGAGGAATGAGCCAAAATTCCAGCAACTTATTGTGAGAAACTTGTGGAAGTTTATGCTACCAAATACTAATGAAGTATATGTAAACTTCTGACCCACTGGGAATGTGATGAAAGAAATAAAAGCTGAAATAAATCATTCTCTATACTATTATTCTGACATTTCACATTCTTAAAATAAAGTAGTGATCCTAACTGACCTAAGACAGGGAATCTTTCTACGTTTAAATGTATTTGGCTAAGCTGTATGTAAACTTCTGACTTCAACTATAGCTTCTATTGTGTAGCAGTGCAGAGTCTGGGGCTACAGGGTTTAGAGACAGAAAAAAATAAGAGTAAGCCAATAGTTTTCCAACCATAACAACCAGATCACACACAACAGAGGTTGCCCAAATTCAGGCCCTGCAAAGCATGTCTCTCTTGTGTTTGGTTAGTTTATGCCTATGCAGTTGCTTTTTTTTTCCTGAAAGTTTATCAATTGTACATATAACCCACAGCGGTTCTGTGATTGCAAAATTGAGTGAGGAATTAAATTTCCGCATGACTTGGCAAAAACTGAATGTCAATCACACCCCTATACAATCACCAGAAATACACAACAGCATTATGATGTCATTACAGTAAAAAAGAAGGGCCACATGTGAACTCTCTAATTAGGTCACTTCCTGTGAGATTTGCCACTTCCTCTTTAAGGAAGACAGAAGAAGAGAAGGTTCTAAACAATACATAAGATCAGGAACATGATGGCTGCGTGGTTCTTACAAGACGCAAGAGTGACTAATTACAACTCGAATGACCATTTTCAGTACACATAGGCCTAGAACATTCCACAGAAGATGTGATGGCATCCAAGCTGGTTCACATCCTTGAGAAAGAGAGAGAGAGGGTGAGTTAGCATAAGAAACTGTAGGAAGAGAAAGAGAGAGTTCTGTTGCCAATAGCAACATGCCCTTTCCAGAAGACATGGATACTTTGCTAGCAGGGTCCAAAATGTGCAAACTACCTCAAGAATATAACTAGCCTACAAATTCCGTGCAGGAAAAGACATGAGACCTAAAACAACAAAGCAGCTTTTGCAGAAAATCATGTATTAATGTCTTAAATCTACCCAGTATACAAGCCAAAGTTTACTGTAAACTTCATAATAGTGGAAATGTTCTGGGTTGCTCACATTAGAAAGACAGCAACCTACCTAGAACAAAAGTTGCTGCATATAAAGGGCTATGTGGTAGTGAGGTTTTAATATTTCACTGCAGAGACCACCACGTGGATCAGTCCTGCCTTTTTGGTTTGTGTGACTAGGTCTGTATAAAAATAAAGTGTGTGTATGGCCCCTTATTCACAGCACTAGTTGAAATGTCTAAAAATGTTATCTGCAAAGAATAGCCTTTTCAATGGAATTCAGTAGAATAGCCTTTGAATTTTCAACTGAATTCCTGTATCCTATTCTGTTTTACTGAGCAAGAAACCCTCCAAATACTTCAGTGAATACGCGGTCCGAATGAATCGGACTGAATTGCGAATCGATTCGGAAATGGTTTGGCTTTAAAAAAAAATTATACTGAGCAGAAAACAGCGATTTGCAAGGTTTGTACATTGTGTCAGTCAATATATGTAAATATCCATGTGTGCATATATAGCAGTGGTCAGGGCTTCTTGTGAGACTGAGAGAAATGATGAAACACATGGTTTTTCACTGACAGCTTGAGTGACCATCAAAGCAAATTCAATGAGATTCATCCCACACTCCAAACATGCCTCCCATCCAAACACGCGCAGCTGTGTTTTATGCGAGTGTTGTACAGACGCGCAATCTGAAACACGCTAGTGTGCGTGAGTGTTGACGGCATCCCATTCCCTTCATTTGTGCTCCAGTGACAGAAAAAGTGCAGATCACACCCGCTACTCATTCTGGTTTGTGTGTCATGTGGGTTTTTAAAACACACATCAAAACCCTTTCTAAAATTCAGTTCGAATAATGTTTGATAACAGGAAACAAACCATCCATACCGTATTTTCCTTCAGATATATTTTCTTTATATAGATTACTAAAAACACTAAGAGCCTTATTAAGTGTTTATTTATGTATAATTTTTTATTTATGTAATTTTCTTTGTTGCATTGCTTTGAGAAGATGTTAAGTTTCATTTGTAAAGTTAATAATAATAAGAAGAAGAAGAAGAAGAAGAACAAGAAGATTAGTGCACATCATCATGCTGAAATGTGGTATTTTTTTATTTGATTTTTTTACTTTATGTTTGTCAACTTGGAAATAAAGAGAAAATTATATAAGATGAAGTAGTTTTCATTTATAGAAGTATTTAATTCATTGACTGGATTACTCAAAATTACACATTGCAACATGACTTAATATCTAATACAATTTGATTGATTTTTCAGAGAAAATATGTAACCATATCGTGATATATATTGTTATCATGATATAAAATTACACGTATCATGATATAAGATTTTGGTCATATCGCCCACCCCTATGTTAGAGGGAAAAATGCAACCTCTGAATAATGCTCGTCACTGATTATGCGAACACGATTACTTCCTCGTTTTCATGCGGGATCTGAATCCAGGTCTCCCATGCTTCTTACGCATCGTGCTTCTGGTCATGCCACAAGAAAGGTATACACGCTTGAGCCGATGCTGAGAGCCGATGCAAAAATGTCTGATGGGAGATGCCGCTTGTCAGCGAGTCGGCATAATGTGGCCAATCGTAGGGTACTGGAACTCTCAGAAACAACATGCCGACTTCCCGTGTGTTCATGTTGGTACAGCTACAGGCGCCACTGTGGGTGTGCAATCAGAGCGGTGTGTGTGCTCATACAGGGTAGTGCCTCAGCTGTTCTCCAACAAATTATCTTCATCTCATAATGCCCCTGACCAACTGATTGGACAAGAACCCCAAAGTAGAGAGAACAAGAGATATCAGTTCTCATATAACAGAACCCACTGCCTCAGTGGAAGCAGCTTGGCCTTGCACAGCTCAAGTAACATTAAAGCCAGCAACAATGTGTTTCCTCCCTCTCTCACCTACCCGCAAACACACATAAAAACATGAACAATCTCTCTGCAAAAAAACACCAAGAGACCAAATCAATGCATGACACTAGAGTGAAAAAAAAAATTATGGACACTTTTTTTTTTTTGACTTTTTTTTTTACACTCAATTTGATTCTCTAGCATTATCTCCTTCCCAATGTTCAATGATTATTTCAGTGAAGTGGATTAAGTATCGCTGGGTATTATTACATCATAATGATAATCAGTTACGCTAAGAAAAGTGGAAATATGTAGCATTAACTTGAATAACATGGGAAAACAAAACAAAAGCTCTGTAGTATCGAGACACTCAGGCGCTTGGGACTTTTCTGCTTTCTACTGTAACAACTGTTGCTTTGGTACCATTAAGATGAACACATTATCTGTTTTGTGTATTATAAATATAGAAATTAAAATATTTTAAACATTTATCCTCCCAGTTCTTTCAAAGACAACTAGGGTTAATTTCAACATCCCTAACTCCAAGTATTAAACTTCAGCATGTTACTCATCCCGGACCATTTGGGCTACAGAGGTAAGTGATACCTCAAATTATGCAGCTTGTTGAAGAGTTTAAAAGTAGAATAATATATCAGTTTTACCGATTAATAGGTGCCGATAGTTGCTTTTTGGAATTACCAGTTATCAGCAAAAATCTGTCGATAGTAGAAGATAGTTTTTTCATCATTTAGTAATTTCAAAATAAGAGTACATGGTGTGTTTCGGGCTTGTTTATATTGTTGTGTTGTTATATTATTAAAAGTCCCGCGCTATGCACCAAATCTTAATTTTTCCAGTTTATTATTGGGATTTTGGTTGAATAAAAAACTGCATCTGGGACTCTTTGTCTTTGCCCACCATAATAAACTTGTGACATTCTATTAAATCCATTTTAAAAACTATCAGCCAATGAATTGGTTATCAGCCTTTCCCACCACCTTAGTTATCGGTATCAACGAAATCTACTATCGGCCAGAATACCATAGAAATTTTTGACTTATTACAGTAAGAAACCATCTAGTGACCACCGAAAACACTCTAGCAGCAACTAGGCTAGGTAAAAATATCGATTATCTGATGCATCGCAATCTTCATTTGAAGGATTTCGATATCGATTCTTAAATCCCAGGATCTATTTTTTACTCTACGCAGGAAAGTTTCATAATACGAGTCTCTGGCATACGTGACCCTATTTTGCACTATGCAACTAAAAATGTCCGTGATTTGCTGCGGTTAAGAAGCCATTCAACTCCACTCTGTGCGAGATGCTCACTGATCTGCGCGATTTTTAAAGAGATGATACAGTTTAGCACATGTTCTACATATCTGTAAATATCCAAATACATGTAAATATATGTAAATAGTAAAAATTATGCAATTATGTACAGAGCCGAAACTGTATTTTTCCACTGCGGTTCTGCCGTTTGGGAACATCCTTTCCAATTGGTAACCATTTAACAACATTCTTTTTAAAAAGACAGTACTCTGTGCTTTGGGTGGGTGATATACGTACCATTTGCAGTGTATTCACGCACACATTGCGTGGGGAAGTTTGGACTAAACACCACTGTATGCTAATTATTTTATTTTCATTATTTGTTTTAATTGCAGATCTGCTTCTCAGTCAAAACCTGGCAGTTTTATTGCATCATACCTACCAATAATTCAGTGAAGACTTTGAAACTGAGAAATTTACTGTTTACCTTAATATTTTTCCTTGCATCTGGATTAATCATGCATGTATATGTAGTTGTTATATATAGTTGCCAAAAAGGTCTTTAGCATGTTATGGAAGGCTACGTCCAAAACGTGCAATTAGGCAAAGAAACGTGTAATGCCGCGGTTTCCTTCAGGATCAAAGCACATGCACTAAAAAGAGTGAAGCCCCATTTTTGGAGCAAC
Organism: Myxocyprinus asiaticus; assembly: GCF_019703515.2. Taxonomy (NCBI): domain Eukaryota; kingdom Metazoa; phylum Chordata; class Actinopteri; order Cypriniformes; family Catostomidae; genus Myxocyprinus; species Myxocyprinus asiaticus. The sequence continues at coordinate 25,526,253 of NC_059388.1, read as the reverse complement.
ATGAAGTGGTGTAATACAGCAAATTTACTGTGAAAAACCCTTTGGGCTTTGGTTTTATTAAAAAAAAATTATCGGAATGAAAATAACCAGTTATTAACCGGTTACAAGTATTTAAAAATAACATTTTCAATCTGGAACAACTGAAAGGGACTTTGTTCCCGTTTTCTGTTACGTTCTCGGTTTTTGGTTTCATTCCTTGAACCATTTTTAGTCCCTGGTTATAACTGAAATATACCCATATGGATTGGAATCGTACCAGGAATAACTCGTATCTCAATAACCAGCCATTCAACTTAAATATTATTATAATTTGTAAACAAATGATAACAATAATAATAATAATAATAATAATAATAATAATAATAATATAATAGTAATCTATAGTAATATATCTCAATCGTGCACCTTTAACTTTTAAACCCTCAGGCTTTTATTTTGACATTCTGAACTCTCCAGGAAGTCCTGTATGTGTCTGTAAGTTCACAGTAGTTTAATTCGCTTCTTATTCAAATTCTGGTAAAATGCACCTCCGGTGCCGTTCTATATGTAAATTATAAGTGAACCGAACTTTTGAGCATCTACATCTGAGATGTTGTTCGTAAGTAGCGCTCAAATATTGCACACTGCGTGAAGGCTAAAAATAGCCGTGAGTGTGTGTGTGTAAACAGAGCAGCGCCATTCACTAACACACTAGAGCTGCGTGTGCATTTTATATATTTACTTATTAAACACAGCCTTTTGTGATTCACAGAGCTATTGCACGTCTTCAAATGCACGAGTCATATGAACTGCTTTAATGGTGTTTTTATGGTTCTTTTATGTCATTTTTGGAGCTTGACAGTAACGAACATGACTAACACACAGTATCGGATTTGGATCGGGCTCGTCGGACCGATACACGAACCATTTTAAAGCTTCAGTATCGGAGCCGATAACGATCCAGGTATCGGATCGGTGCTTCCCTAATTGCAATGCCCTGGCAATCACCCAGAACACCCCAGCATCTTGGCAGCAAGTTTGCTAGTTTTAAGGGCAAACACCAATTACACTTCCTTCAGAAATTATTTGTTTTTCCAACATCATTATTAATATGGCTACCTAAATTAAACCCTGTGTCCAGCATCAAGGGATATCAGATTTCTTCCATTTCAAATTTTCCAAGCTTACAACTTGTTCCGTTTTCTAGATGTTTTGAAGATTCTAAAACCCCAAAGTACCTCTAAGCCTTCTAAATTCAACCAATCACAGCATTTCAACTGGAACAAAGATATTTACTTTTCACGCTATCAGACAATTATTACGCAACCCTGTGGCATTACAGAAGAGACTCAGGGATGAAAGATGGGTACGAACGGTTTATTAAGAAGACAAAAAAGAAAGCGTAAAGTGTGTGCGTGGGTGTGTGTGAGAAAGAGAGTGAGCGAGGCTGTTTTTTTGTGTTGCCTTTTTATGGGGCATGCATAATCAGCATGATCCACCAGAATAATGATTGTCAACTACAAAAGACACAGAATCGACAAAAGCCATGTGACCCTGCTCCTCTTGTCACAGCATGACACTGTATCATGAGCTTGATCTGGGTGAGACATGGGCCAATTGTCCTGATGTTACATTGTACTTCATCTTCAAACACATAACTAGAGCACATACTGTATAGACATGATGACAGGATATCCACTTTTTTGGTAACTATGCTTTTAAAATGCACAATACAGACATAAAACTACGCAAAGCATGCCACCTCTATACCCAACATTTCATCCATCACCATGTGGGCCACATTACATACAGCCTCCCAAATGAGTGAGCGACCAAGCCAACGAGAACAGCCAATGCAGAGCTCCTGATTTGGGTCATCCACACAACAGCTGCATGCCAGGCTGTGGAACACACCCTTATTTCCATTTGAAGAGCCCCTGATTGTGAGATGGGCATCATTTCTGGCAAGCCCCTCCATTGGCCACCAGCCCATTATCACACATCCAAACACGGCACACATAACACACACATTCATATCCATGCATGCATACACGCATGCTCACTTGTGGCATTCAATGCATGCATATTTTTATCCACTGCATTTGCTTGACACACAAAAATAGACAAGTCCTGCATAAGCATAAAAGAGGGCATTTGAAGTTGGCACCATGCTGAAGTTCTCTACATTAAAGTATAATAGTGCAACCCCGTAGCTCTGCTGGAGAGGAAAGATAAATTTGTCCATGTAACGATTCATTAAACACATTAACACATTCCCAGTGTTATGAAGTCACCTGTGGTTTGGCATGAGAAATGCCTGGATGAGATATTTGAGCTTTTGCAACAATATTTTTACAGCATTTATTACTGTTACTTTATAAATGTACAATTGTTCATTGATAGTTCATTTTGCATTAACTAATGTAAACATATACAACTTTTAAATGTAAAAACATTTACTAGTATACATTGAAATGATCATTAACTAATATTAATAAGTGATGTAAATGTATTGTTCATTGTTAGTTCATGTTATATAACGTAGTTAACAAACCTTAATGAATTCAACCTTATTGTAAAATGTTAACGATGTGTTCAATTATCTTACATGAAAAACAACTAGTTGTCTATTAAGAGGGCAACACAGTCTTTGTAGTCCATGGAAATATATGCAAACTGGTTCAACTGAACAGCAGACTGTGGATTTGGGCTTTTCATTAATGTTTATTCAACACAACATTACAGCAAAATTATGATTCTGTTCGTGGAGACACATCAGCACAATATACCAAAGCCTGTCAACTGTTGTAAAGTTGTTTTTATATTGGACATTCATTAGACTTTCGGCAGGCAAAGTTAGGGAGTGTCTCTAAAGTGTGAAATGGAAACTGGTAAAAAACAGATTACTCTGTGGCTATAAAAACATGTGTAGCTTTATCCAGATGTAACTTAATATTGTCAAACAAGTTAAGTAGAAATATATGGTACAAAAACAAACATTTAAAGCCATAAATGGCTTATTACCTAGGATATGTAATGATGTTATAACAATGTAATTTAACTGAAATTGCATTTAACTTATAGCTAACAGAAATAGATGAATGTCAGACCTCCTATAGCACATGTATACACAACACCTTCCCACCTTTCCATTTTTTTATGGATTTTAACTTTTATTTTCAAAAATAAAACCTGTTTATGACCTGATGATGTCACACCGCCTGTTATACATTTACAAACACCTATAACGCATCTTACACAACTAGGATTTTGGGAATATGATTTTGTGTATTTTTTTCTGAATTTTTGAAATGTTCAAATCTATATAACTTCTTGGTCATATGACCTTGTGATGTCAGACCACATGTAATGCATTCACAAACATCTGACACACATCTTACACGACTTTCACGGATTTTGGAAATATGATTGTGTATTTTTTTATGAATTTTTGACATTTACAAATCCATGTAACTTCCTGGTCATGTGACCTAGTGATGGCAGACCACCTGGAAATCATTCACACAGATCTGACACACATCTTACATGACTTGGATTTTGAAAATATGATGTTGTGTATTTTTTTCAGAATTTTTGAAATTTTCAAATCTACTGTATCCACGCTGCAGTTCAGGCGGCCTTGGACATTTATCGTACATAAGGAAAGGAGGAGGTGCTCGTTCCAAAGGAGGAGGCCCCGTGTCAGGCTAAACATTGGCAGCAATCAGATTCCGCCCTGAAGATTTATGTAAGCTACTACTGTTATGCTGTCCAATCGAACAACATGAAAGAAGCAGCTCCTCCAACCTAAGTGCGCACAGAGTAGGGCGTGCGCCATGTATTTGTTAGGTCCACAAGGACCTCCGGGGAAAATGGCGCTACTCTTTAGGGCACAGTCTTTTGATGGCAGCCGGACGGTAGGAACCATTCATCCAGACGAGATCTTTCTGGCTTGACTGAAGGAGACCACTGTAAACTGAAGTTCCTTGACCTCCCGTGAGAGGACAGAAAGCAGCTCAGTCACAATGGTGTGTGTACACTCTTCACCCTCACCAGAGGGAGAAGTGTCAACGTCTTCCGACGGGCCTGACTACTCACCCATAGATGCTGTGATGGACATGGCATCATCCCCATCATCAGATCCGCCAAATGTAATAAGACCATGCACTCCGACGGAGGTCCGGAGATCCTCATGGGCATACTGCAGGGGCAATGATGCTGCGTCGGGAGACCAAGGGTTTCGCGGGGTTTGTGCCAGTGCAAAATCCTCCTCAAAGTCTTCCAGCTCAACCTCGCAGCCTCACCATGCCTCCTCACTCATGTGGTCCCTCGGAAGTCACAGGGGAAGCACAATTGTCCCTCAGAACAAGGGTTCTAGAGCAGAGAGTCCTGAGACTAATGTCATCACAGTGAGGGCAGTCTGTCTCCATGAGAGCCACTTCAGTGTGGGTGCGGCCCAGGCAGCAGATGCATATCTCATGCCCGCCTGATGGCGGGATGTGTCTTTCACACAGAAAACACTTGTGGAACGACATCTTTACAAAGATGCGCTTCACACAAGTGACTCTTTTAGATTTACAAATGTATTTATACTGTACTCAATATATCATAGCAATAATAAAGGATACAAATGTCTCCACCGGAACACTGCAGGGGAGCAGGTCAGTCGTCTCACTGCAGGCACTGTGCTGTCAAGGCGACGAGTCATCTTGCTTGCATCTGAGGGCGAAGAGCCCATCTGCTGGTGGAGTGTTTCTTGCCGGCGAAGCAGAAATGAGAGGGCTTGTCAAGACGAGAGATGAACTTGCTGTCTTGAAGGAGAAGAATTCTGAAGAAATGGTGGTTTTGCACCCACTTATATAGGCCAACTGCATGCTTAAAGGAACGGGGCTCAAACACCATTGGCAATTTTAGAATTGGGGTTATTGTACAAAGGGCTTCAACTAGGTTGTTGAGAAAGGAATTTCCCATAGCGTCAGTGACGCAATGTTGAGAGACCATAATCGAAAAGGAACAATTGATACTTGTGTGAATGAGACAATTTTAAACATAGGGAAACATGTTTTCATTGGGTTTCCAATTAATTACAATCTAAATTTTTACTAGTACATATTATATGGCTTCAGTGACTTTAGCACAAGTTATAAGCACAACTGAGTATTGCTCTTTTGCTTCCTGTTTGGAGCATGACATCCACCAGCATCTGCTTTCATTGAATGGAAAAATCTGCTTGGATATTCAGCTACATAACTTGCATGTAAGTAACTTTTGTGTAACATGGAACTAGAACAATATTAAGGGTTTCACATGAGCATACAATGGTATTAATGATTGACATTTTAGTTGTGGGTAAACTAACCTTTGTGTTAGTAATCCAGATGCCATGTAAGTCTTCTAGGTCATTTGGAGTAAGTCCTGTAGCTCAATGGATAGAGCAGGGTCTTGGCAACACCAAGAGTATGGGTTCAAATCAGACATCATCCAAACTACAAGTTATGGTTACTTAGTATTAAAATTGTTGATTGCTGCATATTAAATGGCAGCAAAGCAGGCTGAGATGTGGTCTAGTGCAAGTGCTTTGCCATGATTCATTAACGTAGGCATGCTGGTAACGTAAGTTGAAGTCTGTTCTGTGTCAAAGCAGGATGATTGTTTTTTAAATATTTCAGAAATTACAATTCATAAAAAAAAAATATACATTTTAATCTAAAATCCAAGTCATGTAAGATGTGATATAGATGTTTGTGAGTATAGTGTTCGTGAATGAATATATTGCAGGTGGTCTGACATCACTAGGTCACATGACCAAGAAGTTATATAGATTTGACAATTTCAAAAATTCATAAAAAATACACAAAATCATATTTCCAAATTTCAAGTCATGTAAGATGTGTGTCAGATGCGTGTGAATATTTTACAGGTAGTCTGACATCGTCAGGTCAAATGAACAAGAAGTTAAATGGATTTTAGTATTTTATAAATTCTAGAAAACTACACAAAAACATATTTCCACAATCAAAGCTGTGTAAGATATGTAGCAGGTGTGTAGAAATACATTGCAAGTGATGTGAGATCATTAGGTAAAAAAGCCAGAAAGTTAACTAGATTTATTTTGTTAAAGCATTCAGTTTACATTCAATAGTTATAACAGGGATATAAATCATAAGAAAATGAAAAATATGTATATTTTAATTTAACTTAATTTGTTTACCAAAATAAACAATACACGTGTAAAAAAGAACCATTTTTAATGTAGTCGTGGAATAATGTAACTCTTAACTGATATTTGTGCGTTTTGCACTTTTGAGACACTCCCTAACTTGGATTGCCATAGTTGGGATTGCTGTTGTTCGTTTTCACTTTTGATGCTTAAAACAATTACATTTATCAAATTACATCATTATTACTTTTGCTATTATAATTTACAGTGTTATCTGAACGAGACACATCACGAACCGCCATTATTTTGCAATTACATACCAATTAATGTTAAATGAAGGATCGAATAAAAACAATTTAGCAGTAGCCTGACTGGGTAGTTTTTCTATCAGGTGGTGGAATTCGCTACTAACTCGGTCAAACCTTATATAAACAGCACTTCAAACCAACGGCTTTGCTTTCACTGTATAACTAAAAAACGTAAACACGACATATACTTCGAGTGGATACAACAACAGTCGATTAAACAAATTTAAACCAGATTAGTGGACCAACCGCTTGGCAGAGCTTGATTTTGTTTGCTGACCTGCAAAGTGATTCGTAAACATAAATGACAAACATTACATTGTCTCTTCCGAACTCGTTGTTGTTTACGGAACAACAGAGTCATTCAACAATATAAATTAGAACTGTGTCTCTGTAACTTCCAATGTTCCAGTGTATCGTTTGAACACAACAGTGTATCATTCTTTCGCATGTTACATTGTTACTTTGGAACGTTCCATTAGAGCGTAACGTCTACCTTTTGCTTTGGCAAATATAGCGATATTCACACTCACCAGAGACGAATAGCGTTGTTTGGACCCGAGTCCCTGCCCTCGCCTGCTTCTCTGAGGCCGGATGCCGTCTCTTCGCCAAAAAACAAAAACACAAGTCGCCTTTCCGATAAAAAAACACACTCTCTCCCGACCTATATCGTTCAAACTTATGCCAATATCCTCACTGGAACGGGTCGAGAAGCTCACGGAGGAGCTGCGGTTGTTGGTTCACTATGGCAATCGTTTCCTTTGAGCGTATGGTGGTTTAGTCCAGGAGGGGTGCTGCTGCCCGTCTACTGACGCCTCCGCCTAGGGGTGACATCGGAGGAAGTGGAAAAACCTCCTTGCACAATTTTTCGAGCGTTGCACTGATCTATAAATTGACATAGAGCTCCATCTGCAGTAAAAAAAAAAAAAAAAAAAATCAAATAAAAAATAAATAAATAAAACAAAAGGCACTATGAAACATCTTTTCTTGGGGTGCCGGTGTCGGTGTTGGATAGTGGATAACAGCCTGAGCCATTTCTGTTGACTAAGCTCTCGATTGCCTCTAAGGTTTTAACCTTTAAATGCATGGGAATTTCACCAAACACTATTACGTCCCGGCACTGTTACATCTTTCACAAACTGATCTACAAATAATAATTTATTATTAAATTAATAAATAAAGACAATTAGAAAAGAATAGAATCAAATATGATGTTGTATTTTCATATATCAAAGAGAACATGCAACAAAACAGGACAAATCTAGAACAGGATTTATTAATTTCACATTGAAATTTCCTGAGACGCAACTGACTGTCAAAAGCATATTGAGCTACACATAACACATAATCTACACATAAGTATTTTCTCAGGCACTTCTTGAGTCTAAATAATGCACAGCTTACATAATTTCAGTAGTACATCCAAATGACAGTAGCTATATCGTGCAATGTCTACATTTTGATTTCGAGGTAATATTTAATCATTTTTAAAATGTTGCAAATGAGAATCCCTAAAATTATCACATTTATTTTTTAGAAAAAAAAATACTTATTTATCATTTTCAGTTATGTACAAAATTAGTTTTATTTTGATAAAATCAAAAGTTTTTTAATAACTGTTCAATAAGTGAAAGGATAGTATTTGGGGTAAAAAGCCCCCCTGTTGCAGGGGCTAAAGGCCCCTATAAAACACACTGTATGTGGGGCAAATAGATTTGTTATGAAAAATGTTCAAAGTGGGCTTTCAATAAAAATAAAAAAAAACATCTTGTTGTTTCAAAAGTATTTGCCTAAGTTGTGTGTGTGTGTGTGTGTGTGTGTGTGTGTGTGTGTTACACTATTTATAAGAGAGAGATTGAGGAATCCTAAAAAGGTGTGGATACATCTCCAAAAAATGTATGAGGTACAGGGGGTGGAATGAGGTATGTGTTTAAGGGTTAATATATAGATGGTTTTCCAAAAAAAAATGTAAAAGCAATTTAAAATAAAAAAACATTTTTTATGGAACTTATAAAGCTTCTTTTATGGAATCAGGCTGTAAATGCTTTTTTGATTCTAACTGGTACCTTTTATACCCCCTGTTAGTTGCTTTGGATAAAAGTGTTAAATTAGAAATTAATCATATTTGCGTATCTGTGGACTGACTGAATTACATCTTTTCTGACAACTGTGGGTAGCATTATATAATAACTTTCACTTATAGCAATAACAAGGATTATTACATTATATACTGCAAAAAAAGATCATTTGATCATATACATTTAAATAGTTAAAATCTAATTACATTTTCTGATTTACATATTTTAAAATACATTCATACAAATCATGAATGTTCATGAACCACTTATGTATAACATGTCACTTATTACCTAAATGTAATATATTGAAAGCAAGTGTAAACTAGCTTTCAAACTGATGTCATTCTGGAAATTATTTTGTAAATTCCTTTGTCATTTGAAATGTCAACAGTTTGAGTAAAATAATTTGTTATCTCTAAAAGCCATATTGATTTGATTTCTATAAGCCACATTCTGTTGTCAGAAATAGTCCAACACAAATACATCTACTCACAATCACTGATTAACACTGACACCAAAGACCAAAGATTTTTAAGCAAGACAAAATATTTTTGTTCTCGGAATCAGAATCAGTGAGATTCCATTTAATGATAAAACTCACTGTTTGGCAGTTGAGGTATTGAATTAATTGTGCATGAGGTCAAATAATAATTGCATCATTTTTAAACATTCATTACAGAAAAAAATAAATAATATTTTACATTAATCTCAGCTCTATGTCATCAGTTTAGCAATAAGGCACCGGAAAGCTTGAGGTCATTCCTCTTAGGGTAAGGACAAAGTTTTAGTTTTTTTATGTCAGAAACCCACATTTCACCAAAAAACTAAATAAATTCATACATAAACTTTGTGATATGATGAAATATGACTCACAAACTTGAAATCATGAACAACACATAATAACAAAAAGTAATCAAAATAAAATAAAACAGTGTACCTCAGCAATGCCATGGTATTCAGTGAAGTACCTTAGAGTAATAGGGCCCTCAAAACTGAAATAAAAATAAAATCATAGGTAATCCAAATTATCATTGTCTACACATTCACACAGTGAATTCGTCAGGATTGGTCTGACTTTTCTCAGTTTGGCTAATTCGTATGATATCGTACGACTGCACTCGTTTGAATTGCTACGACTTTCACTACAGCCAATGATGTCGCTGGACATCATTTCCATTTAATACACAACAATTACTTGCTTCTGTCACACACAACAGCTTCCTATCATGTTTACACACTCTACTGATTGGTTAAGTTTAGATAAGGGGTTTGGGTAAGGGCATAATATTAATAAGTATATCCTTAACGCCTCGTGCGCGGAACTTGCGCTTACTTCCGCATTAGACATCTGGGAATTTGCACGTGATGAAGTCGTACGAGTTTATGCGAACTACAAGCAAGACCAGCAAGACCATACGAAATAACCAACTCATAAATTATGTACGAATTTTCAGGCAGGTGACAAGAAAGCTTGCAAAGTTTCAACATGAGCACACTGTTTTCTTAAAATTGCGTTTCACAAATGCGGAATTATTGTTCATTTAGATACACTGAACACAGAAGTTACCATCAGCACCCATTGACACAATTCTGTATTAGCTAATAAACTATTACAATAAAAGGACTGGTTCATTATAAAAACTGTAGTGTTCGGTTTAGGGAAAAGAGTTAAAGACAAGAACACTCCAAACCCCAAGAAACATGAAGATTGCAGTCTTTCTATGTCTTTGCTCCGTATTTTCAGGTGAGCCCTTAATGCACTATTTTCATCATACCAATTCATTTTTTACAGCTGTTTGTCATGTATGCACAGTTGCTTTGAATAATTTGACACTGGAAAAATTCTTAATCAGTATTTTTGTCATTTTTCAGTAAAAAAAATAAATAAAATTATCTCTTAAAAAAAGATTTATAGTTTAAAAAAAAAACTATTTGCCAAATGGGTAAGAAAAATAAACAAATCTTGTTATAAGGATGTATGGATATTTTTACTGGAAAACGATCTAAACATACTGATACAGAAAAATGTTGCTGTGTATTCAGTGATGGTTTCTCAGTGAAGCTTTTAAAATACACACTCTGTTGCTGCTCCAGTTACAGTCTGGCAATCAGCTCTGTGGAAGATGTGTATTAATATCTTTGGGAGAAGAATAAGACATTGCCAATAAGACAATTGAGGTGGACTTCCTGAGACAAATGGAAAGTGGCAGTCTTCAGGCAGAGCAATATGTCAACTTCACCATTCAAGACAACAGCTATCTACTCAAAGTGACCAAGATGTTGAGGAAAATGAGTGAAAAAGTAACAAAACCTGATTAACTGAGGGACTTTATGAAAGGCAGAGACTCCAGTTACAAAAGTTTTGCAGACTTAATGCTCAATCAATACTTTTTCAAGGTAAGAAAAAAAAAATAGTTGAAGATGGTTTGGTAAGGCTTTGCAATGTTCTATACATTAACATTGGTTAATGCATTAGGTATCATGCACTAACAAATAACTATGTTTCTTAAAGCATTTATTAACCTTTATATTTTTTTAATAAATTATATATAAAAAAAATGTTTTATGTTTTAATGTTAAAAATGTAGGCTTTCAGTAGGTCTATATCAGAAATTAACATTAACCAAATAAATTCTGTAGATGTATTGTTCATTGTTAGTTCATGTGAACTATTGCATTACTTTAACTGTTAAAATATAAACATTGACATTTTATAGATAGCATATAGCATTAAATATACTGTATATACTGTATATAATACATATCATTTTGTTGTATTTGATTTACATTTCTATAAAGGGTTACAATTCTTTACTCTCATTTGAACAGGGCGAGCCTGCTATACAGCAAACACCAGCTATGAGTAATTATCTGTCATTCTACAGAAAGCTGATGTCAGGAGATCCGATTTACTTTGCTTTGGGTCTTTTGCCCTGCTCTAGACTCTGGGTATGGCTGGCTAATAATCTGAACATCCCTCCAACCAATGCTTACTACACTTGGAGGTTAGAGAATATGAACGGCCATCCTGAGAAGCACTACAAAGCTCTGCTGAACAAGTATCTAAACACAGCGGAAAAAGTGGCGAAGGCTAATACTTTATTCCGTACACAGATGCACAGTAGTTGATGGCTGTTGTAAGTAGTTCTGGGTGTTTATGGGATATTCCAGTGTTGTAAACCATGTCTGAGTAATAACATCATTCATTAAAATAAAACTGATGGATGTATTTGATTACTTATTTTAAGACTAGTCAATAAAAGATTAATAATTATAAAATGCAAGCTTTTAATATCAATAGATTATAGAAAACTAGGTAACACTTTAAAATACTGTTCCATTATTAATAGGTAACTATGCAGGAATTAATGCAGAACAAATGAGTAGTACTACATTATCACTTTAGTCTCTATATTAACTAATATGGCAACATGATAAACTAATCAGAAGATAGTGAATTGATGATGGTAGTAGTTCACTATTTGGTAATCAATAATTACAGAATTTTTTTTGCCTTTTTGAGAACTATTAATTAACTATTGATCAATTAAAATAACTACTATTTAGTTACTCATAACAAAATGTGAATGCTTATATTTTTATTTTCAATATGAAAATGCATCTTCAGAGAAGCATGACATTGTGCCTCTGTGTTCTTTATGAACTGGATGGACATATGAACCTAACACCCCTCTAAATCAAAGCCTGGTCAAATCATTGAGATTAGGTCAGCATAAAAGTAATCCATAAGATTCCAGTGGTTTAAACAATGACATCTGAAGTGATACAGATGGTTTTGGATGAGAACAGACCAAAATATAACTCCTTTTTCACTGTACATTTTTCTATTGCAGTCTCCGGCATGATCATGATTTCAAGCTCGATTACACTTCTTATAATTCCATCTAGCACTCTGCGCATGCATCAAGCACTAGGAAGAGTAACTGAGCTTGAAATCATGATTGTGCCTAGAGACAGAAATGTCAAGAAGTACAGTGAAAAATAAGTTACATTTTGGTTTGTTCTCACCCAAAACCACCACTTATCCACTTTCACTTTCAAAATGTGAAAGCATGTGAAAGTGAAAGTGGAGATTTATAGAAAACAAGGACTTAAATGTTGATCTGTTTCTCACCCACACTTATCAGAACGCTACTGAAGATATGGATTTAACAACTGGAGTCCTGTGGATTAATTTTATGCTGCCGTTATGTGATTTCTGGAGCTTCAAATGTCTGGTCACCATTCACTTGCATTTTATGGATCTGAGATGTTATTCTACAAATCTTCAACAGACTATTTACACTGATGTGTCAAATCATTATTACTACCTGCCTAATATGCTGTTGGTCCTCCGTGCATTGTAGGCGCTTTCGACAGTGGACAGGGGTCATCATGGCACATCATGGCTATGCAGCCCCATACGCAGCAGTGTGTGATGCACTGTGTGTTGTGACACATTCCTCCCATAACCATCATTCAAATTTTCTGACTTTTGCCACAGTAGACCTTCTGTCAGTTCGGACCAGACGGGATAGCCTTCATTGCCCTCACGCATCGACGATCCTTGGGTGCCCAACACCCTTTTGCCAGATTGTGGTTTGTCCCTCCTCGGACCACTGTTGGTAGGTACTCACCACTGCTGACAGGGAGCACCCCACAAGCCTTGCCGTTTCAGAGATTCTCTGACCCAGTCATCTGGCCATAACAATTTGGCCCTTGTCAAAGTCACTCAGGTCTTTACTCCTGCCCATTTCTCCTGCATTCAAAACACTGACTATGAGAACTGATTGTTTGCTCACCATTTAATCTACCCAGACCTTGACATGTGACCTTGATAGGAGATGATCAATGTTATTCACTTCAACTGTTGAGTGGTCATAATGTTTTGGTTTATTGTTGTATATACTTTGGGTAGCAGTAATTGTTTATTGTATGTCTTCAAACAAAAATTTTATATCCATAAGTAAGCTTATTAGGTCTATATTTATGTCCTGGTATTTGTGCCTCTTTCTGTCTGCATGTAAATGAAAAACTGCAACTCACTTTTGTATGTTGTTCAACCAGTTGTATGTGGTTTAACCAGTTGGGCTGAGCAGCGGACTTGTGCAATCCAGATCTGCAATGATTCCATTAAACTGAAGAGGACAGAACCCGCATTTAGCATAAACTATCTATAGAAGACAACAAAACAGGCCTAGTTCCAGTCCAGATTTCCACCTGGAACAAGTTAAGGACTCTGAGCATCCAGATATTATTGTAGGTATTGTAGGTATTACAAAAAGCATTCCTGGTAAAGAAATACTCACAGGCTCAAGCAGCCAAAAATTAGCACAAGCAACAAAACCTTGACATTTTCGACTTTATGGCTCACAAGAAATATCAAAATGGATTTAAATTGAGAAAACATGTTACCATCCCAATTCTGCAGATCCAATATGATTTTTAGCTGTTTCATTGAATATGTTAGATGAAGATACATTTCTCCACAACACCTGGATGTACGATACACCTGTTAAGTCAAGCCTGTTACACTTTCATCATTTCATTCTCTGTCAAGGAATTCTTTCACAACCAGTCCAATATCCACATACTTTGTCAACAGGAATTTAAAGCACTGTCATACAGATGAAACATAGATGTAACCATCAATATACAGACACAACTCTGTATTGCTCAGTAAACAACCACTACTGTAAGTTCAGTATAAGACTGGTTCTTTGTAGAAACTGTAGTCATTTACAGAAGAATTCAAGACAAGTTCACCACAAGATTCAAGAAGCATGAACACTGTTGCCTCTCTGTGTCTTTGTTTCTTATGTTTCAGGTAAAGCATTTATATACCTGTTTTAATGATACAGATAACTTTCCTATATTGTGAGATTTATTTGTTGAATAAAATTATTATGTAAAAAAATTGTTTATTCTGCCCTGCGAAGGCAAAGCACAGTGACTACACATTTTGTCAAAATTAAGTAATAACCGAAACAAAGTCCCTTGGACCATGATCTGTCCTGTGACAGGCAGGTTTGGCTAAACTATGCTCAATTTCAGAAAAACTAGGCCATAGTTACTGCATTTTGGCTTTGTTGGGCAGAGTTTAGGAGCTGAGGACAAGGGAGGAAAAGAGTGAGATTGATTTTTCATTATAATTATTATTATATTGTACATTTTTATGGTGTTTATGATATTTGCTCCTCTGGAATTAATTTTCATCAGCATTTTTTATATATATTATTTATTTATTTATTTATTTATTATCCCCTTTTATCCCCAATTTTGGAATGCCCAATTCCCACTACTTACTAGGTCCACATGGTGGCGCAGTTACTCACCTCTGCTTCTGAGACCGTCAATCCGCACATCTTATCACGCGGCTTGCTGCGCATGACACCGCGGAGACTCACAGCATGTGGAGGCTCATGCTACTCTCCGTGATCAACGCACAACTTAACACGCGCCCCATTGAGAGCGAGAACCACTTAATCACGACCACGAGGAGGTTACCCCATGTGACTCTACCCTCCCAAAGAAAAAGGGGCAATTTGCTTGCTTAGGAGACCTGGCTGGAGTCACTCAGCACACTCTGGATTCAAACTCGCGACTCCAGGGGTGGTAGTCAGCATCAATACTCGCTGAGCTTCCCAGGCCCTTGCATTTCTTGTATCTTTATTTTGTATCTGAGTTCATTTGTTTTCTTCTATAAAAACACAGCATCTTCCATTTCTGTCAAATACTTTAATCAAATAATTGAAATAAATTCTCTATCCCTACTGTTAACTCTAACATATACTAACTAAACCCATAACGAGAAAGGCGTAGCACAGAATGTCATACAATTTATAGAACATTAGATCACACATGAAAAAACTGAGGAATTCACAACATATTCCAACATTTTTGTCACTTTCAATGGCATTTTTGCCCTGAGTTCTGGTTAATTCCTGACCCTGGTTTGTGCATCTCCTCCACAGGTACACACTCAGTAACAGGCCTCAATGCAGCAGTAAATTTGTGGATAGTAAATCTTCGGATGATGTGTATGGATTTCTCAGGACAAACAACATAGACATTGCCCATCAGATAATCCGGACAGATTTTATGATACAAATGGAATACGAGAGCCTGCAGGCGGATCGATACGTCAAGTTCACCATACAAGACATCAACTATATACTGAAAGTGGCTGAGATGTTTTTTTTTTCCACCTAATTTGGAATGCCCAATTCCCAGTGTGCTTTTAAGTCCTCGTGGTCGCGTAGTGTTTTGCCTCAATCCGGGTGGCGGAGGATGAATCCCAGTTACCTCCGCGTCTGAGACCGTCAACCCACACATCTTATCACGTGGCTTGTTGAGCGCGTTGCCACGGAGACATAGCAAGTGTGTAGGCTTCACCAAGAACAAACTACATTATAGCGACCACGAGGAGGTTACCCCATGTGACTCTACCCTCCCATGCAACTGGGCCAATTTGGTTGCATAGGAGACCTGGCTGGAGTCACTCAGCACACACTGGGATTCGAACTAGCGAACTTCAGGGGTGGTAGCCAACGTCTTTACCACTGAGCTACCCAGGCCCCCTGAAAGTGGCTGAGATGTTGAAGAAAATGTATGTAAATGTAGACCAGCCAGACATGATAGAATTCATCGCAGACAGATACTTAAATTACCTAAATCTTGGAGATCTCTTGCTTAATCAGTACTTTTTAAAGGTAAGAACACCCATCTCCTTTAAGATTTATCTACTTTTCAGCTAGCATATTCAAGGAAACTCATTCAAATGACATGGTTACATTTTTTAACTGATATGATTTACTCTCATTTCTACAGAGTGATCCTCCCATTCAGGAAACTCCAGCTATGAGTATCTGTCATTCTACAGTGAGCTGATGACAGGAGATCTGCTGTACTTTGCTGTGAGTCTTGTGCCTGGTGCAAGACCCAGGGTGTGGCTGGCTAATAATATGAACATCCCTCCAACCAATGCCTACTACACTTGGAGGTTACAAAATACGGACCACTGTCCTGAAGAGCAGTTCAAACAAGTATAAACAAGTATCTAAACACAACTGAGAAGTTGGAGAAGGCTAATCAGAATCAGCTTTATTGCCAAGTATGCTTACGCATACAAGGAATTTGTCTTGGTGACAGGAGCTTCCAGTGTACAACAATACAAAAACAGCAGCAGGACATAGATAATAATAAAAAATAAAAAATAGTTATACACATATGTACATACACACACACAGACACACACATACATACATACATACACACATACACATACGTAGTGCAATCTAATACAAATCTGTTATCTGTTATGTACAGTGCAAATGTTTTATTAACCAATAATCCTCTCAGCAGTCCAAACTGTCCTTTGTAGTTTTCTGATGTCTGATTTCGTAGCTGAACCAAACCAGACAATTACTGAAGTGCAGAGGACAGACTCAATGACTGCTGAGTAGAACTGTATCAGCAGCGCCTGTGGCAGGTTGAACTTCCTCAGCTGGCGAAGGAAGTACAACCTCTGCTGGGCCTTTTTCACAATGGAGTCAATGTGGGTCTCCCACTTCAGTTCCTGTGAGATGGTAGTGCCCAGGAACCTGAATGAATCCACTGCTGCCACAGTGCTGTTTAGAATGGTGAGGGGGGGTCAGTGTTGGGGTGTTCCTCCTAAAGTTCACAATCATCTACACCGTTTTGAGCGTGTTCAGCTCAAGGTTGTTTTGACTGCACCAGATAGCCAGCTGTTCAACCTCCTTCTGTATGCAGACTCATCATCATCTCGGATGAGGCTGATGACAGTGGTGTCGTCTGCAAACTTCAGGAGCTTGACAGAGGGGTCCTTGGCGATGCAGTCATTGGTGTAGAGGGAGAAGAGTAGTGGGGAGAGCACACATCCCTGGGGGGCACCAGTGCTGATTGTACAGGTGCTGGAAGTGAGTTTCCCCTGTCTCACAAGCTGCTGCCTGTCCGTCAGAAAGCTGGTAATCCACTGACAGATAGACATGCGAACAGGGAGTTGGTGTAATTTATTCTGGAGTATAGCTGGGATGATGGTGTTGAAAGCCGAACTGAAGTCCACAAAAAGGATCCTTGCATATGTCCCTGGTCCGTCCAGATGTTGCAAGATATGATGCAATCCCATGTTGATTGCATCATCCACAGACCTGTTTGCTCGATAAGCAAATTGAAGGGGATCTAGAAAGGGTCCAGTGATGTTCTTCAGGTGGGCCAACACCAGTCTCTCAAATGATTTCATGACCACAGACGTCAGGGCGACAGGTCTGTAGTCATTAAGTCCTGTGATTTTTTGGTGTCTTTGGGACAGGAATAATGACTGAGCGTTTGAAGCAGCATGGGACTTCACACTGCTCCAGTGATCTATTGAAGATCTGTGTGAAGATGGGGGCCAGCTGGTTAGCACAGGATCGAAGACACACTGGTGAGACGCCATCTGGGCCTGAAGCTTTCCTCGTCATTTGTTTCCGAAAGACGTGGCTCACATCATCTTCACAGATCTTAAGTGCAGGTTGAGTAGCAGGAGGGGGGAGGAGGGGGGTTGCAGGAGGTGTTGGTGTTTGTGTGAAGTGAAGGTCGGAGTGGGTGTGGGGTGTGAGATTGGGCCTTTCAAATCTGCAGTAGAACACATTCAGGTCTTCAGTCAGTTGTTGTCCACCACAGGGTTGGGGGTAGGAGTCCTGTAATTTGTGAGTTGTTTCATGCCACTCCACACTGATGCAGGGTCGTTAGCTGAAAACTTGTTTTTCAGCTTCTCAGAGTATCTTCTTTTAGCCATTCTGATTTCCTTTTCAGTGTGTTCCTGGCCTGATTGTACAAGACTTTATCCCCACCCCTGTAAGCAACCTCTTTGGCCTGACGAAGCTGCCTGTGCTCTGCTGTAAACCACGGTTTGTCATTGTTGAACTTTAAATAAGTCCTAGTAGAAATGCACATATCCTCACAGAAACTGATATACAATGTAACAGTATCTGTGAGCTCGTCCAGGTCTGTGGCTGCAGCCTCAAAAACACTCCAATCTGTGCAATCGAAGCAGGCTTGTAGTTCCCGCTCTGCTTCATTGGTCCATCTCTTTACAGTTCTTACTACTGGCTTGGTTGATTTTAATTTCTGCCTGTAGGTTGGAAGAAGATGAACCAGACAGTGATCAGAGAGTCTCAAAGCTGCTCTAGGGACAGAGCGATATGCATCCTTTATTGTTGTGTAGCAGTGATCCAGTATATTTCTGTCTCTGGTTGGGCGTGTAATGTGCTGTTTGTATTTGGGCAGTTCACGTGTGAGATTTGCTTTTTTAAAATCCCCAAGAATAATAATAACTGAGTCTGGGTATTGTTGTTCCGTGTCTGTGATTTGATCAGCCAGCTGTTGCATCGCCGCATTCAAACACGTGTTTGGCGCGATATACACACTCACCAGAATAAACGAGGAAAACTCCCGCGGCGAGTAGAAAGGCTTACAGTTAATAAAGACAGCACATCCTCTTTAACATTGTTACATCTGTACACCAACTTTCATTGATGTAAAAGCATGTTCCACTGCCTCTCGTTTTCCCCTTTAACTCCGCGATGCGATCTGCTCTGAACAGCTGAAAGCCCGGCAGATGTAACGCACTGTCCGGAATGGCTTCACTCAGCCAGGTTTCTGTGAAGCACAAGGCAGCAGAGGTTGAAAAGTCCTTGTTTGTACGGGTAGGGAGATGTAGTTCGTCCGTTTTGTTAGGAAGAGAGCAGAGATTCGCAAGATGAATGCTCGGCAGGGCTGTTCGAAAGCCGCGCAGACGGAGTTTGACCAGCGCACCGGCTCATCTCCCTCGCCTGCGTATCCTAGCGCGTTTAAACAACACAGCCGCGCCTTCGACTAAAATGTTACTCTTTAAATATAGCAGAGAAGCTATTAAATAGCATATACATTTTGAATACAGATATGTTTTGGAAGATGCCTTTTTTAACTTTATTATTTCGTATTTCAAGAAGATATTCTTCTCAAATTAATAAACAGCAGGTTTTATATTGTGACAATGTACCTAATATAGTCAGGGGCGGAGCCAGGAGTTTTTCACAGGGTGGCCTGGCAGGGGTCAGCGATCAGTCTGTAGTGGCACAGAAATTTCAGGCAGCATTTCCGTCGTCATATCGTCGGGGGGGGGGGGCTGATACAGTGACACTCGGGACAGAGAGGTGCGGCGACCTTGGTGTGCGCACATGTTAAGACTCCGGTGTGTTGCGGCTGTACAAAGACAGTTCCACCTCTAAAAACTAAATTGTGCCCAAGACAAAAAATGACCAAAGCGGCAGTTGCGAGTGGGGTGGCCAGGCTTCGGTCCATGGTGGCCACGGCCACCCCTGGCCACCCCCTAGCACCGCCACTGAATATAGTGTAATATACCCAACAGTAGATCTATCTAACGGATGTTTGGTTTGGTTGTTTGTTCTGGCATTTGTGTGCAGATACACTTTTGAGACGGATGTGCTGAGCCCAGAACAGAGAATCGCTTATGAAGAGGATGGATTCATTCTCATTCGAAACCTGGTATCGGACGAAGACATTGAACGATTCAGGCAAGACAGATCAAAACACAAATGCACAAATGTATTTGTCAGATTAGTACACCCATCTTCATGTGACACATTTAAAACAGTTCAATTATGACTGTTAAGATCTATGCAAATAGATTTTAGATTATTGTTATTTTTTTTTTTTATGAAAGAAATTTGAATTATTTAAGTAAACACAAGATCACCATCCAACGTCTCACTGTTAGAGTTAATTCAGAGGTAATCGATAACTGAATCCTCTGACCGTAGGTTTATATAAAGCAATGCTCTACTTTACACATAGGCTACATAACTGTGTGTTTATGTGTTTCACAGGAAGGCATTTGAGTGCATTTGTAAGAGAGAGGTGAAGGTGCCTGGTTCGGTGGTCATGAAGTATGTATCCATTGCTAAGTCTGAATTTGTTGAAGGAGAGAAGGCTGTGACCAATTTTCAGGACTTCCAGGAAGATCCAGAACTTTTCCGGTGTACACAGTGTACTCACTAATACAACAACACTACCACTGCATATTTTATCCTGAAACATGAGAATGCAATAATTAATCTTTATATGTTTATTTGAATGTGTCTCTCCCAGATCCTGAAGTATGTGAAGTGTTTCACCAGACCCAATATCATGGCCATGCGCACCATGCTCATCAACCAGCCACCTGACACAGGTATACACACATGATGTGACATGTTCCTGGATAAAGATCCCTGTTGAGATGTTCACTTCCGATTCAAATCAAACACTGAAATAGTAATAGTTTTTGTATTTTTAATAGGATAGATAACTGATAAATAGAATTATGAACAAAATATTTTTTTTGATGATTTACATTTATTTTTATAAATTTGTTTCAGGATAATAGCAATTTACATTATATTATTAAAAAAAAAAACAACAACAACAAAAACAACAACATTTAATTTAACATTGTTTTAAATCAAAACACCAGTATTTGATTTTTTTTTCATCAACAGATAAAATTTATCTATATATAATGCCCACCCCTAAACCACAAATGTACACAAACAGCAACTGCAAAGGTCATATCTAAACTACAAACAAATAATGTCTCCATCATACTATATTTCCTAGGTAAGAAGACCTCTGGCCATCCCATGCACCAGGATCTACTCTACTTCCTTTTCCGTCCCACAGACCGCATAGTGTATTCTTGGACCGCAATGGAGAAAGTGCACCGGCAAAATGGCTGTCTGGTGGTACTGCCCGGCTCACACAAAGGCACACTGCAGGAACACGACTACCCGGATTGGGAGGTGAGAGAGACCGAGGAGAGCATGGTTACATTCCTCAGATGGTCCTCATGGGGATGGAAGTTCAATCAATGATCATTCGGTCTCAGTTTATCCCTTAATTTCCTCCCAGGGTGGAATAAATAAAATGTATCATGGGGTTCGTAATTATGACCCAAGCCATTCCAGAGTGCATTTAGAAATGGAGAAAGGAGATACTGTGTTTTTTCATCCTTTGCTGATCCACGGCTGAGGAATGAACCAAACTGAGGGGTTCAGAAAGGAACGTATTGTGTGCAACACTCATTAGATAGTTTTGTTGAGCTTCACTATGTAAGGGCACCCTGAAGGAGTTTATTTTGCAATATTAACTGGTATTAACCAACTACATTATCTCGCTTATTGCATGGGTACTCATCAAATAAATAAATGGACATTAAATATGCGAGTTTAAACTAGCATAGCTTTGTATGAAAACGGTTGTCTGACAATGACAGTGCTCAGTTGTAAAGTTAAGGTCATTTCTAAAATATGTGACCATAGTATGCTGTGATTGACCAATCAGAATCAAGTGTTCCAGAGAGCCATGGTGGTCAGTAAATTTGTGTGTTTATTTCAGGCGATCACTTGTCATTATACCAGCGTTGACTGTTATTACATTGATGTGAATGGAACAACTCAAGAGAACATTAGCAATGAAGTGAAGGAACTTGCAGCCAAGGGGTTAGGCGCTCATACTATGGTCACATTTCAGGTGTGTTTAGAAAAACATCTTTGTAGGTTTTTATCACTCTCTATTCCCTTAAAGTGGCAGTTCTTTTTTCCATGATATCAAATTGAATGGTGACCGAGGCTCAATACTAAAAGAATCATTAAGGAACCAGAATTGTTCAATCTTCTTAACATTCACATCCCTAATTGTATTACATATGTATTTGTGTGCTCTATATACAGGACACCTAGGCTTTGCGTGGACGCCTGGTTCAAGGAGACAGAACGTCACTGTGATTTGGTGTGTCACCGTAACATCTGACTGACTTTGAGACAGGACAGCTCCACTTAACTGGAATAATTAACAGCACACAGCTCTTTGTTAATTATTTGATGATTTCCTGATAATCACAAACTCACTAAAAGTACAAACTCTGACCATCAGGTGGCACTGTCGGAATAAATCGATACACATTGAATCACCTTCCGTGCCTTGGAGTGTTAGTCCTAATTCATGTTTAGCAGGAATAATGAACACCAGACATTGAAAGATGTAAGCCAAACCATATGGTAATTTTAAGGAATGCTAGAACATTTGATTGAAACTTAAGGTTTTTGAGACTGCTTGCTGCAAATAATTAGTGAGTTTACTGCTAAAGATGTTTTAGTACTTTGATCAGAAGTCAAGTAAACAATGGATGCTCCAGAAGGTATAATAGAGTAATGCAGCGCTTATTTTATTAAACCCCATCCGAGATGTCTTGCATTGTGTTGGATGTTGTGTAATAATTATCTTAATCGAGCACAGATCCAGCTCTTTGAGATGGAAATGAAGGTTTTGAAAGAATGAGAGGCGAAGTAATGAGAGGCAAATGTTTTCAATGTCAAGTTTGCATTATCAAAGAATTAATGTGTTTTTAGATCAAGTTCAAGCATTCTTATTAAACTTTATGACAGTACAGTAAAAGTAACTTTGCCTTAACAACAACACCTGCCTTTTGGGTTTCTACCATATAATTTTGCTAACAAATAACCAATAGTAGATAAAGTATTTATAAATGAAATTTATATTTTCTATGTTGTACTAAAATAAATAAATATAATAAGCTAATGATGAATATCATGTGTCCTTTTGTATCTTGTGGTGCTGAACACGTTTGTGTCATGTGGAACTTGGCAACCATCTTTGGACATTAATGATGATGATAATTGGATGGCAATGCAGGTACATTTGCAATGTAATGAGGTCATGTGGCAACAATGTACCATTCTGTTGTTTGAGCACTGCATCGTTGCATAATGTCTTCTACATATATATATATATATAGAATATAGTGGGCATATAGTATGTACTTCACTGTATGCAGTATTCCATTCAGAAGATAGCCAAAAACACCAAGATTGGGCAGTGAATTTGGGTCCTGCATTATTGACATTTGAAGATGACATTGAATTTGCACTGAATTGATCTTTAGAGGATGCACATTTAACACTACTCTGCATGGGCCTTTACTAGAGCAAGAGTCATTCTCCAGAGCAGAGAGGCTGTTTTTATAGGGGGAACTCTGTGAAAAAGTAATCTAATGGCATGAATAGTATTTTACATGCTTTTCATTCTGAGTTGTGCACTGTGGGGATTGGAGAATGGCTGGGGTTGCTACTGTTTCCTGGACTGTCTGCTCCATGCAGACTTGGAACCTGAAGAAAGTACCTGGAATGTATCCAGACTTGAAAGAATCAATTTACCACAGCATGGAAAAATGTCCACCTTTATAGCCAAGCCAATCCAGAAAGTGCAAATTCTTGATTCAGTATTCAAGTTTTTCTTGTAGACTTTTATATATTTTGATAAGTGTGGAGAGTGGAAGAGAAGCCAAGTAAAATGCACAAAATACATCCAAAACTTTGCCCTTCTCACTTTCTCTTCCTTTAAACACAGTTTATAGACAGACACAGACAGACAGATAGATAGACAGACAGACAGATAGATAATTGGCTTAATACTAACAAGTAGCTGCTTGTGAAACCCATCACACACACTTGATCTGGTATTCATTTATTTAATTGAAATGTAAACCTGATGCTAAACTTTATATCTGCCAGACAGAAACAGTATGTGATGACAGCAGCTGTTATGAATACAGAGCTTTTTGTGAATCAGTGGGTGTGCATTACAGTTCTGTATCTCCCCTCTCCTTCTCTCGCCCCTCCTGCGTTGCCCTGGGCGAGTAAAATACCAGTTTGCCCCCTCTCTCCCTTTGCTTTCCCTCTTCTCTCTTTCACACACACACACACGCACACACTCTCTCGGGTCTCAGGACTATCCGCTGTGGTTCTGATACCTGCAGAAGACACTCTCTCACACACTCCTTCTTAAAGATGGCCTGGACTCATACAGCTCTGCTGACACTGCTGCCCATTGTTTTCATTCTGATTGGTGAGTACCACTTCTGTGCATTTTTACTTAACTATACTTTGGGGACAAAATTGTCCCCAGAAGTTATTTCAATTTGACAAAACCTTTCTTTGGAGACATATCGGGACATCCTCAATTAAAAAAAAATATATTTATAAATGATTTATTTTATTTGTTAAAATTGTATATTGAAATATTGAAATGGACACACACCCCCCCAAAAAAAATGTACATGTCAAAATAAACATGCTATAACTACGGTACCATGTCTAAAACCCTATTGTAATACCATAGTACTTTATATATTGGTGTACTGATTTATTTAAAGCTTGCTTCCATTTCTAGATGCCCTTTAACTATTTAATATATTGCCGGAATAGTAATCAATTATTCACTTAAGATAGTCAAAAAGATCTTTTTAAGAAGAAAGGGGAACCAAACCCTTCATTTTCTTTGTCTCTCTGTTTTTCTCTCTTCAGTGCTGGCAGGGGTTGAAAGTGCAGCCGTGAGAGATGGAAAAGACATTGAACCTAAGAGTGAGTTCAATACATACACACACACACACACACACACACACATTTCCTTAGCTATCCTAATCAGGGACTAAAAATGGTTCTAGGTACGAAAACTGAAAATATATATTTTTTTGCAAAACGTAATCGAAAACAGGAACGAACACCCTTTCAATTGCTCGGGAATGACAACGTTATTTTTAAGTGCTGTTAACCAGTTAATGACAGGTTAATTTTGTTCAGATGATTTGTTTAATGAAACAAAAGACCAAAAGGTTAATTACAATAAATTAATCAGAATGATTCTACTTCCTGTTGCCTGAAAAAATGAGGCTTCTCTCTTTTTAGTTGAACATAAGCATGTGCTTCGATTCTGAAGAATAACGCTGTATCACACATTTCTTTGCCTAATTGCACATTGTGGATGTTGCCTTCGGTGACATGCTGAAGACCTTTTTGACAACTATATATAATTACTACATATACATGCACGGTTAATCCAGATACAAAGAAAAACATAGAGGTAACAAGTACATTTCTCAGTTGTTTTCACTAAATTATTGTTAGATATAATGCAATAATACAGATTTGATGCTCCCAGGTTTTGACAGAAAAGCAGATTTGTAATTAAAATGAAAGTATTCATAGAAAATGTTCGGTTTCCTGTGGCTTATTACAGCTAAAGAGCCAAGAACAATGAGTGTGTGCTCCCTTCTCCTTTACCACAATTTTGGTTATTGAATCAATATGAAGTTGATTCAGGACTTTATTAGCTCCAGAAGAACAGTCTGTGCATGCACTCTCTGTGGGTAAAGCAAGGTAAAAAAGAAATGCTTCTGAAGACATTGATTTAGCCACTGGAGACGTATGTATACATTTTATGCTGACTTATGTGATTTTTGGAGCTACAAAATTTTGGCACCCATTCAGTTGCGTTGTATGGACCTAAAGAGCTGAGATATTCTTCTAAAAATCTTAATTTGTGTTCTGCTGAAGAAAGAAAGTCATCACACCTGGGAAGGCATAAGGGTGAGTAAATTATGAAAGAATTTTCATTTTTGGTTGAACTATTTTTTCATTGATTTTAGAAGATCAGATGTATATTTGAAATATTATTGAAAAGACGTTATTTTATACAGGCTACTGTATACAATGCTTGTTATGATTTCTATGCTTATAAACGCTTATTTTGGGTGAGGCAAGTTCCTTATTTTGGGCTTGTTTTTCTGGCCAGGTCGCTTGTTTCTCTTGAGAGGTATGGCAACAGTCCAACTGGTAAATCACCCACCCTTAACACAGAGTACTGTCATTTTAAAAAGAATGTTATTAACCTCCAGCCAAGTCTCCTAAGCAACCAAATTGGCCTGGTTGCTAGGGAGGGTAGAGTCACATGGGGTAACCTCCTCGTGGTCGCTATAATGTGGTTTGTTCTCGGTGGGGCGCGTGGTGAATTGAGCGTGGTTGGCGCGGTGGATGGCGTGAAGCCTCCACACGCGCTATGTCTCCGTGGCAATGCACTCAACAAGCCACATGATAAGATGTGTGGGTTGACTGTCTCAGATGCGGAGGCAACTGGGATTCGTCCTCCACCACCCGGACTGAAGCGAATCACTATGCGACCACGAGGACTTAGAGCGCATTGGGAATTGGGCATTCCAAATTGGGAGAAAAAGGGGAAAAATGTTATTAACCGTTCTATTATTTAGTTCTAACTGGTTACCTATTGGAAAAAAGGGTGCGGAATGCCGGAACCAGAAAAAAAAAAGTTCCTCCTTAGAACGACCCAAAATTAAAAATATTTCATTTTTAGTCCCTGATCCTAATGAGGGCATACCATAGACTTCTACTGTCTATTGTCTTTATATAAAGCTAATAACTCAATCCCACACTCCAACTGTACCCTCAAAAGAAAACCTTTGCAAAAAATATATATGAAAATATATATACATACAGCAGTTTTATTAATTGATTGTTTTTCCAATTGAGGATATCTCTGGATGTCCCAAACAAAGGTTTTTAAAGACATATAGCTCACATCTGGGAACAAATATCTCCCAGAGTAAACCCACACACATTCTCCAAATCTCTCAAGCTTTCTCCTCTTTCCCCATTGCTTTTGCAGGATCATCTAAACGAGTTTTCATGCTAGCATCTGATGCCTCAAACTTCTTCAAACATCGCAGTCGCAGATCCCCGAAAACATATAACGAGTACTATGGTGAGCATTGTGATAATATTCTGACATTTCTGTTTTCCTTATAACCTTTGATGGATGAAGCAAAGTATAACAACTGTCATTTGCAATCACACAAAATTACACTCCTATTAATATCTTAAGCTTTAATCATCTCAGATTGCACATTGTCAGAAAGAGCTTGGTTTTGTCAGTTGTTGTTTTGGCACGTTTAAGTCATAATTGCCTGGGTGCTGCTCCAGCCTAGTTTTGCTCCAACTCAGCTGTGACACACCTGCCTGTAATTTATGTGAACCCAAAGACCTAGATTAGCTGGATCAGATATGCTGGACTTGGAACTAAACTCTGCAGGAAAATTTTTTTAGGGAATTGGATTGAGAACCCCAGATATCCCCAATTTGTGGTCCAGAAGGCCACAAGGATCAACAGGACTATATGGAGCCGCTCTCTCACATTCACGCACACTGACACTCCCCAAAACACCATCACGTTGTCCTGTAGTCCGCCAGCCCACCATTACAGAAATGAAAGCATGGAAAACTTTAACTGAAGTGTGTTTTAAATTGTCAGCAATGTATGTGCGTATGTAATGATAAAAACAAGCACACAGAAGGTTATAGGAAAAGGGGAAAAGCAGTTGGGGCTCGACAGTGGAATGTGCAGACGCAGAACTAAACTAACCTCCCTCAATATTGAGAGAGAGAGAGAGAGAGAACAAAAGGTAGATTATTTTTGGCATTCCACCCAAATTTGCTAATATCTTTCGGCTTCCTGTCACACAAACTGTCTGACTGCTAATGTGAGTGTGTTAACCTTACATGTGTTTATGTTGTACAGTCATCAGCTAAAAGCCTGTGAGGTTTGAGAATTCTGAGAGGTATCCTACATTGAGAGCAAGAGAAAATGTTAGTACAGTAGATGTTTAATTGCTCCTGTACGTTTCTGAATCGCCATGGCATCACTAACGAACAAGCAGACTAGCAAAGAATTTGGGTTAAGGTTGTTTTATGGAAATCCACAAGCAATTTTAACCTTAGTATTAGAGATTGATTGAAGTTTAATGATAAACTGATACATCGGCCAATATTTGGCCATTTTGAGATTATCGGTAGGCCTATCGGCTAACAGTTGTGTCTGCTTGGCCAGTTAACAGAAGAGTTTCCATAATATACTGACAGCCTTATCAATGGATAAAGTGAAGATGGTTAAGGTGAATTTTGAATAAATGTTGTATGTGTTCATTTAAATTTAGCAATTTTGTGTACAGTACATCTTGTCGTATCCCATTTTACTTTATATAGGCCGACCCTCCAAAAATATCACTAAACTGAGGTTCTTATGCATAAACCTATTCAGTTTACAGTTCATCATTGAATACTGACTGTATCCTGACCTCAGCATAACTTCTCTTTACTTTAGCGGAGCAGAGAGTAAAGATGGGCGCAAAAGAGCGAAGGAGGGAGTACTTAGAGGAACAAAGCAACGAGCATGAGAACTATTTAGAGGAGGAGCGTGACGGTGAGCTTGATCTCTCTTTTTGATTATTTTGGCCTCTAGAAATGAGAAACACCCTGTGCAATACCTCTAATGAAGAGACAGAGTTGCACTTTACTTTTTAAGACTAATAAGAGGCTGATGACAGCAATGGCTCTGCAAGCCTGATATTTAATTTGTGTTGGATGCCATGTTTTTTAGTAATTAATTAGGAATTATAATCCAGATTCAATTCCTAAAATGGTAGAAAAATTGGCAAAGAAGAGGAAAACTTTAAGGCTGGATTTCTAAACACAATGATTACCCTGCTGAAAAAAACCCCCAGCTAAAACCAGGCTGGTTTCAGAGGGGTTTTGAACACTGTTTAGCTGATCAGGCTGGGAAACCAACTAAAACCAGCCTGAACAGCTAAAAGAAGTGTTCAAAACCCCTCTAAAACCAGCCTGACCAACCAGACCAGCTAAAACCCGCCAACAAGTCTAGACTGGTTTTAGCATTTTACTTTCTTTTTCAGCTGGGTAAGCCCATGTTAATTGACCAGTTGTTGACTATTTCAATAATTATTCTCCAGTCCTTAATGGAATAGTTCACCCAAAGATGAAAAGATGTGTATGACTTACTTTCTTCTGCTGAACACAAGCGAAGGTTTTTAGAAGAATATCTATGCTCTTGGTTCTCACAATGCAAAAGAATGGGTACCAAAAATGTGAAGCTCCAAAAGTACATAAAGACATCATAAAAGTAATCCATAGGACTCTAGTGGTTAAATCCATATCTTCAAAAGTTATATTATAGGTGTTGGTGAGAAAAATATCAATATTTGAGTGCTTTTTTTATTTACTATAAATCTCCACTTTCACATTCTTCTTCTTTTGTTTTTGGTGATTCGTGTTCTTTGTGCACATCGCCACCTACTGGGCAGGGAGGAGAACTTATAGTGAAAAAGGACTTAAATATTTATCTGTTTCTCAACCACACCTATAATATCGCTTCTGAAGATATAGATTTAACCACTGGAGTCCTATGGATTACATTTATTGTGCCTTTAGGAGCTTCAAAGCATTGTAAGGACCTACAGAGCTGAAATATTCTTCAAAAAATCTTTGTTTTTGTTCAGAAGAAAGTCATACACATCTGGGATGACATTAGGGGGAGTAAATGACAAGAAAATTTCAATTTTTGGGTGAACCATGACTTTAAGAAAAATGAACTATAGTAACTATATAATTTCTTCCAAAATACTGTATTTATTAGTTTTTGTTGTGACTGTAAAATGATGTGTAATATGCAATCTCCTTCAAAAAGAGTAAGAAGGCTAAATCACATTCAGTGTGTGTGTGATCATCTTAGAATCAAGTTTTTGTTGCGGCCTGTCTTTCTTTCAACAGAACAGTATGAGAGGACCAGAGAGAGGAATGAACAGTGGAGAGAATTCCACTATGATGGGCTTTACCCACAATACCCTCACCACCGCCCTTATGTCTAAATACACCTTGGGCTTCCATCAGAAAAGAGTCACCTTGGTTGGGGAAAAATGTTAAAGATCACATTAATATGACCATATAATGTAATTAACATAGTAATGTAACATAGAAGCACTTATAGATTCAATTCCTTAATACATATATTATAAATGAGACTGTGTGTTTTTAACACAAGTTCTTTCCATTCTAATCCTGTTTAGTCATTTATCTTAAATGTAACATTTTCTTTACCGGATGTTACATTGTCCAGTCAAAACATTCATGATTTTTTTTTTTTTTCAAAAGTAACTGCTTATCCCAGTAATAACTTTTCTTTTTAAATAACTTTGTTCAAACTGAGGTTTGTACTGATGTGTGAATAAAGATGGTTCACATTTTCCACATTAGTGAGATTTTACATAAAATGCAGTGACCAGAACACTATAAAAGAGGGAGGAAAAGCCAATTAATGTCAAAAATGAAAAGAACGACCTTCACCTCTATTGCAACATCTTGTTAACTCATATACTGTATATATTAAAACAGATGCACGAGTTCGTGCACCTACAGGGTGGATAATAATTCGGAGACAGTATTTGCTGGCAATGGAATAAACATTGCTTCATTGAGAGCTTGGACAGATGGGAAAATGAGAAAAAAAATAGACAAGTGGAAAGATTTATCGTCCTTCAAGATCCTAGGTGCTGTCATCCTGTCTGACAGTAGAATGGCTTATTGCAGCACCTACTCCTTAAAGAAAAGCACAAGGGGGTATTAAAGCTTTAAAATATACAGTAACTTCATACCAGGAGCCAAACAAGATTGAGCATGTGTGCCATCCTCTGCAGTCAACAACTGATTATATGATCATTTGCAAATCGGTTATTGATTTAAAGTCAATAAAACAGCACAATTATACTTGATTGTTTAATTCAGGCATTCCCTTTTGGCACATTTCATATAAAAGTTCACAATTAAAACAGGAAAAGTACAGGTTAAAACAACACAGACACCAAACACAAACAAGTAAAAGAAAAAAAATCATATTTAACATTTAGCGATACAAAGTCTTGTTTCAATCCAGCGTGGACGCTTTCCAAGAATAAAGTCCCTGTCTCGCGTTCTGCTTGTGGCGACATTATAATGAGTCTTCACAGATCAGGTCGGAGAAAGGCAGGGATCAGGTAGCACACAAGGAAAACTTCTGCTACTTCATACTGTTAAGGAATTTGGGCTGTTCCTCTCCACGCGGCAGCAGCAGCTCACCACCGATTTTGGGTCCCTTTTTCTCCTGTGGAAAGGAGAAATGCGGGTTCAAACAGAAGGAAGGTGCGTCAAACATGCCACCGCCAGTTACAAATACATGCTGATGTATTCCATATAAGATCATTTATAATGCCTGAGTGCCAATACCCAAATCTATAGTAAATAAATAGAAGCTGTACCTTAAACATGCCGTCTCTCTCCCACTTGAAGAGACCACAGTGGCTGGAATGGAGGGTGAGAAACACAAGTTCAAAGTTACAATAGTAACTGTTAACTGATGGTTAAGTCTAATGTCTTTATCATGTTATTTGTAAGGGATAATTTACAGTTATTAATTGCAACAAAATAAATAAAAAACATTATCAAGTTTTTAATGACCCTGAAGGGGTTTATTTTGCAATAATGACCGGCTGACAGTACATTTTACAACTTATAACACAAATACTTACCAAAGATTTAGATAAACAGATATGAAATATTGATGAGTTGAAATTATTTATTTTTTTAAGAAAGAAGAAAGGGACCATAGAGTGATACAAGAGACAAATCTAGCACAGTTATGTAGGAAATTGGTTGTCTGGGACCAACCACCAATTATGCAAAAACATTTGACTGCAGAGTATAGTGACTGACCAATCAGAATCAAGTATTGCAGAGTGCAATGAACTACAAATATGGTAATAACAGATGATAACTAGAACTATATATTAAAAGGTACTGATATGCCTTCTTACCTGCAGGCACCGTGTGGCATCCGTGCCAGGCAGATCTTCCTCTGCCCACAGGGGCATTTGAAGAAGCGTTTGACGGCGTCGTGCCAGAGGTAGTCGTGTTTCTCTTCCACGCAACGGTCGGCTGGTTTAAAGTGGGTGTATTTACACTGCGGGTAAAAAGAGTTCATGAAGTACACAGTGTAAACCGTCTGTGATTTACAGATGTAATCGATCCGAAACCACATAATCCTTTCATTTCTGTTGAACGGTGCTTATTGAGTGGGTTTAAGCCTCTATGCAAGATTGGATGTTCATTACCACTGCTGTGACTAAATACTGATTTGTTACTTATAATGCAGGACCAATCAATGTTTATGACTGTGTAAACACTAATTACAACAAACTTGGTATTACTCCATAGGGCTGTTAAACTTGAACAGCTTGAAGCGCTTAATGCACCATTTTGCAGCATTGTCATAGCAAAGCACACAACACAGAAAGTAATCCATAAATTAAATAGTACATTGACAGATGCTGCACTTCCTTGGTTAAATAGAGTGCTGTGTGTTGACTTACAGTTTTGCAGGTGATGGCACGACATTTCATCTCCCTTATACTCTTCATCTTCTCCTCCATCTTCTCCTTTTGCACCAGTGGTTCAAAATACTCTTGCATGGCCTTCTCCTCGATCTAAGCATATGGCATGTTGTCAGACATGATATAATCTTGTATCCACATCATTATTTTTTTAGTTAATAGCTGCATACAAGTATTTACATAAAAGTAAAAAGAAAATCTATCAAATCTATTAAAACAGGCTGAACGCTTGTTGCACTGTATCCCGTTGTCAAATAAACCACATGGTCCACCCACCCATTGTGACATCAGAATATGCAGGGAAAGTAAATCAAGCATTAACATTCAACAAAACACTGATATTCGGCCAAGATACACACCTCTCCCATCATCCATGAGTTTGAGGATTTGCCGTTGAGGATACGTTGAAACTCCTCTGATTGAATGTACTCTAGCTGTGCCCGCCTCTTCTTCAGAGCTGGCTCCTCCTCCTCACAAGTTGAATTTTCATCTGTTACTGCAGGCGGATATTCAGATGAATAAAAGCCAGAGAGTAAAACAATCAATCAATTATAAAACTCAATTGTCGATGTCTGGTTTTGTTTGTACCTTTAGGTGTGGAATGATTTCGGGCCACTCTCTCTGTGATTTCATCGCTGTTGGCTCGCTTGCGTTTCACAGCGTTCGGGTCATCTTTAACAATGACTGAGCCTTTTGCTTGCAGTTTCCTCACTGCTGCCAACTAAGCAGAAATGAGACAAGCTATTAATGTATAACTAATTTAAAATAGTTGTGGTGGACATTTTGAGCTGTTGTTTAGATGATAGTGGTCAAACCCTCAATGCAAACAGAATACCCCTGACATTGCCAATTATTAAATATGAGCCCTCTTTACAGTGCAAAGGCCATTACCAAAATTTTACCATTACCAGGGCATATTTTTTCTAACCAGAAAAGATATTGTCATCCTTTTGTGACGTACATATAGTAATCATCATTAACATGAATTTCATTCAATAATATGCACACCTAGGCTTAGAACAGAATATTAACCCTTTAAGGTCTGAAGGTGTTTTTTTTTTTCTCCCCAATTTGGAATGCCCAATTCCCAATGCGCTCTAAGTCCTCATGGTGGCATTATGATTCGCCTCAATCCGGGTGGTGGAGGACGAATCTCAGTTGCCTCCGCATCTGAGACCATCAACCCGCACATCTTATCACGTGGCTTGTTACTGCGGAGACATAGTGTGTGTGGAGGCTTCATGCTATTCACCGCGGCATCCACGCACAACTTACCACGTGCCCAACCAGGAGCGAACCACATTATAGCGACCACGAGGAGGTTACCCCAGGTGACTCTACCCACCCTAGCAACCGGGCCAATTTGGTTGCTTAGGAGACCTGGCTGGAGTCACTCAGCATGCCCTGGATTCAAACTCGTGGCTCTAGGGGTGGTAGTCAGCATCTTTACTCGCTGAGCTACCCAGGCCCCCCAGTCTGAAGGTGTTTTTAAAGATTTCCTGTTTCAGTGGCATGGCCAAAGATAAGGCTTATAACTCTTACAAAAAAAAACAAAAAACAAAAAAGTGACCCGCCACAGTCTAATTTGTCTCGCCACAGTTTCATAATGAACTGAAAATATTTTTACACTTCTCATAATAACAAAAAAGATCTCTAACGTTGTGTTTTGCACCCTTGCTTCGGCAAAGCATCTCTCACTCCCAGTCAGTCAGCTTCAGGCCGACCTCCCACTGTACACATGCATGCTCACACACACACAGGAACCGTTAACGTTATTACCAACGGCTCTGACAACGTAACTATTTTCAGCATCTGAGGAGCAAGTTCAACACAGGTAACCACTTTTGCTTCATTTCTTTGCTCACAGGGCTCGACAAAATGCTTGTCCGGGACAAGTGGATTTTTGAAGGGGCAAGTGAAAGAGAATTTTCCTTGCCTGAACAGACAAGCAGACTGATTAAAACGTCAATAACAAAAAATAACCATATATATTTGTGGTAGCCTAGACCTGTGTCACTAATTAGCAAGTTCATATTTTTATTCTGCTGCTGAAAGTAATCAAGAGCACATAATTTTATAATTCGCAAGCGATCTAGTAACAGCTGCACCATGTTTGATTGACAGGCGGCGTATGTGTGTGTGCTGAACATGCGCATGTTCGAAAATGCTCGCGCTAATGCGCAAATTAACGGTCAAATACATTTCAAAATTCTGGCAAAATGCCCATCTTGGTGAGGTATTCATGTAAACACAGAGAGTGATGTCAAAAGTGAACGTAAACAGCGGATTTGTACTAACTTATAAATGTAAGCTAGAGCTGCTGTGTAGTGTGTCATTATATTAATCAAACAACCATAACAAGAAAATGAGAAAAAAATCATTGCTCTTGACTGTGTAACTTTAGTAGCTTTAAAAAGTATAAATGTATTATAATCATACAGTGAAGGCCAGTAGTAGTTTTAAGTTGCATTTCATTCTGAACGTTTACTTGAAAACTTGATAGCCTACTGATGTTTAAAGCTGTTAAAAAAAGCACTGAATTTTCTTAATTTGTATTTTGGTCCTATTATTTTTAATCTATTTCTATTCATTGCTGTTTTTTATTGTTATTGTATTACTGACTGTTTACAGTCTTGAATAATTTCTTAAGAACTTAAAACCATTCTTCCATAATTAACATGTTAGTGTTATTATTTGTTGTGGTTTTGAAGCTGGTATTGAAATTCATCAGATTTCACTACAGACTACTGAAATTTTGGTATTGTGATGATGTATAGCCTTTATTGTACATGGCAGATCTTGCTGCAATAACATGATAAAAAGTAGATCTCATTCCATATAACTACAAGCATCCCTGCCGTTAATGGTTGCAATGGAGGCTTTTCTTTATTTGACTACCATACGTTACATAAAATAATTGTCATATGACAATAGCCTCCTCCCCTATCTAGTGCAATTTACATTTCTGTCACAGAGAACTGATTGCATAGGTACACTATTAGGTTGGGCGTCGGTCATAATTTTAGAAAAATATACAACATCAACTTTGTTACTTGAACAAGTAATTTAAATGTCCTTTTTACTTGACAATGCTTAAATGTCGAGGCCTGGGTCAAATGTATGCTCTAGTCGATTTTGTATTTTGACTATTTGTGAACTGCGTTAAACTCAGTCTCGTTTACCATGCTTTGTGGGTGTGACGTGTCATCGCCATTCCATATAGCATTACAAAATTATTTATTTAATTGTCCAAAAACATCTCCAAGTGTCCAAAAGCCTCACCAAACAAATAAAAACATAACTGTACATAAGAATGAATTACACATGCAAATACAACAATGACTACAGGTATGCTCTCTCTACAAAGCATGCAGGCATGAGTTTGAGCCATCATTGAGTCTGTGTCACGTACTTGGTGCCATCACTTGGAAGTCATATGTAATTAGAGTGAACGATCCTCTCTGCCCATATTTGGATGACTTCCATGTCTGGTTGCAGCAATCTGAATCCTAATACGATTGGTTTAGCGTTCCATGACACTGAACAACTTACTACATAATTTCCGATGAAGTCATCTGATCCAGGAAAGCTAACGTGTTTTTAGCCAGATTATGCACATTATGTGCACATTATGTGCAGTGCACATTGTGCTTCGTATGAATTATCTAATGATCTATGTATCCGATTATGTTGTGTGTTGGCTCGTTTTAACAGGACTCCCTTCCTTCAAGCAATGGTTTGATATATTATATTAACTGTTTATTTTTTGTGAAGTTATAAGTGAAAATGCGGCTTATAAGCAACACCTATTTACATGTAACATGCATGTCAAAGACATGTACTTAGCTATTACTTGCTAAATTTTTTGTCTGAGCAAAACAAATAGGCTGGTTGTATTCTACTTTTTGAGAGCTTTCCAACAACATATGACACATGGCTATTTGATCAGATTGATGTTTTTACAGATTATATTATGTTCAGTGTAAAATAATTAATAAATTATTCAAACGGAACACTTCTGATTTCTCTGCAAATTTCAAAGCACTTGTTCAGTTTTGGTCATAATGCCTACATGCATTTTAAAGTACAGCTTTTAAGCTTTAAAACAATACCTATTTTGTGTTGGTCAAGACTGTAATTAATAGTTATAACTAGTTATAAACTAGTTATAATTAATATTTTGAAAAACAATTCTGTGCGAGCCCGCTATCCAAGCTTAAAGGGTTAAGAAATACATTCGATGCTACAACACACACACACCCACACAAAGATTCATTATAGGGGCATTTTTGACATTGGAGAAGCAGCATCTAGATGTTGCACATATACCCCAAAAAGGAACATTTCCATTGACTTCAATGCAACACAGATTTCAGCATAACACTGTATTTACACAGAAATCAAATGGCTTTGCCTTTTTCACATTATGGAACATGTTCCTAGGTCAGTACCTTTGCAGCTGATTGGATCTTTGATGAAGGTGGGGAAAGATCGAGAAGAATATCCTCTCCCTCTGAAAAGCCACGGCCCAGTGTTGGAACAGGACGGCCTGAGAGACGGGACATGGAGCCAGGGGGTCCTTCTGGAACCTCTGAGGTAGCTTTCGGGGAGAGCAAGGGACCCCCGTTTACAGCTGGTTGTGAGTGAACAAAAGGCCCTGCGCTATTCTGGAGCACTCTGAGGAGAGAGAAGCAGGAAAAGCAGTCATTTCACTGACAGTTTTATCAAGAGCTACTTACATTACACTTTGGGGGGGGGGGGGGTTGAATCTACAACCTTTCAGTTACCTGACCAGATCTTTAACCACTATCCCAGAAGGTGAAATGGGTTTGAATGCATTCAATCAAATACAGTATATGCAAGAACATCCACAGGCAGACAGTAGCATGGTAAGAACACAGAGCCAATCAAACCCTCTCACCTCTTCTGAATCTCATCTGCCCTCTTCTTTCGATCCATTAGTCTCTGCTGGTGCTGTTCCTTTTGCTGTTTGAGGAGGTCAGCTGCAGAGATAGACTGAACTGAAGATCCAGACACAACTACATGAGGGGCAAATGAAAAAAATCAGACAGAGGTTAAATTTGCATGATTATTAACAGGCATTGAAGCCTTATATTCCAGTGAAATTCTAAAACGGCTTGATTTCTGTTTATTTAAATTGTGGTCTGGTTTTCTATGGCCATCTGCTGGCTAACAATTAAACTGCAGCACCAGAGAACATGTATCTAGCAATTGAATAAAAAGTGCAACCAGTAGCTCTCAAATCTCATTTGTGCTTATGCACATTCAGACTTGCCGCGTCATGATTGTTTACAAGACAATAACATTGATGCATCAGGTTTGAATGTGCATAAATGTCAAAGATATTTGAAAGCTCTTTGAAGATTTTCAGCAAAACACTTTTGTTCTGGTCCTTGCACAGTGCTGGCGTGTGACTTGAAAACAGCTCACAAACTGTATCCGGTATGGACCAATTTATGTTAGTTTTATCAAGTCTTTTAATTTTTTGAAGCTTGACAGCCACTGGACTACAGTCTACTGTCATTTTATGGATAAAAGCAGCTAAACTGCTAAACTTCTCCTTTTGAGTTTCTTTTGGTGAAAATCATACAGGAAACGACAAGAATGTGTGTAAGAATGTGTTTTGTGTGAAATTTCCCTTTAAATTACCTTTATTCTTGGATTGTCCTAAATGTCTCTTAATATTAAGCGCTCCTGGTGTCGGCATAGACATGAGACCTTTGAAGTCATCTGAACAGCCTGATACTGCACCTGAATTCAGAGCTACAGGAAACAGAATTAACACTTCATTAGAGGATCTCCACACAAACATAAATGGCAACCATTCCAAAAAGAAGGCAAGCATACTCAAGACATATTTTACCTAGTTTCTTAGTTGGGATAGATGCCAAAACAGACTGAATAGAGGGTTGTTTCTTTGGCTGTGGGGCAGACCTGTCAAAATAATAGAGATAAATGCAATAATTTTAGGGTGTGTGTGGATTTAAAGGGGAGGTGACAGCAGTCATAAGAGACAGTGAACTCACATTGAGGGTGCACAGGCAAGTGAAGACATGCCCCCATAGTGGAAGTCAGATTGGCAGAGGCGTTCCTTCAAACTGCCCCGACCTTTTCCTTTGCCAGGGGCGGGGCCTGTGAAACTGGACTGCAGCTCTGCCCTCTTTGAGCTCATTTTCTTGTACTGAGCTTTGACGTGGTATTGGCAGTACTGGCATTCATACTGGTAGGGAAACAGAATTAAGGTATTGAGCGACTGTGATCTACTTCAGAAAACACTGGATAACAAGTATGATTTTCGACAAGGAGACTCACCAAGTTGACTAGCTGAGTGCAGGAGTCTCCGTTCTTTTTTTTAGCCTTGCAGGTGCCGAAATCAATGGCTTCCCCCACCATAAGCACCTTCTGTGGGTGGTCCACTGTCAAGCAGACCTGGAGAGAGGGACACATAGTACATTACTGGTCAAATGAAAACAGGGATCATGGGCACAAAAGATTTCTGAAACCTAGTTTACTTCCTTAATCTGTAATATTTCTGTGAAACCGGATATTATAAAAATAAATAATACAGGGAAAGACTTGATTTTATCCACTGGGAAATGTGTACTTAAAGATAACATGTGAGGCTATAATATTATTGGACGAATAATATTATTATTCATCAGCAGAAAAGTGAATTACACTGTAAACCCTAATGTTGTCATTCCTGGAAAAATCAAGTTGTCTTAATTACACATGACTTTAAATGTCAAGTTTCAGGTTAATAACACAAATATCTATGTTTCTTGAACTTATTTTTCTTTAAAATCTTAAGAAAAAAAAAGAAAGAAAAAAAGACTTAGGATTTTAAGTGTTATTAACAAACTATCGAGTACAACATTCAGGCTACGGGGAATACCCATAAAGTCTTGGTCAAAGGGAACATATGGGGTTATTTAAATAGTTATTAAGAAGGTTTTAGCTCTTTTGTAGTATTACGTATGTTGTTTTGTTGCAAATACTTGTTTTGTGTGATGTCATAGCATTTCTGTGGAGAAATGTGATTATAATTAATGATTGTTTATAATTAATTTTCTTTAAGCTGTATTTTTGTATTACCTAAATTGTAGTCCATTCAATTAAGATTAAATGGTTAGTTCACCCAAAATAAAATTTCTCTCATTTTCTCACCCTCATGCCCTCCCAGGTGTGTATGACTTTCTTTCTTCATCAGAACACATTTGAAGAAAAATAGAAAAAATATCTTAGCTCAGAAGTCCTTAAAATGCAAGTGGATGGTGATACCACCTTTGAAGCTCCATTCGACTCCACTGGTTAAATAATGTCTTCTTAAGCAAAACAATTACTTTTGGTATGAAAAAGATCAACAATTAAGTACCTTTTAACTATAAATCATCGCTTCAAAGGTCGTAACTTTATCCACTTGCATTTGATTATCCACTCAAAAGGTTCTGCTGAAGAAAGAAAGTCATATACATCTGGGATGGCATGAGGGTGAGTAAATGATGAAAGAATTTATATTTTGGGGTGAACTATCCCTTTAATTGGTAGAAAAAACAACATTTAAATAGCAAATCTGAGTTAAGTCTACTTGCACAAAAACCAGAGAACAGAACTTACTAAACATTCCTGGAGAGTTAGTAGTCAAAGAACTGATGCATTTCTATGCCCAGCCTTATTTTGTTTAAACGGAGTATTCGAAAATAAAACAGAAACACAGAGGAGGCTACAGGCAGCCACAGTCACACCATGTCCTAACCTGACGCAAATGACACACGAAAAAATGTATCTTTTCTTTGTTAATCAGAGTTTTTGTCCTAACCAGTAGTGACGAGCAACGGTACATTCTATCAATCACTTGTTTTCTATTTTCAGCATCACACCGGTAACTCCGTCAGCTGTGAACTGGCCCCGGTCCAAAAACGTTCCCATAACATTATATCAAAGCCAGTATCTCGTAAGCTGGTTAAAAAACAAATTGATTTTGACAGAGAATGTTACACCTACTGATTGTTTTTGCGGAGGTCTCTCAGATCTGTCACAAATACTCAGTGGTTCAGAATGGAGAAGAGGTGACAGACATTCCCACCTACATCTCTCTCTTTGATTGAGGACTCAAAAAATAAGGCTGGGCATAGAAATGCATCTATTCTTCAACTACAAATTCTTAGATATGTTTAGTAAATTCTGATCTCTGGTTTTTGTGCAGCTGTGTTTTTCTGTTGTCACAATCGTTGTGGCGGACCTGTTTTTAGATAAACAAAATGAGTTTTCACTTGAATGACCCAATGTCACAAGGGGGCTGCGTGAACGGTTGGTGAACCAACTCTAATGTCATATCATGAACGCATACAGGAGGTAAACGGTTGGTGAACATTTTCACTAAATAATACATTAGATTTCGGTTTGTTTCTCACCAAACCTTATTGTATACTTTCATAACAAACCTTATCGTATGCTTTCATAACAATCATGAGTCTCATGGAATCATTTATTAGACTTCTGAATTATACTTTTGCATTCTTTTGAAGCTTGAAGAGATAGTCACCATAAACTGCTATTGTAAGACATCACTGAGCACAAATTTTTTTCACAATTTCTCCCTTTGTGTTAAGAAAAAGAAAGAATATCATATAGGGTTATAACAACACAGGGGTAAACAATGACTGAATTTTCATTTTTGGGTGAATTATCCCTTTAACATAAATTGAGTTTGTTCTATATAATCACCAAGTTAAGTGAACTTACACAAGTTTTGGAGATGCCATTAATCAATTCAATTGAGGGAACAAGTTAACTCAATCAACTGAGTTAAGTCAACTTACTAGAATTTCCATTGTAGAGGCAGAGAAAGATTTTGATGGAGGATTATGATAATCGTGAATAATTATGTAAAGGACAATTAAGAAAGTAAATGGGGTCCATTTCGCTTTTATGTTGTTGTTTTTAATGTTAAAAAAAATAACATGTTTAAAAAAGGTTTTCTATCTGAACCACATACAAACCTCACTGGAACCATCTTTGTTCTTCATTGGGTTTGGATTGAGGATGCCAATCACTGTTCCAGTGTCAGTCTTCCACAAATCTGTGTGCACATTCCCAAACAGGAAGAGAGACACATAGACCTCCAGGTTATGCAGATCATTCAGTTTCCAGATGCTGAAGGTTTTCCCCTGCAAAAAATTAAAGATGATGTTAAATGCACTCATTGATACCAAACTTGCCTATGCTGGATGACAGGTATCAGGGAGGCTCATTGCTGCTTACGTTGTTTTTGCTTTGTGGGGTGATCTTATTTATGACAACTGCGAATGTGACCCAGTCGCTATCCTCTAAATTGTCTCTAGCTAGACGATCGGGTAACTGAGAAAGCCTGATCATCTTGCGGTTGGCCATTTTTTGCTCTAAATCTATGGAAGACAGACGTGGTTTCCTACAGAGTGGGCAAAAATAGATATATAAATGTATTAAGGCTTATATAATGAGAACATTTAAAATGTTAATCAAATACAAGGTTAGACAATACTGAGCATATGTTTGTATACATTTATCCATCTAGAAAAATCTACACTTTAAAGAAAAAGTAAGTTACAGTACACTGACCTGAGTCTGAGACCTGAGAACTTCTCCACAGCTACCTCTTGACTGACAGATGAACAGGGTTTGGCTTGACGCACAGTGGGAGGACTCTTAAGAGGGGGAGGTGACTTCAAGGTGCCGTTTACTTCTGTGTGCGCTCTCATTGGCAGTTGGCAGTTGCTCATTCTCTGGCCAACAGGACTCTGCTTTTCTGAGGCGGCTGTTTAAAAAAAAAAAAAAAAGAGATATGATTGAGGAGTTTGTCATCTTATTTAATAAAATGCAGAAATCTCACTCTTATGGAAGAAAATGTTACCAAAACCCTCTTTAAGGGCAAACAGATTAAGAAACTATTGAAATATTTTCAATTATGTACCATGTACCTGCTTTAGATTCGTGAGCCATTCTCTGCTTGTTTTTTAGTTTTGCTGTGGTGTCTGATGATGGCAGAGTGGCCCTACTGGCACGTTGTGTTTGTGGGGCCATTTTAGAAAGCCCCTGGGATGGTGTTAAGGATTTGGTGCTTGACTGCTTCTTTAAGGAAGGTTTGTTTTCTGGTTGTGTATTTCTCTGTGAGGCCTCTAGCTGTTGTTGTAATCTTTGCATTTTCTGTTGCATCGACTTCAGTTCAGCTGGAAAACAGAGAACCAAATGCAAATGTAATCACCACACTACAGAACACATATACCTCTTTCACATCCAAGCACACCAAGACTATCTACCAAGAATAAATCACATATCCCAAACACAGAGCAAAGCTTTTTTTTTCCTGTTTCTCCCCAATTTGGCATGCCCATTTCCCAATGCGCTCTAGGTCCTCGTGGTGGCGTAATGACTCGCCTCAATCCGGGTGGCGGAGGATGAATCTCAGTTGCCTCCGCGTCTGAGACCGTCAATCCACGCCTCTTATCACATGGCTTGTTGAGCACGTTACCGTGGAGACCTAGCACGTGTGGAGGCTTAACGCTCCACACACAACTCACCACGTGCCCCACCAAGAGCGAGAACCACATTATGGCTACCACAAGGAGGTTAACCCAACGTGACTCTACCCACCCTAGCAACTGGGCCAATTGGTAGCTTAGGAAGCCTGACTGGAGTCACTCAGCACGCCCTGGATTCGAACTTGTGACTCCAGGTGTGGTAGTCAGCGTCATTACTTGCTGAGCTACCCAGGCCCACACAGAGCAAAGCTTAAAGGGATAGATAACCCCCAAAATTTAAATTCTTTCATTAGTTACTCACCCTCATACCATCCCAGATTTGAATAACTTACTTTCTTCAGCAG
The DNA here is from genome assembly GCF_019703515.2 of Myxocyprinus asiaticus. Lineage (NCBI taxonomy): Eukaryota > Metazoa > Chordata > Actinopteri > Cypriniformes > Catostomidae > Myxocyprinus > Myxocyprinus asiaticus. The sequence goes on along the minus strand of NC_059388.1, from coordinate 25,482,662 downwards.
AACACAAACAAAGTTTTTAGAAGAATATCTGTAGGTCCATACAGTGCAAGTGAATGGTGGCCAGAAGGTCCAAAAAGCATATAAAGGCAGCATAAAAGTAATCCATATGATTCTAGTGGTTAAATCCATATCTTCAGAAGATATATATTTAAGTGCTTTTTTTTTTTTAATGTAAATTCTCCTCGATGCCCAGTAGGTGGCAACGTGGACAAAGAATGCAAATTGCCAAAAAACAAAAGGAGGAGGACTTTTAAATATTGATCTTCTTCTCACCCACACATATCATATCGCTTCTGAAGATATGGATTTAACCACTGGAGTCGTATGGATTATTTTTATGCTGACTTTGTGCTTTTTGGACCTTCAAAGTTCTAGACACCATTCGCTTGCATTGTGAGGACCTACAGAGCTGAAATATTCTTCAAAAAAATCTTCGTTTGTGTTCAACACAAGAAAGCCATACACATCTGGGATGGCATGAGGGTGAGTAATAAGTCACACAAATATATCCTTTCCGCCAATAAGTAAATTAACCTATCTGTAGGTGACATTGCAGATATAATGTAATAAAATATAAATAATATACAACTGATATGTGGTCAGGTTTGTGCATATATTAGCCATTTTATAATGTCTTTGAACGTGTCTTAAAAGGTTAGAGTGAAAAATGGCAGGGTCTAATACTCCTACCCTCCAGATCTTCTTTTGATTTATTCAAGTCACCATCGCCACCAGTTGAGCTGGATTTCCCAGGTGCCACCTCTTCCTCGTCCTCCTGTTCCTCCTCTGGCTCAACATATTGATCACAATCATCATCCTCCCCATCAAAGAGGTCATCCAGATTGTCACTGCCCTCTCCAGTAGCTGCAGCAGTCTCTGGATCTTGGCCCTCACTCTCCGCAAATAAAGACAGCAACATATCCAGATTCTCCTCTTCTGATGTCACACACACAAGAAGGCAGATGACGAGCAGATCAGACAAATCTCTAATATCATAGTATAGTACAATATATATAATATAATAAAGCACATATCCACACACAATATATAACTACATATACTTTATTAAAAAAAAAAAAAATATGATGGATCTGATAAAGGTACCACATTTACACACACACACACACACAATATATATATATATATAAGTGTATAGTATAAAATATTATATATAATAAACATTATACATTGTTAAAGTTGTATTTGTCAAACGACCATACAGCATTTGTGTAAAAGAGTTCGTAGTGTATAAAGTGGCAATCGATATTTTAACTAGACAAAGGATATTAATACATAAATAAAACTACAGTATACATTATTTACTATAATATATACTAATGATATAAATACCAGCTTAATATATGATAAGTTATAAAAGAGATTTACTATGTTGGTAACTGTTAACAACCAGATCCCACCTAATTTCAATATGATTTATTTAACCGAAGGGTTTTAACGGCACCATCAACTGTATTAAATGACCAGATTACCTGTCATTTTGATTTCGATCCTTTTTCCTAGTTTTAAATAAAAAGGGCAGAAGTGTCTCGGACGCTGAAGCTGTTGTTTCAATGTTGGCGCGAAAAATGATTAATATTCAGGACCCCGGAACTACGTCACATTTCCGGGAGAAGTCTTTGCCTGCCCGTAATGCGAATGAAAAGAAAAACATGAAATTAAATTAAACAAAACTTAATTAAAAGTAATATTTAATGCATTTGAATAACATAAAATACTAAAGAAAATAATATATCGATTTGTTGCGGTCACGCGATATTGTGTACATTTGCCATGTCATTCAAATTATTTTTTCATATGAACGGCTCAGAATCAGATAGTAAAACTATGGTATTTTGTACAAGGTACTTTAAAGAAATACTATTGAAATACTATAGTAAATGTTCAAAATCTTAACCAGCTCGGTCCCTACTACAAGCTATAAGTTTTTTAAAACACACACCACTCTGGCTTATAGCACACTAGGGCCAGATAACAAATGATAGCAATAAATAACACCACACACAAATGCAAAACCCCAAATTTCCAATTTATTTGATAAAAAATTAATACAGTTATTCAGCAACACACTATTACTGAAATATTATTCAGACAGCACTGAATGTATAATCCCAAATGAATCTATAATAACTTGGTAATTCTTACATGTAATGATGAATCTGCTACTGACCTTTTATGAATACACAGCTAGAGTACATTTGTACCATTTTACCATAATAAGAATTTATTTAGATATATTTGTTATTACTGGTCGTGGAGGAATAACATGAGACAGTACAGTACATATCCCAAAATGTCACAGATAGCAATGCAAATCATTCCAGTTGGTCTTGTGCAAGCTTAAGTAAATAACTGTTAATTAAGTATTGTTAGTTTGTTAGGAATGTTTAGGCAACCTTGGTAAAACTCTAAGGCCTTTGTCAAGTATCATCTGATTTTGTCACTCCCATGTGCTCACAATAGTGTGTAACAGTAAACAAGTTTCACTGTCAGCTGTGTACAGTTTTATCCAGTGGAGAAGTTTATGCACTTAAATTTTCACTGTTTCAGCACAGGCAACTCTCTAGGTTTAAAGAAGGCCTGGGACATCCCCATTGCATAAATATACACCTTGGAGTCCACCACTATTTTCTCCTTCTGCACCAGCTCTTTAAAAAACAAGAAGAGTTACAATGAATGTTTAGTTAATCAAAGCAACACCCAACACCCTGAATAAAAACTATACTAAATGAATGTAAATTAAAGGTTTATGAATTATTTTCATGTCAGAGAAGGGCCCTCACCGTCAATTTTTTGCTGAAATTCATCCAGAGGTAGAAGAATCACCTCTACAAATTCTTAGATAAACAACAACAAGAAAAAATGCTAAGTCAAATAATGGTGAATTTTAGGCTATATATACATATATTTGTTTTTAGAAGTGAATACCTACCTCCATCACCTAGACATGCCACAATGAAGAAGACAAAAGGATGGAGACAAAAGAAAAAAGAAAAAAATCACAGTTTGTGCAACATTTAAAACATTTGAACATTTAAAATGTATTATATTAACTTTTGAGTGTTCCTGTGATGAAATAACATTAAAAACGCTTTCAGATGCAAGACAGCATCATTACACTCACCCAGCTGCTGAGTGGGGTTTATATTTTCAATGTCATCTCCATTTATATGTACCATTACAATCTGTGTGGTGCAGTTTGATAGGCCTGGGTCTAAACATGTGACTAAGAGACAGAAAAGATAAAAGAAGAGGGAAATATTTGATATTAAAATATATGAGGTTGAATTATTGTTGGTGACTATACACACATTACTGCTGCAGTTGTACCTGGGGTGTTGCCCACTACTTCTCCTTTGTAACCAGTTTCCTCCTTTAGTTCTCTCAAAGCAGCTGTTTCAGCACTCTCATTGTCATCAATAAGACCTGAAGCATACACAGAAAATAATACATGATTTATGATTTTATATATATATATATATATATATATATATATATATATATATATATACACACACACACACACACACATTCTGATGGCCAAAAGTTTGGAATAATGTACAGATTCACCAAAGGGGCATTCAACTGATCACAAAATATAGTCTGGACATTACTGATGTAAAAAAAAAACCAGCACCATCACTACTTGAAAAAAGTCATTTTTGATCCAATCTAGACAGGTCCCATTTCCAGCAGCCATCACTCCAACGCCTTATCCTTGAGTAATCATGCTAAATTGCTAATTTGGTACTAGAAAATCACTTGCCATTATATAAAACACAGTTGAAAGCGTCAAATGAAGCTTAACATTGTCTTTGTGTTTGTTTTTGAGTTGTCACAGTATGCAATAGACTGGCATGTCTTAAGGTCAATATTAAGTCAAAAATGGCAAAAAAAAGTAACAGCTTTCTCTAGAAACTCGTCAGTCAATCATTGTTTTGAGGAATGAAGGCTATACAATGCTTGAAATTGAAGATTTCATACAAAGGTGTACACTACAGTCTTCAAAGACAAAGGACAACTGTCTCTAACAAGGACAGAAAGAGATGTGGAAGGCCAGATGTACAACTAAACAAGAGGATAAGTACATCAGAGTCTCTAGTTTGAGAAATAGACGCCTCACATGTCCTCAGCTGACAGCTTCATTGAATTCTACCCGCTCAACACCAGTTTCATGTATAACAGTAAAGAGAAGACTCAGGGGTGCAGGCCTTATGGGAAGAATTGCAAAGAAAAAGCCACTTTTGAAACAGAAAAACAAAATGAAAAAATCAGATTGGGCAAAGAAACACAGACATTGGACAACAGATAATTGGAAAAGAGTGTTATGGATCTAAACCACATTGAGATTTTGTGGGATCAGCTAGACAGTAAGGTGCGTGAGAAGTGCCTGACAAGACAGCCACATCTATGGCAAGTGCTACAGGAAGTGTGGGGTGAAATGTCACCTGAGTATCAGGACAAACTGACAGCTAGAATGCCAATGATCTGCAAAGATGTCATTGCTGCACGTGGAGGATTTTTTTGATGAGAACTTTTTGAAGTAGTTTAAGAAGTTCTGAATATTTTCTTTCAAATTGTAATAGTAATTTTTCACATTATTAATGTCCTTACTATACATTGTGGTCAGTTGAATGCCACTATTGTGAATAAAAGTACCAATTTCTTTCCATAAGAGCAAAATCTGTACATTATACCAAACTTTTGGCCGCCAGTGTAAATATATATATATATATATATATATATATATATATACCCACACACACACACATATATATAAACCATTATATGTTATATACAAACTGTGTTGAATGAGATTCATATAAGTCAGACATCATCAGACCTGCAGGAAACTCAAGTGTGTTGCAGCCCAAGGGTGGTCTAAATTGCTTCACCATAACAACGCAATCTTTGTGCAGAGTCCTCTTCAGCAGGGCTATGATTCCCACACCTTAAAACCATTTCAAATGCATTAATATTTATTAATATTTATAGAGCACTGAACTATAAACATGGATTCAAACAAGAATATGTGAGAGAGTTTGGAAGCATAAACACACCATCAGCTTCAGTGTTGGCTACTCTGGTCGTTCTCTTTGCCGTTTCCCATATTCTGAGGGGACAAAGTTCCAGAAAAAAAATAAAAGTATTAAAAGTTATATATAAAAGTATAATAAGCTATTATTAAATGAAGTGGCTTCGCCATTGTCCACCTACAAAGTGTCATTTGGTGGAATGGAATAATAATCTAGACAATAGATTATTCTATTAACTCTTGTGCGTCAATTTACTCAGAGGTACTTAGAGGACAAAAATGTCCACGTCAAAAAACTGCCATAACAATATTATATATTAATATTATTTTCCACTTTCAATGAGTTATTTTTTTTATAACCAACATCAGTCCTGATCATAATTACCAAATATTCATTAATTTTCAGGATTCTAACCCTTTAAATGCCAGTTTGTTTATATAATGCCACTGTTGTTGTTTTTTTTTATGAGAAAAAAAAAAAGTATTATTTTCCATATACTAAATGCTAAGGGGAATTTTTTTTTTTTTTTGGGATGATCACAGTCTGGAATTTGCCAATGATTAGCAACAACATTGATTTTGATGCATTATTATTTTTTGTGCAGTGTCAGATTAAAAAAAAAAAAAAAAAAAACACTCAGTACCTTAGACAAAAATGTCCACATCAAAAAACTGCCATAAAAATAACTACCAAATGTTCAATCATTTCAGGATTTTAACCCTTTAAATGCCAGTTTGTTTATATAATGCCACTGTTTTATTACACACACACACACATTTCTCAGTACACACATAAAAAAACACACTCTGACATCCATTCCAACACACCCACACAGCTGCATCATTTATTCAATTGGCCTGCAGTGCTCTAAAATACAGCAAACAGAAAATAGGAAAAAAGCATGTATTTGCTCCATAGGCTCAACATGAGAAAAATGACGCCATCTGGTGGAAAATATTAAAAATGTAAATTATGAAGCCAAGGCTCCGGAATGAACGCATAATATCAAAGAATTCACGATCTTATGCTTTAATGGCACTGGGATCACATACTGCAGTTTAATGGGTTTCAATGAGGACATTTTTGTCCTGAGTGTAACTATTTTGTGTACAAAATATATTATAGATGTATTACTAAAAATATCAAAAATACACACCTTTGACAAAATTTATGCCGTTGGCATTAACAAAATGATCAAAAAAACAAACATGAAAAAGACAAAAATGTCCAACACAGTCCAGAGGTCACACATCACTCACAGATCAATACCTGGTGCTTCCAGAGGGGTCCACGTATGTGGTCTTCTCGAGCTTCACCCACTTTCCACTCGCAATCAGCTATCAGGACCATATTCATAAGTCATATGCATTCAAACACTTATATAACATGGCAGATCTGAATTACATTGAAGTTCAATTAGTAAGTCAGATTCTTACCTCCTCTTTGACTACGTGAGGTTCAGTCGTGGCTTTCTTTGGAGAGCTCATCTTGTGTAGTGGGTCAATGACGTCTGTGCTCTGGGACAGCTACAGTAATTCTACACGTACAACATGAAATTAATTATACGGCGCATGATGCTGTCATGAACTAGTATATACATATATACATCTCTCTGTGCGTAGGTTTTCAAGGTAGTTCAAAAAGTGAGGCACATACCCGAAATATCCAAGGAGCTTCTCCAAAGTGTTCGTCCAATAAATCACAGTAATCGCTTGAGAAAAGTGATGTGATTAGTTTTTCCCCCCAATGTAGTCACGTGTTTAATGAACATCTGCTCACTTGTGTGCGACGAATATGTTTCCCCCTTTTCCGAAACATATTCTGTTATGGTTAAACACATAATATGGCCAACCTGAAGCCTAATATTTGAGCTATTCAAACACAATGGAACATAATAATAATTATTTACATCTGTAATAAAGTATAAGTTTCAACACAAAGCACAGTCATGAACCGGAACCGCTATTATTGGTACTGTCGTTAGACCGGAATGTTTTGGAGGTCGCGCAAATATCCAGTTTTACAGCATGAAGAAAGAACAGGTTGTCAACTGTCAGTTCTCTGTTTGGTATCCTTTATTCAGGAAACACACTATTAAGAGGTAAGAAGATTATTTCTACTAACTACAAATATAGAATGATCCTGACTCATGGTGAAACTCAGAAAGCGTCTAAAAAGAGTGTATTGTATAATTGCCAAAAACTCTCTTAAGGAGGTTACCATAGTGTTTTGGACATGTACCATAGTATATAACCATGATTATTTCGGACATGTACAATGGTAGTATTTGAAGTACCTTAAGATACCATGTAAATCACGCTGCAGCAAGGTATGTATCACAAAAAGTAATATTATTACCTTCTGATGCCATGACTGTACTATGGTTTCACTACAGTACTTTTAACAGAAAACAGCTAGTATTGAGTATCAGTAAACATGTAGATCAGAAGCTGATATCTGAAATTATTGTATATTATAAGGGGTTAATCAATTGTTGATGCCATTGTAGTAAAACATGTCTAACATTAAGAAGATACAAAACAAGATTTTGGATCACAGCTTTTTTTATTTATTTAATCTGTAGTGATGGTTGTTTTCTCTTTTCCTAGCTTGATTCTACCTATACCTCAAAATGTAATTGACTACTTATTAGACGATGGGACACTTGTGGTTTCTGGCAGGTATGATTTGGGCAACCATGTGGTATTGAACAAATTATTAGGCCTACATTTTGAAAGCTTTTGTCTGACTGGCTCTTTTTTTTTTTTTTTTTTTGGCTCAGGTGATAGAGTGGGTTGTCCACTAATCGCAGGGTTAGCGGTTCGATTCCTGGCCCACATGACTCCACATGCCGAAGTGTCCTTGGGCAAGACATTGAACCCCAAGTTGCTCCCAATGGCAGGCGCTAGCCTGTTAGTTAGCCTGTTAGTTAGCGCCTTGCATGGCAGCTCTGCTGTCATTGGTGAGTGAGTGTGTGTGTGAATGGGTGAATGAGACACAGTGTAAAGCGCTTTGTAGAAACGCTAAGGTTACAAAAGGCGCTATATAAGTGCAGACCATTTACCATTTTTATAGTGAGAACAGCAATCAACACACACAGGCTAACAACAGTGACTCGGATGAGGAGGACATTCAGGTATTTGACATTCAGTCATCTCTTTAACACTTGCTGTAGCCTGTTATCAATGTTACCTAATGCCATGGTTTGTTTTCCAGTGGACTGATGATGAAACCACAACAACAGTTACGGTGAGATGATGTCCTGAGCTGATCTAAGGCCATTTAAGGGTAGTGTTGTGATATACTCGTGCAAGGTATTGAAGAGTAAACTGTGTGAATATTTTGCAGGCCCCAGAATTTCCAGAGTTCAGCATAAAGGTGCACCAGGCTATAAATGTTCTGGGTGGGCGTGTCTTTCCGAAACTGAACTGGAGTGCCCCTCGGGTGGGAAGACCAACCAGCCACTGTTCATTTACATCTCTCATTTGCCTTTGAAGCTGCTTTTGCTCTATAAACACAGAAGTGTATCATACTCACCCTACCCTCTACCTTTCCTTTTAGGATGCCAACTGGATTGCCTTGAACAGTTCCTTACAGTGTCAGAGTCTAAGTGATATCTTCCTTCTTTTTAAAAGTTCAGATTTCATCACACATGACCTCACACAACCGTAAGTGTCAAAGGCAACATTTCTGAGCTCTCAAACATGTTTATTATGACGCAAACATGTGTATCACTCGAAATGCTTATACTCTCGGTTCCCTATCATGCTCCATGTGACTTTGTTTTGTTTCACATCAAGAAAGACTCTTTAGCAGGTCTGTGCAAGTAACTATTATCTCTCTCTTGTTGCAGATTTCTTCATTGTAGTGATGATTCTCCAGATCCAACCATAAACTATGAGGTATATTTTTGTTCCATAGCATACGCAATGTACATATATATGCACAGTACCTAAATGAACCTTAAACAAAAACAGGAGGACATCCCTTAAATATCTTATTTTCTCTATGGCACTTATTTTGTCCAGTTGGTGTTGAGAAAATGGAGTGAGCTCATTCCAGGAGGAGAATTCCGCTGCTTTGTGAAAGAAAACAAACTAATTGGTATGACTGTTCTGCATATGTGGACGATCTGTTTTTAGTGGAACACTTTCAAGTAAACAACACAAATGTGTATCATGATGTATTGCAATGATTTGAAAATTAGGGGAACTTTTCAGACATAATGCATTGTAGCTTTGACCTAGCACTTCTCTGGCACATTTTATAATGTGATAAGCTAGCAATCTGATTTATAGTCAATATTGAGATTAGGCCTGTTTTTTTAGCAATCTGTCAGAGAGATTACACACAACATTACCAGCACATTGCCAAACAGGAGGCCAGCATCTGCTCCTCTGTACTGCTGTTCTTCAGGGACCACATTCAATATCAGTTCCCAGATGAGGACTGTAAGTACTGTATATTACAATGAAGGTAAAAGATATTTAATTTAGTTATTAGTATACTATATATGGGCAATAATGCTATACTGTTTCTTTTTTCAGTTGTCATGGATGTTTACAGAGACAGCTCAGTAAGGTTTTTATGAATGTACATCTTACATTAAATGTGTCATTTATGGTTTTGCAATGTGGCCCATTTCTAAGAAAGGAATAAATATCAGCATTCATCCATCCTGAAAAGACGTTATTATAATATATATATATATATATATATACTGTTTTTCAAATGTAATTCAGATGTAAGCCAGTGGTTGTAAAGTTTGGGTTGAATTATAAAAGGACAGCTTATAACAACATGTGTGTATGAAACATGTGTTTTCTTATAGGGACGTGTATGGTTGATTGACTTAAACCCTTTCGGTGAGGTCACAGACTCTTTGCTCTTCACGTGGGAGGAGCTAGATTTTGAGAATAACCTCACAGCCAATCAGGCACAGGCAGACATGGCACAGCAAGTATGCCATACTTGTCATAATGTCGTACCAGTCTTGTAAATAAAAGACAGTTGTGCACTGCTGTGTTTTGCATACAGATGGTTTATACAGTATACCATATATTATTAGGATGGACCTGCCTTTCGGTGCACCACAAGTGAAGTCACAGTGCAGCCCAGCCCATGTCTGTCCTACCGAATCCCACAAGACTTCCTGGACCTGACCACTGGAGAAGATGCATATAAACTCATCGATTTTTTTTTTAAGCTGGTGAGTGAAATGGGGAAGAAGAACAGTCTATTAACAGGAGAGGAAAACTAACTTTACTGCACTTTAAAAGAAGAAACAATGTATCTCAATTGTATTGTAACCTTCTATAATTGCAGAAGAGGGGTCAGCAGGAGGAGGAGGAGTCTGAAGAAGAAGGGGCAGGGCCTCAGTTATAGATGAGCAGAGATGCTGTTTCAGTAGTCCTTAAAGGGATAGTTCACCCAAAAATGAATACAAATTAAGATTTATATCTCGGCCCTGTAGGTCAGGTTACTAGGATGCAAGTAAATGGTGACCAAAACTTTGAAGGTTTTAAAATCTTTGTTTGTGTTCCACTGAAGAAAGTCATATGGGTTTGGAACAACATGAGGATGAGAAATGAATACAGCATTTTTATTTTTGGGTAGATCACCACAAGTAGGATTGAGCACTCTAGCTGTATTTAATGGGATGGGTGTTGAGTAAAACAAATGAATTTTCTATCAAATGCTTTATTCACGCCTCTCTGTTGCAGAAGACATTTTTATGTTTTCTATCCACAATAGTGCTCACACACCTAATAAGTTCAAAGTACAATACATTCAATACTGTGCTAGGAAATAATAAATCATGTGTAAAAATTTGAAAAAGATGATGTTGTTCATGATGCAAAATAAAAAAAGCAATATAATAATATACAGTGTACAGCCCTTTTTCATCGTCCACATGAGGGAGCCAAATAACTTTTGAATGCTGGGTTATGAGATTAATTGGCGAAAATTTCAGATTGCTCTTAGGTCTTGAACAGTACTTTGGGAGAAAAGGCATTCAGTTCTCTCCAAGTGAACATTTACCATATCTTTCTTACCAAAACACAACTTGATTGGGTTCTCTTAGTTTTGTGTTTTTTGCACCTAAATGTAAACCTCTGACCCTTTTCACAGACTGTGATGATGCGTTTACACCTTATTTAGTATCGGTCTAGCAAATTGTAAATTATTTCATGTCAATTCATCACATTATTCTTTGTGTTATATCACCCTGGCATTCATTTAAAGGGGTTTTATTAACATAAGGATTCAAATTTTCCTTGATCCTTTGGTCATTGTACTATAAAAACATACTGTAAGTTTCAGAACTCAAAACTTCCTCCTCACTGCAAAAAGAGCATTTGTTGAAACCAAGCTGCCAAAATGACTCATTCTCTACTAGGGGTGTGCAGCAAAGCCATTATCTGTATCTGTTCATATGACAAAATTGTCTGTATCTGTCTCTGTATTCGGATAGAACCGGGTGTGGGCAGGGCAGTTTATATTAATAAAATATGCCTTCTATATGCCTTTTAAAAATAATAGCCTTTTAATAATAATACATTGTCATTATTAATAACATTTTTATTTTATACTTCATTTTATTTATTTATTTATTTTTTTTACCAGATGAAGCTGAATTTGTAGGCTACATTACCTGTGGAATATGTTGTTCACTGTGGTTTCTCCTGGTATTTCAGATATCAGTATCTGCATGAAACAGAATTTTCGTTTGTCTATGCATGTATAACAACATTATTCTGAAGGCAAGAGGTGTCAAGCGAAATGTAAAATGTCAAGCGCACATTTTGCAGTGAATAATAAATGCAAATTCAATCATTAAAAGAAATGAAAATAAATCAATATAGCCTACAAACAGGTAAGTCTATCAGGATTTTTTACAATAGGACACCATTATTTAGTCAAATAATAATAATACAAATAATAATAATTATAATGTTTACATTTATATAGGGCCTTTCCAGAGCTCAAGAACATTTAACATTCTCAAATTTAACACAGTTTAAAGAAGATGAAGAAAAAAGAAGACGGAGCATGTTTCAGTTTCTAAGCAGGAATATTCCGAATAGAAGAATACTCTATGGATCATTTAAACCTTTATGGAGCATTTTATTCTTTTTTTCGGAATAAATTCTTAACCAGATCATTTCCTTAATCGCTGATGTGGATATAAATATGATCAATTTTCAAAGATGGATGGAAGAGCTCAGACATGAAATCATCTCTTCAGGTCATGAATTTTACATTGCGCTCAGGTTTAGGCTAAACATGAATACATGGGAATCACGTGTGATACATTAACATAGACATTTCAGGAAGTGGAAAGTGTATATGATGTCTTATCTTTGTTAATGTTACACTCGAAAAGCTCCAGACGCGCACAATTAACGGAGAGTGCAAATCCGATCTAAAATCACATCATGGGTATTTTCATTCATAAAGTTTGCACTTTAGAAATACTGGCTGCACAGATTCATAAATTCATTGTAATTTTGGATATGTTTATTTAAAATGTCGCTTCATCCTTGTACTTCTTGGATAATCAGTCAAACGAATATTTGTTATATTGTTCGGATGAATCAGTTAGGCCCTATTCATTTTGAAGTCATTATTCATGCCTTTCCGAATAAGGTATTTGGCTTTGGGCACATCCCTATTCTCTACTTCCTCCATATTATGATGTCACACGGTGATACACGTTTGCATCTGACCGTCCCCACAACAACACATCAACACCATCTTTGCCTTGTGATTTCCGTAGCCCAGCCCAGTAGTATTCGCAAGTTGAGAGAGAGCAGGTCAGTCAAGAGCAGAGGGCCAGTCATAAGAATGGGCATTTACTACTAATAATAATAATTTGTATTTATATAGTGCCTTTCACAATACTCAAGGTCACTTTACAAAGAAGTCATATATCAAAACAAAATTAAAGCAAAACAGAAACAAACAAGCAGTCAATCAACAACAACAACAACAACAAAAAAAACAATCGATTAATAACAGGGGTTATCATAACACAAAGCAAAAATGTGAGTTTTGAGTTGAGATTTAAAGGCAGACAAGGAAGAAAGTTCACAGAGAGAGGGTGGAAGAGAATTCCAGAGATGAGGGGCAACACCTGAAAAGACCTGCCACCCATAGCACACAACTTGAACTTAGGGATGGTGAGAATATTAGCTCCAGAGGACCGTAGCGTACGAGAGGGTAAGAAGATAGTAATTCAGAAAGATAGAGCGTAGCAAGTCCGTGTAAAGATTTAAAGGTTATGATTTAAATTTGATGCGATAGGATAGCTGACATAGTATGGGAGTGATATGGTCACATTTCTTCACATGTGTGAGGACCCTGGCAGCCGAGTATTGAATGTATTGAAGTCATTTGAGTTTTAGAAGGAAGACCAAAAAGAAGTGCATTACAATAATCTAGCCTAGTGGTTATGAATACATGAATAACAATTTCAGCATCTTTCTTGCTTAATATGATTTCATGATATCATCATGATGGCGCCATGGATGGCTGCCTCGGTGTGGAGCTCCTCAGTTCTTTTGTTGTTTTTGTATGTTTGTCTTGTGTTTAGTAATCTTTTTCCAGTCAGTTTTAACAGAGATGAACTGCTGAACATTCAACAGCATATACCAGACAATCTTTTCCCAGTTTTTGAATATTCAGACGTTTTGCTAGACATTTTAGTTGGAGGCACATCTCTGCTATTCAAGAGACGCAGGCGAGGGAGACGAGCCGGTGCGCTGGTCAAACTCCGTCGGCACGGATTTCGAACAGTGCTGCCGACTATTCACTTAGCGAATCTCCGCTCTCTTCCTACGGACGAACTACATCTCCTCACCCGCACAAACAAGGACTTTTCAACCTCTGCTGCCTTGTGCTTCACAGGAACCTGGCTGAGTGAAGCCATTCCGGACAGCGCGTTACATCTGCCGGGCTTTCAGCTGTTCAGAGCGGATCACATCGTGGAGTTAACGGGGAAAACGAGAGGCGGTGGAACATGTTTTTATATCAATGAAAGTTGGTGTACAGATGTAACAACATTAAAGAGTATGTGCTGTCCTAATTTGGAAGCGCACTTTATTAACTGTAAGCTTTTCTACTCACCACGGGAGTTTTCCTCGTTTATTCTGTTGAGTGTGTATATCACACCAAACGCGTGTTTGAACACAGCGCTGCAACAGCTGGCTGATCAAATCACAGACATGCAACAACAATATCCGGACTCAGTTATTATTATTCTTGGAGATTTTAACAAAGCAAATCTCACACGTGAACTGCCCAAATAAAAACAGCACATCACATGCCCCACCAGAGACAGAAATATACTGGATCACTGCTACACAACAATAAAGGATGCATATCGCTCTGTCCCTAGAGCAGCTTTGGGACTCTCTGATCACTGTCTGGTTCAAATTCTTCCAACCTACAGGCAGAAATTAAAATTAACCAAGCCAGTAGTAAGGACTGTAAAGAGATGTACCAATGAAGCAGAGCGGGAACTACAAGCCTGCTTCGATTGCACAGATTTGAGTGTTTTTGAAGCTGCAGCCACAGACCTGGACGAGCTCACAGATACCGTTACATGATATATCAGTTTCTGTGAGGATATGTGCATTCATACTAGGACTTATTTAAAGTTCAACAACGACAAACCGTGGCAGCTTCGTCAGGCCAAAGAGGATGCTTACAGGGGTGGGGATAAAGTCTTGTACAATCAGGCCAGGAACACACTGAACAGGGAAATCAGAGTGGCTAAAAGAAGATACTCTGAGAAGCTGAAAAATAAGTTTTCAGCTAACGACCCTGCATCAGTGTGGAGTGGCATGAAACAATTCACAAATTACAGGACTCCTATCCCCAACCCTGTTGGGAACCAACAACTGGCTGACAACCTGAATGTGTTCTACTGCAGATTTGAAAGGCCCAATCTCACACCCCACACCCACTCTGACCTTCACTTCACACAAACACCAACACCTCCTGCAATCCCCCTCCTCCCCCTCCTGCTACTCAACCTGCACTTAAGATCTGTGAAGATGATGTGAGCCGTGTCTTTCGGAAACAAAAGACGAGGAAAGCTTCAGGCCCAGGTGGCGTCTCACCAGCGTGTCTTCAATCCTGTGCTAACCAGCTGGCCCCCATCTTCACACAGATCTTCAATAGATCACTGGAGCAGTGTGAAGTCCCACAGTGTGAAGATTATTCCTGTCCCAAAGAAACCAAAAATCACAGGACTTAATTACTCCAGACCTGTCACCCTGACGTCTGTGGTCATGAGATCATTTGAGAGACTGGTGTTGGCCCACCTGAAGAACATCACTGGACCCTTTCTAGATCCCCTTCAATTTGCTTATCGAGCAAACAGGTCTGTGGATGATGCAGTCAACATAGGATTGCATCATATCCTGCAACATCTGGACAGACCAGGGACATATGCAAGGATCCTTTTTGTGGACTTCAGTTCAGCTTTCAACACCATCATCCCAGCTATACCCCAGAATAAATTACACCAACTCTCTGTTCCCATGTCTATCTGTCAGTGGATTACCAGCTTTCTGATGGACAGGCAGCAGCTTGTGAGACAGGGGAAACTCACTTCTAGCACCTGTACAACCAGCACTGGTGCCCCCCAGGAATGTGTGCTCTCCCCATTACTCTTTTCCCTCTACACCAATGACTGCATCACCAAGGACCCCTCTGTCAAGCTCCTGAAGTTTGAAGATGACACCACTGTCATCGGCCTCATCTGAGATGACGATGAGTCTGCATACAGAAGGGAGGTTGAACAGTTGGTTGTCTGGTGCAGTCAAAACAACCTTGAGCTGAACACGCTCAAAACGGTGGAGATCATTGTGGACTTTAGGTGAAACACCCCAACACTGACCCCCCTCACCATTCTAAACAGCACTGTGGCAGCAGTGGATTCATTCAGGTTCCTGGGCACTACCATCTCACAGGACCTGAAGTGGGAGACCCACAATGACTCCACTGTGAAAAAGGCCCAGCAGAGGTTGTACTTCCTTCGCCAGCTGAGGAAATTCAACCTGCCACAGGCACTGCTGATACAGTTTTACTTAGCACTGAGTCTGTCCTCTGCACTTCAATAACTGTCTGGTTTGGTTCAGCTACTAAATCAGACATCAGAAGACTACAAAGGACAGTTCGGACTGCTGAGAGAAATATTGGTTGCCCCCCCACCCCCCCTTCAAGAACTATACACTTCCAGAAAAATCACTCTGGACCCCGCTCACCCTGCCCACTACCTTTTTGAACTGTTGCCTTCTGGCTGACGCTTCAGAGCTCTGAGCACCAGAACCGTCAGGCACAGGAACAGTTTTTTCCCTCAGGCTATCCATCTCATGAACAGTTAAATTGCCCCATTGAGCAATAACTATGTGCAATACACAGTTTAGTCTTTCTTATATTTATCCAACACATCCAACCTCTTCTGCCATTTCATTCCTCTGAAAAAAAATAAAATAAAAAATGTGCACTGTACATAACAGATTTGTATTTGCACTGTACATAACAGATTTTATTAGATTTGCACTACCCATGTGTATATGTGTATGTATGTATGTATGTGTGTGTCTGTACGTATGCGTATAATTATTTTTTATTTTTTATTATTATCTTTGTCTTACTGCTGTTTTTGTATTGTTTTTTTTTATTGTTGTACACTGGAAGCTCCTGTCACCAAGACAAATTCCTTGTATGTGTAAGCATACTTGGCAATAAAGCTGATTCTGATTCTTAACAGAGGCCGAAGATGGGCAATATTGCATAGTTGAAAAAATTATGCTTTTGTGACATGATTAATATGTTCTTCAAAAGTCAGCAAAGGGTCAAATATCACCCCTAGATTACGAAAAGTGAGAGAGGGCTGAATGGCAACACCATCCATGTCCAAGCAAAGGTTGTGTTCAGAGGAAATAAGGGTTTTGGGGCCAACTAGTAATATTTCATTTTTTTCATCATTGAGTTTCAGAAAGTTGGAGTCCAACCAGTATCTGAGATCTTGAATAGATGCAGAAAGTGATGGTGGTGGAGAAGCTGATGAGGAGTGATAGCTGATATAAATTTGAGTGTTGTCAGCATGCTGTCTCATGATTTGCCCCATAGGGAGCATGTGAATAATAAAAAGGAGCGGACCCAGCACCGAACCCTGAGGAACACCACGTGAGACAGGAGCAGTGGAAGATTTGTGGTTCTTAACTGTAATGAACTGATGTCTATCCATCAGATAAGATCTGAACCAGTCTAGTGCAGACACCTATAGCTGAGAGGCGAGAGAGCAAAATGCTGTGATAAACCGTATCAAAGGCTGAGGTTAGATCTAATAGCTGAAGAATATTAAGCGCTCCAGTGTCTGCTGAAGAGAGGTCATTAACAACCTTAAGAAGTGCGGTCTCTGTGTTATGATAGGGACAAAAACCTGACTGCAAGGGTTCATAAAGATTATTGGTGAGCAAGTGAGCTTGTAACTGGGCAGCCACAACTTTCTCCAACATTTTGGCCACAAACAGAAGGTTTGAGATGGGTCTATATTTTTGTAAAACTGACGTATCCAGGCCAGGCTTCTTGAGAATGGGTTTGACAGCTGCCACTCTCAAGGCAGCAGGCACAGAACCTGATGCCAGAGAGCTATTAATTAGGTGAGAAATAGGTAAAGTGAAAAGATGGAGACAGCTTTTGAGAAAGGTGGTAGGGATAGGATCGAGCTGGCATGTCGAAGAATTTGATTTGCTAATCAACTCAGCAATAGTGTTGGGGGTGGTCGGAGAAAATGTTTTGAAAAGTGTGACCAGGAGTGCTGGAGAATATTCAAAGAGCTGATTAGAGACAAATAATTGGTAGATCAATTCAATTTTATTGTGAAAGAATTGGAGAAAAAGATTCACATAATGCATCAAAGCCTGAAAAAAATGTGTCCGGAGGCTGTGTGAGTTTTTGAATTGAATTAAATAGAGTTCTGTGCTTACAAGTTGAGATAGAGATGATGGAAGTAATGTAGGAAGAGCGTGCAGTGTTCAGGGCAGCTTTGTAAAGTGAGCGATGGTCAGCAAGGGCCAAGGCATGGACAGTAAGACCAATTTTCTGAACAAGTCTGTCAAGACGCTGACCTTTAGCTTTCAAGGAATGAAGTTCCAACGTAAACCAAGGGGAAGAATGAGATGATGGTTCACACCTAGTTTTAACCAGAGCATATTTATCTAGGACTGCAGCCAGTGTGTTATTATACATGGAGATAATTTAATCTGGGCTGGACAGTGTAAGAGAGGATGGAAGAGAGTAGGCACAAATTAACTAATATTATAAATGAACCTCAAGAAACATATAAAAAATAATAATAAAAAAAAAGGCATGTCATGACCCCTTTAGAAAACTAGTCATCACTGCTACAATGGGGTTTCAAATATAGCTGTTGAGGGATTGACCGTAAATCATCGTAATTAATCTTGCTTTATTTATTTATTTATTTTTGGGAAAGTCATGGAAACATAATAGTGGATTATTTCCTTTGCTATTGGAGCAAATGGGAATGCAAAAAAAAAAAAAAAACATATTTCCCACTTGCATCTATAGCTATAACTATACCCTGCTATAGTTTACTTCTGCATTCTAAATTTAGAACTGTGAAAAGGGTCCATTTACACATTAATATGAGATTTTGTTAAATCTTTGAATCTGCAATTACTATCATATAGTAGAGTCATGTTTATATCTAAACGATTGACTAAGAAACTAATATTTAACAAGTATTAACAAATACCTGTGAACAACATGTTATTGCTAGGTTGCATCATTTGGAATGCTTTCTAGTAGCTGGAAACAGGCATGGATGGAGTGGGCTATAGTGAATTCAGAGGATGAAACCTCATAGAGTTAAAAAACATTTTGGATGATGAAGATGAGAGGGGGTTGGTGATGACGGACTCTGTCAAATCAAACTGCTTAGACTTGCTGACTCAGCGCTGGTAAAGAGGACGAGAGAGAGAGAGAGAAAGAGAGAGAATGCAAAAGGTGGGACAGATTTTCCTGAGCCGAGAAACTGCAGTGGTTTGCAGCTGGAATACTCATGAGTGGGTAGACTAAAGCAAAGGAGCTGACGAATGCACACACACGCATGCAAGGGCGTAGATTTGGCTTGAATATTGGGGGGTTGCAGCGTGAAGCATCTACATGTTTCCATTGGGGGTTGGTTGGACTCACTTTCAAAACCATGGACTCACCCACTAATTTCACCCCAAAATCATTCTCATTGCCATGTTGTTACAAACCTATATGAATTTATTCCATGGTGCACAAAAGGACAAATCTAGTCCTCAGACATAATTCTCTTTCACTATACTGTATATAAATAATAACAGATGCAATGAAAGTGAATGGTGACTGAGATTGTCAGTCCCTAACATTCTGCATAAATATCTAATGTACCCATGGAAGAAAAAAAGTCATACAGGTTTGGAACAACATGAGGCTGAATTATGGATGAACTGTCGCTTTAACACTTTATCAGTAAAGACAGGCACATCTTCAACTCAGTGGAGGCTGATTTAGTTAAAGTTTTATTTTTATTTTTTTACATTCCCCCCCCCCCCTTTATTTTGCCTAAATTATTTTCCCTAATCAATTGAATTTGTTGCTTGAGGGGAACAATCTGCATTCTCAACAGTGATTCCACAACCTCTCTTCCACGTGTCATTAATCACCCTTATTAATCTGGCCACTTCATTAGTTATACTGTGTCCTGAGAATTCTTACATTCTGATATTATTGATTCGAATGGATGCATGCCTTATATATTTGGTCTTGAGAATGCTTTTGGTGCAATGCGAATAATCCACACTGCCACATGGTCTCTCCTCCTCTCCTCTCTCACACGCATTTGCTCTTTGTCAAGTCGCGCGGTGAGAAGCAAAGCATTTTCCTCCCCTCTTACACACACTCTCTCTCCTCATTGCCATAACAACAGATGCGGTGCATCAATCGGTGCGGATCTGTACGGGATCAGCCTTCAGCAGCCAAGCGTTAAGACACCGCAAAAGTGACGCGCGCACACGCACGCGCCATTTGAACTGTTTACGTCAAACCGTTTAAACCGCTTCAAGGAGAGCCGAGCGCGCGCGGGAGATCCTCAGCGGGGTTATCGGGGCGAGCGAAGAGGAAAAGAGAAAGGCAGGAAGTGCAGCGTGTGAAAGCGGGGGAAGATCTCCGGGGATCGCCTGATATCCAGCGCGCGTTCACTTCTCTATCTACAGTCCTCCCCGGTTTGGGTCTTTTTTCGGCCATGGCTCGGGAGAACGGAGAGGCCGGCGGGGATTGCTCGTGGAAGAAGCAGGTCGATGATATCAAGGAGATGTTTGAATTCAAGGAGGTGCTCGGGACGTGAGTAACTTTTTTGGCTTTGACATGGGGCTGTGACTGTAAACCGTTACGGAAATGTACCATGGCAACTATAGTTTCCACTAAAACCATAATGAATAACTATGGGTACACTGTATTAATTTCTCCTTAACATAAAGTTATCAGAATCATTCTGTAATTTTTTCCCTTCTTGATGACAGTGGTGACTATATGCCAAGCTACCACAGTTTCAGTCACAATAACTTTAGTAACTATAGTATTATGGTAAATTGTGTGTAGTAGGCTAAGAAAGATCTGATGCCTAGTGTAAATGTGTAACCAGCACAAATCCCTTTCCTCTTGTTTGTTGGTAAACAAACTGATATACAACAGATCATAAACAATAACAAACAAACGTGAAGCTGATCTCTACGTCTAAGATGATCAATAGTATTCTGATAGTGGATTCAAGCCTTCTCTAAAAGCAGAGGAGTGTACACTCAGAAACATTGTTTTAGGTGCCCAGCCATCTGGCTATTGTTTTGCCTTATGAATAATTTCTAATATGTTATTTTAATGCTTATCTTGGAACCTTGGTCCTCACTCAGTGCATAAAAGCCCTTTTTGTTTTATGCATAAAAGAGCATGGCAGTATCCGTCATACCAGCATGCGACACATGTAACAGTGTGTTTGTGGTAAACGGTGGGACTGTCTACCTGTCTGCAGCCACTTGCATCATCAAGTGGGTATGTTTCATTCACTACCCATTACTGCTCTGAACCTACTCTCATATTAGATATCTGATGTTTCATGGACCTAAAGACAAATTTATGTGCATCTATTGTGCCCTAATTAGTAACTACATAGATGGGGTTGATGCAACGTTGTTGTTCTTGTGCATTTTTGAAGGCCTGTATATAGTGTGTATCTGTGCTGCGGCGGGCTGTCCCGGTCGCATTGACTGCAGTAATTTAATCCCTGTGTGGATTTACCAGGTTGGATTATAGCACTAGAGGAAAATAGGCCTTAAATAGATTGCCTCAAAATGTTGTAATGCACTGTCTTAGAGGTTTACTTAACAATCATGGTAATACTGTACAGTGCATCTACGTTACACTATTAGAGTGCATGTTAAAATATTGGATGTTAAAGGGATAGTTCACCCAAAAATGAAAATTCAGTCATTGTTTACTCACCCTTGTTGTTATAACCCTATATGATATTCTTTCTTTTTCTTAACACAAAGGGAGAAATTGTGAACAAATTTTGTGCTCAGTGATGTCTTACAATGGCAGTTTATGGTGACTATCTCTTCAAGCTTCAAAAGGATACAAAAGTATAATTCAGAAGTCTAATAAATTATTCCACGAGACTCATGATTGTTATGAAAGCATACGATAAGTTTCGGTGAGAAACAAACCGAAATCGAATGTATTAATTAGTGAAAATGTTTACTGATCGTTGATCTCCTGTGCGCGTTCATGATATGAAACGAGAGCAACAGTTCACAGAGCCCCCTCGCGACACTGGGGTGTTCAAGTGAAAACTTCTTTTGTTTATCTAAAAACAGGCCCACGACAGCGATATTGACAACAGAACACAACACAGCCGCACAAAAATCAGAGATCAGAACTTACTAAACGTGTCTGAATAGTTTGTAGTCGAAGAATTGATGCATTTTTATGCCCAGCCTTATTGAAATTTATATTAAAAAAAGATACTGTTGTAAAATAATATTTTTTTAAATCTGCAAAAATGAAGCGTACTCGGAAATCAAACGGAGTACTTGGAAATCAAACAGAAACATAGAGGAGGCTACAGGCAGCCACAGTCACACCGTGTCCTAACCTGATGGCAAACACCACTGGTAGTCAGAGTTTTTGTTCTAACCAGCAGTGACGAGTGAAGGTACACTCTATCGATCGCTTGTTTTCTATATTCGGCATTGCGCGGGTAACTCCGTCCGCTGTGAACAGGCACCGGCCCAAAAACAAAAAAATAAATAAAAATAAGGCTGGGCATAGAAATGCATCAATTATTCAACTACAAACATGTTTAGTAAGTTCTGTTCTCTGTTTTGTGTGCAGCTGTGTTGTGTTCTGTTGTCACTATCACTGTGGAGGACCTTTTTTTTTTGCCTTGAACGCCCCAATGTGGTGAATTGTAATTTTTTGGCTGAAATAATCTTTTAATGTAATTAATTGCAATAGTATAACAATATGTTACATGCAATGCAATTGCATGTAATTACTCAGTAATTACAACTGTAATGTAAGGTGTGGCCATGATCATCTCAAATGAGTCGCAGGTCTGTTCTGTTAGAATTGGGGAAAAACAATGCTGAAATGCAACTAACTATTCAACTGTGCATAGTTATGATAGCAAAATACAGACTCAGATTCTTTTTTAAGGGAGGAGATAGCACTTTCTAGGCTAGATTGTTTGGTGTTAACAACACAGGCTGTGTACTGTATTTTGGCATAAATTCATCTGTCACTTGGCAGAAGCTAACTAGATTAGGCAGGTGGAAAAATTTTGCATAAAGAAAATTAAGTCTATATTTAGGATCATTAAGATTTTTGCATTGTGAGATTATTTCCAGGACACTTAAGCACATTTTACCCCCCAGTTCTCATTAACGTAATGCATCTGGATGTTTTACTTTTACTATTCCCATTGTTTTGATGCAAAAATGAAAGGCACTACTAAGGGAGGACAACTATGATGTATAAATAGTTTACAATTTTTTTCTTCCTTTCACATTGCAGTAATGAGAATTGGGGAAAAAATGAAAATAATTCTTGACAGCCATAAAAAATAAGCTCCATTTTCTATATGCAAAATATAATTTCTTATTCGTTTCTTTTGATTTTGGAGTTAAATAGGACCAGGACATTTTCTTAACAGGTTTCATAAGAATCACCCATAATCATGGTTTGTGCCAACTTGATATTTAATGTAAAATCTGGGTCCTGTCGAGTTGAGAAACACTGACATATTCATTTTAGTTTTCTAGGTAAATTTGACCACCAAATTTGGACAATTGGCATTGATTTTTGCATATGTGAGTTTGTATGTTTTCTAATGAAAGCTCTCTGTGTCTGTGAGCACACATGAAAATCTTTCCCATCTGTTAAACCTCTTATTAGTTGGATCTGAACTCGGTGTGAAGACACTGCCGTCATAGCAACCTAAGAGACAGGAGTCATGGCAACTCTGACTGGCCCGTTCAAGCACACCATTAAGTGGGTCTCACCGATCTTCATTTCCCCCCTTATAAAAACTGCTGCTGTCACCTTGCGTCCCCTCCGCCCACGTTTAGTCACACGCAGATTTCATTTTTCCTCCCACAGACTTTCAACCGGTCATTATAAACCAGTACACAGTATGCCTGATCTTTACAGTACTCACCTGTAACGAAGAGGAGGGCGTGTTTCTGGGCCATAACGATGGATGCCCGGTGCTGAATCAGCACAATCAGCCGGGAGAGGGATAAAGATGAGCCGGGGACTCAAGTTTGAGAGAGAGAGCTACGCACATCCCCCGAGACTGTACTGTTCCTATGAGCCTTTGAGATGGCGCTGAAAAGCGAGAATGTTTTGTTTATGAGAATAAATACCATTTGTGTTCAATTTTGCCGACTCCCGCTTCCTCCTTGCAACCATCACGAACACGTTACAGTGCTGCCAAAACATAGGATTTAAGGGAGGAAGAACGCCACCATGGATGCCTCACCTCTGGAGGACATTTTCAAGACCCTCGCCAGCATCCACCAAACACAACATCAGGCCCTCCTCAAGCTGCGCACAGAACAGGAGCAGCGGTTTGTTGTGCTCCTCCAGCCGGTCCTCTGGAGCTTGCTGCCCCAGGAGGGTGCTGCCGCCGTGATCCTGGACCCTGCGACCGCCCTGCCCCATGTTCTGCTAGTCAAGATGGGCCCCCAAGACGATCCGGAGGCCTTCGTGGAGCTCTTTGAGGGGACGCTGGGGGCCTGCGGATGGCCGAGCACCCAGTGGGTGGTCCGGTTAATACCACTCTTGTTCGGGGAAGCCCAACTTGCGGTGCAGCAGTTACCAACGGAGCACCTCCTGGTATACGCCGACTTGAGGAAAGCCATGGGTCACCCATCCGCTAATTTTGGGCACGAATTGGCCAGTGTTTTCCACTTTATTAAGGGAAATTTGTGCTGATAGGTCCTGTAACAAAAGTGCACACACACAAACACTGCTGCGTGCGTCTCTCTCTCTCGAACTGGCCTCCCTGGCTCCTCTTTATCCCTCTCCTGGCTGATTGGGCTGATTCAGCGCCGGGCATCCATTGTTGCGGCCCAGCCATGCACTACTCCTCGTCACATCACTGTATATTGTTTTTGCTGTATTTTCGTTTGGAATAATTGATTATTGATTCTTCCTAAAATGGCATGGAAATGCTGCAACATACCTGTGTTTTTCCTGAATAAAGACAGCTGTGTTGCCATTTCTGGGAGTGTGAATGGTATTATTTCCGCCCATATTCTTGACAGATATGTCAAATTCAACAGTTGGGCTCGATAGAGGCAGTTTTCTAAAGCTGGTTGTTTTCAGAAATGCCTGGAGACCTTCACTATTTCACATCCTCTCCTGAGCATCTCACACTTTGAGTCACATGAAAAATTCAGTTTCAGCTTGTTTGGCCTTTAATGACCACATAGGACAATTCACTCACCCCTACACTTTCCTTTTTTAGCTTTCTGTTTGTTCGTGTTTTCCACAGCTACATAACCTCCTGATCTCTCATATCTTACTTACAGCCTCATCTCATGAAAATACACTCACTGAGCACTTTATTAGAAACACAAGTGGTCTCAGTGACATGCACAGACACACTGACTTAAGGCTCACGTGTCGCCTCACATGCTCTTCAGGGTTCATACCAGATTCTTCCATGTTGCAAGTACAACAATCTATCAGTTGAATTACCACGCAATTTGATTGTACAATAATCTGCTTATAAATAAATGTAGATGGTTATGTAATGAAACTATTAAAATGAAGCATGTCATAAAATATCAATATATCGATTATTGATCGACACGTTATTTTATCAATATTTTTTTGAGGCATCGATATATTAAAATTAGCCGACATTTAAATCAGAAGCCTAATTTGCGTATTTTGCAACACACTGTCAGTTCTCATGTTATATCACCACAAGAGAGTGATATAACATTTACTGAAGCAGGTTGCAAGGCACAGGTATCACAACATAGGACGGGTATTTTAGAGCTCTTTGCACAGGTCACATACTGTATACACAAAAGTTACGTAGGTTTTTCTACTTTTCAAGAATGAAAGTAACCAGGTTTGCAGGTTAGTGTATTAAACTGATTTAACTGCGCAAATTGAACGATTATAAATGATTATACAATTTCTCTTTATGTATCTTTGAAGAGGTTTCAAATAATCTTTGTCCTTTTGATAATGATCTGGGTCGAATTTAATGGAAAACTATACGAGTTATGCTTTGTGGGGCTGCAGATTTTTAAGCAGCCTCTGGAGACAGCGAGACCACCCTGTGAATGTACCTTCATAGAAAATATATTTTTTTGAATTTTAAAATGCGCCATGTCATCCGCCAGACACGTCCGGTGTGCGACCCCCTTAAATATACCCTGCTGCTCACACTTTACCAAAGTTGTGTTGAGAAATATATTTAAAAACAGATTACTGTGCAACGAGCAGCCTATTTTTATATATATGATATATATCGCAGTGTTTCCCACAGGATTTTGTGAGACTGTGGTGGGTGGACCTTGGACCCATGCACCCCCTGAAGAAATTGTTTTACATTTTAAAATTAAACGCATCAATCTGGTGCACTTTGAGAGCAAAATTAAGTGGCTAGATCTATGAAGAACTTTGTGCTCTTGTAAACAATTTTGTGCTCTAGTAGTAATTTAATCATAGGCACATTGGTTGTATAGATATGAATGGTGATGATTACCAGAGGCGCTGGTAATAACGTTAACGTTAAATAATTAGATAATGTTAGCTAACTAGATATAACGTTACATACGTTATACATAGTTTTTCACAACAAGCAGTCGGGTATGTCAGTCGACATAAGCGAGGAGACTGACAGCTAACGTCGTTAGCTAATGTAACATTACCTAACTTAGCTAACGTTAGATTAACGTTAATTATCAATGATAACAAATGATAAAAGAATGTTATTTGTTTGCTGTCATACATTGATAATGATATAATTGAGTTTGGACTAGTGGATAGCTGCAGTGGATACTGTAACGTTAGTTACTTACTTCAAACGATGTTGTGTCCTCAAAATGCCTTGGTGTCTCGGATGCAGCCAGGTGGTTCCAGTGCATGTGTGTGTGTGTGTGAGCATGTGCGCTTACAGCAGGGGGCTGGGGTTGCTGACTGACTGGTATTGAGAGATGCTTTGCGAAGCAATGGCGCAAAACACAACGTTAGAAGTCTTTTATGTTATTATGAGAAGTGTAAAAATATTTCTGGTTCATTATGAAACTGTGGAGGGCCACCACAGTCTAGGTAATTAATGGGAAACACTGTATCGATAATGATCGGGAAAATCGTCCGATTATTGATGTGTGAAAAAGGCACTGATCCAAAGCCTATTAAAAATGTATCGCTTTTCAAATCATGCACTAGTAAATGTATTTTAATGTCATATAAGATAACATTGTGTGAGGAACAGGGTGAAAAGTAAGTGTTTATGAACTGATAATCATCCATTTTACACTTGATTTGTGTGAAAGGTAATAAAAGTCATCGTTTTAGCACCTCAAGTGTTAATTTAGTTCATGTAGAACGAGCCATGAAAAAATCATTTTACAAAAAAGTAGGTATAGTAACGTGATTCTGTGAGACCAGATTGCTTTCAGCCTTTGTTTTAGTTATGGTCTGCTGACACATTCTGACACATTTTGGTGGCTAGTTTCTTACACATGACAGTTGCAATATAATGTTTTGATCTTCACCAAAACCACTAACTGTAACTGCTAGGGAGGGTAAGAGGTGGCTTGTGTATTGTGTTTAAAAGTTCACTAAGCAGTTGTAGTCAAGCTTCTTTGTAGTAGTCACAAACATGATTTATATTGTTAGTTCTGGGTTAATTATTTATGTGGTCATTTTTTTAATTACTTTCACATGGTCATGGTCTTTTTATTTTTGTGCTGTGTCTATTCATAAATGTGCTCCACTCTGCTTAGTAGGCATTAAGGACATGAGAATTCAGCGTTGTGTTTCATCTGTGTGCGTGTACACCCCCAACGTGGTGCTCAAAATTAAATTATTCAGTATGTGAAGCACCCAGAGGCCGCAGGAGGTCATGTGATCACTCAAAAGGCGCGCGGGTGCCAGGTACAGCATGCTACTATTAAAAACTCCCAGAGCCATTATCTAAACCACACATGCAGTGCACCAGGTGAGGTGACTCAAGAGGAGAGAAAGGAAAGACTTAGGAGAGATAAAAAAGAAAGGAAACATTGAGGCCATGAAGCCCTTAATTGCCTGCTCCACTTTCAGCCTCATGCTCCTTGCTTTGTCCTCTATTTAAGAATGCCTCTCTCTTTCTCCATAACATCGCTCTGTTTCTCCATCTCTCATCACTGTACTGTATTAAAGTGACATTTGCAGGGCAAACCAGAGTTCAGTTGTCACTGCTACTCACTGTGCTTTGATACAAAGGGAATCCAGACAGGTTTGCTGTTTAGAAAAACTCTTAAAGGAATAGTTCACCCAAAAATGAAAGTTCTGTCATCATTTACTCACCCTCATGTTGTTCCAAACCTATGTGAGTTACTTTCTTCCAACACAAAAGGAGAATGTTAGGCAGAATGACAGTCTCAGTCACCATTCAACTTTAATGGCATCTTTGTTTCCATACAATGAAAGTATATGGTGACTGAAGCTATCATTTTGCCTAACATCTACTTTTGTGTTCCATGAAAGAAAGAAAGTGATACGGTTTGGAACAACATAAGGGTGAGTAAATGATGACGGAATTTTCATTTTTGAGTGAACAATTCCTTTAACGGTTCAATAAGTGATTTTTTTTTACCCTTTAAAAATGTTTTACACAAAGAAATGAATACTCAAAATCATGTCAACCAAATTATAATTTTGACTAAATAATAATAATTTGACCAAATAACAATAACTAAATTATTTGACTAAATAATAATTTTGACTAAAATAAAATTACTCAAAACTAAATGTAAATGTGCAATGCAGGTAATAATATTTTTTATAAGAACAGGAAGTAAAAAAAAGTGAAAAGCTGCAATTTATATAGTAATTTTTATATTATAAACCTCTCGACATGCAATGTACAATGTAGAATACAATCATACACACACACACAAAAAAATATTTTAAGATTTACGCATTTAAATTTCATAAAAATTCCATTAAATTAATCTTTAATAAAATAAAATGTAAAAAACTAAATATGTTGATTTAATTTTTGTTAAACATTACACAATTCAATTTGATGGATTTTTGTTATGAAATTAAAATGTGTAAATCTAAAAAAATTAGCTAAAATATTTATTTGAGTGCATGTACATGTGTTTAATATTCTTTAATATATATTCTTCAATTTGCACATGGTTTGGTGTGGAATATTTTTTGTTTGTTTTATTAATAGAAGACATCAAATTTTGCTACTTTTAATCTTATTTGGGCAAACAGGTGTGAAATTATGTACACTCACGTGACATGAAGACTCCAGTCATATCAGTGTGTTCTAATCGACTGTTCAGTGATGTGGTCAGCATGAATTCCTGAGTCAGCTGTACGAGGTGTAATCTTTAGCCACAACTCTTTGTCTCTATTCTGGCACGGGGGGAATTAAATAACACTTACGCTGACAGAAAAATGTCAGAAATTGCTCAAAAGTGTTGTTTGTAATTTGTTGAAATAGTTTCTCCTATCCCAGGTTAATGTGCAGGGAGAACTATAAATAAACCATTTTTAGGTTGAAAGTGTTAACGCTGTACCTCTATAGTGCTTTCAAAACATTGCTCTGTTTATTTGAGCAGCCCAGTGTGCCAATTTCAGGCTCAACCCAAGATGCAAGTTTAGTTGGGAAACATTCATTATTTTTGCCAATCCGTTTAGTGCCAAACAAAGTTTGTTGACAAATCAGGGTCTGAAGAGGTAGAGAAATCTCTATAAAAGTTCCGGCTCTCAGGAAAAGGCCCCTTTCCCAGTGGCACAATCTGTTTTGGAGAACAAAAACACCCACAGTTTGAATTGTTTTCTCTGATGCAAACATCTTGTGACTGCTCTAATAGATACCCCCATGTGTGCAGCTCACGCAGCCATCTGTTATGTGCTGTCAATGCTGAAGCAAAAGAATCTATCAGGTATTAAAGGAATAGTTCACCCAATCATTTACTCACCTTGTTGTTTCAAATCTTTATGACTTTCTTTCTTCCATGGAAAACAAAAGAAGACATTTAAGAGAATATATTGGTTGTTTTTGTCTTTTTTTTTTTCTTGTTTTTTTTTTTGAATATCAGAGCTTTCATGCTTAACAAAGGACACAAAAGCACCATAAAATTTCATAAAATTGACCCACAGGTCTTTTGAATTCATACAGTAGCTTTGTGTGAGGAACAGACCAAAAATGTTAGTAATTCAATGACTTGTACATTCTTTATAATTTCTCCTTTTGTGTTCCACAGAAGAACGAAATGAAGGTGGGTAAATGATACTAGCTCCGACATAGAAATGTAATGATAGGATCATGTGAGATCTTCATAAGTTCATGCGCTGACAGGATTGTTAGCAGGATGTTAAATGGTGATGTAAGTTGTTTGGCTTTGGAGGTCATGTGCAGGATTAATGTAGGCTGATCAAAGCAAACGAGCATCATAATAGAGGAAACCCGTCTGGAGATTATCCTCTTCCTTCCGTCTCTCCTCAAGCTCTGCTGTCTTTGGCTCGCTCCCTCTGTTTTCTGTTCATCAGAGTGTACTGTCTGGTTCCTCCCGCCGTTTTCAGCCAAGGGGACGACCGTCTGTACACATGTCACCAATGTTTATCAGCAAAGCTTGTTCACTTAACAAGAGCAGGTCGAATCTCAATGAGATTATGCCCAAATCCCATCTGCTGTTTACAACATGGGCACACAACACGCCACCCACAAACAGGCTTATGTGTTTTTTATAGACTTTAACTGGTCCTTGTTGCATTTTATGTACTTTCCTTGCATAATAATGGGCAAGTAGAGTGAATATGCAAAGCATATCTTTGTTAATTTGGTTAGCATCACAATTACAATTGCTTATTTGTACGGTTAGGGATTTGAACAAATCCCTTACGCTAAGGATAGTTGCACATAACCCGTCCTGCATTGTTTGCGCTACATGAATGATGCCTCAAATTGTGCGTCTTGTTAAAGAAATGTTGTGGGTTCAATACAAGTTAAGCTCAATCGACGGCATTTGTGGCATAATATTGATTACCACAAAAATGAATTTTGACTTGTCCCTCCTTTTCTTTAAAAAAAAAAAAGAAATAATCTGGGTTCCAGTGAGGCACTTACAAAGGAAGTGAATGGGGCCAATCCATAAATGTTAAAATACTCACTGTTTCAGGGCCTGGGTAGTTCAACGAGTATTGATGCTGACTACCACCCCTGGAGTCGCGAGTTCGAATCCAGGGTGTGCTGACTCCAGCCAGGTCTCCAGCCAGCAAACAAATTGGCCTGGTTGCAAGGGAGGGTAGAGTCACAAGGGGTAACCTCCTCGTGGTCACGATTAGTGGTTCTCTCTCTCAATGGGGCGCGAGGTAAATTGTGTGTGGATTGCAGAGAATACAGTCGCATGAGCCTCCACACGCTGTGAGTCTCCACGGTGTCATGCACAGCGAGCCACGTGATAAGATGCGCGGATTGACTGTCTCAGAAGCGGAGGCAACTGAGACTTGTCCTCCACCACTCATATTGAGGTGAGTAACCGCACCACCACAAGGACCTAGTAAGTAGTGGGAATTGGGCATTCCAAATTGGGGATTGGGCCAAATTTTCATTTAAAAAAAATAAAAAAATACTCACTGTTTCAAAATTGTAGCCAAAAGTGTGTTAACATGATTTTAGTTTGATAACATCTCTTACTAAACTTTTCTGTGTAAAGTTACAGTCAATTTTACAACTTCGTTGCCATGACAATGAAATGTCAACAAACCCTAAAACGACTGTACAAATGACAAATTAAACAACGTTACAGCTCAAATAATACATACGTTTAAAGAGAAGACTTAATGAAAGTGCTTTTATAAAGTTCTAAGTTTCACATTTCCTTTAAACCCTCTGAAAATTGGCCCGATTCACTTCCATTGTAAGTGCCTCACTGTAAGCTCGATTTTTGCTGCTTTTTTAAAGAAAAGGAGGGACAAGTCGAAATAATTTTTTGTGGTAATCAACAATATGCCACAAATGCTGTCGATTGAGCTTAATTTGTATTGAACCTGGAATATTCCTTTAAGGAAAGGTGTGCCATTAATTTCTGAATCAGAGTTACGATTTTCGTGTGGCAGACAATAAGTCCTATATACTTTCATTGAAGGAGGGACCCAAGCCATATCTAGGGACCAGAATATCATGGAGACTTGTGCTCTTTTGACTTGGACTAGTAAGCAACCACCTAGAACACTGTAGCAATCGCCCAACAATGCGTTAAAACCACTGAGAACACCTGGGAAACTGTATAGCAACACCCTGGCAACCACCCACAACACTCTTGTTATGGGAAGATCCCCATTCTATGGTTTTGTCAGGTTTTGCTTTTCTTCTGGTGACATTATGAGACATTTTGTTTCCACAAGGAAAGCAAAACCTGACCAAACACAGACACACACACAGACAGTGTGCGCATTTCACACCAAGTAGGAGTATTAGATTCACCTTTCAAGTCCATTAGGCAGGAACCTGTTTCCTTAGCAATGTTTTTATTGACACTTTGCAGCCGTTTAAATGTATGTGAGTTGCTAATTATGCCCTGTCTTAATGGGTTTGAATCACATCTTAGCACGGATTTCACTTGATGCCATCAAAAAACCTGTATTCCAACAGATCTGCTCACTAGGGTTGGATTCAGTGTGTATTAATTAGCATGCAGTGATTATCTATTACAGTCATTTGTAAGAAGTTTGTAATTTTGTTGCTTTTTTAAAATGATAAAATATTGCAGAAATATAACAGTAATATTACATGGTATATTGATGGTTTTAAAACCTCAGTGCTGTTAAATGCACATTTTCTCCACTAGTGCAATTATTGTCATCCACAGGGACATATTTATGCATTTAAGGGGGTAAAGCTGTAATTGCAGGCTAAACGAATGTCATACTCAGTGTACCATCACCAACCAAAAATGTAACTGCATATTAAATTGCTTTCATCTTCAGGGACTATTCGTCCTAGTCGGGTTTAATTGGAAAACAAGATGGTGACATGGACAATTGGAACGTTCATCAAAAATCACTGTGGCTGCCTCATTTGATTGTAGTTTAAAATATTGCAGCAGCAGTTTTTGTGTTTATTTCCTATGAGGGTAGTTAGGGTCATTGTCTGGTCTATTGTTACAGGTTATGTTCTTGGTAGCATTATGATTCCGCATTCAGCATTCCGCAGTATGAATAAACTGGAGAATGAACTGGAAGAAGCAACAACCATGACTGCTAAGAGTCAAGACATTACCACACAAACTTAAAAATGTATTTGTGACATAATAACAACTTGCAAGTGGTGATGTCATGTGACAACAAGTATACTACTGTTTGTATAAACATTTTATTTTTAAATAATAGTATGTGTAGTATGCAGTTGGACAGTATGTAGTACCCTAGTACCTTGTTTTATGCTGTATTTCATGACTTGTCCTGTAATGTAATTGTCTATAATAGGTTCGACCGATTGCCCTGTGCTTTCACATTAATAAATCAAATGGAATTCCTAACAAATATTTTGTTGTAATTTAGTGTAAAAAGGCAATTTGCTACATTATACAGCTTGATACATGAAAACAATAGTACTGTGCTTTCACCACTTGAATTATTTAAGGGTGCGAAAAGAAAATTCCTGTGTATTTAGAGAATTTTTTGTGTTTTTCCCACGTGGACTGTCATTGAAGGTGTTTGTACTGTATGTGTGTTTAACACATCACTGCTGATTGCATGTTTATGAATGAATTCTTGTTCTGTAAAGCTCCTCCTTTCATTTCGATCCATCTCCCTTTTGGAATACTTGACGCCTAAAATAGAGAAAGCACATGAGAGAGTAGAAGATTTGTCCCCTGCATTAGCGTTCATTACTGTCATTATCTACAATCTTCCACTCGTCACGTACCCCGTGTTCTAACACGCTTGTAAACATGAAGCTCGCACCCAAGAACTGCCCATTATTTTAGGAGCGACCTCAGTTTATAAATAGCAGCCAGCTTTTCCGTCCCAGTCGGAATACGGTCTTCATTTAGCCGAGGGGGTCAGGGCTTTGGCATTCACAGCAGTGACAAATAGTGCAGCAATTTAAGTCTATTACGTTAGCCACATAAATCTGTATCAGCGTCAACCTTAACTTCTTTCACGAGCCTCCAGCTGTTTCCTCGATTACTATCTCTGCTGCTAAGCCACGTCTGTCCTACAATGCGATTGGCGCTACGGTATAAAGTTGGAACCACTTGTGAGGGAACAGACTTTCTGTATAGTGATGGATACATGGATAGTGATGAAGCGTAGTGTGAAGTATGTTTGATAGGGCACTGGAAGTTAACTAAATAAAAAAGACAGCATGGAACAGCATGTTCATTATCTGCTTGGCCTTTAACTTAGCTCTGTGCTGATTGTGAATGCATTATTGCTAGAGATTGCAGTAGAAAAGAGTGATTAGTGTGACATGAGAAGTAAAGTAAAATGGTAGAGTGTGTGTTAGCGGTGGGCAGTGTGACCAAAATTGTACATGATTAATTTTAGATCACGGTAATGGTATAAATCACAACATAATAATTTTTGCTAGAAATTAAACTAAAATGGTTTATATTATATATTAACCACATGGTAAAGAAAGTCAGTTGATGTGGACCCATGATGCTACATGCCTGTCTGTCTCACTTCCTCGTTCCCTCTTTTTTTTTTTATGTCATGATCCCTTTTCTCCCTGCTCTTTGATAAGACACCAGCCCAGCGGTTTCTTTCTCCATAGCAAAACCCTGCTGTGAGCTCAGCCTGATCCACATGGAAACCCGGAGAACAGAGCTGAACATCAGATGAGCCCCTGTCCACATCACAGCAGCATTACAGCTTACAAAAAATGTCATCTCATCCACAAAGCAGCTTCCATTTACAATTACAAAGCCATTTAAATCCACTACAATTAAACATTTCATTATACAAAACCAAATATAGGCTATAGTTTTAAACTGATTAATGTGCAGTGACTACTTATAGTGGCATTAGAATTACCACAACCTGCAAAAGATCAATAACCGCAGGCTTAGACAGCGTTTTAAGGCATCATTGCTGCATTCCCATCATGAAAGCTGTTGCAAAAGGTAGGCTGCAACATAGGACCCTATAAAATCAGTTTTTATTTTTTTCTGAATTCTGTGTTTTAAAGTTTAATTAACTTTTATCATCAAAAAACTGTTTAATTCAAATGAATTCATACAATTTTAATAAAGTGATTTTTTTTTTTAATATACCTTTACATTATTTTTTATCAAATGAAGTGCTTCTGTACAGATCCTCACAGCACATCCAAAACATATTATTGGAGTTATTATTATTTTGATTTTTTTTAATGTCAAATACAGTGCTGCAGAGCATCACAGTACAGTATTAATGAAAGCGCTGATGAAAACTTTTATTCAGTATAATAGCATTCTTGCTTGTGAGATTTTGCTTAATTATAATGTATTTTTTATTTATTTAATTAATATTATTATTATTTATTACTACATTGAATATTTCTTTTTACTACTCAGTAGAAGTAAAATTCTGTCGCTATTTGTGCAATTTCACACGTCTAGTTAAATTGAGCTTTTATTTTGGCAGAAAGCAGAATATGTTTTTGACGAAAGCTTCACACCTTTGCTCTGTGGCTTAGATGTGCTTATTAAACCTCAAAAGACTGCGATTTAATTATATAAATATATAGTCTGCATGTGCTTCTCGCTTCAAGCTTAATGCGCGCTCTGCTGTCTGTAAACTATTACAAACACAGAGTGCACTGATGCTTATTAGTGTATGAGTGGCCGGCTTCACACATTCTCTTTTAAGCACGCACCACTTTCACACTGTATATTTACTTATTGAAATCTTAGCCTTTTGTGGTTCAATCATCACTCTAGGACATATGATGATTTTTATTTGGTTAATTGAGCATTAATACATACATTTTATCTCAGATATGTAAAATTCCGTGACATTCCGTGTTTAATAGTTAATTCAGTTTTTATGACTGGATTTCGTGATTCCGTCCGTGTTTTCCGCATCATGATATCATAGGGCCCCAGCTGCAACATTATGATGCCTTCTAAGATAAGTCATTTTGGCCAAGAGGAATGTTGATTTTAGATATATTTCATTTAATACAGAAAAGTTTCCAGAAAATTAGTCCAGTGTAATCGAAAATTGATTGTTCCACCCAGAAGTTGGAATGTTCCGGACTGTAGTGAATGAATGAACGTTACATTGTTATAGCGCTTTTCTGACACTGCGCACAAAGCACTTTACATGGTGAACAGGGGACTCTCCTCAACCACCACCAGTGTGCCGCATCCACCTGGAATATGCGATGGCAGCCATAGTGTGCCAGTACGCTCACCACACACCAGCTATTAGTGGAGAGGAGAGAGTGGAGTTATAGAGCCAATTAATAGATGGGGATTATTAGGAGGCCATGATTGGTAAGGGCACTGTGTAAAGCACTTTGAGTGTAGTTTCAGAAAAGCGCTAGATAAATGTAACGTTCATTCATTCATTCATAATGAGCATGAAAGCTACAGCAGCAGTCGTCTCCCTGTTCAGTCAGAAACCAAGCTGACCTGCTGAGCGAGAGAGATGAACTTGAACCGCTGCAGAGATGTCAGCATGGCCCCAGGGGTAGAGCGACTGCAGATTTCAAAAAGCTCTGTCATTACCCCAGTGTTAAATGCCATTTATTTGCTTGCACTGTAGCACTTGCCTCCCCTGCACCAACCAACATCTCCTGGCAACAACATCCTATTCTTGATCAGTATTTTTGTCTTGTTTTCCAGTACAAATATCTAAGTCTCCATATTTTTTCACTTGTTTTAAGGATAAGCCTTTAGTGAGGTTTATGCTTAAAGTGAATGCATGAAATCAAAATTGACCCTATTTACATTCTTAATACACATTCTTGGTCTTATTGTGAACAATTCTTTAGCGCATGTTATTCGAAAGAAATAAAAAGTTTGTCTTTGTAATTTTTCATCCAGCTCTGAAAAAAACATTCCTTTTGACCTGACGTCACCAAGTCAAGTCCTCTTTTTTTTAACCCCTCCCCTACAAATATGTGGCATATACCACTTTTGTACAATTCAATCAATGCTTAATGAATCAAATCAAGTACAGCCCTACATTTTGAAGTGAAGAATCTGTTAAACCAGGAAATATGTCACATTTCGATAGTTAAATAGGTTGTGAGCACATTTACAACGTTCACAAAACAATCACCGAACAAGACTACTTGGACTTATGTATTTAACATACATTCTCTGAAAACAAGTTGATATTGCTTGATTTCAATTGTTTCAATTATGCACTTTTCATGTGAATTTACCTTATATGTTTAAATATTTTCCTGGAAAATAAGACAAAGATACTGATTGAGAACAGGATTTTTCCATGTAAGTACTGTGCTTTCTTAAGACAAGTCTTAAATAAATAAATAAAGTCTTTTTTCTTTTTAAAAGTGCAATCAGTTCTTTTTCAGACATGTTAGTACATCACAAACGTCCTCAGTATTCAAGGCAATTCTAGTAGGATATTTGAGCATAATTACTAACTGGAGGGCTCTTTTCATAGAACTTACCTTTGAATAATGGTCTAATAATTGTAACCGACAGTTAATAATTAATGATAGAGAGTTATAAAGTTCTTCAGTTAGTATGAAATTTGTTCCTGGTCAAATTTCTCCAGTAAGTAATAGCAAAAGCAAGTTACATCATCTAACCAGTTGTTTTAAATTGATTTTATTTTTTGAACATTTGTTTTGTTT
Organism: Myxocyprinus asiaticus; assembly: GCF_019703515.2. Classification (NCBI taxonomy): domain Eukaryota; kingdom Metazoa; phylum Chordata; class Actinopteri; order Cypriniformes; family Catostomidae; genus Myxocyprinus; species Myxocyprinus asiaticus. Next base: position 25,444,970 of record NC_059388.1, on the reverse strand, counting down.
GTTTTTGGATAAATGTTCTGATGACACCCTGCCCATCTCTGTATTGCTTTTGTTTGCCGCAGTCCTTTCTTTTTCATTAAGCTTCTCTTTCCACATCACCTCTTTCTCCCTTCTCTCTCTCTGGCCATGTTTCATGAGAGACCTACTTTGGAAAAGTTCCATTAAAGGTTGTCTCCTCAGAAGGGATCTAAACAAAGTGACTTTTAATGCAAGTGTCTTGTATGTGCGTGTCCCATTTGTGGGGAGGGAACTGCAGTGAGTTGTTGTCCTTGAGTTGTGCTGGTCTTGACATTGGTCTTGGAATGCAGCAAGGTCAGAACTACTGTGTAGCACCCTCTTTCTCTATATCTCCATCTTAAGCCCAAAGTATACTTCGGTTTTAACGGGAAAAGTTAAACGTGAGCCTGTCAAAGTATACTTTAATTTACTGTTTGCGCATACACAGGCGGTTGGCGCATGCAGGAGTTTAAACTCATAAAGATGTCTTTATATTCCTTCAGACTTGAGTTATATAAAAGCAGGCATCTCCTGACCTCCTCACACATGCGTTCTTGACCTGCATATCCACTGTTGTTGTTCTCACATTCATCTCCTGATGTTTAGCGGCAATAATATCTTCTAGCATTTCTTCTTTACAGCAACGACTCATATGTGAGTATTGCCATCTTGTGGACCCACTAATTAGTGCAAATAACTCCACTTTCTGAGCTTTCAAAGACGTGCGGTTTGAAAAATCGGGCTGCATGAGTTCAGTGCTCGAGCACTCTGCTGATGATGAAATTTGCATCACGTGTCCTGTACCGCATCCTTCCGAAGTATACTTTGGGCTTTAAAGCTGATATGTGTATGTTTTCTGCATTTAAATACTTTATATTCCAGTTTAATGTGCAGGGACAACTATAATTAGCTATTTGTAGGCTGACTTCTCTTAAAAATTGTAAACACTGTTGCTCTGTAGTGCTATCAAAACATTGCTCTGTTTGTTTGTGTGGCCTGCAAACTTTTGGCTCAGCCAACGGCTTGAGTTTGGGGTGGGACTACTTGTTTGGCAAACTATCAAAGACAGTATCCCAGCATTCGCTCAGCATGATCTCAGTGGGATATGGGAGCTGAGATAGACTATTTCTCTGCTGATTTTCTTCTTTGTCCCTACTGTTCACATCCATCAGATAAAGCTTCTATCTCTGCTGTGCCATGAAATATGAGAAGAGGATAATCTCTCTCTCTCTCTCTTTCTCTGATACACACAGAAATGCACAACCTGGTCTTATAGAATCACGTTACTATTCCTACATTATTCCAAAATGATTTTTACGTGGCTTGTTGTACATATCACATAAAGTGAAGCTAAAACTGGCCAGTGCGTCAAGTAATATATCTGCATTCTGCAAACACAAAACAGATCTGCAAAGCAACCGTTCTCCTTCATAGCACAGCCTGCAGGCGTCAGCCCACTGAGGAGGAGGGGGTGGGGGACAAATAGGGGGTCTTTTCCTGTATGTGGCTGTTACTGTACTAACTAAGGCCTTTTCCCGTAACGCTTTCTGTAATTGACATATTTGCATAATGGCCTGCGGTTGTTGCAAATGAGTGCTCACTGTGGTTGTTTAATTGAAAGCTCTTTGTTGTTGTTTATGGAACAAAACGTTCAAGTCCTTCCTCTCGTTTGATGAGAAAACTCTTGTGTTGAGTTGTTTCAGTGCGTCAATTTACATATATTGCCGCTTTTCCACCATCAGGCCAAACGGTTCTGAGTACAGTGACAAACAATTCCAGCAGCATTTCCACTTGAGCATGGTTCTGCACGGCACGATTACAAACCATTCTCTGCCCGGATTTCAAATCGTGCTCAACCGTGCTTGTGGGATGGCTTTAGTACATGGCTCCTCACGATTTTCAATTTTCCAGCGCCAGGGTAACTTATTTGTTTCTAGGTAGCTGGAATAATATTTTGTCAATAAATATACTTTTTATTTCGACTTGGCACTTTTTGTGTGCTTGTGTCCGGTGGCATGCACAACCCCTCACTAAATGATGGTAAACCTCTTGTCTTCCTCTCTTTGCTTTCTCATTTTTGCGACATGGGTCATGTCTTTCCTGTGCTTTTGCAAAGTAAAAACTAGGGGGAAAATATGTGCTAAAAACTGGAATATGCAATCATCCTCCGTAGCGCGTTCACTCCAATTTTTACCTCTCACGCCTTCGCCAACTGACATATTTGTTACGTACATTCAAGCACCACAGTGGAAAAAGAAACCATAATCAGCACGGAAAGGCACGGTTTTGCAAAGAGAACCGTTCGGCCCGATAGTGGAAAAGCAGCTTATATGTGTATACACAGTTCAGCCAAAGATGAAAATTCTCTCATTATTTACTCACCCTCATGCCATCCCAGATGTTTATGAATTTCTTTATTCTGCTGAACACAAACAAAAAATTTTAGAAAAAATATCTCAGCTCTGTAGGTCCATACAATGCAAGTGAATGGTGGCCAAAATTTTAAGGGTACAAAAAGTAATCCATATGACTCCAGTGGTTAAATCCATATCTTCAGAAGTGATATTATATGTGTGGGTGAGAAACAGATCAATATTTAAGTCCTTTTTTACTATAAATCTCCACTTTCATGTTCTTCTTCTTTTAATTTTGGTGATTCACATTCTTTGTGCATATCGCCACCTACTGGGCAGGGAGAAGAATTTACAGAAAAAAATGATCTTTTGATCTTTTAATTGAAAACTTTCAATTTAATTCCCTAACAAAACATTTGTATAGGGTAGAAACTATCTATATACAAATTTGTTTGTCAAAGATGGTAAAGTGAGAGGACTTTTGCATGAATACATTTTCTTTGTTTTTGTGGTAATGTTTGTTGCGGTCTCATAAATGTTCTGTCCTTTTGTGGCGGCACATTGCTTTTATTAAGAGGAAACAGAAGCCAGCCCAAATTCACTCACTCAAATCCTGTGCCTACACTGCTCTTGAATATGTATAATTATTTAAATGAGTTTCTAATTTACTGACAGAGTCTTGTTGATAATACTTGCAAGTGTAATCCTGTGCATGCACTGCATACTTGTTATTCCTCCTGTTAACGTGTTTGATTTATGGCTTTCCTTTTACTCTTTGTATTTATGTCTGTGTGTATGTCTGTGTGTGTGTGTGTGTGTGTGTGTGTGTGTGTGTGTGTGATTCCTGATGTGCATCATGTCCTCCTGTATTTCCTGGTTAGGTTTCAATATTATCAGATCAACAGGAACAACAGAACAGTAGATGATGTGTGTGTCTTTAGTTTTATGTACTTAAGGGATTGTATGCTCCCTTGACACAGAGACAGCAAATTTATCTTGCTAAAAAGGATAGAAAAGGGCACGTGTAAGAGGTTGAGATAGCTGTATCTTTTAGTTAGTTAGCAGTAGAAGCAGGAGGCTAGATTGGATGCTGTGTACGAATATTGCGCTCTAAGCCGTTGGAACGCTCCGACTCTGTCATGTGATTTGATCGCATATTTAAAGGGAGAGTTCACCTAAAAAATTCTAATTCTGTCATTTACTCACATACTTAGTTTCCTAGAATACAAAAGCAGATGTTAGGCAAAATGTTAGACTACCATTCACTTTCATTGTATGGAATATGCAATGAAAGTAAATGGTGACTGAGGCTAACATTTTGCCTAACATCTGCTTTTGTATTGCACAGTAGAAAGTCATATGGTATGAAACAACATGAGTATGTGTTGACATTTGTTGATTTCTGAGTGAACTATCCCTTTAAATCAGTGGGAACGCTTAGATCTGAAACTGTCTGTGATTTAAAAGCATTTTCTTAATAGAGTTACCATGGAGCATGCACAGCAGACGCCCCCCCCCCCCCATGTCCTTGTATGCGCGCTCTTTCTCTCATTTTTCTCTCTTTTTTCTCTCTCTCTCTCATGCTGTTTGCAGGTGCAGCCGCAGAGAGCACATGCAGTCTTCCTGTGGTTTTTACCGGCACTGTAACTCCATTTAAATGCATCAACACACAGGGCAAAAACACACAAATAAACATGCACACATGTTTTTATATGAGAGCTCTGTGTGTTTTGAATGCAACGGGTGCTGAGTTTTGTACAGATCAATGTACTAGCATTGCTCCATCAAAGGTGGTAACCCAAAACTGACCCTTATAATTTATCGCACATGTTTGTGTCCCTGCACACGGGTTACATTCTGTCATCCTCTATGCAGAAAAAAAAAAAAAAGACATACTTTTAATGGTTTAGGCTTTTACCCTTTTGACTTAGGACTTTAAAGATTTTAAAGTTTTTTGTAGAAAGTGTGGTGCTTCTCCATGCTCGATGCCATGATGGCTGGGTGGTTGTCAGGGCATTACTATTCTATGTTTCGAGTGTGTTGCTATGCGGTTGATAGGGTGTTTTGTGTGTTTGCTTACTGGCCCAAGTCAAAATAGCTCACTCCCAAGTCTGGCCATTCTGGTCCATAGATATGGCTTGGGACATTTTTTTTACCTTGTTTTATCATCAGCCAAGTGAAAATTGCATTTCTGATCATCTGAAAGAGTAATAGCAGACCTCTCCTCAACAAGCCGTATGTTTGTGCTGTCGTTTATGCCCGTAGCACAACATGGCGGGATGAGTTACGTACCAAAGTTTAGTACTTTTGGTTAAACATGATCACGTTGGAACTCGACATGCTGCTACTGAATGTTCTGGTATCCTGACATCAACCCCATTCTGCTAAGTTACTGACAAGCACCATCTCTAATCAGACAACTTTGCATCAATTCAAATGTGTTTACCTTTTCCTGTGGCGCGACTCATAGTATGTTGCACGAGCAGCCTCAGAGATGCGGGTTCTGGTCCCATACAAACCATGAAGTAATTGCGTTCACATAAATGTCAAGCAAGATTCAGATGTTGCATTTTCCCTCTAATATTGCATTTTCACTCCACTGACGGCTAGGTTTAGTGTTGGGCTTTGGTGAAGGGGATATGATAATACAATATGCCTTCCTGTTGACTGTATTACATCATTTACAACAACAAAAAAACTTGCTTTACAACTCGCTTTTGGCACCACACACTGATATTTCACAGGGAAAATGGAGCTCATACGTGCCCAAACATTCAACAACACTGCCAGCTTTGGCCACTGGGGGCAGTGGTAAAAATTTTGGTAAGCAGAGACTGGTTTCAGCTGAAGAACTTTCGACCTTCTGTTGCTAAAGGCTGTCAAATTTAAATTTGAATATTTGTTGAAATTAGGAATAAAATTGAACATTCGATTGCTAAAATGAGCATTCAAATTTTGGATATGTGCCAAGCACTATCATCAGTTATATTCTTGGGGTAAAACAGGCGCAGTGCAATATATAAAACAGAACGCATGTGTCTCGAGACACGTTTTAAAGATTGAATTGACTTTTACATCTAAAAAATGCTTGTTACTGCATGAGGCATTGAAGTAACAGCGAGACGTGATGCAACGGTCAAAGACGTCCATCTAGTTCATGCTTACATAGAAAAAGATGGACACGTTCAGAGTGAACGGCCCCCAAAGGTGGAAATCTTTGGCGGTTGTGTCTTGACTATCTATGCGTTGCTCTCTTATCAGCGCCTCGCTGCGTAAGCATTAGGTACGTACATACAACTGTATTTATTAATGAAAAACACTGTAGTACCATCAGTATTATGAAGCTCGTGTCCATGGTAGTACAATGGCAGTGGTATAGGCTACTGTGTAACACTGAGTTAACCTAGAACCATCTATTGAAGTGTTTCTTTTCTCGTTTTACTTTTTTACTTAATATTTGAGAATAAGAACTGGCTAATTATTTTGTCTTTATCCTTTTACGGACATTTGTTGACAGCCAGACATTTTCTTTGTGATAAACAATCGCTATAACACTGTGCTGATTGGTTTATATTAATTTGTTGTGCCCTCTTGTGGACATGGGAGACAACAACGTTGATTAAAAACCAAGCGTCTTGTAGATTTTTCCATCTACCTGAAATAATATATTTAAAATTAGAATATACATTTTTTTTATTACAAATTTCTTAAAAATCTTATTTAATTGGAATTTTGGTAATATTTCAGTGAAAAATTTGAATTTAGATTTTCTCAGCCCCTGCTTGTTCAAATCCCTAACCCTATGTACAATATGAGCAATATTAGTAGTGATGCTTTACTTAAAAAAAAAAACAATGAGCGACTGAGCAAATTCAAAGGGCTATGTGCTTGGAGTACCATGTAAATACAGCGCTATATGAACATGGTAATAATGAATACAGCACCATGGTATATTTCAAAGTACTATGGTGTTTCTCTCTTAAATCACTGTACCATGGTACTACCACATATCTGTATGTACATAATACCTTATCTACTCTAAAAACCTCCATAATAATTCTATACTGTAGTACTGCAGCAAGTGAGAAACAGAACATTTGGATTTTGCTGTAGTGAATTGGAGGGAGCACACAGTCAGAATGAGAGGATAATAGGACGTGTAATTACCCATGGTCTTTTGGGCCTGCCATGGATAATATCTCCAAGAGGCAGGGAAAGAGAGAGCGAACAAGTGCAAGAGTGAATGTTCCTTTAAAGTGATAGTTCACCCAAAAGTGAAAATTCTGTCAGTTTACTCACCCCCATGTCATTGCATGTCTCTATGTCTCTCTTTTTTTTTCCAAAGAAACACAAAAGGAGATGTTAGGCAGAATGACATCCTCTGTCATTCACTTTCACTCTCTGGATAAAAGATGCAATGAAAGTAAATGATGACTGAGACTAACACATCACCTAACATCTCCTTTTGTGTTGCACAGAAGAAAGAAAGTCATATGGGATCGCAGCAAAATGAGGTTTAGTAAATGATGACAGAATTTGCATTTTTGGGTGAACTATTCCTTTACCAAGAGTGTTGTTCTATTTTGTGCCTGTTGAGCAGATCTGCAGTAGGTTTGTACCTCAGTCCCAATGTCTCTGTGTCCTCTTGTTCCTCTTCTGTTTGTTAGATCTGTCTGTTTTTACATCTGTCTTTTCTGTAGACTTACTGTCATCAGGCGATCATCAGTTCGCTGTCTTATCGTAACCATGGTAACGCCAAATTGATGCTCCTAAGCCACTTTAGTTAAGGGAATATGACACCGTGGCTTTAGTAATTACATAGCATCCTCTCTTGTCTCATAAAAAGTTCAATGAACAATCATTGGCGCACAGTGTGGGATCATATTTTATCTTTTGTGTTCAGTTTTCATTAGATTTCAGTGATTTTCAGAACAATCCTCAAAACTTTCATCTGGTTGTGTGTGTATTGCCCTATGACTCAGGGCTTTTTACTGAATTTACAGGCTTCTGCAACCCAGTTGTCGTCATCTGAGTCACGACCTTAGGGAGACGTGAACACAAACACACACATCTCTGATCACACCTCGTCAGTTGCACCCACACACTTGTATCTGTGCCAATGGCCATAGATAAGTGTCAGTATGAATCACACACCATTATGAACTTCTTCTGCGAGTGTGTGTGCAGTCTCACAACAATAATCTTATTTAAAGTGTGGGGTTATTCATTATTAAAAATGTGGTCATCAGTATACACACAGAGACACACAAGCTGTGTTTCAGAACCTAGTGAGCTGCCTTCCTAGACTGCAAAATAATATACTTGTTTTGGACAAATTCTAAACGATAGGGTATTCTTTGTTTTTCTGTGTGCCATTCTGTCTCTCACATGGGCGAGTGCTCATGTGACTGCTTTTTCTTTACTAGGTTTTGCAATACACAGTGTCATTTTAGTAAGCACTCACTGTGATTAAATCAAGCAATGATATGCTATAGTTTCTGAGCATTAAATACAGGACAATGTGTAAAAAGCCTTTCTCGTTAACCACTTGATAGCTCTTTCTCCTTAGCTATGAACAAATGGATGTTGAATCCCCTGCTGTTACCCAAGGAAGGGCGATACATTATTTCAGACAGTTAGATCAATAAAGCATCTCACAGCTACAGCTGCAAGGTTTCCTAGCAACAACCAATGCAGGGTACTTTGATCCGATCAGAAACATTCCAGTGTTTTTGAATATTTCAAATATTTAAAATGTTTTCAAAACATTTCAAAAACGTGTTTTCATTTGACATCAGAACTATGAATTAGAGACATTTTCCGGGTTCAATCAAAGTCTTTCTAGTCTTAGAAAGTCCTAATCTAGTCCTAATCTTTGGAATGCTCTCGAGAGGCTATTTCCAGTTGTGACAGTGCATCTCCTATCTACTTGAATGGGGAAAGACTGAAATCTACAAAATGGTTGGTCAAGATTATGATCAAAGGACATAGTTCAAAACAGCAGTAAAATCTGACAACAATAGCATAATTTTTTTGCTTCTTTACCTCAGATAATGCTAAAAAAAACAAAATTTTCCCTGCTTGTATAGCTAATGCACATGCACATTCTCAAGTTGATTGACAGGCAATGTCTGTATCTAAAAGGTGATTGGCTCTTGTACCTGTAAGGTGGGGCTTCCTTTCTACATCCATTGACCGTTGGCTGCCGTTGGGCATTCCAATTTCTCCCATTAATTTTAATAGAAGTGGCCCGTCTCTGCTAAATAGTCTCTGGTTCATTACGAGTTAAGCCAAAGTCTTTCTAGCAAGTCAGTCAACTGGCGGCCATCTTTGGAGCGCTCCAGGGAAGCTATTTCCAGTCATGACAGTGCAGCTCCTATCTACTTGAATGGGGGAACACCAAAAACTCAAAATGATTGGACAAGATTACGATCAAAGAACATATTCAAATCAGCAGTAAAATCTAACATCACTGGAATCATAAATTATGCTTTTTTAACCCAATTTTCCTGGCTTGTATGGATAATGTGCTTGCAATTTCTCTAAGAAGTTGACTGGCTCTTATACGTGTAAGGCAGGACTTCCTTTCTACATCCATTGACCGTTGGGCATTCCAATTTCTCCCATTATTTTTAATTGAAGTGGCCAGTCTCTGCTAAATCGAGGTAACAGTGAGGCACTTACAATGGAAGTGTATGGGGCGATTTTTGGAGGATTTAAAGGCAGATATGTGAAGCTTATAATTTTATACAAGCACTTACATGAATTCTTCTGATAAAACATGTTTATTATTTTAGCTGTAAAGTAAAACCAATTTTGGATGTAAATGAATGTAAACACACACACCCTGTTGACACTTCCAACAAATCATTTACTTCCTTAGTGGAGACCATTGATTGCTCCAGGAACTAATCACAATGATTAATTGTCATGAAGTTTATAAAATATAGGTTTTCTCTGTCTTTATGTCTGTGTGTTATTTTTGGGAGGGGTGGTTGATAAGTGGTTGGGTTGGAAGACACAAACGGTCTACTTCAGGCTTAAGATAGTTTTTATTTTCTTAAAAATGGCAAGACCGTTTTACCGCAGTTATGTTGTTCTAAATGAACTCAATTGGAAAACCTTCCCTGGGCTTATTTGTTGGCATCTAGTGTGAGAATTCAGCACTGTATTGCACAGAATGTTGTATTCCAACACAGACTGTAATTGCTGTGTAATTGCTGCCGTGGCAACAGAGCTATTAAAGTGAGAATAAGCCATGATGGGTGTGCATGCATGTGTGTCTTTGGGTTAGTATAACTGTTCAACTGGCCTTCTTTTGTGCTTGTATACATGCAAGTTCATCCATTTGATCATTGACTAAATCTTCACTGCTTCGATGTCAGCATAACTGTCTATGTGGAAGATTTAGTAAGCAACACATTTAATATAGGGTCTACATTTACAACCTGTCATGTGATCAGGTGACCTCAGGTGCTGTTTCAATGTCTCATCTTCTGTATAGGAAGTAAATACATTCTTTTAGGGAAATTGAATGTGCACTAATTCACACGATCTTCTGTCTGGAGATTGGATGGACCCTAATTAGGGAACTAAACCTCACTGAACACTCAAACACTGATACTTTCTAGTAATATAGATATATATATATATATATATATATATATATATATATATATATACATACACACACACACACACACACACACACACAGTGGATATAAATAGTCTACACACCCCTGTTTTTGGATTTTGTGATGTAAAAATTAAACAAAGATAAATCATGTCAGAATTTTTGCACCTTTAATGTAAAAATTACAACCTATGCAATGCCACTGAAAACCAAAGTGACACATTTCAGAGAAAAAAATAAAAACAAATAAACTTAGAATGACCTAACTGCATAAGTGTGCACATCCCTGAACTAATACTTAGTTGAAGCACCCTTTGATTTTATTACGGCACTCAGTCTGTATGGATAAGAGTCTATTAGCTTGGCTTATCTTGACTCGGGAATATTTTCACACTCTTCTTTGCAAAAACGTTCCAGATCTGTAAAATTGTGAGGGCATCTCCTGTGTACGGCCCTCTTCAGGTCCCCCCACAGATGTTCTATAGGATTCAGGTCTGGGCTCTGGCTGGGCCATTCCAAAACATTAATCTTTTTTTGCTGAAGCCATTCTTTTGATGATTTGGATGTGTGCTTTGGATCATTGTCATGCTGAAAGGTGAAAGATCTCTTCATTTTCAGCTCTCTAACAGACGCCAGAAGGTTCTGTGCCAAAATTGACTGGTACTTGGAGGAGTTCATGTTTCCCTCCACCTTCACTAAAGCCCCAGTTCCAGCTGAAGAAAAGCAGCCCCAAAGCATGATGCTGCCACCACCATGCTTAACTGTGGTATGGTGTTCTTTTGGTGATGTGCTGTTGTTTTTGCGGCAAACATACCTTTTACAATTTTGGGCAAAAAGTTAAATCTTTGTCTCATCAGGGGCCTGGGTAGCTCAGCGAGTTAAGACGCTGACTACCACCCCTGGAGTCCGCGTGCTCGAATCCCAGGGTGTGTTGAGTGACTCCAGCCAGGTCTCCTAAGCAACCAAATTGGCCCGATTGCTAGGGAGGATAGAGTCACATGGGTTAACCTCCTCGTGGTCACTATAATGTGGTTCTCTCTCGGGGGGGTGAGTTGTGCGTGAAGCCTCCACACATGCCATGTCTCCGCGGTAATGCTCAACAAGCCACATGATAAGATGCGCGGGTTGACAGTCCCAGACACGGAGGCAACTGAGATTCGTCCTGTGCCACCCGGATTGAGGCGAGTCACTACGCCACCACGAGGACTTAGAGTGCATTGGGAATTGAGCATTCCAAATTGGGGAGAAAAAGGGGAGAGAAAAAAAATCTTGGTCTCATCAGACCATTACACATTATTCCACATGGTTTTGGGAGACAGGATATAGGTTTTTGCCAGGATTGGATGTTTTTGTTTGTCAGAAATGGCTTGGTCTTGCCACCCTGCCCCATAGCCCAGACAAATGAAGAGTACGGGAGATAGCTGTCACATGTAGGGAGCAATCAGTACTTGCCAAAAAGAGCTGCAGCTCCTTTAATGTTGCTGTAGGCCTCCTGACAGCCTCCCTGACCAGTTTTCTCTTTGTCTTCTAATCAATTTTGGAGGGACATCCTGTTCTTGACAATGTTACTGTTGTGCCACACTTTCTCCACTTGTTGATGACTGTCTTCGGTGTGTTCCATGGTATATCTAATGCCTTGGAAATTTTTTGGAAGCCCTCACCTGAGCGATACCTTTCAACAATGAGATCCCGTTGATGCTTTGTAAGCTCATTGTGGCCCATTGCTCTTGTAGTAGCATGCAACCAAGAAGATGTCAGATAAATCCTACAAGAACAGCTGAGATTTATTTGAAGTTAATCAGAGACACTTCAGGTGAAGACAGGTGTGTACTATTTCACATGAGCTTGATGATTGGTTGATTCTGAACACAGCCACATACCCAATTATAAAAGGGTGTGCACACGTATGCAGTTAAGTTATTCTAAGTTTTAAAAATTTTTTTTTTTTTCTCTGAAATGTGTCACTTGGGTTTTCAGTGGCATTGCATAGGTTGTAATTTTTACATTAAAGGTGCAAAAAGTCCGATATGATTTATCTTTGTTTCATTTTTTACATCACAAAAAACTGTTGTTTTAACAGGGGTTTGTAGACTTTTTATATCCACTGTATCCACATTTTAAAAAATTATATAAAATACATTTTTAAATAATAGATTTTATATTTATAAAAATGTTATATTTAATATATTTTATTAAATTGTATTTTTGTATTGTATTTTTCCTCGGCCCAGCCACGACCTCTTCCTTGTCACATCCCCCATTCAGATAAAGTTTTTAGGAACTGTGGTGAGATTAGCTTGGCAAACGCACTTAATTTAGCAGGGACATAACGTTTTATTTTTAACATGTAAAGCAAAGCAGCATCTTTATGTCAATGCATCGGTGATTGTGTGAGACTTGGGAAGCACCCCATGGGCTTAGGTTGACACACACCCACACATACATACTCAGAGAGAGATACATATGGTTATCACATTTATGGGAGTATTTTCAGGGCAATATGCAGCTGTTGATAGGGCAAACGACCTCTTTAATACAAGTAACCCATCTGCACCTGTCTTTTTTTTTTTTTTGAAAATTCTAATGTAAAGGTGGACAGCTTTAAAGAAGGAATTTCAAGGCTTATTTTTGGTTAGACAATCAATTGCACTAAGCTATTTTGTTACTGGGATTGCACTCTTGACTCTTGCTTTCATTTCCATCTTCACAGGGAGTGATTCCTCTTAGATCAAAAGGAATGGCAATTTGTTTAAAGTTTTAGTTGAAATTAATTAGAGTGAGCCATGGTATCTCTAATAGGGATTTGTACAGCAAATGTAGTCCAAATCGATGAATGGAGTCAGATTTTTTTTATGTTCACTTGAGTTGCCTGTTGATTACATCATCAGTGTCTCCGCACAGCCACCTTTTGAATGTCATATCAAAATGGATTTGTACTAAAGGGTCAGACAAAAGGAAGCGACTAAGACGCATTAATTCCCAAGGAACTGCAGCATTCATTGATAGAGGCCAAGTTAATGAGTGATGGCTCAGACAGTGAAAGTGCTGAAATGTGTGGAAATGTGAATCACAGGGAGGAAGTCATCAGAGTGCACTTATTTCATTTAAACATTATCATGACCAAAATCTACATTTAGACATGCAGTGATTTGGGAAAGTGTCTTTGAATATATTGTCGAATTATTTAATTTTAAGTTTAAGAGAATTGCTTGGTTAAATTTCACCATCGATTTGCAAGGCCATTTTTATTCATTTCTATATATACTCAATCACAGTTCTTTGCATTTTGTGAAGATTGGTGGTATGATACTGTATGTATATATATATATATATATATATATATATATATATATATATATATATATATATATGTGAAACAGTACACCAAATGCAACGATAAACATCTTAAACTGTAGTATGCTACATTGTTGTCACAATACCTCTTCATGTGCATGTTTATCATCTTTGAAATATGGTAAAAAAATAATGTTTTATTTTAATTACATTTAATTTGTAACACTGGAAATATTGTATTTTGTATTTTTATATATACACTACCGGTCAAAAGTTTTGAAACACTTACTCATTCTTTATTATAATTGTTTTTTTCTTCACATTTTAGAATAATAGTAAAGTCATCACAACTATGGAATAACATAAATGGAACTATGGGAATTATGTTGTGACTCAACAAAATTCAAAATAAATCAAAAGTGTGTTATATTTTAGCATCTTCAAAGTAGTCACCCTTTGCCTAGAATTTGCAGACATGAACTCTTGACATTTTCTCAACCAACTTCTTGAGGTATCACCCTGAGATGCTTTTTAAACAGTATTGAAGGAGTTCCCATCTATGCTGGGCACTTATTGGCTGCTTTTCTTTATTATTTGGTCCAAGTCATCAATTTCAAAAACTTTTTTTTATTATAAAATTTTAGTTTTGTAATGAAATAAATTAATATGGTGGCATAATTATATTTTTGTCTACAAAACTAATTTCAAACATTTAAGCATACGCCTTCAGATCAAAAGATCATGAGAAACATTTCAGTCAAGTGTTTCAAAACTTTTGACCAGTAGTGTATATATATATATATATATATATATATATATATATATATATATATACGGTACGTAACTCATATACACAAGTTTCTACAATATTCAGGTTGTGACAGAATGCAATAATCTGTAACAATCTGAGTCTAATTTTTCAAATCGATGATATATTGCAATATTTTTTACTCATTTGTTATTCTTAGGGTATTCTTAATGTTTGGATTTTGCTTGAATATAAATAATTTATTCATTCAATATTATAATATATTATATACTGTATATTTTATTGGATACAGATATGCCTGGTGTTTTATGTGTGTGTGTGTGTTTGCTTGTGGTCTTGCTGGTTTAGTTGAATCTAGTTTGATTATTTTTCAGCGAGCCTGTCTCAACACACCTGCCATGCACACTAAAAACACACACACACGCACACACACACACACACACACACACATGCTTGATTGCATCAGACAGGTAGTGGTTCTCAGCTATCATATAAATCTCCCCGTGTCGCTCTCTCACCTGTGGCCTGCAGTGCGTGTTGGCAGCTTCATTCACATTTTTTCTTCACCATTCATTCATTATTCTGTTCTCTCTAGCTACACATCATTCTCCTGCTCTCTCCCCTCCTCCCTCGCTTCCTCCCTCCATTTCCATTTCCTCTTTTTTCTTTTCATTAATACTGTTTGCCAAGACATCACTGTTACTATTGCTCATACTGTACTTAGAGTTAGAGATTTTTCAAATTCTTGCTCCATTTGTGCTACCGACAAGAACAATACCTCAAATTATGCGACTTGTTGAAGAGAGGTGTGCTCTTACTTTTCTGACCAATCTGACTTGTGATTTTAATTTGACAGATGATAAAAGAGGTGGAAATCCCATATACTTGCAGCACTTTGTTAAAGCCATATCTAGAGAAGTTTAATTTTGCCTCTGTATCTCTCTGTTTATTCACGTACAGTTATGACCTTGCGTTTGCATTGAACAGAGCTGAGAAAATATGAAAAACGGACTTAATCAGGGATTAATTCAGAGGGGGTGTTTGTGTTGTGTATCTCTATAGATTTATGTATATTTGAATCCTGTCTGAGAATATGCAAACACACACATAGTCTTCAAACAAACATTTATATAGAGCAGAAAAAGGAAACGCTAAGAGGGTAAATTTCACCCCAATGTTAGAGGAATATCAATACAGCAGGAACTGCAATGGCTTGGTCAATATACTGTACTAATGGGATAGTTCAGCCAAAAATGAAAATTTTGTCACTTTCTCACCCTCATGTTGTTCCAAACCCTTATGACTTTCTTTCGTGGAACACATAAGGAAATGTTAGGTAGAATGACAGCTTAAGTCACCATTCACTTTCACCATTGTATGGAAAAAAGGTGCAATGGAAGTGAATGGTGAGTCTGACAGTCTACCTAACATATCCTTTTGTGTTCGACAGAAAAATTATCATTTGGGTTTGGAACAACAAAGGGTGAGTAAATGATGACAGAATTTCCATTTTCCAACTGCCTCTTTAAGCGCTACTGCATTAGTATAGCTCACACTCCTAACACACCTGTAGCTTAAGCCATGTGCTTACTGAGAATGAGGTCAGTAGGGGTCATAGACCTTTACTTTTTCATTTCAATCAAACCATGTCTATCAGATCTCAGAAATCAGCTGAATTAAGTAGGGATCAGCACTGTGTGTGTACAGGGGAGAGACAGAGAGAAAGAGAGAAAGAGAGAGAGAGAGAGAGAGAGAGAGAAAGAAAGGGTTGATTTTAGAATACCCATTTGCTGATAAAGTCCCTGAGAAAATCTGACATCTGCCAGCACCCATAAAAGCTTTCAAAAACACTGAGCAAAGAATTAGGGAATATTTGCTTAGGCAATCTCGGACTGTTGCTATGCTACCGCATACACAAAAAAACACACTTTAAACACACACCCTTCAGCGTGGCTGGACATAATGCCACGGATGCTTCCAGTCACACACACACACACGAAACACAGTTTTGCTCTTTCTGTGTTCGTAAAGCCCATTTTTCTATTTCTGAGATCTGCAATCTTTTTGGGTCTTGGGAGAATCTCAGAAAGCTTGCCAAGAATATGATTTCACTGCAAAATCCACAATTTTCTGCTATTAAATTAGTTTAAACCACTTAATGTTCACCATACATTGAAACTAATAGATAATTTCAATCTTGCACTCAAAAACAAACAAACAAATGTATAATTACAAAAAAATATCACGTCAATTGGTTCCCAAGTGTTAAAGGTCTTCACTGTAATTTTCTCACCACTCAACAATCAACAAGTTTAGCTTCACGATTAAATGTATATGTTAAGTAATTTTAGATCTTAATCAGATGGTAATACCATGGTATTTACTTGATACTAGAAGGCACTTTTAAGGATACCATGTTATTACCATACTATATGTCAAAAATACAATGCACATACCATGGTAACATGTCCAAATGTAAATTTTTGTAAGTGACAACACTGATATTAAATATTTTGACTGTACCAGTCGAACCACCTCTGTTCTACCAAAATTATTAAACTGTTGCAAACAAGTACTGTACCAGTATGTATAGTTCACACCTCTGTAGTAATAAATTAGGCTTTAAACTCTCTCTCTCTCTCTCTTTTAAAGGGGTGCATTCTCAGAGGTGGTCTTGGCTGAGGAGCGGACCACAGGAAAGATGTTTGCTGTCAAGTGTATTCCTAAAAAGGCCCTGAAGGGGAAGGAGAGCAGCATCGAGAACGAAATCGCTGTTTTGCGCAGGTGAGTTCCGTTTCTTGCACCTTACTCCAGTACCTGTACCCATGGCAACCGCCTCTTCTACACTAATTTCCTCAGTTTGCCAGCTGATAGGAGCTTGTTTGCCTGAGGTTTGACCTCCAGTTACCGTGGTAACTCTGATGCCCTCGTCCAATTACAGCAGGGAAGCTCTCACTGATGTTCTCTCTATCTATGAAGCGGCACACGTACTAACTGAGACCAGAAGTGTAGACTGAGGCTTTGGAATGAAATACTAGCGTACTTCTTACTGCACAGTATATACTGTATGCTGCCTACTTAAAAAATAATATGCGAGACAGTATGCATGTATAAACATTTCAAACAGTAGTATGCTACATTGTGAATGTGGACAGATGCTTTGGCTGTGGAATAGGATACTGCCAGACTGCATAGTACTGTGTTTACACGGAATGCTGCCTGAGGTCTGCACAATTAATCGAATAAATATTTGAGATTACAATTACCACTGCCACAATTAACTGATCGCGAAAAGTATAAATTACAGCATTCCATGTAGGTCTATTTTCTATTTAATTTTCATTCCCACTTTATATAAGGTGTCTTTAACTACTATGTACTAACATGAAAATACATACAATCAGGGATGTGCGAGACTAGTCGACTAAACAGTTCAGATGCTTTGTTATGTTTGGCTTTATATTTTTACAAAGGCTTTGCTTAAATTACTATCATTTTAATGTTACATTTGAAATATAATTAATATTACAATTATTTAAAAAAGAGGATATCTGGAGCAGATGTATACAAAGTTTCATTTCACCTCAGGCTGCCTGTGCTTCTTCCCTCTCTCAATCGTGGCATGCACAGAAAAAATTTGTCTTGGAAGATGATTAAAGAATCTATGGAAATCACTTCGGTCATGGTGCTGGTGCAGGAAGCGGATTTCCGAAACGTTGGCTTGCAAGTCGCTATTGATGTTTTCACAATTAAGTCTTCTTTTGAATCTGTGCGTGCTTGCAAGTTATTTTCCCACTGAACGGGCTTTTTCAAGTGTATGATAATCGCCTCAGGTGAGTCAGGACCCATCTTTCACTGGACCTTGTTGACATGTTAATTTTGCTCATCAAAACTGAATGCTCTAAGCTCTAAATCCTCATGGTGGCATAGTGACTTGCCTCAATCCGGGTTGCAGAGGATGAATCTCAGTTGCCACCGCGTCTGAGACAGTCAATCCACGCATCTTATCACGTGGCTTGTTGAGCACTTTACCGCGGAGACCTAGCGCGTGTGGAGGCTCACGCTATTCTCCGCGGCATCCATGCACAACTTTATGCCACAAATGCTGCCGATTGAGCTTAACTTGTATTGAACCCAGAATATTCTTTTAAGTGGTCTTAAATGTTGGGATCCTCTCCAGACTCCGGTTAGGTTACTGTAAGGTTACCATACTCATGTACCATGGTATTTAAGTGGTTCTCCAAAGTACTTCAAAGAAAACCATGGTATTACTATCAGGTGGTGTTTGTCCTAAAATCATGGTATTACCATAAACAAAAAACCAGGGGAGTACCATGGTGCTTTTTTTTTAATAATGCCAGTCTTAAAGAAAATACATCAGAACACCCTTTCAAATAAAAGCAGCAAGCTCAACATGTTTCTCAGGTGTTTTCCCTCCACCGGTGCAAATGAGAGCAGGCGTGTTCTGTGTGGCTGGCATACATATGGTGTGTGTAACGGATGTTCTCCCCCAAGACTCTGAAAAAACCGCTTCTGATTCTAATATGACCTTCTGTTTTCACCGCTATCATACCTTAGAGATTGGATGCACAGCTTTGTCCTTCAAGTCTCTGTGTCCCTCAAATCATAGCAACCGGATGATTGACAGCTTGTCGGCCGTCTCCCGGGTGATGCCATAGGTCTGCAATTAGATAGAGTGAGCGAACACATGAGTGAACGAGGCTGAGCATATTCATAGGCTGTCTGTTCAGCTGCCAGCATATGTATGACAATGATTTACAGTGTACAGAGAGCAAAAGATCTTCCCTTTGCATCTACAAATGAGATAATGAGATGCCCTCATAGGATGTAGTTTAATCGTCACAATACCAAGAGAGAATCACTAACATGAGGTATTGCCTGACTGTTTAATATTATGTTTAGATACTTGACTCTACTCAATATTACCTTACATGGGACAAACTCATTGCTCAGACTGGGTTGCTCTTTCATACAGCTCAGGAAAAATAATGGCGTTCTCATCTACATTGTGTCTTAACAGAAACAAAAAAGAAACAGCCTCAGCTTTCAGAGGAAAATAGCTAGTGAATGAATTCTTTTTATTGGCAGTCAGTAGTGTTTTTCAGTAAAATAATGGAATAGAGAGGGTTATTTTGTTCCTTGTTCTGCTTTCACCCCTATTCCTTAGTGATTTTTCTCTTGAATCAAAAGAGATGGTTTCAGAGGCAGCGAATGAGTCGTGCTACAGCTCCTGCCCACTCACTGCAGAAGGGAGGAGAGAGAGAGAAACAGACAGAGGTAATAAACGAGCAAATGAAAGAGTAATATAAAAGCAGTGAATGGCTTTGTAATCCTTCAGCAGACAAGTTCCATATTCAGTTGAAAAAAATCAATATAGCAAAGGGTGAATCGACTTCCAGGTTTCATTATAAATGAAAAATGGGGCATGTCGCTGCTTATTCATTTGTTTCCAGAGCCAACACTTGTATATGCTGCATCGGAGGTGATTCCTAGTTCACTGAATTGTGAATTGATATGAAACCAGCCTCTCAATCAATCACCTGCTTACAGTATTTGTACCTCAGTAGGTTTTTATATGTTTGTAATTAACATTTTTTATTGATTCTTACAATAATTAAAGAAAAGAAAAAACAAATAAACATAGAATCAACATTTAAACCCCACAACCACCCCTCCCAATCCCCGACCCCCAACAAACATCCCTGTGGTCACACGAGTATATACAAACACAAAAAAAAGCAAACAAACACACACACACACACACATAAAATATATATATATATAATAATAATAATAATCATACATATTTAAAACTATACTGCTCTCTCCACAGCCCCACCCCGAGAGCCCTCCAAAAACTCCAAATAGTTGCCCCATTTCCCAACAAAAAAATCCAAGTTACCCCGTCTTCCAAATGACACCTCCTCAAAGGCCGCCACCACTCCCGAAATGGGGGCGCTCCAGCTGACCTCCAACCCCTCAAAATAATCTGCCTGGCGATCATCACACTGGTCGGAACCCAACTCTCTGTGTGTCTATTCCCCACATCGATGACCGCCCCATCGCCCAAAACACAGAGTCTAGGGCAAAACGAAACCTGAGTGCCCAACACGTCACACACAAAACTCTGAACCTTCCAACCAAGCCATGTCTCCATCCTCCGATTGCCATCACCAGCAGGTGGGTGTGTCTTTAAGAACAAGCCTATACAATCTAGAGGGGGTCCAATAAAATCTATGTAAAATCTTGAATTGCATAATGCATCTTTGCATCCATAATTATAATCAAAATTATGATTTGCAATCATAATTGCATCTCTAGATGCAGACTTGACATTTTTTAGAAACCTAGCCCACACTCCCTCCTCCAATACCAAGTTGAAATCTTTCTCCCATAATCTCTTGATAGAAGTTAAAGCTCCATCCCCCAGACTCTGAGAGACAATCCACTCATATTAACATTTGACATTTTGACATATTAGAAAAAATTGATTCAAAATTGTGTCAAAAACAAAATTATAAAGACCACATTCCAACATTAGAGCAACAAACAAAACCCGAACTTCCCCCAGAACAAAAAAACAGAAAAAAGAAAAATGTGCGCATTAACCCCAACTGGCGTCCATCCCTCTAAACTCAAACAGTCCATGTAGTCTGGGTACAAGAAAATGCTGTGGTTCTTCCAAGAAAGCCTTCCTTTACTCCTTGCCTCGCGTAACACACACAATCTTTATTGGATGATCTCAGAAATTTGGCCAGAATTGATCGGGGCCTGTCTCCTTCAGCAGATCTCCGAGCCGGAACTCTGTGAGCTCACTTGATTTCCAGCTTATGGCCTGTTATGTCGAGCAGACTTGGGAAGAGCTCGTCTAGGAATTTCACCATATCTCGGCCTTCTTCGTTCTCAGGAATTCCAACAATTTGGACGTTGTTTCACTGGTTACGATTCTCTAAGTCTTCCAACTTTTCCCAAATGCGTTCCAAGTCCATCTTGGTCGCTAGTGGGTTAGCAGCTAATTCCCTCTCTGAAGACTCCAGATAATCGATCTGTTTCTCGACGTCCCCCACTCTTGTAACGAACTCAGAGAACTTCGTCTCCATGGCAGTGATCGATCGACGTATTACAGCAAGATCCTCCAAGTCAGCAACGACCTTCGCCAGCATTGCCAACATGCTCGACAGTTGACACTGAATCTCTCCCACCGCACCGTCCAAACTGAGTCCCCGGTCTACGGCCCTGTCAGGGGTATCAGCTTGAGCACGTAAGTGTCTTTTAATGTCTCCAGAGCTGGAATTCTTTGACATATTGTCTTCATAGAACAGTTATGGAACACAGTGTATCAAATCTCACCGGCTTTTGACACAAAAAGTATTAAAAACTAGCAAAGTGCGCAGAGCTCGCCGTTCACACGTCCGACCCTCACATGGTGCCACGTGACTCCAGGTTTTTATATGTTAAAGAAACAGTTCACCCCAAAATAAAAATACTGTCTTCATTTAGTCGCCCTCATGTTGTTCCAAACCCAGAATGTTTTGCAGAATGTTCATGCTGCCCTTTTTTTTGTTGTTGTTGGATTTTCTCCCCTTTTCTCCCCAGTTTGGAATGCCCAATTCCAAATGCGCTCTAAGTCCTCGTGGTGGCGTAGTGACTCCCTTCAATCCGGCTCACACTATTCTCTGAGGCATCCACGCACAACTCACCACGTGCCCCACCGAGAGCGAGAACCACATTATAGTGACCATGAAGAGGTTAACCCAACGTGACTCTACCCACCCTAGCAACCGTGCCAACTGGTTGCTTTCGAAGCCTGAGTCACTCAGCATGCCCTGGATTCGAACTTGTGACAGGTGTGGTAGACAGCATCTTTACTTGCTGAGCTACCCAGGCCCCCTGTTCATGCTGCTCTTTAATGAAAACAAACAGAAATAAAAGTTCCAAAAAGCACCTTAAAAGTTTCATAAAAGTAACCAATATGACTAGAGGATTATATTTCAAGTCTTTTGAAACCATACGAAAGCTTTGTGTGAGGAACAGACTGAAATTTAAGTCGTTATTCAATGAAATTCTTCCCCTTCTGGCATAGCTCTCAAATCTTATTCACTCAAGTTTCAATAACAACTCAAATATCAGTCTGTTACTTACAAAAAGCTATCATATGGCTTTAGAAGATATGGAATATAGTACATAAGTCATATGAACTACTTTAATGGTGCTTTTTTTGAAAGTGTGAAACTCGACAGTGGTTGGTCACCATCCACTTACACTGAATGGAAAAGAGCAGTGTGAACATTCTAACATTAACATGCCAAATAACTTTAAAGAATGTCACGGAGTGATGGCATAATTTATTTATTTTTTTGGGTTAAATTTCCTAAACTACTACATGAAGAGCATTTCTAACAAAAACAGATGACTCTAAATCCATCTCTGAGTGCAGTGTGACTGCTCGGTCGCAGTTTACTGCAGTCAGTGAGGCTTTTGTTCCCTGAATTGAAACCTATTTCTGTTTTATCTGGACTCTAAACGCCAATGAAAGGGCAGTTAGTGAGTTGATTGCTCCTTACCTGTGAGGATCGACCTTTTCTGAACATATGGATGAACAAAGAGTTAATTATAGGAAAAAAACAAAACAAATGTATCATCTGTCTTTTTGTACTTACTGATGTCCATTATCGATGTGTGTGTGCGTGTGTTGTTCTGGACATCTTGTTATTGTCCACTCATTTGCGTCATTGCCTGGGTTGTTATCATGTGCCAGTTGGACTGGCTGATCAGAATTCACTTAAAATGCAACACTAACTTGTACACACACAGCCACCATGACGGTGTTACCATGACGAGCAGAGAGAGAGAGAGAGAGAGAGAGAGAGAGAGAGAGAGAGAGAGAGAGAGAGAGAGAGAGAGAGAGAGAGAGAGAGAGAGAGAGAGAGAGAGAGAGAGAGAGAGAGAGAGAGAGATGTTAACTGCAGGGATGTAAAGGGGAAGGAGAGGAGAAGAAAAACAAAACCAAAAAATATTAGCAGTTGATACTGCACAGATGAAATAAGCCTTTTTGAAAGAGGCAGGCTAACAGCACAGTAGCTGTGTCTAAATGCTTCGTAAACTTTGGACTAAATAGTTATTAGAGATTTAGAGTTTAGCCCTATATATATTAGGACTGTTGATTAAACAATCATGTTAATTTAGTCCAATAAATTATATAAATGAATCTGAATCTGATTCTGGATTGCATCAATCTCAGATAATGTCTTCTCTGGTGCAAAAATCGCCAAATAATTCTACAAAATGACATCAGCCTTGTTGCACAAGTGATGGTGGGCTCTAGCTGGTGAAGTGATTAAGGGCTTAGACCGTTCCATTTAGACCCATTGCACGTGTTCCCACAGTAGTAGGCACTCGTGCAACATAAGTAATGACATCCGAGTCCATGAGACAGAGTGAAGTTAGCGATCGGAGTGTATACAGATTTTATACTCCACTTTTTCTATTGTGTAATCAATGCTTTACTCGTCTGCCACAATAATGTAATGTATTTCAATTATCTAAATTATTCATCATATATTTTATATTTATAATAATCATTTTTATTTGGGGGCCTTTGTCGGCAAATATTGATATATACTGTACAATTAGCTGTGATTAAGATAATATAATCGGCATATCATGTAATTAATTCGATTACAAATTTTAATGGATTGACAGCCCTAATATTTACCTCCTGTGGACGCGAGCGTGACTTCTGTGTGCACTTTCCATTTAATTTTTTGATTTGTAAATAGTAGCACCTAATAAACAAGCAAAAAAATAATAATTACTAGAGCAAATAGTTTTCCTAAAAATTGATGTCCTCATGTGTGGACAGTGGGACTAAGTTGTGAAATTTTAAGAAATACCAAGCTATAGAAAGTCCGATTTGTATTGTGTGTCCAGGAGTGTTGGTTATTCATATTTTTGAGACTTTACAGACATTTCAGCTGATTTTCTGTAAAGCTGAATAAATAATTCCAATTAGAAGCATCATCCTATCACTGCCAACCATGTTAAAATAAAGTTTTAAATTATAAAATTCTGAATCTATGTACCGATTACCATTGTCCCATGTCTGCCAATCATGTTGAGTGGTCCAAACATCATCTGCAGACTGAAACTGAACTTTTAGTTGGATTTTAGGAGTGAATTCACTTAGCTGCATAGAAAGCTATAGGATGCTCCCCTGCTCCCTATTTAGTGAATGACTTAACCTCCAGTGTGCTGTCTGTCTTCACTGGTCTCAAAACAGTTTAAAATGCACCTTATTTTCATCCTAACTCCATACATAGCCTCTGAAGGCAACATTTTTCAACTTTTGGATGAACAGTTATTCTCAATTTGAAAATGCACTGTAAATATAGAGGAATGCATTTACTAATGTTCATGAATAGCACCTTATTGTACATTGATAACGAAATTAAACATAAAATGTATATTAAAATGAAGCTAAATGTCACGCATGCTGTTGTGTCACGTGACTCGGTGCGGCATAAGTTAACCCTTTAAATGACAGTCTAGAGTCTTGTGAACAGTAATCAGTTGTTTTTTGTTCATTTAAATTATGTGTTGCCTATAGCGAATCCAAAACAACGAGTCCTCGCATGAGGCCATGGGGTCGCACGAGGATATATAAGCACTGAACTGGTAAGCAAAAGGTTGTTGATTCAATCCCCACAACCACCACCACTGTGTCCTTGAGCAAGGCACTTAACTCCAGGTTGCTCCAGGGTGATTGTCCCTGTAATAAGGGCACTGTAAGTTGCTTTGGATAAAAGCATCTGCCAAATGCATAAATGTAAATGTAAGTATACCCTAATGGGATTGTTCACCTAAAATGAGTTGAAGTCAAATTACTTTGGAACAACATAAGGGGTAGTAAATGATTTTTCATTTTTGGGTGAACTATCCCTTTAAGTGACTGAAGTATGTGTACTAGTGCATGCAACTTTGTGGCATATAACATTGCATTGTTTATTGTAGATTTTATGGGCGTATGGAAATGTTCACTGCTTAAGTATTCATATGTTTGTGAGCAGATTCATAATGTTCCACTTGCTTAAATTCATTCCTAAATAAATCCTAAGGCAGAGTGAGCCAGACTGCAGCACACACACAAAATAGTTTTCGTTTAAAAAAAAGATTTGAATGATTTAATACAAATTTGTCTCTCCTGCAGCTGAGCCTGCCTTCAGGATGTTTTTTATGACAAAGAGATGCAATATTTCTACCGAGCACACTGTTCACAAATGTAAATTTTTTTTTTTAATTCAGCAATGAGCTTTTACTCAGTGAAACACGAAAAATATGCAGTAGTCGCAATAGCAATACTTGTAGGTATTGGTTTACCTTCATAAGCATATAATACATATAATAAACATAGAATGATTGTCATGTTTTCATTGAGAGGCACAAGATAAAACATATTGAGAATTATCTGTGAAATGTTTTCAGATGTATATGTCACATATGAATACTGTGTGTTACTGCATAACAATATCCAGTTTAATAAATACCTGATATTGTCCATTAATACATCTAAATTAGTTTTTTTTTTTTTGCATTCTGTTGCAGAATCAAGCATGAGAACATTGTGGCTTTGGAAGACATCTATGAAAGCACCAATCACCTCTACCTTATAATGCAACTGTAAGTGTGTTCAACTCATACAAATGTACCTCATGTAAATCTGTCTTTTAGTCCAATCGACGCACATATAAGCAGGAAAATACCCGGTTAAAACTGCATGTTTGTTTGTGTGTGTACTGGATCAAAGATAACAGGTAAAGCTCGCACACCCATGCAGCTGTTAAATTAAGTCTCATTAATAAATAAGAGTCATCAGTGTTGAGAGGTGCTTTTCACAGCATGAAGGTTATAATATCAAGCTATTGTTTATGAATGAAAGTAATCACAATCTTATTTTGTCATGTACCCACACACATAAACACTGTCTTTCACTCTCTCTCTTTAGGAATGATAAGTGTCCTGAATAATGCTTCTTGATGGCATCTTTTGCTTTTAAAGATTTCACAATTGTCTCTACTGTGTATTTCCTATTGAAACAGGAACATCTAGAGAGCATTTGATTGGACATAATTTGGATACACCTTTGAGTGTAAGATGTGTCATCAATATTTTTAGTCCATTTCCCCAGAAGAGAAAGAATAATTAAATGTGTATAAATGCTTAAAGATCTATTTGTCAGTTTTTAAGATTGCACTTAAATATTGACAACCTCAGAGCGAACAGATGTGGACTGCAAGCCACATTAATGGGGTCTTTAAAGCAAATCAATACTGTATATAGACAAGGTTTTTATTGCCCTGAATGACGATTCAAAACATACACTCACAGACACACAAAAACACTACTGTTTCCATTTCCACATTATTACGTTTTTGGTTGAAAACCCAGTTTTTTGTTTCCTAGCATCATTGCTTTCCAAAGTATGTGGTGCTAGAGAGTGTTTTCAAAAATCTCTTTATTTTTTTCTGTACTCTCAGACTGATTAGATAACAGTTGACAGTTTGACCTCTTGCTCAAGTATTAAAGTGAAGAGCGAATGTTCCTTCAGTACAGTTCTGTGTTTTTATAGGTTTAATGTTCTGTTACATGAAAGGACAAAAATTATCTATTTGTAAAACCATAAGAGAAAGAATAGTGATGTTGTGGGCTGTGACCTGGACAACAATGATAAAGAATAGTTTCAGAGAAACAGAGAAAGCAGGAGAGAGGGTGGAAGTCTGGTCAGTTGGCTGATTGACGTAACCTTGATGGATTGCAGAATGCCCCTGTCGTTCAAACACTACAATCACACACCTTAACGTATAGAGAGTGTGTCAGCTCCTGGATCTAATGCTGTGAAGTCTTTGTTGCACACTGTAAAAAAATGAATTGCATTTTATCAAGCTTATGAGGGTTTTTGAGTCACAGAAACTCAAAATTTGAATTATTTTGCATCTACAGTAAATAAAAACACAATACACCAATAATATCCCCCCAAATGTTGTCCCAACTAGTCTAACAGAGTTTTCTATAATAACTATTTCATATTGAACAATGTTGCTGATTTGCAAGTTCCCAGCATGCATTGCAACATGAATAAATGATGTGGTTAGTGTTATAGGCTTATTTTTTTTGCTGTTTTCTGACTTTTTATTTATGCTGTTTTTTTGTTTGTTTTACCACTGTTAGTCAGTTGTTGTGTTGAATGTTTGCTCAACAATTTTTTTTTTTTACAGTGCAATTTAAAGAGATCTCTGATCTCTCCTTTCAACATTCAGTTTGTGTCCTAAAAGATGGTTTGCTGGGTTCAGAGTTTAATTCACCCAAAATAATTTACTCACTCTCATGATGTTACAAACCCGTATTACTTTCTATTCTTCTGTGGAACATGTTCATACTGATCTTTTTCATAAAATTAATTCATATAGTCACCAGAGGCTGCTCCAAAATAGACAAAAAGCATTATAAGATTATTATAAAAGTAGACTTTATATTAAGTCTTTTGAAGCCATACGATCAGTGTATGTGACAAACAGCCGTAATTTAGGTAGTAATTCACTGAAAATCTTCCCTTCTTCTATAGCTCTAACATCTCATTCACATATTTAAGTGTCATATGGGGCAAATGATGACACTCATTTTTGGGTAACTATCCCTTTAAGAGTGTGTACTATGGAATCAGAGAGCTCCAGCGCCAAACTGACACTTCAGTGAAATGTTGTTCTTAGTGAACTCCTACAGTAGCTATGTTATTTAAATGTGCAAGGGAGATGAGGATAGGAGAGAAGGGTTATAGGAAACAAACATTTATTTGCTGTCCTCATTTCGCCCCCTGGAAACGTCATTAGAATTTGAATTCCAGCATGTTAATTTGATAGTTGGCTGGGAGCCTGCCCCTCTTTTCCCCTGTTAATGGGTTGTGCTGGGTGAGTGAGTGTGTACATGTGTGTTACAGAGAGAAACATGAAGAACAGTTTGGCATATGGCTTTGAGATGGATATTTAAAAAGTACCAATCTGCTTTCTGTATGATCTAAGGGATGCAGTTTAGAAATCCTTTCAATAACTCACTCTAAATGCATGTGTATTTTTCATTGATTCAGTTTTTTCATGGATGTTGGACCCCACCCCATAGACTCTACCACACCTTATAAGACACCTAATAAAAATAAATAAAAAGGAAGGATAAATGGAGGGAAAGAGAAAAGAACAGGAAAGGGGACAAAAAAATTTGCTGGGAAAATCCAAGTTGCTCTATTCCAAGCCTAGTGCTTTCCACACCCTCAATGGATCTTATGCATTCTGAGCTATGTCTAGTCTGTGTAAGCAGCAAGGAGGTCTAATATATCTAGAGAAAACTATCCGTTAACATTCCCATTCATATTAGCGCCTTTACATGCACACAATACGCTTTTAACTAGCAAAAAATATCTTATTTAAAAAATCTGACAATGCATGCAAACTGCATTAACATGATTAAAAAAAAAATCGGGTTATTCTCTGATTTTAAAGTCAAAACGTAAACAGGCATGCGCACAACACATGCGCACATTGCAATAGCCGGTAATGGCGTTTCGATCAGCACGCATGATTTTTGCCCATTACCCGATTTCGCGTTGCATGTAAACACCTTTACCACCGTTCTTACCACTTTATGTTTATACAATGTCGGCCACTGTTGTGCACATGACTGTTTACATTTTGATGTCAAAAGTAGAGGATAGAAGAAATTAGCAACAACAGCCATTGGCTAAAACATCTATTAAACACATACTATATACAGCTGAAGTCAGAAGTTTACATACACCTTAGCCAAATACATTTAAACTCAGTTTTTCACAGTTCCTGACATTTAATTGTACAGTAGAAATCATTCCCTGTCTTAGGTCAGTTAGGATCACTACTTTATTTTAAGAATGTGAAATGTCACTACTATATCTGGAGTCATTAGTTCGAATCTAGGGTGTGCTGAGTGACTCCAGCCAGGTCTCCTAAGCAACCAAATTGGCCTGGTTGCTAGGGAGTTTAGAGTCACATGGGGTAATCTCCTCATGGTCGCTGTAATGTGGTTCTCGCTCTCGGTGGGGTGCGTGGCGAGTTGTGCGTGGATGCTGCGGAGAATAGCATGAAGCCTCCACACACGCTATGTCTCCGCGGTAACGCGCTCAACAAGCCACGTGATAAGATGCACGGATTGAGGGTCTCAGACGCGGAGGCAACTGAGATTCATCCTCCACCACCTGGATTTAGGTGAGTCACTGCACCACCACGAGGACCTAGAGCACATTGGGAATTGGGTATTCCAAATTGGGGAGAAAAGGGGAGAAAATTTTTTTTTTTTGAAATGTCAGAATAATAGTAGAGAGAATTATTTATTTCAGCTTTTATTTCTTTCATCACATTCCCAGTGGGTCAGAAGTTTACATACACTTTGTTAGTATTTGGTAGCATTGCCTTTAAATTGTTTAGCTTGGGTTGAACGTTTTGGGTAGCCTTCCACAAGCTTCTCACAATAAGTTGCTGGAATTTTGGCCCATTCCTCCAGACAGAACTGGTGTAACTGAGTCAGGTTTGTAGGCCTCCTTACTTGCACACACTTTTTCAGTTCTGCCCTCAAATTTCCTTTCGGATTGAGGTCAGTGCTTTGTGATGGCCACTCCAATACCTTGACTTTGTTGTCCTTAAGCCATTTTGCCACAGCTTTGGAGGTATGCTTGGGGTCATTGTCCATTTGGAAGACCCATTTGCGACCAAGCTTTAACTTCCTGGCTGATGTCTTGAGATTTTGCACAAGTCCCTCCTACAGCAAAGTACCCCCACAACATGATGCTGCCATCCCCACGCTTCACGGTTGGGATGGTGTTCTTCAGCTTGCAAGCCTCACCCTTTCTCCTCCAAACATATTGATGGTCATTATGGCCAAACAGTTCGATTTTTGTTTCATCAGACCAGAGGACATTTCTCCAAAAAGTAAGATCTTTGTCCCCATGTACACTTGCAAACTGTAGTCTGGCTTTTTTATGGCGGTTTTGGAGCAGTGGCTTCTTTTTTGCTGGGCAGCCTTTCAGGTTATTTTGATATAGGACTCGTTTTACTGTGGATATAGATACTTGTCTACCTGTTTCCTCCAACATCTTCACAAGGTCCTTTGCTGTTGTTCTGGGATTGATTTGCACTTTTCGCACCAAACTACGTTCATCTCTAGGAGACAGAATGCGTCTCCGTCCTGAGCGGTATGATGGCTGCATGGTCCCATGGTGTTTATATTTGCGTACTGTTGTTTGTACAGATGAACGTGGTACCTTCAGTCATTTGGAAATTGCTCCCAAGGATGAACCAGACTTGTGGAGGTCCTCAATTTTTTTCTGAGGTCTTGGCTGATTTCTTTTGATTTTCCCATAATGTCAAGCAAAGCGGCACTAAAAAATTACTTTTAATGACTTCAGCCTAAGTGTATACATCAACTTCTGACATCAAATATATGTTGCTTGCAAAAAAAAAAAAAAAAAAAAATGTAATACACAGCTACGTTTGAATGGAGAAAGCTTTATGCCTGCATAAACATGTAAGCTGAAGCTAGCCACCCAAAGCCTGAGCCCCTGATAAGTGCCCTTAAGGGATAAAGAAATAGTTACAAGAAATATATGCACAATTAATGTGTCATTCCAGAAGGGGTCGCTATAATCTTAGCAGCAGCTTGAAAACAACCTTTGCTTTGCAGTTAATGTTTTATGAAAAGCTACTCTCACTGCAACAGTAGAATCTGGAACAGCACTAGTGCTACATTTTCCAGTTTTGTCTTTGAGGTTAAATTTGCTTAATTGTGTAGAATAGATTTTGAATTTGCATAGAAATGACAGGATAACGCAGGCGTGTGAAATCTAGATGGCAAATGTAATTAAGTTCTTTGCTGTGGTTCTTTTGTGTGACATCCTGGTCTCTGCATTTTCACTGAAGAGATAAAGTCCTTTTCCTCTAAAGATCAGTTCTGCACT
Organism: Myxocyprinus asiaticus; assembly: GCF_019703515.2. Taxonomy (NCBI): domain Eukaryota; kingdom Metazoa; phylum Chordata; class Actinopteri; order Cypriniformes; family Catostomidae; genus Myxocyprinus; species Myxocyprinus asiaticus. The sequence continues at coordinate 25,413,873 of NC_059388.1, read as the reverse complement.
GTAGTTGATTTTCCTTATCAGAGTCAACATGCAGCACCCCCTACAGGGCAGTTTGGATAAATTACAGTCCTGCAGCTGTGTTAGGATGCACATTACTCCAAGCTTCATTTATGCATCTCAAGTCTCACTGTTAATGACAGTAATACACACACCTTATAAAATGTATATGAACTGTATCATGGTACCTATTGATTGCCATATTCATAAACCGTGGTGTTTTCATTAGGGATGGGCATTTAATGTAATTTTGTAGTTGAGTACTCTAACACAAAAAATTAAGGTGCAACAGTGCTAAAAGCCCCCTGGGGTAAAATCCAAAATTTCTTCCAAAACACTAAACAGCAACAAAAACTACCACAGTACTTTCCTTAAGACCTGTTTTGTCACTCACTATACACTGCAAAATAATCCTGATCCATAAGATCATTGCATGAAGTGTCTAAAGTTTGATTTTAAGGTACAGTAATTTGATATTATATTTAATAATTTTTTAAATGTTGTACATTTTTGTAGCTAATGAGAATCCCTGAAACTAAGGTTCATTTATCTCATTTATTTTGAGACAAAATACTTATTTGTCATATTCAGTTTTGTTCAAGGTGGTCAAAACAAAGTTTTTTTAATAACTGTCCAATAAATGAAAGGATATTATTTAAGGGTAAGTGTAAAACTTTTGGTATAGTTTTTGTTCAGTAATCTCTAGGTTCTTTTAGTGGGCTCTCTCCCTCACTCTGTCTCTCTCTTTTCAGTGTGTCTGGAGGTGAGTTGTTTGACCGGATTGTGGAGAAAGGTTTCTACACAGAAAAAGACGCCAGCACACTCATCAGACAAGTACTAGATGCTGTAAACTACCTCCACAGTATGGGCATAGTACACAGAGATCTCAAAGTGAGGAAACACAACATATACCGTTATTAGTCTGGTTTGATACGGTACGTTTTATTTTAATGTGTTTATCTTCTCTCCTTAGCCAGAGAATCTTCTTTATTTCAACCCTCAAGATGGCTCAAAGATCATGATCAGTGATTTCGGCCTGTCTAAGATGGAGGGCACCGGAGATGTCATGTCCACGGCCTGTGGAACACCAGGATACGTGGGTAAGAATCCCCAAAAGGGCCATATTCTACAGTAATTTAGCTTTTTTTTTTTTTTTTCACTAATACAAAAATATAATTCTGTCCACTGAATGATTACTAAATTCACATACAGTACCATTGTATTTACATGGTACTACAAGGTACTTCAAAGAATACCTCACTGTAGTATTATCAAAATCCAAAAACCTTTTTGTTTGTAGAGTTTTGGACAGTTAAATTCAAGCAACTAAGCTTGAAAAGGATACAGAAACTGCAAATAAAATGCATCATGAGTAATCAGAGTAGTAACGCATCTCTAGCTGTAATGAATATATTAGTATATTAATATATTAGTATATATATATATAGTATATTTAACAGATATTTTCTAGATAATTTAAGGGATAGTTCATCCAAAATGAAAATTCTGTCATTTTCTCACCCTCATGTTGTTCCAAACCCTCTTGACTTTCTTCCGTGGGACACAAATGGACATATTAGGCAGAATGTACCCTCAGTCACCATTCACTTTCATTGCACCTTTTTTAAAATTTTTTATTATACAACAGAAGTCTCCTTTTGCATTCCATGGAATAGAAGAACGTCATACAGGTTTGAAACAACATGAGTAAATATTATAGAATTGTCATTTTTGGGTGAACTATCACTGTTCATGCATCCATGCACATGCTTTGCTGTCCTGTGGGTTTTAAATCTCTGTATAGCATTGTGTTTTTATGCCAACCTGTTCATGCCTGTGTGTTTAAGAGTCTTTGTGGGCAGGTTTCCATGGGAACAGTGTTAAAATGGCCCTGTGGTGGCCATAAAATGAAACTTCAACCAGTTGCATCCTGGGCTGGAGTCAGACACTGATGTGTGTTGTAATGTTTGTCTCTTCAATGGAATTCACCTTAAGATGGACAAATACTAGACTTTGCTGCTCTGAATGATAGAACCACACAGGAATGTATTCTGTGTGTGTTTCTGTGTATGTCTGGCTAAATTGTCTGGCTTTCCCTCTTTTGTCTTTAAATGGTAACAGTCTCACGCTCTGAGCCCTCCATCATCATCTTTTACCCTTTAGCTAATTTTTTCACTCACTCGCTCACACACACAACTTTAGTAGACACTTAAATGTTATGATGGGATTATATGAATAATAGCCCCCAAAAAGCTTTGGAATACATCCAATACAACATTCCTAAGAATGGAAAGAAAAATTTAGTTTTGTTAGAGAGACTAATTAAAAGCATGTTTTTGTTTGCACACACTTTACAATAAGCACACAATTCTTAAAGGAATAGTTCACCCAAAATTAAAAATTATGTCATCATTTACTCACCCTCATGTTATTCCAAACCCATATTACTTTATTTTTTTGCAGACTGTTCTCACAGATATTTTCCATACAATGAAAGCCAGGGTCTGTCAAGCTCCAAAAAGGACAAAAAAAACCACTATAAAAGTAGTCTATATGGTTCATGCGTTATATTTCAAGTAGGGCTGGGAAATTTAACGTGTTAATTTCTGAGATTAATTAATGACTGTTAAATAGAAATGTCATAACATATCGATATATCCATTATTGATCGGCACTTTATTTTATCTATATATTTTTAAGGCATCAATACTGTATATTAACATAAGCTGACATTTAAATTAGAAGCCTAATTTGTGTGCTTTCCAATGGCATAATAGCTTTGGGAAACCACAAGGGGGAGATATAACATTTACCAAAGCCGGTCGTCGGTACGGGAGGCACAGTTGCAGTCCAAACTAGGTTGTGGATGGTCACTATACACACAAAAGTTAGAAAGGTTTTTGCACTTCAAAAATGAACAAAGTGACGTTGATGAGTTTGCAGGTTAGTGTATGAAACTGGTGTAACTGCGCAAACTGAACGATTAGAAATGGCGATATTTATTATGAAATTTATCTCTGTGTAGCACTGAGTAAGTTTCATTCAAGCTGTCAAACCACAAAAATACATACTTTTAACTGTAAATACATTGTGTAGGCTATATGAAAGAAACATACACAATATATCATCCAATGATGGCTAGAGTAAATATTCTTTTTCCTTTGATAATGATTTGGGTCAAATTTAATGGAAAACTAAGTGAGTTGCCAGACATGCCTTATTTATATCTGAAATAAATCTCGATAAACATCGGAAAAATCTTCCGATAAACGATGCGTGGAAAAGGCATCGATCCCAAGCCTACTGTTTAACGCATTAAAAAGAATTAACGCAATTAATGCAGTATCCATTTGTTTTTGTTTTTTTCAAGCCATAGCTTTGTGTCACTGATGTCAAACCTCGATTGATGCATCTTAAAGTGGCATTTTTGAATGAGCACAAGATTTTAGAGCTACAATGGGGGGGAAGATTTTCAGTAAATAATGAATGAATAATGTCTTCTGTTCCTCACACAAATCTATCGTATGACTTCAGAGGACTTTGAATAAAACACAGGTCATATGGGCTATTTGAATGGAGCTTCTTTGTCCTTTTTGGAGCTTGACAGCCCCTGGTCACAATATGCATTCATTGAATGGAAAAAAGCTTTTGTGTTCACCAAAACTGTGGGTGAATAAATTATGACAGAATGTTTGGGTGAACTACTCTTTTAATGTAGCATGTAAGTGTTGGAGGGAAGTGTGTCTTAAAGGTCATGGTGTTTCTGTGACTTCTGTTGGAAATGTGCTTTGTTTAATTTTAATAGCATTTTGGAGAGCAGCTTTTATAACCAACAGAATACCGTATTTAAGTACTGCACAGTGCACACACACTCACAATAGTCTCATCTAGGATAAGTTGAAGCCCTAAACCACAGAATCAGAGCTTTTGTGTAGTGAGTGAAAGTAGTCAGTTTGAGTTTTTTTGCTTTGTTCTGTGGATGATGAATTCCACAAAATACATCATACAAGTGTTATTGGCAACTACCAGACTGACATGTAAACTTGTATGTCTCTTCTCAGCTCCAGAGGTTCTGGCACAGAAGCCGTACAGTAAAGCTGTTGACTGCTGGTCTATCGGAGTCATTGCCTACATCTTGTAAGTACCTATACTGTTCCTTTCTCAACAGCATTGTCATTTTATAAGCTGTGGAAAGTGAATTAAAGTGACCCATCTCTCCTGATTAGCTACAGATGTTGCACCCCAGTTTGCTGGGACTCCTTATATGGTGGTATTGTTTTGCTGCGGTTTAAGTCAGTCATTAAAACAGAGAAAAGAAAGACAGACAGAGAAAGAGAGAAAGTTAATGTCTCACATCTATACAAGATATTAAAGGAATATTCCGGGGTCAAGAGAAAATTAATGTCTCACATCTATACAAGATATTAAAGGAATATTCCGGGGTCAATGCAAGTTAAGCTCAATTGACAGCATTTGTGTAATAATGTTGATTTCTTCAAAAAATCATTTCAACTTGTCCCAAAAAGCAAAAATTTGGGTTACAGTGAAGCACTTACAATGGGTATGTTAACGTGATTTGAGTGTGATCAAATTGCTTACTAACCTTTTCTGTGTAAACTTGTATCCAATTTTACAACTTCGTTGCATGACAACGCAATGCAATAAACCCTGTAATCCCACAAAACTATGATTTAAACAGCTCAACAATCAACTTTTACAGCTCAAATAATACACAAGTTTTTACAAAAGAATTAATTTAAGTGATTTTATAAAATTATAAGCTTCACATTTCTGCCTTTAAACCTTCCAAAAATTGGCCCCATTCACTTCCATTGTAAGTGCTTCACTAAAACCATGATTTGAGTTTTTATTATTATTAACAATTTTTATTGATTCCATTCAACTAATTAAATAAACATAACAGAAAATGCAGAATCAAATTATATAAAATTAAACCCTTCCTCCCGAACATTCTGTCCCCCTCCCCACCCGACACAAACATACACCCCAGTGGTCACAAATATTTAGAAACATAAAAAAAAAAAACATAAAAAGAATACTTTCAAAAAACAATAGAATTACACACACACACATTTAAAACTACAAATCCCTCTTCACTGCCCCTCCCTGAGAGCCTTCCAAAAAGGCCAAATAGCTGCCCCATTTTTTATCAAATTAACCCAGGTTGCCCAGCCTTCTATACGACATCTCCTCAAATGCCACTACCATGCCCATCTCCGTGCACCACTCTCGAAATGAGGGCGCTCCAGCTGACTTCCATCCCCTAAGAATAACCGGTCTGCCAATCGTAACACTGGCCAGGACCCAATTTTTTATGTATTTATCCCCTATATTAATGACCGCCCCATTGCCTAAAATACAGAGTCTGGGGCAAAATGAAATCTGAGTGCCCAATACGTCACACATAAAACTCTGAACCCTCAACCAAAACTCTTGGATCTTAACACACCACCAAAAAACATGGGTTGTGTCCCCATCTTCTGATTGGCATCGCCAGCAGGTAGGTGTGTCTTTAAGACCAAGCCTATACAATCTAGATGGGGTCCAATAGAATGGATGTAAAATCTTAAATTGCATAAGGTGCACCTTTGCATCTCTAGATGCAGACTTAATGTTTTTTAGAATCCTAGCCCACACTCCCTCCTCCAATACCAAGTTTAAATCTTTCTCCCATAATCTCTTGAGAGAAGCCAAAGCTCCGTCCCCCAGACTCTGAATTAGCAGAGAGTAATACACTGATGCCTCATGACCTTTTCCAAAAGCAGTAGTCACCGCTCCCAGAGTATCTGCCGCATTAGGGGGGTGTATGCTACTCCCAAAAATAGTACAGAGTAGGTGGCGCAGCTGTAAATACCTAAAGAATTGAGACCTGGGAATCCCAAAATGTTGAACCATATTTTCAAAGGATCTCAACACTCCACTCTCATGTAGGTCACAGAGCATATTAACCTCCCTCAAAATCCAATCTGTCCAGCAGAAAGGGAACTTATTAATACATAATTTTGGGTTCAGCCATATGCTCGAGGCAACATTTAAATAAATGTCTGAATTAAACACTCTAGACACTTTTGTCCATACCGAGTGCAAATGCGAGATAATGGGGTATAACTTAACTTCTCCGGTTAGTTTGATAGAAATGCTTTGCAGTGGCAAAATAGGGGCAAGAACTTCCTGTTCAATCCAAAACCAGGGAGGGGCTCTCTCAGGTGGAAGCGACCAATGAGCCAAATGTCTGAGACCAAATGCATAATAATAAAACAAAATCTTGGGTAAGAGTAGCCCACCTTTGTCAATCGGCCTATGTAACTTACTGAAATGTAATCTGGGAGGTTTACCATTCCAAATGAAGGACTTCGTTATGCTTCAAATAAGTGAGGGGGACATCTATAGAGAGAGACTGTAGCAGGTAGTTGAATTTTGTAATACAGTTCATTTTAATAACATTAACCTTCCCAGTCATAGGTAAATGTAATGAAGCCCATCTACCCACAATGCTCGAAAACCTTTTTATTAAAGGGTCAAAATTAACTAAATATATCACACAAATTTGCTGGGAATAATATACCCAAATACTTAATGCCCTGTTTGGGCCACTAGAAGGTGCCCTGCTGAAAAGCTGTTACCTGGCATTATGCTGTCAGAGCCAAAGCTTCAGATTTAGACCAATTCACTCTATATCCTGAGAACTTAGAAAAGGAATGAATAATTCTGTGGAGGCAAGACATAGATCTAGTAGGGTCGGAGACATATAATAAAATATAATCTGCGTAAAGCAAAAGCTTATGCACCACACCTCCCGCCACCACCCCTGGAAAATCATCCTCCTTTCTTATCACGGCTGCTAATAGTTCCAGGGCAAGACAGAGCAATAAGGGGAAAAGAGGACAGCCCTGCTGGGTGCCTCTATCCAGAGTAAAATAATCTGAAATTAATCCATTCGTTTGAACCGCCGCTACCGGGTGTCTATAAAGTAACTTAATCCACCCAATAAAAGTATTCCCGAACCCGTACATTTCCAAAATCTTAAAAAGATAATCCCATTTTACCATATCAAACACCTTTTTGGTGTCAATTGAGACGGCAGCGACCGGAGTCTGATCATTCACCACTGACCACATGACAATAATGAAATGCCTAATGCTATCAGAAGAGTTATGGCCCCGAATAAACCCCACCTGATCTATATGTATAAGAGATGTCATAACTTTACTTAATCGATTAGCCAACATTTTTGACAATATTTTAACATCTAGCTGGATCAGGGAAATTGGACGGTAACTCTTACACTTGCCAGGATCTTTGTCCTTTTTAAGAATCAGACTGATCCGGGCTTGTGTTGGCGGAAGCTTTCCATTCTTTAATGATTCCGTATAAACTTCTAGCAAATGTGGAGTCAGTTCTGCAGCATAAGATCTAAAAAACTCAGCGGCAAATCCATCTGGCCCCGGAGCCTTGCCTGTATGCAAGGCCTTAATTACCTCACCAAGATTTGAGCTTTATTTTTTTAAAGAAAATGAGGGTGAGTCAAAACTATTGTTTGTTGTAATCAACATCATGCCACAAATGCTGTCGATTGAGCTTAACTTGTATTGAACCCAAAACATTCCTACAAATTTCCCAGAATATACCTTAAACTGATGAAAGATTTCCAAGGTACAGTGATGGGATCAGGTGGTAAGACCATTTTTAAATATTCCATGGTACTGAATAATCACCACATTCATATATCATGGTATTTACATAGATCTCCAAGGTACTTCAAATAATACCACGCTATTACAATGGTAAATGCCCCCAAAAATCATGGCAATACCATGGTACTTTTTGCTAAGTGTTATCTCTATTTCAACCCTGTTTCTCATTCTATCTGTGTGTTTTATTCTATTTTTCAGTTTCAGAATGTTCACAAGGTTACTGAGAATGTGTCACAAAAGCTGTACATTTCAAATGAGCTCTGGCCATCTGGACTCCTGTGTGTGTGTGTATTAGTGTTTTGTAAGTCTTGTGTGGAGGCAAATTAACATAAAAACGAGTGCTGCATCACCTGTTCGTATCGTTTGTTATTGCAATTCTCTGTCTACATGTCTTTTTTAATACTTCTTTCGGATTGCTCTGGGGCAACTGTGCCAACACAAACACTAAGACTGTCTGTCAACAAACTGGTGAAGTTCCCATCACTCCCACTCACGGCTGTCCCAATTTGATAGATTAATATGTTTATGGCCGAGTTTGTTTATGGTTTCCACTCTCACTTGGACTGCCATCTTCTGTGAACCCTTATGGTCAACAAGAAATGTCATTCACAGCCATTTGACTTCCTTAATGCTGACGTGTGAAATGTCTGCCCTACTAGTGTCACTAAATGGAATTGCCAGCTGAGTTTTAGAAACATAGCAATATAACGTTGAAAAAGACAGTCGAGGCAAAGTAAGGCAGAGTAAGTTACATTTTGATGAAAATTACAAAGACTTTTTTTTTTTTTTATATGGAATAATGTACTGAAGAATCATGTACAATAAGATCAGTAATGTTTATTAAGAAAATAAATAGGGTCAAATTTGATGTAATTTTGACTTTAAGTTGAGTACTTACATTATACGAGTTTGTGTTTAACGATAACCATCTGTGCCCACCTCCACCTCCAAGCCAACTGTCCGCTCTAAGTCAGATCTCATGGTTGGCTGGCCTCCTCTCAGGTGTGATTATTGTAATGACAACCAGCCGAAACCGTAGCTAATTCTCTTAGCGTCTGATTAGCTAACCCAACGTGAAGAGAGAAAAACACAAAGGTAATAGAGTAGAAATCAGGCAGAAAATTACCATCCCCTTCCCCCCGACTGCCTCCGTTCCCCACGAGGAGAGGCATTTTAATGGCTTTGATGGGGTGGGGGGTGGGGGGGGGGGTTTGATTTAAGCGGCTCAGGTTTAATCTTCTATCTCTCTTTTCCCAGTGGGCTTTATGGTCACTGATTTGCAATTGCTTAAAAGGAATGTTTACTGTTGAATCAAAGTGTGCAACAATGTGTTTATAGGAAATTACTAGTAAAGAAGAGATAAGCTGTGCTATTAAGTGTTAAATCTGTGTAATCCTTAAAAAGCATTTAGTTTGAATGTTTGGTAGAGTTTACATCAGATAACAATATCGACGATGATCGTAAGTTGGACAGTGGTAACTTCAATGAATGAAAATCTTCACATACTTCACATATAGACATTTAGAATTATGTTGGAGCTAAAAAAAAGTGTACATTCTAGATTAACCATTTTTTAAAGCCAAAACCAGACCAGAGTTAAGCAAAGTTTTCCTGACATTTCTTGTCTTCTCTTAAAGACTGTGTGGTTACCCTCCCTTTTACGATGAGAACGACTCCAAACTCTTTGAGCAGATCTTGAAAGCTGACTATGAGTTTGATGCGCCATACTGGGATGATATATCTGATTCAGGTATGTGTGTGTGATCAGTATTGGAGGGATGATATCAGATAATTTTTGTTTATAGTATGAGCTTGGGTGTTTTTAATTATATAGTTGGATATGAACCACATCATGATCACAAATTATGTAATTTATAGATCTATATCATAATCTACACTGCCTGGCCCAAAAAATAAGTCGCTGTTTGTATTTAAATAAGCAGATACCTAAGAGCCTATGATTGGATCATTATTGCAGTGATTAATATGTTTCAGCTGGCAACAATTCTTTTAACCCTAACTGATGCAGTGTGCAGCTTCTCATTTTTTAAATAACCATGTCAGAAGACGTATCCCATTGTTGTGGAAAAGATGTTACTGTGTTTCAGAAGGGGCAAATTATTGGCCTGCATCAAGCAAACAACTAAGGAGATTGCTAAAATCACTGGAATTGGGTTAAGAACTGTCCAACGCATTATTAAAACCTGGAAGGATAGTAGTGAACCGTCAGCTTCGCAGAAGAAATGTGGTTGGAAAAAAACTTGAATGACCGTGATCGGAGATCACCAAAACGCTTGAAGTCACATCATAAATAATCGACAGTAGAACTCACGGCTATGTTTAATAGTGAAAGTAAGAGCATTTTCACACACACAATGCGACGAGAATTTACAGGATTGGGATTAAACAGCTGTGTGGCCACAAGAAACCACTTGTTAGTGAGGCTAATCTGAAAAAATGACTTTAATTTGCTAGGGAGCATAAAGATTGGACTGTGGAGCAATGGAAAAAGATCATGTGGTCAGATGAGTCCAGATTTACCCTATCCCTAAGTGATGGGCGCGTCAGGGTAAGAAGGGAAGTGCATGAAGCGATGCACCCGTTATGCATAGTGCCCACTGTACAAGCTTCTGGAGGCAGTGTTATGATCTGGGGTTGCTTCAGTTGGTCAGGTCTAGGCACAGCAATGTTATGCAGTAATAAAATGAAGTCAGCTGACTACCTGAATGTACTGAATGACCACTTTATCCCATCAATGGATTTTTTCTTCCCTGACAGCACAGGCATATTCCAGGACGACAATGCCAAGATTAATCAGGCTTACATTTTGAAAGAGTGGTTCAGGGATCATCAGGAATCATTTTCACACATGAATTGGCCACCACAGAGTCCTGACCTTAACCCCACTTAAAGTCTTTGGGATGTGCTGGAGAAGACTTTATGGAGTGGTTTGACTCTCCTGTCATCAATACAAGATCTCGGACAAAAATTAATGCAACTCTGGATGGAAATAAATGTTGTGACATCGCATAAGGTTGTCGAAACAATGCCATGAAGAATGCGCATCATAATTAAAGCTAAAGACGGTCAAACGAAATATTAGAGTATACGATTTTTTTTTGGCCAGTCAGTGTATAACATACACACACACTTATTCATCCATGTTAGCCCCACATGCTACCAGTAAGAGTGGAAAAACATAAGTATGATTTACAGAAAACTTTGAGTGTTCTCTTTGGCATCCAGTAAATACCATGGGCACATGACAGATGTGTGTCTGGATCTGTCAATACTCACTAGCACCATGACATTTTTCCAACCTACGAATTAGAAACAGTTAATCAATCTCTACTGACTACTGACTGGCTACTTTAAGTACTCTAAATTTGGTGTCACATAAAGGACAAATGTGTCATACATTCAAATTTAGTGTCATGAGACATAATTTATAATTGGATGATATGGTGATAATGGTGAAAAAAAATAAATAGCTTTTTACACAATTTGTATCTTTAGTGCCCTAAAATGTTTTACTCTTCAGCAAGCTAATCATATGTTTCTCTTGTATGTATATTTTTCTTTTTTGTTTAACCTACAGCAAAAGACTTTATCAGTTGTTTGATGGAAAAGGACCCTTCAAAGCGATACACGTGTGAACAGGCCCTTCGACATCCCTGGTGAGTCCAGTACCAGTACCCTTGTATTCTGTGTTGTACAGGATTATATACAGTAGGTGTGTATATATTGAGACACATTATTGAGAGAGGTTTGGATGCCTATCCTAACCTTGGATAAATATCCTAACCATAAATCACAACTTTTTAAAAAATATCTAAAAAGAACCTAATATAAAGCAATAAGCCGTGAGATGCTGTGTGTTACAGTAATTTTACCATCATTAATCATGGTAAAATCACTAACACACAGACTCGAGTGGCTTATTAATTTTATAAAACGGCAGAAGGAGCAATATTATAAAAGATACAAAAATAATTCAATTCATTATTAATAATAATTACAATAAATGTGTCACGTTTATGTGTTTTGTTCATGTTTTGTGTTCATGTCTTTTATTTAATTCCTGTTTCATTGCCATGTCATGTGATCTGTTCCCTCATGTGATCCTCTCTTGTTCCATGTGTTTTGTTCTCATTGGTTTGTGTTCATGAATCTTGTTATCTTGTTATCAGTTCTGTTATGTCATTGGTTCATGTTTCATTGTCTTATTATTAGTTCAGTCTTGTGATTGGCAGTCTTGTGTCTTGTTTACTTGTTACCCATGTCTGTGTATTTAGCCCTGATGTTTGCCATTGTTCTGGGTCAGATATTGTTTGTGTAGCGTTGTGTCAAGTCAAGTCAAGTCAATTCAATTCCATGTTTATGTTTTGTTATGTTTCATGTTTGGATGCCACTGTAAATAAACTGTACTTGGGTTCTTCACATAATCATCGTTTTCGTCTGCCTGTCATTGCCAGCGATCGTTACAGAATACCTGACCAAACTATGAACCCAGCAGTCCAGCTCCTGCGCCTACGTCAGGGGAATCATCCCCTGGAGGATTATGTTGAGGTGTTTTGTGGACTTTGTTGCCAGGTGGACTTTAATGATATTGCCCTCAAGGACTTTTTCCGTTTTGGGCTGAATGAGCCGGTCTCCTTCCTGATACATGACGGTCGAATCACCCTCAATCTGGCTCAGTTTATTGACTTGGCCCTGCAATTGAGCGGTTCGTCTTTCACTGTGGGTGTGGCTGAGGGGGAACTGTGCACTCCTACAGTGACTGCCATGTCAGAGCCATCCACGGTCATGGCCGCCGGGCCAGGGTCCCGCGTCACGGCCGCCGAGCCAGGGTCCTGCGTCATGGCCGCTGAGCCAGGGTCCTAGGTCATGATTGCCGAGCCAGAGTGCCACGTCACGGTCGCAGAGCTTGCGCCACCTTCTGCCCCAGATCTTGAGTCTACTCCATGCCATGTCCCATCCACGCCTCAGCCTGCTCATGCCATGTCACAGTCACATCAGAGTCTATTCCATGCCATGTCACAGCCACACCTCAGCCTGCTCATGCCATGTCACAGTCACATCAGAGTCTATTCCATGCCATGTCACAGCCACGCCTCGGCCTGCTCCATGCCATGTCACAGCCACACCTCGGCCTGCTCCATGCCATGTCACAGCCAAGCTTCGGTCTGCTCCATGCCATGTCACAGGCCCGCCTCTGCTCCACGGTCCAGGCCCACGCCTGCCTCTGCTCCACGGTCCAGGCCCACGCCTGCCACGGCCAACGAGCCACCGTTGCAAGCCTTGTCCATCCCAGAACCAGCGTTGCAAGCCTCAGTGGCCACGTTATGCCATGCTGCCATTCCTACCTCTTCAGCCAATGTTACCACGTGTGCCATGTCAAGTGGCCCTGCCTTGCCATGTTACCACATCTGCCAAGTCAAGTGACCCTGCCTTGGGCCTCCGAGCCTCCGGCTCCACCCTAGCCCTTCGAGTCTTCAGCTACTCTCCGGGTTCCCAGTTCTCCAGTTTCGCCCCTCGAGCCTCTCACGGCTCCACCTTGCATGGCTCCGCCCCTCGAGCCTCTTATGGCTCCACCTTCCACTGGCTCCACCCTGGTCTCACGCCCCAAGCCATGTCTCGCCAGGCCATGCCAACCCCCCCCCCCCCCCCTTGAAATCCATGTGTTTTTGATTGGCTGTCGGGAGCCGCCCCTTGTGGGGGATATATCACGTTTAGGTGTTTTGTTCATGTTTTGTGTTCATGTCTTATTTTGAAAATTGTATTCCTGTTTCATTGCCATGTCATGTGATCTGTTCCCTCATGTGATCCTCTCTTGTTCCATGTGTTTTGTTCTCATTGGTTTGTGTTCATTTATCTTGTTATCAGTTCTGTTATGTCATTGGTTCATGTTTCATTGTCTTATTAGTTCAGTCTTGTGATTGGTTGTCTTGTTTACTTGTTACCCATGTCTGTGTATTTAGCCCTGATGTTTGCCATTGTTCTGGGTCAGGTATTGTTTGTGTAGCGTCGTGTCAAGTATAGTCAAGTTTATGTTTTGTTATGTTTCAAGTTTGGATGCCACTGTAAATAAACTGCACTTGGGTTCTTCACATAATCATCGTCTTTGTCTGCCTGTCATTGCCAGCGATCGTTACAAAATTATTCTTCTGCCAAGTAATATTGTAACTGCAGTTTATATTTTAGATACAGTATATGACGTAGCGAATATCAGCTGTTTTACATTGGCCTCAAATGTGGCTCTGCCAATCAGATTTCAGAGTCCAGACTATCCGTTTCATAAAGTTTTTTTTTTGTTGTTTTTTGTTTTTTTTTACAGCTACAAGTAGAACTCTTGAAAAATTGCTGTACATTGGGTTTCACTTTTTTGTTGTACTGTCATTTTGTTCCTCTAAGACTCTTAAACTGTGCCAGAACAATTAAACCTTAACCTCATAAACAGCACTTAGAGACTGAGTTTTATTGCATGCTATTAGACATTTTAGTCGTATTAGAATGAGACACTATCTGCATCAGTTGGGGATTGTGTGTACGTTATGAGTATCAGGTTGAATTCGGTCTCTTTATTATCATGCGCCAAGATCCCCCTCAAGGGCAGGAGGAAAGCTACTGAATAAACGCTAGACAATTAAGACACTGTGCCTTAATCCCGCATTACATATTCCAAAGCACTAATTGGTAATTAGCACATCCTCTTTAGACACCTTTAGCAAGCCTTTACCAAACAAGGAAGTCTGAAAAAATTGGAGAACAGAAAAGGATAGAAAACCATAGGGAGTTTACGCACTTTGCAGTAAATTAAAGGGCTTCTTGAGAAATTGGAAAGGTGACGTCATTGTAGGTGAAGAGTTGCTAGATTTGAATTCTGACTAACAAGTTTTGACTTTATCACTGTGCTCTCCAGGATCGCAGGGGACACAGCGCTCTGCAAGAACATCCACGAGTCTGTCAGTCGACAAATGCGCAAAAACTTTGCAAAAAGCAAATGGAGGGTGAGTTCTTAAGTGATTTTTTGAATAAGGCCAGAAACATACTATACTCCAGTACGCAAACAGGTAGTTGATGTAAAATTTCATTAAATGAAATAATAATTTTCCATATTTTTTCTAAATATATGTTGTTATATGCTTATATTAATTGTGGCACATCCACACTAATCTGTTTCCATTTCCTAACGTCATTGTTTTCTGAAGTATGCAGTATTGGAGTGTGTTTTCAAAAACTCTCTTTTTGGTGGAGGAAACTTTGTTCTAGAGTGGATGAGAGGCATAAACGTAGCGAAATCAATGCATTTTCAAACGAAAACATGCTAGTGTGGATGTAGCCTGAGAGCCAGCATAGAATATTTGTACTTTTAAAAATGAAAGAAATGGTCACCAGTAACAGGACTTAAGATGTACACTTTCGCTTATGTCCTTATTGTTACCGTGTGCGGTAACACACCCCAGTACTCAAGGGGGTGATAGAGTTACCTTCAAATATCTGTGCCAACTGTATGTAGTTTTTATTCAGGTTGCAAACTATAAATTTATCAACTTTAACTAACTTGCTCTGCAAGATTCTCTCCTAAACTGTTGCTCTGCCATGACAGTACTTGACCTGAAACAGAAAACTTACAGTAGAAGAAGAGTTTATGCTTATAAACTCCTTGAAGCAACACTGAGAATACAACGTATATTTGCGTTGCGTTATGAATTGCAGTCCAACACATTTTCGGAACGCATCGATGATCAAAATCAAACTTGAGTAGCTAGAGTTTGTGTTCATGTAATTGCATAAAATATATTTTTGGGCCTATTTGAGAATTGTGTATCCATTTCACTTCTCTTTCACCAATGACTTGTGGTCTCTGTGTAACAGCAAGCCTTCAATGCTACGGCCGTGGTACGCCACATGAGGAGACTGCAGTTAGGTAGTAGCATGGGGAGCAGCATGGATGCATCTAGCGCCACCAACCAGAACCGCATACTGAATGCAAACCAGACTCCGACCCTACCGCCGATCCAAACATCAAACCAAACTCCAAATGCGACTGCAGCGCTTAGCCAAAACCACAAACCTGCTCTGAAAGCAAATACAATGCTTATTAACGACATGGCAACAGGCACCAACTCTAAAGCACGCAAAGACTGTAAGTGACGTTCAGTGTATTGATTGTTGTTCAAATTCATATGTTGGCCCAGTTGAAATCTACAGACTTTTTCGCATTTTCTGTGCTGATTTTGGGGGGAAAATCGGCAGAATTCTGCTGAATAATATTCAGATTGGACCAAACAATTCTATCAAATGAACGATTCGCTAACAAATCAGACACATCATTATGGCTTGCGAGCAAGTTTTACTCACAAGTTTCACTTAAGCAATATCTAGCGAGATATTTTTAGGCAGAGGACAACTAGAAAAATTTACACTCACTATTGAAATTTACATGAATTTTAAGATTATATCAATTTCCATTACTTTGTCAGGCCTTGGAAATAACAATTTAAAAATTCCCTGAAATTTCCAGGTTTTCCATGAATGCTGTAAATAGAATTGAGATTACTACACTTTATTGTAGCTCAAAGAATATTCAAATATGCCAAAATAATAGCAATACCCCATGAAATGGTTTGACGACCACAGTTTTCTTTTCACATATTTCCTATTCTTTATCAATTCCTATTCTTATTAATAATATTAAACTTTGGATACCCCCATTAATGCAAGAAGAGTGATTCATAATTTAGTCAATTTTTCTGAAAAATAAAGACTATACATTTTTAAATTGTACAGTTTATAATATTAGCTGGGTCTCCATTTGCTTATTCCTATGCAAATTTTGGGATTTCGCATAAAATGCTGAATGGAAATGCCAAGATACGAATAAAATCTCGTATACGCTCATTTGAGGTGGATACATTTTTTATTCGATAAGAACAAATGCACATAAACAACGATGGAAAAAACATTTAGTGAAAAATTCTTTTAGAATTTATAGGAATACAGATGCCCATCAAAAAAGTAATGCGACTTTGCCTCAACAAGCCATTCACACGCTTTCGCTCCAAGACATAAGGCATTTGCCAAACATGAGGTTTGTGAAAGCTTTTTGGCTGTGTGCATAAACCACAATTAATTTATTACATTGAATAAAAGAGCCAGAGTGACTTCCCCAGTGGCTACAACTTCCATTTTGTGCCAATTTCCCCCAAAGTGACGATTTTGTTCTCTTGTACAAATGGGATGGAAACGCTGCTTTATTTGCAAATCATTTTTACAATATTCGGATTTCTTGCATAAATTAAATTCAGAACTTGGATAGAAACATGACCACTGTAAACTTTTAGCTTTTAGACTACACTAGCATATAGATGGCTTCAATAGATTAACAGAACTTCATGGATAAATAACTAGTAACCAGTGAATGATGTTGCACACCATTTGTTTCTGTAGGTACGGCCCCTCCCCACACTTCCTGTTCTCTGGCATCAGCTGCTTCCTCCGCCACCTCAGGGGCGGAGCCCTGCAGGCCACTCCCCCCTTCGGTTGCATCAGTGAGCACAGTGTTAACTGGGACCAAGTGACGCCAGGTTCTGCGGGGAGAGAGCTGGGAGGCCACTGCCCTGTAAGCCCCGCCCCTCAGCCCACTCCTCGCCCTGCCGTTGAAGAAAGGCAGAGGACTGACCCATCACCATAGCAACCACCGAGAGGCTAAAAATGCACTCCACAATCTGACCTGCCATTTAATCTCCAGGCCACTAGAGCATGCAATGCATGCAGTGGCACGCAAATTCCGTCAGAAGGCTTCCATTTTGAGAAGTGAATTTGTGGGGCTGGACAAAACTGTGACGTCTTTGCTATGAATATGCTATAAACCTTGCCAGCCATGTTACCTTGTGGAAAAAAGGAGTTGAAAAACTGCAGAGGTTTCGGTGCGAAAGTGTCTGCATGATTGTGTCCGCCCTTATAAGAAGGCGGCGCCAATGTCAAACAATTCCTACACGTCTAGCTCTTCCTTCTTTCTCTCTGCCCTGATTTCCCTGTTTACTTTATCTGCTCACAATTTTATTGTATTTATTGTTAGCTACTATTTCTGATCTTTCGAGTTTTTTCCACGGATTTGTCATGCTGACCTGCAGAAGTGCTTTTAAAACCGTGTTAGACTGTTTTGCGACATTTTGGAGTCAAGACTTTATTTGTTTGCACATAGGCTGTAAGAAAGAACAGTTAGCTTGAATACTGTAATATTACAGTATACTCACGTATGGATGGGAGATTAATGATTTGAGCCATTAAGATTGGGTTTTAGCATCATGAAGTTTAAGATATCCGTTAAAACATGCAATATGTTTGATTGTTATCTTACTTCAGTGGACTTTTTTAAAACGCAGGGACCGTATGGAACAATCGCAGTTTGACGAAGCTTGTTCCTGCTATACTCCGCTTCAAATGTTTCTTTGAATTCCACATACAATCACAGTCAGTGTTAGATTACGGAATATAGTACAAATGTTAATACTCAACACAAACACACACACACAAATCTCCCAAAAAGCCATGGCAGCGTTTTTCTACACCCAGTGCACGAGTTCTCAGGTAATTCCGCACCTGCACTGGGCACCATAGTGATGGTATCTATCGTACTCCATGGTTCAAGATTGTCTCATCCAGCCAGGATAATGTGAAGACTGTGGATTAGGATGATGGAAAGCTGTTTAAATGTTCCACAGCATTCTCATAACGATTGTATGACAATTTGACCTGGTGGATAAACTAGCAAAGGGGAAGTCTTTGTTTTAAAGACACTTGTGGATCCATTTGGCATTGCGTGTGTTGCCATAGAAATTCATTTCTCAGTCTGAGGTAGTAAACAACTCTTAATTCTTAAAAAAATGAGTTATTCTCAATTCATAATTATAAATATAAGGACTTTTTAGTGACTGTAAACATATTTCCAGTATAATTCAAAGTGGCTGAATTTAAAGCTTTGGTTTAAGGGCTATTGTAAGTTAAGGTTTATTCACTTCCTTGGAGATGGGTGACTGGTTTCCTGTCCCCAGATGGCTTTCATATCATGTGATGTCGGTTTAAAAGTGACTGATGTCTTCTTTTCCCTTTATGGTTTGTCAATATCACAGGAGGAAAACTTGTCTACAGACGCAGGGGTTTATAAGTATGTGACATTTTCCAAAGTGCCATGGAATATCTTCATGCATTTTTCATCAGTTTCATCTTGAATGTTTGTTTCAGTGTAGGCAAAAATGTGACGCTTTTGGCTGTGCATCACTATGCGCGGTTAAAGCTAATGGATTTGTTTTTCAGTTAGGTCATGCATGCACCGTTTTGTCTTCATTTTTTACACTCGAGAGGAGTTTGTAATCTCAGAACAGATATACTCTGCAAAGCATTTCAGAAAATCATTAGGGCAAGATTTATGTTTTGTACATTATGAAATATGTTTTG
This sequence comes from Myxocyprinus asiaticus, assembly GCF_019703515.2. Lineage (NCBI taxonomy): Eukaryota > Metazoa > Chordata > Actinopteri > Cypriniformes > Catostomidae > Myxocyprinus > Myxocyprinus asiaticus. The sequence goes on along the minus strand of NC_059388.1, from coordinate 25,394,698 downwards.
TTTGAGGTTGTGCTAAGAAAACTGCACATTTATGTTAATACATTGAGTCACAGTGTTAGCATGAGGCGTTTGTTAAGTAATAGTTGTTTAAAGAAATACAAGTTAAGCTCTATTGTTATTATCTGTGACATACTGTTGATTACCACAAGAATAATTTCCACTTGTCCCTCGGTTTGTAAAGATAAACATAAATCGTGTTCATTTCCTATGTCATCTACAAGAAAAGACATTCAGGAAAGTTCCAGAGCATAAATGTGAAGCTTTTTTTTTAAGGGGCCGTTCACATTACATGCATTTTCGTATCCGTCTGGGCTATATTTAAATTGTTTTTCTGTGTAAACATCTGCTAAACTGACATCTTTAACCATTGCACTGCGTCTCACTGTTTTTTGCATCAGTTGCGGTAATGACAATACATAGTATTGTAAACAGGTCATATAAAAACAACTACAACATTTGTATTGAAAAAAGTGAGATGGTGAGTATTAAGGTATCCGTGTTTGAACTTCTCTTGCTGATGCATCATGGCAGAATAAGTCTTTATTTCACTAAAAATGTGTTTTGAAAAGTCAGTCAAAAAGCATTGCGATACGGAGAAATGGCTTAATGGACACCAAGTTTTTTCATTCTATTGTCCAGATTATTTTTAGTTACTGTTTACTATTGGGTTTTGGGTACAACATACATTATTTCAATTTTATTTTGTTTCTACTACATTAAATAGTTCTAATTTTGAAGCTGTACATGTTGCAGTAATGAGAAATGAACCAGAAAATTCTCAAAAAAATCTCAAATAAAACAAAATCCTTTGTAATCTTTATTTGCAAGATGGAGCTCATGTATATACAGGTGCTTCTCAATAAATTAGAATGTCGTGGAAAAGTTCATTTATTTCAGTAATTCAACTCAAATTGTGAAACTCGTGTATTAAATAAATTCAATGCACACAGACTGAAGTAGTTTAAGTCTTTGGTTCTTTTAATTGTGATGATTTTGGCTCACATTTAACAAAAACTCATCAATTCCCTATCTCAAAAAATTAGAATATGGTGACATGCCAACCAGCTAATCAACTCAGAACACCTGCAAAGGTTTCCTGAGCCTTCAAAATGGTCTCTCAGTTTGGTTCACTAGGCTACACAATCATGGGGAAGACTGCTGATCTGACAGTTGTCCAGAAGACAATCATTGACACCCTTCACAAGGAGGGTAAGCCACAAACATTCATTGCCAAAGAAGCTGGCTGTTCACAGAGTGCTGTATCCAAGCATGTTAACAGAAAGTTGAGTGGAAGGAAAAAGTGTGGAAGAAAAAGATGCACAACCAACCGAGAGAACCGCAGCCTTATGAGGATTGTCAAGCAAAATCGATTCAAGAATTTGGGTGAACTTCACAAGGAATGGACTAAGGCTGGGGTCAAGGCATCAAGAGCCACCACACACAGACGTGTCAAGGAATTTGGCTACAGTTGTCGTATTCCTCTTGTCAAGCCACTCCTGAACCACAGACAACGTCAGAGGTGTCTTACCTGGGCTAAGGAGAAGAAGAACTGGACTGTTGCCCAGTGGTCCAAAGTCCTCTTTTCAGATGAGAGCAAGTTTTGTATTTCATTTGGAAACCAAGGTCCTAGAGTCTGGAGGAAGGGTGGAGAAGCTCATAGCCCAAGTTGCTTGAAGTCCAGTGTTAAGTTTCCACAGTCTGTGATGATTTGGGGTGCAATGTCATCTGCTGGTGTTGGTCCATTGTGTTTTTTGAAAACCAAAGTCACTGCACCCGTTTACCAAGAAATTTTGGAGCACTTCATGCTTCCTTCTGCTGAAAGATGCTGATTTCATTTTCCAGCAGGATTTGGCACCTGCCCACACTGCCAAAAGCACCAAAAGTTGGTTAAATGACCATGGTGTTGGTGTGCTTGACTGGCCAGCAAACTCACCAGACCTGAACCCCATAGAGAATCTATGGGGTATTGTCAAGAGGAAAATGAGAAACAAGAGACCAAAAAATGCAGATGAGCTGAAGGCCACTGTCAAAGAAACCTGGGCTTTCATACCACCTCGGCAGCGCCACAAACTGATCACCTCCATGCCACGCCGAATTGAGGCAGTAATTAAAGCAAAAGGAGCCCCTACCAAGTATTGAGTACATATACAGTAAATGAACATACTTTCCAGAAGGCCAACAATTCACTAAAAATGTTTTTTTTATTGGTCTTATGATGTATTCTAATTTTTTGAGATCGTGAATTGGTGGGTTTCTGTTAAATGTGAGCCAAAATCATCACAATTAAAAGAACCAAAGACTTAAACTACTTCAGTCTGTGTGCACTGAATTTATTTAATACACAAGTTTCACAATTTGAGTTGAATTACTGAAATAAATGAACTTTTCCACGACATTCTAATTTATTGAGATGCACCTGTATATTGTGTTCGACTTTCAGAATAGAATTTAATTTTGATTTTCACAGAAATCCTCACTGCCACAGTTTCATGAGAATTACCCATGAGCACTGCGTCTTTTTACATGTCAAGTTAAAAAGGAGCTTAAACTTTTAAAAACACATCTTGAGACATGTGTTTGTTTTCATTCGTTGTGTTGCGTCTAGCTTTTTTAAGGGCATGAATGCGTTCTGTCTGAACTTCCCCTGATTCTTTCGTACAAAAATTATTTGAGCTGTAAAGCTGTCTTAATCATCCTTTTAGAGTTGACACTACTTTTATAGGTGGATGAACTTCTAGTTATGCGTTATCAACATAATTTCAGTGGGTGGCGTTTGCTCCATGTACTGTAAGCGGTAGCCTACTTTACACAGACATAACCAAAGAAGCTGAAGGATTGCATATCATTTTGCACAGATGAAGTTAGAAAGTGATTTATCACACTACTCACCTGTTAACACATAAGATGTTGAAGTCTTGTGGCTATACTTTCACTATTCCAGTGCAATGCCTTGCCCTATAAGTTATTACAAACTGAGGAACAAGTTGAAATTATTTTGTGGTAATTATCAGCATGACTCAGATTTTGTTGATAGAACTAAACTTAAATTGAACCTGGAACTTTCCAAGTCTTTTTAGCTCAGTGTTTATGTACTCCGTGTTTGTTAGTGTCACCTTCTTCTGTGTGTGAATTTGAAAATGTTTAATTGCAGAAAATGTGTAAAACCAAAAGTTGGAGGATATATTCATACATACACACACATTACTAAATTAATGAAAATGTATAATAAAGCATACAGTAAACACATGCACACATGTGCCATGGCTCTACATAACATAACACACACATTCTGACCAATCAGTGACTGCAGTGATGAACAGTAAGTAAAACAAGGGTGAATCTGAATTAGCTCTCTTTTCTTTTTACTTAGATTGTTGTATCATTGTTGTCTGTCTGTGACCAGAGTAATCACTCTGTTTGTCCAAAGGCTTTGTAAATAGATTGTGACGTGTTGTTCCCAAGGAGATGATAGGTCTGTCTTTGTGTGTGTGTTTGTGTTAGTGTGTGTGTTCTCCTGATCAGTCCTGTCTCTCATCTTGTTCTCTAAATTACACTGCCTTTCTCTGGAGTGCTGATGCAGTTATCGGGCACATACCTAAATGTAATACACACCTGGTGTATGTGAATTCACTTTGATAACACACCTGTACAATATATTTGATTGACAGCCTGGCCCTCACAATGATGTGTCTCGCTCAGTGTTGTATGTTCCAAGGAAACCATGTTTATATTGTACAAATTTCACACAAGCAACATCACTGTTCAAGATCTACAGTGAATTTTTAACGATGATCGGTTATAATGCACCTTTCCGGAACAATCCTTTCCCAACATTCTCTGTTTTGGTACCAACTCAGGCATCACTTTTGCCTCTTATGATAAAAAAAGCTGTGACTGACAAGTGTCTGTGCTACCCAGTAACTGTGCAGTTTTAAAACTCTTCCCTTGAATGTTGACTTGTTAGCAAATTACCGCGAGGCATCGCGAGAGACAGAATACACCTACAGAACTTGCGACTGCATTGAATGATTTTATAAATAATTTCGAGCATGTTAAATGCGCTTTCTGATTTAACAATTGAGTATTTTCAGAAGTCCTCACCATGTAACTATATGTATGAAAAGATATGTCTATATATACACACACACACACTGATCAGCCACAACATTAAAACCACTGACAGGACGGACAACCGGTGAACCAGCGACAGGTCATGGGCACCCAAGGCTCATTGATGCGCAAGGGCTAGCCCGTCTGGTCCGATCCCACAGAAGAGCTACTGTAGCACAAATTGCTGAAAAATTTAATTCTGGCCATGATAGAAAGGTGTCAGAACACCCAGTGTATCGCAGCTTGCTGTGTATGAGGCTGCGTAGCCACAGACCAGAGTGCCTATGCTGACCGCTGTCCACCGCCGAAAGCGCCTACAATGGGCACGTGAGCATCAGAACTGGACCATGGAGCAATGGAAGAAGGTGGCCTGGTCTGATGAATCATGTTTTCTTTTAGATCATGTGGACAGCCGGGTGAATGTGCATCGTTTACCTGGGGAAGAGATGGCAGCAGTATGCTCCATGAGAAGAAGGCAGGACGGCGGAGGCAGTGTGATTCTCTGGGCTATGTGCTACTGGGAAACCTTGGGTAATGCGCCCTGCCACACTGCAAAAGTTTCAGGAATGGTTTGAGGAACATGACAAAGAGTTCAAGGTGTTGCATTGGCCTCCAAATTACCCAGATCTCAATCTGATTGAGCATCTATGGGATGTGGTGGACCAACAAGTCCGATCCATGGAGGCCTCATCTCACAACTTACGGGACTTAAAGGATCTGCGGCTAACCTCTTGGTGCCATATACCACAAGACACCTTCAGAGGTCTTGTAGAGACCATGCCTCAACGGGTCAGAGCTGTTTTGGCAGCACGAGGGGGACCTACACGATATTAGGCAGGTGGTTTTAATGTTGTGGCTGATCGGTGTGTATGTATATTATATATATATATATATATATATATATATATGTTTAAAAAATGCAACTATGACAATACAGGCCTTGTCATCCCTGCATCGCTATCATAACCCTGTCAGAAATAAAAGTTGCCCAGTGAAATGTGAATTATATACTCATATGCATGTGACAATGATAATCCATAATTTGGGTGTGGCATACGAATACTAACTTTACTGTGACGTGAATCTTCTGTTGATATGGGGCTTGTATATCCAATGCCTTTGACAATCATCTGCACATATCAGTTTATATTCCATTGCTGTACAGCAATGGGGAATGAATGATTGTTTTTTTTCTTTCTTTCTTTTTTTTTTCCTTAAATAAATCCTGAATGATCATGATTTGTCTTTCTGGATCAGTAAGATTAAAAGACAAAATGGTTTGTTGATCTTCACAGGCAGGATCCATGTTGTCTTTCATTAGTGGTCAGTGAGGCTGGATATTGTCGGTCTCCCACCAGCTCAGTGCTTCAGGCTCTACCGCCTGTTACTGATTCAAAACAGACTGGCCAAGGAAAGAGACCATGTTAATGTCATTCAACCATGCATGACCGCTTACGACCCCAGGCATCCGTGCCTGTGTCTAGCCAGCATGTTACACATTAGCCATGTCAAGGAGGCTAAGTTCAAAATGAAGCTTTCCAAGGCACAAGTTACTTAAAATTTTAAGTAGGTTGCTACAGTTACACTACCATTTTGAGTAAAGCAGTTAGCTACACTACAGAAAACTAACACTGAAGCTATATAAACTGTATTTTTTTTTCTATTCTACTGTGAAAAGAATGTTTTGGGTTCAATACAAGTTAAGCTCAATCAACAGCATTTGTGACAAAATGATAACCACAAAAAGTCATTTAGATTCGCCCCTTGTTTATTAAAAAAATGGTTACAGTAAAGCACTTACAATGGAAGTGAATGGGGCCAGCCAATTAACATTCAAATACACAGCATTTCAAAAGTAGGTCAACAAGACATGAACATTATATGGGTTAACATGATTTAGTATGATAAAATGGTTTACTAACCTCGTCTGTGTAGTTATATCCAGTACCGGGATTACAGGGTTTCATTGTAATGACAACAAAGTTGTTATATTGAATATAACTTTACACAGATAAGGTTTGAAAGCTATTTTATAACACAAAAATCATGCTTACACATCTAATTTTAATGCCTTGTGGCTAAACTTCTGAAATAATGTGTATTTTTGCATGTATGGACTGACCCCGTTCTAAGTGCCTTATAGTAACCATGATTTTTGTTTTTGATTGAACCCAGACCATTCCTTGAAAAGGGTTTGCCAGGTTATTTATACAGAAAGAGCTGCATATTTGACAAAAAAAAAAATTACATTGCATCATTTGCATAGTCATTCTGAATGGTCAACCATATCAGAGGAGATTTTAGGCTGTCAGGCTGCTCCTGCTTTCATGCACTGATTCCAATTAGGCTACCACACATTAAAAAACACACTACTTTAAAATATGGCATACTTTATACATTACATGCATCTAAATTGTGCGCAATAGTAAAACATTGATTAAATAGCGGTTTATTTTATCCCTTTTCTCCTCTGATGGACCACCACTGTAAATATGGAAAACACTTAAGTGTTACAGTATATGACTTTTGGTCCAAACAGATCCAGTGCTTCCCTTTGTTCTATGCTATGTGTACTTCTTCAGGCCTGACAGTATCTTAAACATCTTATAGATTTCCCTTTAGTAGAACACATTTTTTCTCTTTTTACGCTGTCTCAGGGACCGGCAGAATTTCCCTCTCATTATCCTCTTAAAATAAATGACTTACAACTGCTTTACCTTCGCAGCCCATTTCAGTGTGCAGTTTATCAAATCTACAAGTGGGAAATTGTGAGTCATGCAAATGTTAGTTTTCTAAGGCAAAAAAAAAAAGAAAACAACAACAAAAGAAAATGTTCGGAACACTGTGATTTACTGAAGGGCCACTGGGGGCCATTCCAGTGGATGCCCATGGCTTAAAAAAAGTAATTTTCCCAAATAGTGGCATACAGACAACTGGAAGAATTAAGCATGTATGTTGGCTTACATACTTCTTAGAAACTATTGGAGAGTATTAGCCCATATTGCTTTGAAAAATATTTATTTGTGCGAGTACACACTGCCTAACCCACCATGAGTGCATGTACAAACCTCCCTAGTCATTTCATATCAAACATAACTATAAAAAAGAGTGCATATAATCTCACACAACTTGCATGAACAGTAACAAAACCAAGCAAATGAAAGGTACTGAATACTGTGCCACTACTATGGTCAAGTGCAAGTCAAATCAACAGCAGTATTTTAAAAGCAGTATCCTACAATTACTAAATGAACAGTGTGCTTTGAATACAGCCAATCAACAACACATTAGAACTGAATCAGACTGACTCACCAATGAAGCCCACTTGAACTTGCATGACAGTCGTTCATTTGTGCAAACTTGTCATGGATTTTTCAGTAGAAATCTGCTTGTCCATTTACAAACTCATTTTCAGTTGAAAGCATGGTGAGGGAGATTAATCAAAGTACTTTAAAGACAAATTAACGCACTTGGCAGCCATCTTGGCAACGTTATCAGTAGTTATTTACTAGTCATGCAACTACTGCTCCTATCTACCTGAGTGGAGAAAGAATTAATTTTCCAAAACTGTTACTTCTTTAGCTCAAATCAACCTAAAAACTGTATTTTTCAGGCTGGTTCAGCAAATGTGTGTCCGCATTCTAATGCAAAGACCAGGCCAATTCAGGACCAATTTACCAATAAGGCAATTGGCTCTTTTAGGTGAAAGGAGGGGCTCCTTAGGCTCCTTTCCTACTGCCGCCATTTTGAGCATTACAATTTCTCCCATTAATTTTCAAAGAACGGTCCGTCTTATACTGTCTCTAGTTTAACATCTGTTGACCCATGGCATATTATGTAAAGGTTTTAGTACAATATGTTGCTCACATATGGAGCACTCTGACTCTGAGTGCATACACAAAAAGTACGTGCTTAGTTTTCATGAAAATGTCACAATGCAAAAATATCTTAAGGGTCCTTAAAGAATTATTTTTTTGGGTGAAATACAACCGGGACATATTTTCAAGAGATTCTCTCAAATAGTAACAAAATCCAACTTCACGTTATTTGATCAAGTTTGTGGGGAAATCTTTTTATTATTCCATATAATTAATTGATTGAATTATTTAATGCCATGCAATTTGCACCAAAGTGCCACCTAATGTAGAGACACCACTGGCTATTATCAAGTGACTAAACCTTTAATATTGTCCTTAGCCCTCTATCTCTGGTTTATTTCTTTGTTAGTTTAACTTCAGTCACTGTTCACCATTCCTTCAAATCATCCTGCTATCAACCTAATGTCTGATATTTTATCACACTCAAACACTTTGATAACAGACTCAGACTGTGTTTATAGTGGATAAACTTCAGTTACATATGTTTTTAGAGGGATCAGCTGGGGTTAATGTTCATGAGATCAACTGATAATGTTTGCTTGGGTTGCAGAAGAGTTTGGAATGAGACTGACCTGTCTAGAGTTTTGCTTTTAATTTTGCATCGTCATCACACTAATTTGCCGTGATGGTGGTTTTGTGTGACAGCCGTTGAACAGCAGTCCTTTTAAGTTTATTGTTAGTTCACAATGTGTAATTAGAGCAGATTAAGATCCTACCATTTTCTAAATTGAAGAAATTATGAACTCAAAGCTATCATTTCCGCAATGTGTGTGTGTGTGTGTTTTTTTTTAAAGATACATCATCTGATATTACACTTATAGTTCTGCTTCCTCATAACCTGAACTCCTGCAGTGATTTGGGAATATGAGGGAGGCAATCATTTCTCACATGTTAAACACACATTCTCCCATTGCTCCTCTCTCTACCACATTCTGCTCAGCAGATGAAAGGAGAAATCACACAGGTCAGCTTTAAAAAATCTCGTTCTTGGTATTTGCGATCTGAAACAAAAAAAGAATCTGTTTCAAAAGTTTAATTGAATAAATGTAGGGTATGAAAAGAACAAAAAATTATTTATGTACATAAAGGGAAAAAGAGATTTTTGTAATTTAGCTCCCATCCCATCTACCGTCCCATCTAAACTGTCCTCGCTGTTTGTTTGAAAGACCAATCACAATTCAGTATGTCAATATTGAATCATTGCAATCAGATATATTTTAAAAGTTGAACATGCCTTACATCAGTGCGCGTCTTTGGGAGATAGTAAAATTAAATTCTTTAAGTTTTTTAAAAAGCAATTTACTTACTGAGTATAAATTTCAAAGGTATATAAAACACAAAACTTAATACAGCACACCTAAGGCAGAAATTATACACAAAACAAAGTTTAAAGTTTACGTTAAGCATTGGGAGCTGAATTAATCGCAGAAAAATTGTGGAGGGGAAAAAAAACAATAAATAGAAGTGTAAGGGGCAGTTCAGACCGGACGTGTTCTTGCTTTAAAAACCTAGACACAGCGGAACAAATGAAACAGAAAGCATGTATCTTGAAATGTGAAGTTCTTTTAACTTGACAGCATTTTAAAAACGTGGCGCTTATCAGCGAGACATGGCGCAATGTTCAAAAACGTCCATCTAGCACATGTTTGCATAGATAGATAAACAAAAATGTCAACCATGCAAAAACACGTTCGGTCTGAACAGCCGCTAAGGGGCTTTAATACAGTGCTGCCTTCCAGTGCAGGGAAGAGTTAAAAAGTGGGCAGAATTTATTATTTTAGCAGTTACGGTTAGGCATGATATTTTCTGAAAAACAGACTGCCCTGCAGTCTGCATGAGTCCATGTGTTTTCATGTGTGCATGTATATATGCGGAGTCAGATGTACTGTGTGTGAGTGTGTGTATATTAGAGCTCACAGTCCATGTGTGTATCTGTGGCGTGAAGGGCTGTGTTGGGGTGGAATGGCATTGAGATGATGTCCAGCGTGTCTTTCTGCGGTAGTAAGGCACTCTTGCAGATCTTGTCGTTCCCTCTCCGCATGGCGAGAAGCTTTACGGGTTTTCCGTAGGGAATGCCTCAGTTTCCCCACTCGCTCTTTTAGCTGCTTATTCTTCCTCTCCAGCTCGGCCACACGCTCCTGGAGCTGCCCAACCCTCTCCTCCTCCTCAAACAACACCTTCTGCACAGAGGCGCACAACAACTGCGAGGGAGAGAGAGAGAGAGAGAGAGAGAGAGAGAGAGAGAGAGAGAGAGAGAGAGAGAGAGAGACATATTGTTTTTAACAATGGGGGGCCTTAATGTCAAAAGCATTGGGAGCCACTGGATTAGAGGTCTCTGCATGCTTTGACAAACTGTGCTCCAGCCAAATCATAAAGCCGGAATGAAGGTCAGCATACATCATGACATCATTTCCAATCCCTGTCAGCTTTTACTTTCTATTGAGTGCTGCCTTTCTTCTCTGGGCCCCTGCACATGCCAGATTGTATGTGTGTAATGCAGACAGTTCAAAAGTGACCTGCTGTTATCCTCACAGTAGAGACAAGAAGAGCCATGCTGTGCATGTGTGCACATGTGGCGCGCATGTGATTGCATGTTGGCGACTGTGTATTTGAGCAATAGGAGGCCTCATGTTCTCCCCTTTATGAAAATAACATAGTATGACTACATTATAAGTTGATTTGATTAAAAGTATCTGCGAAATTCAAATGTCATTTTATGCTTACCTTAAAGGAATAGTTCACCCAAAAATTTTAATTCTCTTATTTACTCACCCTCATGCCATCCCAGATGTGTAGGACTTCCTTTCTTCTGCTAAACACAAATTAAGATTTTAAGAAGAATATCTCTGTAGGTCCTCACAATGCAGGTGAATGTGGCCAGAAATCTGAAGGTCCAAAAAGCATATAAAGGCAGCATAAAAGTAATCCATATGACTACAGTGGTTAAATCCATTTCTTCAGTAGCGTATGATAGGTGTGTGAGAAACAAATCAATATTTAAGTGCTTTGTTTACTATAAATCTCCATTTTCACTTTCATATCTGAAAGTCACATGTGGCACCTGTTTAGTTTTACTTTCACATCTGAAGGTAAAAGTGAAAGTAGAGATTTATAGTAAAACAGGACTTAAATATTTATCTATTTCTTACCCAGATCGATCATATCTCTTCTGAAGATATGGATTAAACCACTGGAGTTTTATGGATTACTTTTATGCTGTGTTTATCTGCTGTTTGGACTTTCAGATTTCTGGCCACAATTCACTTGCATTATATGGACCTACAGAGCTGAAATATTCTTCTAAAAATCTTTGTGTTCTTTAGAAGAAATTCATACATATCTGGGATGGCTTGAGGGTGAGTAAATAATGAATTTTCATTTTTGGGTGAACTATCTCTTTATACACATATGTGTTTGTCTGGTCCCTTTACTACACACACTAAAAGTATTTGTCACCTATAATGTATTTTCAGGTGCATTTTTACCCTTAAGCATATATTACACTTTATATAAAATAATATATTTAAAATATTAATGTATAAAAAACAAACAAAATAATTAACAATGGCACATTTTCACACACACACACACACACACACACACACACACACACACACACACACACACACACACACACACACACACACACACTTTAACACCAAGGACTAACTGAAAATAATTTCTTCAACCAAATCAACAGAAATATAAGAGCATATATGTTTGCACGGCCACTTTTTAAACATGGGTCTGGACAGAAAAGAGTGCAGAGAATAAGAACCAGGGAAAACAGTGAGAATGGAGAGATACGAGAATGAGAATGACTGTTGTTTTGTCCTACTGTCTAAACACAAAACCCACTGCTGTAACAACAACAGCACTCTCCAAACGACAACTCCTGCCAAGGTGCACCAAACTAAATAACACCAGAGCCAGACAGACATGTGGACACTAACACACCTAAAACAACACAAACATGCTGGAATAAACAACTCCACTCATGAGACCTGATGGTAGTTCTTTCGTAAAACTTTTATATTTGGCAAATGTATTTTAGAGAAACAGACAAAAATATTTCTCAATGTGTGTTTATTAACTATACGAGCCAAACACATGTGGTTTTGCTTCCAGGCCCACACTGGACCCAGCTGTGTTGGTAAGTAAGACAGAGGAAAAGCGTGACTATTGTTATGATTAAATCCACAGTCTAGGTTGGGGTAAACTATAACAAAAGTAAAGGAGTCCTTTATGAAAACAGGAATCCTGGAGTCCCGTCTCCTGCTCTCAAACACACACTGAAACAGATATCAAAATAATTGCTCGTTTATTTACAAAACAGAGGAAAGGGGAGCAGCAGAAACTTCAGGAGGGAGAAAGGCCAAAACAATAAACAAAACAGAACTATCTGGAGGGAAAAATCTTTCCTGACATTTAAAAAGAAAAATTAAATAAACAGAGGCTTGCCTCCCTCGCTGGCCACAAATAGGAGAGAAAGTGTTTAAAAGGAAATGTCAACCACCTCCCTACAAAAGCTCCCAATAGTAGCTAACAACTTTAAGCGTTACAACACTCAATAGCGACAGACCAAATAGCGATAGACCAAATCGCGATAGACCAAATCGCGAGAAACAAAGTTAGCTCAACACGCTTGAGACAGAAGAGGGGAGTCAGAGAATGGCATTTCCCAGCAGCTTTTATCCCCACAGCTCATAGCCAGACCAACCCAGGCACCTCTCGTTAATGGTCTCACCTGGTAGTCATTAGAGTGATGGCGAAAGCAACAGAGAGGAGAGAAGACAGAAAACAGGGAAAACACATGCACACACAAAAGACATTCCCACCCCAAAATACACAACCAAAACGAATTATATAAAATGCCCATTTGAATACATCTTAGGACGTAACACTATAAAAATAGAGAATCAGAAGAGAGATAAGAAAGTATTCAGAGAAGATCGATTTTTTTGGTAACACTTTACAATAGGGTTCCTTTTGTTAACATTATTTAACAACATTATGAAACGTACTAACAATGAACAAAATAAATTTACAGCATCTATTAATCTTGGTTAATGTTAATTTCAACATATAGTACTACATTTTTTATTTCAAAAGTTGTATGTGTAAACATTAGTTAATGCACTATGAACTAACATGAACTAACAATGAACAATTGTATATTTATTAACTAACATTAGATTAATAAATGCTGCAAAAAAACAGCCACAACATTAAAACCACTGCCAGGTGAAGTGAAGTGAAGTTACAATGGCACCTGTCAAGGAGTGGGATATATTAGGCTGCAAGTGAACATTCAGTTCTTGAATTTCATGTGTTGGAAGCAGGAAAAATGGGCAAGCGTAAGGATCTGAGTGACTTTGACAAGGGCCAAATAGTGATGGCTAGACGACTGGGCTAGAGCATCTCCAAAATGGCAGGTCTTGTGGAGTGTTTCCGGTATGCAGTGGTTAGTACCTACCAAAAGTGGTCCAAGGATGGACAACCAGTGAACCAGCGACAGGTCATGGGCGCCCAAGGCTCATTGATGCACGTGGGGAATGAAGGTTAGCCCGTCTGGTCCGATCCCACAAAAGAGCTACTGTAGCACAAATTGCTAAAAAACTTAATGCTGGCCATGATAGAAAGGTGTCAGAACACACAGTGCATCGCATGGTGCTGCATAGCCACAGACCAGACAAGAGTGCCCATGCTGACCAATGTCCACCGCAGAAAGCGCCTACAATGGGCACGTGAGTGTTAGAACTGGACCATGGAGCAATGGAAGAAGTTGGCCTGGTCTGATGAATCATGTGGACGGCCAGGTGAATGTGCATCGTTTACCTGGGGAAAAGATGGCAGCAGGATGCACTATGGGAAAAGGCAGGCCGGCAGAGGCAATGTGATGCTCTGGGCAATGTTCTGCTGGGAAACCTTGGGTCCTGGCATTCATGTGGATGTTACTTTGACACGTACCACCTACCTAAAAATTATTGCAGACCACATATACCCCTTCATGTGGAGTTGGGGTACTCGAGTCACAAGTCCAATTTTAATAGACTTGGTCTTTTCACGGACTCGGATGCATTTTTACTCCGACTTGACTTTTTTTTCAGAGTCCAGCTGAGTCCATGACATTTGTGCTGCAATGAAAACAAAATTAGGCTTCTGTAGTCTCTTGTGGTCCACGCAGTGTTGTCAGCTTGAACTGGTCCATAATAGCTCGATGAATTAAATGTGTAACTTTGAATAGTCATTCACAACATTCAACCATGCACAATAAAATATTAGGATATTTTGGGCAGTGAAATGTTTTGTTTATAATTTGATTATAGATTATAAAATAAATGTATTATTCGATGACAGAGTTTGTGTATGAAGCTAAACTTCACGTTACGAGATTAATTTAGTTGGTTATGACGTTTTTATTTTACATTTTTATTTTTATTGTAAACTACCGGGTAACTTATGCACATCTTTTTTTAGCCAATATCTCTGACATTTTCTGAAGGACAATTCTATTAAATTTATGACTCAAAATTATTATTCTCCTTGTTTTTGCAGTTAAAGAAGAGCTCAATGAAATTTTCTTTGGTTGGTATTTAAAGATTTCAGATTGATTGCAGACCAACACGGCTGCCGCTCAAGCAAATATAAAAAAAAAATTATCTTCTGCGGCAGCTGCTGCGAGACGCACATGTATAGACGATTATTTCTTTAGATAGGGATCATTTTAAATAAAACTAAATTAAATTGAATTGACAAATTGAAAATTAAGTAGAAATAAAAACTACATTAAAATTCGAAACACAACCTTGGTTGTAATGACTAACGCAGCTTTTACTTTCTTTAGTCTATGTTTCAGTGGAGGGGAAAAAGCAACAAATAATTGAAATGTCAACAGAACGCAATAAGAAGTGTGTTGAAGGACAGTTTTGTCTTCATACACCTAAAGCATATGCTTTCATTCTGAAACCACTTTGAAGTTTGTTCAGCAGGATACTAATCATAAAATGTATATATGAAATGCAACAGAGGTATTTTTGTTACATTTATATTGATAAATTGTGAGTTGTGAAGTTTAAAATAAGCTTGCAATATTGATGTTGAGTTTACGGTTACAATTTTAATCAGATTCATGAACAGATTAATTCGGACTCGACTCGGACTCGGCCTGTTATGGACTCGGTCTTGTCCGACTCTGCCCCTTTTGGACTCAGACTCAACTCGGACTCGATTGTTTAAAGACTCGGACTCGACTAAGGTGGACTCAAACCCAACACTACCTTCATGGCAATGGTATTCCCTGATGGCAGTGACCTCTTTCAGCAGGATAATGCACCCTGCCACACTGCAAAAATTGTTCAGGAATGGTTTGAGGAACATGACAAAGAGTTCATGGTGCTGACTTGGCCTCCAAATTCCCCAGATCTCAATCCGAATGAGCATCT
Organism: Myxocyprinus asiaticus; assembly: GCF_019703515.2. NCBI lineage: Eukaryota > Metazoa > Chordata > Actinopteri > Cypriniformes > Catostomidae > Myxocyprinus > Myxocyprinus asiaticus. The sequence goes on along the minus strand of NC_059388.1, from coordinate 25,379,265 downwards.
ATGGGATGTGGTGGACCAACAAGTCCGATCCATTGAGGCCCCACCTCGCAACTTGCAGGACTTAAAGGATCTGCTGCTAACGTCTTGGTGCCAGATACCACAGGACACCTTCAGAGGTCTTGTAGAGACCATGCCTCGATGGGTCAGAGCTGTTTGGGCGGCATGAGGGGGACCTACACGATATTAGGCTGGTGGTTTTAATGTTGTGGCTGATCTATGTATATTGATTATTGTTAGTTCTAATATGGAACCTTATAGTAAAGTGTTACCATTTTTTGTTGGTCAAAATTTTGACCAAGTTCTGCAGAATCCTACAAAATATTTGATGAAAATGCCTAAAATATTTGAGATTTTATTATGTAACAAATGCAATTGAGTTTTTCACATTTGAGTTTAATTATATATGATAGGTGTTTAAGATTATATAATATGCAGTAAACAGGGGTGATGTGACTAACTGGCTGGCACAGTGTTGGACACAGTCACAAGAGCACAACGTCCCTCAGGCTACCTCAAATAATCCTTTTCCCACAGGAAAGCTTGTGTGTAAAACAGCTCTAATTATCTGCGAGGTTCCTGGGCCTGCTAATCACCCCCACCTGTTTCTGCTTCACACATACACACACCATCATTATTTTTACCTTCTTTACCTTCTCCTTTTCCCATGTCTGTATCTGTCTGTCTTTTTATTCTCAGATGTGATTGGTGAAGCATTCCTGTGTGTGGACGCATTTCAAGATCTGAAATACTTGCACTGGAATAATGGAATAACCTTGTCCATGAAAAGTAATATCAAATATTTTAACTCCTGTATATTCATAGCACGTCACAGACGCTGCCGATAGAGCTTAACTCGTTTTGGACCCTGATGTTCTTTTAATTGCATCCCGACAGGCTGACCATCACATCTGTTTAGCACAGTGGACACCTGTTAGAGTAACCCTGCACCTCCTCAGGTCACTGCATGCTTGGACACAAACACACAGTTCTGACTGCCTATGATACATTCAAGTTTTTGCTAACTGTTTTCCAAACCTCACATTCTGAATGTGAATTTTTCCAAAGGCAAATCTTGCATTACAGCTGTGATAACACAAGCCTATCAGGACAAGATCTGACTTATTACGCATTAGTACTTTGTCTACAGTGGCCCCCAAAAGTATTTGGCCAAAATGTATCAATGTCATTGTATTAGATAACAAAACAATTATGTGACTGTTTTTGTGGTTCCTTACATGTATCATAGCAGTTCCGAGGTGAAATGTCCACAGTGTGGACACTGAGATGTGGGCAATGTGTGAACAATGCGAGTTTTAAGGTAAATGCTCTATCGAGATTTAAATAAACAAAACCTACCTCCCTACCCTAAACTTTAAACCCAAACCTAACCGATAGCATCATAAAAAGAAAATGTGACATAAAAAAAAAGAAGAAATTCTGTAGCAACCGTGTCGTTTTGTGGTGTTTCAATGGCATGTTATTTAGGATGGCAAATGCAACGCTCTATCAACTGAGGTACCTAGCAATCTGATCGCAATCAAAGATCTTGTAAATGTACAGATTTCAGATTTGACTTGATTACGATTCACAGACTCGAATTAATTGCTTCTCATTTTGATCTGACTTGATTAAATTCGAATTAATTTAGCTACCACTAGGTACGTTTACATTTATTCATTTAGCAGATGCTTTTATCCAAAACGACTTACTGTACAAATGAGGAATAAAGCAAAAGAGATTAGTTTTAAGTAGGCAATAACATGAGAAGTGCACCAATACAAAGTTTCAAATTGCTCAGAGAAGTACAAGTAGGGAGGAAAGTGAGAGACAGTGGTGAAAGAATGGAGTGAGAAAGAAGTTAGTGCATTAGTAGGATTGGGTCAAGTGCTCACGAAACATATGCGTCTTTAGATGTTTCTTGAAAATAGTTAAGGAATTAGCTGCTCGGGTGGAGGTCGGAAGGTTGTTCCACCAGTAAGGAACAGTGAAAGTGAAAGTCTGAGAAAGCAATTTGGTGCCTCTGTGAGATGGCACCACGAGGCGCCACTCACCCGCCTATCGCAAGCTTCTGGAGGGCACGTAGACTTGAAGTAGCGAGTGTAGAGAGGGGGGTGCGGAACCAATGGCTGTTTTGTAAGCGAGCATCAATGCCTTGAACTTGATGCAAGCAACCAATGGCAGCCAGTGCAGTTTGATAAAGAGAGGCGTGACATGAGCTCTCTTGGGCTCACTGAAAAGCAAATGGGCTGCCACATTCTGGATTAATTGCAGAGGTTTGACTGTAAATGCAGGAAGTCCTGCCAGAAAAGCATTGCAGTAGTCCAGTCTAGATATGACCAGAGCTTGGACAAGATCCTTAGTTAGGAAAGGTCTGATCTTCCTAATGTTGTACAGTGCAAATCTGTATGAGTGAGCAGTCTATATTTCTGTAATAATGTCCATTTTGCTTACATGTGAAAAAAATTCTCAGCTAATACTGTAAATTATACAGGGAACTGTCTAATTGGTACATTACAAAAATATTAACAACAGGGCCCGAACTATGCAGTTCAGTTGCTATTTATTTACTGTAACAGATATAGCCTACTAATCAACACAACCAAAACTGAAGTAAATTTTAAAGTAAAAGATCAATCTTGGGATTTAAAAAATGTATATCGGCGTCGTTCAAATGAAGATTGTGATAAATCGGAAAATCAATATTTTAACAGAGCCCTAGTGTAAAAGTCGGTTGGAGGGTAACTGCCTCTCGCCCTTACATTTTTCTCTGGTATATTACTCTCCATAAATCTGTCTCTTTAAACTCTACTGCCTATTACTGTTTTTGGTTAGTTTAACGGACTAGTTGTCTGTCCATTCTGTCTTCTCCTTGTGTTTGGATTAAAATAACTCCTCCTCCAAGACAGCAGACCACAGTCCAACTAATGAGCAGTGCTATGGAGCTTTCCGTTTGATGTTTCAATGCACAGCAGGCTAATCTCATTAGAGACTAATAACATCTCCATCTCTACATGAGACTGTCCATGAGTATGTCTCATGACAGTTTTTGCTTTCTTTATTCTCTATCTTAGCTTTATTTTCAGTGGCAGATGTGACTCAGTATGTTTAGATGGGACAAACTGTCAGTGTGTGAGTGTGTGCATGTAAGGTGAAGCAGCTCTAGCTGGGAGGTCTTTAATCTGGCGTCTATCAAGCTGAACGAACTCTTGAATTACTTGAGCAACCTGCTGTGATGAACAGTCACAGTAGTCAATACAAAGACCACCAAAGAAAGGGACATGTGTGTCTAAGTGTGTGTGTGGTGTGTGAACAAGCAGCAACATTTACCCATGAAAACCTGAACATGTTAGGTTCATTTGCATTATTCTCACTTCTTGTGTTTCTCACAACTTTTTCTATCACCTGAGATGGCCACAGCCAATCAGATTCCTTGCTTCTTTACTGCAGTTTTGCTGTCTCAAGCCATTAATGCAGCACTACTGGAAAACTGGTTGCTGTTTTACTGTTAGAACACCCACAAAAATTTATTTTGACACGTCCCTAATTTTCTTTAAAAAAAAAAGCACAAATCGAAGTTACAGTGAGGCGCTTACATTGGAAGTCAATGGGGTCAATCTTTGGAGGGTTAAAAGGCAGAAATGTAAAGCTTAGAATTTTATAAAAGCACTTACATTATTTTCTCTGTTAAATTTGTATGTTATTTGAGCTGTAAAGTGGTTTAAATTGTCTTTTACAGTTGTTTTAGGGTTTTAGGGTTTACAGCGTTACGTTGTCATGACAATGCAGTTGTAAAACTGGATATAACTTCACACAGAAAAGGTTAGTAAATGATTTTATCACACTAAACTCATGTAAACACGCATATTGTTTACATCTTGTGGCTATACTTTTGAAACTATTAACTTATTTCAACTTTTACGGATTGGCCCCATTCCCTTACACTGTAAGTGCAAATTCATTTTTTGTGGTAATGAACATTATGCCACAAATGCTGTCTATTGAGCTTAACTTGTATTGAACCTGGAACATTCCTTTAAACAGCAGGGCAGGTTTGGACTGGTGCACATGTGGGGGACTGAACTAACATAACAGGTAAAAAAGGATGCAGTTGTGCACACAGATGCTCTTGTCTCCATAAACAGGCATTTATTAGCCTCTTGAATTTACAACTGAGCTGTCTCAAAATACTGAACACACTCCGCCTGTTTGCCTGTAACAATGCAAACAAGCAAATATGCATACCGATGCTCACCTTTAGCAGATTTATGACTTTCTTACCTTTTGGCTTGACAGAGGATATATCATTTTCTGCATACCTATTTTTCAACCTACTTAAGGACAGGTCCATCCATCCCTCACACTTAAGTGCATATTGAGCCCATCTGTGTATTTGTGTGTCTGTGTGATGGTGTCTTACCCTGCTGTCTTCTTGGCTCTCCCAATCACTATTAAAGTTGTGCATCATCTGTCCGCCAGAGCAGTTTGAGAACTGAAAGAGGCTGGAAAACATTTGTCTGTTCTCCAGTGTATCAGGGAATATGGCATCCTGGAAGTTAACTCCATGAGGAAGCATGTTGTAGTTTTCATCCATCCTGTATAAGACACAAACATATTAACAAACTTCAATAAAACATTAAGTTGGGGTCTCCAGTCCACTCTTAAGGCCTATTTACACCAAGAATGAAACAATAAAAGAAAAAATAATCACTTATGAAAAACAGGGCAACAAAGATCTCAATTTGTTAAGTTATAAATTGGTTTTCTTTTTATACTTGGTGTCTAACACATTCAAATCCACACTCAAAACACAGGTTTGTCATTGTGCTCCCAAAATCTCGGTTTCCTTCTGCATGCCCCGTCACAAAAATTGACCAGGATTTTACTATAGTAACACTTATTGTAGGTAACTACGATATTTTGACTGAAACACTATATTCATACTAAGTAATATTATAAGGGAGTGAGGGAATGCAGCCTACTTAAAGGGATAGTTCACCCAAAAATGAAAATTCTCTCATCATTTACTCTCATGCCATCCCAGATGTGCATGACTTTCTTTCTTCTGCTGAACACAAACAAAGATTTTTAGAAGAATATTTCTGCTCTGTAAGTTCTATACAATGAAATCTGAAGGTCCAAAAAGCACATAAAGACAGCATAAAAGTAATCCATAAGACACCAGTGGTTAAAACCATGTCTTCAGAAGCGATATGATAGGTGTGGGTGAGAAACAGATCAATATTTAAGTCCTTTTTTTTTTACCATAAATCTCCAATTTCGCTTCCACATTCTTCTTCTTCATCTTCTTTTTTTTTCCTTTTTTTTTTTGCCGATTCATATTATTTGTGCATATTGCCACCTACCGGGCAGGAAGGAGAATTGATAGTAAAAAAAGGACTTAAATGTTGATCTGTTTCTCACCCACACCTATCATATCGCTTCTGAAGCCATGGATTAAACCACTGGAGTCATATGGATTACTTTTATGCTGCTTTTATGTGCTTTTTGGAGATTCAAAGTTCTGGCTACCATTCACTTGCATTGTATGGACCTACAGTGCTGAAATATTCTTCCAAAAATCTTAGTTTTTGTTCAGCAGAAGAAAGTCATACACATCTGGGATGGCATGAAGGTGAGTAAATGATGACACAATTTTTATTGCAACCATAGTTACATTGATATAAATATTGTAATGAGTAGTTATACGGTACCTTCCTTTACTAAAAGTATAGTTTGTACAGATAAAAAAAAAAAAAAAAAAAAAGACTGAGCCCTAAACCATAAAATTATTTTCAATTGGCGTAACCCAGTGTCATATATTCGATTCAGTCATATTACATTTGATTTTTGACATGAATGAAACACAATTAGTGTAGTTTTACCAGCCACGTGCACACATTAAATTACCTGATAAAACAACGTCATTTTCTAAAAATAAAAAAAATAAAAAACTTAAGGAAGTCACGTGTGTCCACTTGCAGGACACCCACCTGAGGAAAAAGATGTAGGAGTTGTTCTCAATCACCGTGTGTGACTGACAGCTGAAGTACCCGAGTCCCGTGAGGTTGAGGCGCGAGCCCGCGGGCACCTCCAGCATGCTGCCCCACGCCTGGTCGCATAGCAACTCCACCTCCGCCGAGTACAGCAGCGCGTCCTCCGCGCGCTCGTGCTGTTGATACGGCAGGTAGTTGTACAGGCTTGACGCGTACGGCTCCACATGGATGGCCAGCACCTTGGCGTACACGATGATCTCGGCGAGTTCAGCCCGACAGCCCTCGCTGAGGGGTCGCCACTCGGTGGGCAACTGACATGCAAAAACAACCCAGAAATTCAGCGTCAGTACAAACGCAAGGTGCATCTTTCCGGTGTCCACGTGCGCACATGCGCTTGCTTGTTTCCCTTTATTTAGGAGTTTTTAAACGCAAGGGAACGGCAATAAATGCAGTTTAAATGCTTTAAAAACAACCTCTGACAAGTTATACAATAAACTGCATGAGAGCATCTTTAAAAAGCAGTAAGTGTTCAATGGATAGTCGTGGCGTATCGACTGCTGTTGGCTCGCAAATAATAGTTCCACTTCTCACGTCCTCCTGCTGGATCCATCACCCCTAAAGTTCGTCTCAGGCCAATCGGACAGCCCTGAAGTTTGGTCAGCCAATAGAAGCGCAGTCCCCAGCAGCTATCCAACTGCCCCACTGCTACAGTGCATTCCAGGACAAGAGTTTGGACAAATGTTCTGCAGTTTTAATAATACAGACAGAAAATACAGCATTCACTTTCTCCAAAACTGCTTTGAAGAAGAAGAAAAAAATACATACCAGTATATAGGCTACAGTAGAACAGGTGACACTTTATAATCACATTTCTTGATAAATCATTGACAATCATCATATAATGTCTAACAGATCAATGACATATCAGTAATTCATGCACATCCAAATGTGAATGAAAGTTTCATGACATGCTATTTGAGTGCACATTAACCAGTCTGCATGATTATTTTAAACCATTATAATGTTTACAATGCAATATCTTCATTGATCAAACAAACAGTCAAACTATTAGATCAAATACTGCTCTTGGGTTGAAACCAAACATTTTAGAGACATAAACATTTTATTTTACTCACAAAATAAACTTGTAAATGTATGTAGGCTACATTGAACTTTTATACATTGGGTGACACTTTATAAGTAGTCCTACTTACATTGATAAGTCATTAACAAACATTATAGAGTCCTAATGTTTAACATATTAATAACATCAGCAATTCATGCACATAATATGAATATGAAAATACAAAGTTAATCAGTTTAATGGCATTTCTATTGATTTTTGAGTGTACATTTACTAATAATCTGCATGATGTTTATCAGTTTTATTAATAAAATTATTGTGTGTGCAATGTGTCTTTAATATTATAAGATTATTACCAGATATGCCAGATTATAATTTATTTTAGAATCATCTTTAGAATTAAAATTGTGGTTTGAAATCTTGTTTAATTGTTCTTGGATGAAAATTATTTTTTTATAAACAAAAAAATGCCCTTTTACTCTGAAAATTAAACTGTGAAGATATGTAGGCAACAATGTTTTTGTTGTTGTTGTTGTTGTTTGTGTTTTTATTTATTTTATTTTATTTTTATTTTTTAGTTTAACAACTGCTCTCAAAATGCTGATGTGTTCTCAAATTTAAAATTAAGTTGAACTTAAATCTTTAGCGTGTAATAAAAATCAACAAATATCCTTACACTGCCTGCTTTGGTGCCATTCAGTCCTGTCTCAGTGGCTCTCTCTAGTGTAGTAAACAAGTCATTACATCATAACATTGAAGCAACATTATTTATAATTAAATTATTATTATTATTATTATTATTATTATTGCTTTGTCTTTACCGAGATAACGTCTCTGCACACTCTGGGCATTATATTCTGTCTTTGTGGCTCCATCTAGTGCAACAACAAAGTCATTACATAATACTAAATATCATAATAAAGAAAAGCCGAAAAAGCTCCTTTGTTTGCCCAAGTTCAGAGAGCGTCACGCGGAATGACCTCAGCAGAATATGGTAGAATGTCACCGCACGGGAAACGCAAAGGAAGGCGGCGGAGGGATAGAGATCTCCGCGCTTTTACCATAGAAGAGATCGTAACGGTCTACAAGCGTGTTACGACAGTAAGTCACCGTTTGCGGATACAATACAAATAAATGGGGGATAGCCGTAAACTGACACCTACTTGTCGCAAAATTACCCGTGTCTTCTCTTAAAAACAGCGATTTTATCGTAATAAACGCCACACATAATTAATTCCAAAAGGATTGTTTATGTAAAAAATGTTGAAGATTAGCAGTTAGGCGGTCAATTCCTTAAGTAATGATCTTGTTTCCTCACAAAAGCAGTTTATTCAGCAAACTGAATCCTCCATAGACATCCATTAAAAAACGGCCTTTGGTCTCCTTGCGAGTGTACAGTCCATAGAATGTTCTGCATTGTGTTGCTAACCTTGTAGATTTAATATGTAGAAGGGCTCTGGGAGGGAAATCCCGAGCCGCAGTGTGACGCCGCCATCAGCTGGTTCACGTGAGTAAATGGAGGCGGATGTAAAGCATCAGAGTCCTATTACAGTGGATAGACATTTACCTTACCTTTATCTTTTAAAGAGAGGCCCATCCTACTGTATTACAGATCTTAGGAGACCTATAACAACTGACGTGTGGATCAGGAAACAAACGAAGCATTTTCCAAAACAAGTCCATCTACGCAGGCAGATAGAAGAAGTAAAACCTAGGTGAGTATTGTCATGCTTTTTAATAAATACAGCTAGTTATTTAAGGCGTTTTAATTTTTAAGTGTCTATGTTTGTCTTTTAACGTGTTGCGTACATGTGAAACACACTGGAGGGCGTGAGACGAACGTGTGTTACTTTTTGTGAAGTAAATTTATCTTTCGTTTTCTCGTGTTATCACTATTAAGACATGTCTTTGGTGGGAGTTTAGCCGTCTGTTAAGTGTCCAATCCTATGAGAGAAACGAAAGTAAACATTGTTTATCTCACTTGACAGTTTAAAAATTGTATATCGAGTATAGAATACTAATATTGAATGCAGAGTATGGAGTGCTGAAGTACAGAGTACTTGTATTGCATATGTGAGCATAGAGTAGCTACTCTGATAACATAAGACAATAGAGGACACATATTGCAAATTCAGTGTAGATTATTCTTATTGCATGAAAGACTCAATATATGACTCAGATATATATAGAATACTCTTAGAGGACTATTGTAGCACAAGAGATTCTATAGAGTTCTCAAAAGAGACTATAGAATAGTGTCTAGGCTACAAGCATGCGCTTGCTGATTATGTTATTCGATTAGAACATGCAGCGCAGTTGCATATTTTCCATAGACCCAGAACCAGGACTTGATATTTGTGCTCTCAGAGATAACTAGCTTCAAAATGTATGTCCACTATAGTGGTCAAAAATGAATTGCTTGGGTTATTTTACCTCTTAGGCCAAGGTTTCACTTTGCATTCTTCAAGTGCAACACTGCAAACGTTTCTGGCCTGTGACATTCAGTGTTTGTGTAAACATGACTCATGAAAGATCTATGCTATTTTGGCATTTCAGAGCTCCTCAGACACCGGGAATATGGCATCGGGTTCATCGATGATGAACGGGGACATCAGTCATCAACTCGAAGCCCACGGATCCAGTGCTGGGAATGTGGGAAATTTAGAGGAGGCCCTCCAGCAAATGAACACCCTGATTAAGGAGAACAGAGAATTGAAGGGTGAGATTTAATGGGAATTAAAATTCTGTCATGCATGTTGTTCCGAACCCAAATTACTTTTTAGTTTTTCCGTGGAACTCAAAACAAGATGTTAGGCAGAGTGACAGCCTCAGTCACCATTCACTTTCATTGTGGGGGAAAAAGATGCAATGAAAGTGAATGGCGACTGAGACTAACATACTGCCTAACATCTACTTTTGTGTTCCACAGAGAAAGGAAAGTCCTATAGGTTTGATACAACACGAGGGTGAGTAAATGATGGCAGAATTTTCATTTTTAAGGGAAATATAACCAAGCAATCTCTCTCTGAATCTATTTTACTTTCAATCCTTCTTCACACACTCCTGTATAACCCAACAGAGGCCTTGAAACAGACCAACTTGTCCATGAAGGAGAGATTTGAAGGCTTGTCTGCATGGAAGGAGAAACAAAAGGAGGGGAGAGATTTCCTGGAGAAACGATTAGAGGAGGCCAAAGCCAGACTGAGCACCATGGACGGCGAGAATGACACACTGAAGAAGCGAGTTCAGGAGCTGGAGAAGAGTGTAGCAGAGGTATGACAACCTATAGACTCCCATGAGCGAGTAAATGATGACAGACTTCTCATTTTTGCGTAAACCATCCCTTTAAATATCTGCCATAGTGTTTACACTCTGAGCTGGAGGCGTTGAGGGGTCAGATTGCCAGACTTCAGGCTGAGAAGAATGATCTGGTAGCTTTGAACTCTGAACTCCAGCTGAAAATGGGTCAAGGGTCACCCGAGGACTCCTTTATCGAGATCAGAATTGCTGTAAGCATGCACACACACAGCTCTTAAAATGAAGGCTCAGTGTATTTATTTACATATTCTATTCTTTTGTTACAAGCATACAGATGTTTTTATCCCTCTCTGCTGTCTTCCACAGGACAATGAGTTCAATATGACCAGAGATTTGCCTGGAACACAACAGGACCTATCCACATCCTTCATGTAAACACTGCACTTAGCTATTAAATGTAACTAATAATGCGGCTAATAGAATAGAATAGAATAGAATAGAACAGAATGGAAGATTTTATTGCCACAGCAAGACCAGTTAAAATTGTTGTGATAAAAATTAAATACAAATTATAAAAATAAATAATAGCATTAATTTATTGTAGTAATCTGGTGGAGATTGTTGTAGAAAAATGTAATAACATTAATAAAATAATAATTACAGTTATAACAATAATAAAATATAATACCATTAATTTACTGTAGTAAGCTGGTGGAAACTGTTGTAATAATTTTTCTAATTAAAAACTATAATAATAATATAATAACATAAGTTGATCATAGTAAGCTGGAGGAAATTATTGTAATAATGTAATAATAACAATAGTAAAAAATAATAACATTAATTTACTGTAGTAAGCTGATGGAAATTGTTGTAATAAACTTTTATAAAATTAATAATAATAATAATAACCATAATAAAATATAATAACATTAATTTAGTGTAGTAAGCTGGTGAAAATTGTTGTAATAATAATAACAAATATATTATTTTTATTATTATTATTAATAATAAAAATATACAAATGTATTACAGATTTAAGACTGCAATCAGTAATCTTTTGTTTATGTTTTGTCTTTTTTCATTAACATCTGAATGAAAATAGTTGACAACAAAATGTTAATATTGAAAATTATAATTGTGGAAAACAATGAAAAACGCATTTCTATAAAAAAAAAAAAAAACATGTTTGAAAAATTTGCAGACGCTTAGAGCAAACTCAAATGGATGACAGTGATGCAAGCATTTCCATTTTGCAAAATTATGAATGCACCTTAGAGAGTTTTGAGGACAATGCATCAACATATTTGTATTCTAGATATAATTGTGGGTCTATGCATGACTGTGTGTGTGTTTGTGCTCATACAGGCCAAAAGCTGAGTCAGAGGAACAGACCGTGAGGCAGCTGCTACAGTCCCTCAGGAAAGAGACTGATGAGAAGGAGAAACTTCAACTCAAGCTGCAGGAGGCACAGATGATGTAGGCCACAATTCCACACACCTTCTCAGATATAGACCTCAAGAAGCTTCTAAACTCTTTTATGTGTGTGTGTTTACAGGATTGCAGAGTTGAAGCACAAAGTGGAACACACCGAGAGCAGCGCACAGACGTCTCTCCCTTCTACAACTGACAATGTAATCAAACGTTTATTAGATCAAAACATCCATGTGGCAGTGGTCTTTGAGGCCAGTCTTATCTAAAATGAAAGCATCATTGCTGGAAATGTGGCAACAACTTTTAGTTTACATTCACTTTGAGGAAGTCACAAATTGCATGTTTGTTTTTGTCAGTTGAGCGCTGAGGTGAAGACTCTGAAAGATCAGCTGATGAAGCTCTGCAATGAATTGAAACAGGCTCAGATCAAACTGGACGAGGCCGAGGGCATGAAGAAAAACCTGCAGGACAGGTCAGCAACACAGGACAGCACTGTACATCTTTTATGATTAAACAAACTTCAGCATATAAGGTCACCTAAAGTTGGATGCAACAAGACAATGACCCTAAGTACAGAAGTATATTAGGAGCACAATGTCTCAAAAAGATTGTATTTATCTGTTAAGTCAACATGAAATTACTCTCTCTGCAGGTGTAAAGATCTGGAACAGGATCTGAACACTCTAAAGACTCAGCTGGGAGATAAACAGAAGGTCCAGGCTGAGAATGAGAGCCTGAAGGTTCAGATGGAGAGTCTACAAGCTGCTATTAAACTGGAACAGAAGAAAACTCAGGACGAGAAGTCAGGGCAACTTGTTGCATACATCTGATGTCTATTGAAATGGACATTGGGGGCATTACTTCGTATTCCCAAAATATTTAAGTCAGTTTTCAGATGTTATCTAGATAATGTTTTCATAACAATCATATCTTTCTTTGCTAGGAATAACCTGAACCAGCTTAAAGATGCATACACCAAACTGTTTGAGGACTACAATGAACTCCAAGAGGAAAAGAAGAAAAGAGAGGTATATGTTCCAGTATATTCCAACCGATTTACAACATAGCAGTGCTATTTTCATGTCACTGCATTCTCTGCATAATAGAATCATTTCAACTTATTCTGTTAATTGGCCATGTAATGAACAGGAATATAAGGCCCTTATATTTATTTTTGCATTAAGGCCCTATTGTCTTGACTAAATTGCCATACATGCAGTTGTTAACTAAAAGTATTCTATAATAACAGTATTTAGAGGACTAATTATTACTGTAGCATCTCAATGTGTATTCATATCAAACTCATGCAGTTTGATCAACTTTATACCTTCTGAAGTAGCTTAGATGTTGATTTTACATGCATCCATCTTTGTTCAAATGTGATCAGGGGAGAGTATCACAGGAAGAGTACGATGACCTCCAAATGAGGTTCGCTGCAGCTGAGAAGGCGCTGGCAGAAAAACAGCAGAAGATTGATGAGATGAAGATGGAGATCTTCCAGAAGGAGAAGGAACTAGAGACCATCAGTGTTTTCAAAGCTCAAGTACTGGGAGTTTGATCATTAACAACTGTATTGGATATTATCATGCCATTATTTGTCCTTATTACACAGCTCTCTGAAATGCTTTATTCTGATCGGTTGTTTGTGGCAATTTGCGGTCAAATATGTTTGTGAAATGACCGCTAAACTGTATCCCAGTCAACTGATTTCATAGCTGTGCTAATTTCATGTTTTATTCTCTCATAATAATTTCAACTCAGCATTTTTAAATCAGTATTTCATGTGCATTTATTTGTTAAGTAGCCATGTAATAAGCTGAAATAATTTACAATAATTCAGTGGCTATTCACTTCGCAGGGTCCTGATCACTTTGGGTTTGTTTTGCAATAATGACAGACTGAGTATACATTGACCCTTACTTATTATATTAGTTCGATTTTAAAAGTTTATTATATATTTGAAAGTTATATTATGTGTTTGTATGTCTGTTTGCATGCAGGCGGAAATATACTCTTCAGATTTCTATGCAGAGCGAGCAGCTCGTGAGAAGATTCATGAGGAGAAAGAGCGTTTGGCCACTCAGCTGGAATATGTGAAGAAACAAAACAGCCAACTGCAGGAGGAGATGGATTCACTTGGCAGGTACTGCTTTCATGTAAAGGGAAAGTTTACCCAAAAATGAAATTTCTCTCATCATTTACTCCATCATCCTAGATGTGTATGATGTGTCTGCTGAACACAAGTGAATGGGTAAAAAAGTTTGAAGCTCCCAAAAGCACATAAAGGCAGCATAAAAGTAATCCATAAGACTCCAGTTGTTAAATCCATGTCTTCAGAAGTGTTATGATAGGTGTGGGTGTGAAACAGATCAATATTTATATCATTTTTTACTATAAATTCTCCTTCCTGCCCAGTAGGTGGCAATATACACGAAGAATGCGATTCACCAAAAACAAAAGAAGACTGGGGTACCTCAGTGGTAAAAGACGCTGGCTACCACCCCTGGAGTTCGCTAGTTCGAATCCCTCGTGGTCGCTACAATGTGGTTCGTTCTCGGCGGGGCGCGTGGTGAGTTGAGTGTGGTTGCCGCGGTGGATGGCGTGAAGCCTCCACACACGCTATGTCTTCGTGGCAACGCGCTCAACAAACCACGTGATAAGACGCGGAGGCAACTGGGATTCGTCCTCCGCCACCCAGATTGAGGCGAATCACTATGCGACCACGAGGACTCGGAGCGCATTGGGAATTGGGCATTCCAATTTAGGAGAAAAAAAAAGACTGAATAATGTGAAAGTGGAGATTTATAGTAAAAAAGGACTTAAACATTGATCTGTTTCTCACCCACACTTATCATATTGCTTGTGAAGATATGTATTTAAACACTGGCGTCTTATAGATTACTTTAATGCTTCATTTATGTGCTTTTGGAGCTTCAAAATTTTGGTACCCATTCACTTGCATTATGAGGAGCTGAAATATTCCTCAAGAAAGAAAGTCATACACATCAGGGATGGCATGAGGGTGAGTAAATGAGAGGATTTTCATTTTTGGGCAAACTATCCCTTTAATCACACACTTTCTCACTCACTCATGACCTACCATGTATGTCCATACTAAGAAGGGACCATTGTTTTCCTGTCTCAGGCAGTCCTTGAGTGAGATGCAAAGGAGACATGTGTCCCGTGGGGCCAATCCACAAGGGACCTCACCACCCCAGGCCGGCAGAGGTAGTACCTGCCCTAGCAACTTATTTTTCCCATGAAGTCCACTTATTATGTTAGTGAAGGTTTCTTACACCAAAAACAGTTGGAATTTTATTTTACATGACCCTTGTCTTAGAATAAAACAGGCTGTTTTTGCCACCTTTAAAACATCTATGTAACCTCCTCTCTGTAAAAAGAACTGTTATGACTGGCTGGATAGTGAGAGTACTATTTCAGTTTGTTTTCGCTCTCTGTCCATTTCTCAGGTGATTGGCAACAGCAGAATATTCCTGAACATGCTTGTCCGAAGTGTGGAGAAGTCCTGCCTGATCTGGACACCCTACAGATCCACATTATGGATTGCATTATTTGAAGCACCCAATGTGAATCAGTTGTTTGATAGCTTTATTTTGAAAGATATGGTCCCCCTACAAACATGATGCTTAAATTTCAGTCATTTAAAAAGAGGTTCTGAAACCCTGCATCCTAACAATATAGTACATTATGATGATTATCATCATTATCATTATCATTATCACATTATTCAGGAAAATACTGATACATGCCATTGGTTGAGGGTGAGAATAAGGGTGTAACATGTAGCTTTGGTCTGGCTGGTTGGACTTTCTTTAAATAGACCATTAATAACAGCAACATTCATTTAAGTGGCTTTAAGACAAATATATTATATGTCATGTCTCCTAACAAAAAGTGTATTATAAAAAATAATTATGTACAGTATATTATGTTGCTGGTGTGCAGACATTGTGGCATATATATATATATATATTACACAAGGAATCTATTATGTATGAGTGACTTTATTGGTTGCAAAATTATTTCTGTTTATATCAAGATTAACTTTAATATTTCTGAGAATCATTTATTTTCAAATCTCTGTTGTGGTTTGTTTATTCAGAGAAATATCTTAATCTAAGTGCCCTTTATGAAGGACATTATAAACAGAAATTATATATATATATATATATATATATATATATATATATATATATATATATATATATATATGTTAATGTTAGATTTAATCAAATTAAAGCACTTTATCGTATTTAATTAGCATGTTTAATAATAAAGAATATGGGGCAAGTTACTTTCAAATATACTTTGTTTCATCAACAGTTGTGTTCTTAAAATGGTTTAAGATAAAACTACATGCCTAAAATAAATAAATACCCTTTTGAATTTAACTTTATATTCACTTTGGCTTTGCAAACCTTAAGAAACGAATCTAATTATTTGACTAATAGATTGTCTTGGAACATGCCCACCTAAGGGAGTTGGTGCCCTCTTGTGGTGCTTTGTAGAAATAGCACTCCTACAGAAATCTGGTTCCATTCCTTTGCAGCCACATAAAAGCACTGCTCTAAATGGGAAGAGGAATATGGAGAACTAGCAATAAGGTTCCATTCTTGAAGAACTAGCAATGAATTATGTAATTTTATTACAGCATATATTAATATTTGTAAATTGTTTATTGTTAGTTCATAATGCATTAACTAATGTTAACAAATACAACTTTTAATTTGAAAAAAATAAATAAAATAAAAAATATGTATTAGTAAATGTTGAAATTAACATTAACCAAGATTAATAAATGCTGTTAAAGTATTGTTCACTGCCAGTTCATGTTAACTAATGTTAACGAATGTTGTTACCAGACAATTGAATAGCAGGTTTATTTCTTTGAAAGCCTGATACATATGGAGTTAAATATGTGTCACAATTCGCACGGTCTGATATATGGCATTTTCTGTGCCACAATTCTGCACGCACAAGGGGACATTTGATAGACACCGTATGTATTCACAATATGTAATGAAGTGAATACTTGAAATCCTTTTAAGCTTAGAAATAAATAAAAAACCACAATTTTATATGATGCGTGAACATTCTACAGCCTACTTATAAGTAGAATGCATGAGGAAATCTAGAGACTTAAAGCTTAAAACATTCTGAGTACAAAACAGTACAGAAATACAGAAAGCTGGGTACGAAGGCCATTCTGCCATAACAGTGGTGTTCTAATGCTTGCTGTTTTCCATCAAGTCATGCATGTATAAAGAGACGTAGACAAAAGCAACACAGACTGAAAGCATGTTGCTAAAATCAAGTGTGGCAGATTTAGGCTATTATAACAGTAGATTTCGATGAACGTACACATATCAATGCAAAACATACTGAACGCATAGTGTGCTATGCATATTTAACATCTTTATTACTTTTGTATAGAGCTTCTTGTGGTACTGATTTATTTCAACTCATAGGAGAAATACAGAGTTCCTCCTTTGTCCAGGTTACAATTACAATCTTTATAACCGCTTTCGATCGTTTTGATACATGTGCCCAATTTATCATCTTTAATCATATCCTTGTCCCACACCTCCAGCTTCAGGTTGTCTTTGACTTTGGCATTTGGAAAGTTGAATTCTGCAGTCCATGAGGGATTAGAATTTCCCTTTTCAAAGTCGGTCATCCCCCCAGAAGTGGCGCCGCACCAAATTTTGACGTATGCGTCGGGTTTGTTTCCAAAAGCATCACCAGGGAGATCCCTGGCTCGTAATGCCGACACCCGAAGATTAGCATCGGCAAACTCCAGACGAGCCAACATCAGCATGGCCAGACACACTAGACGAATATGGCAAAAGACTGCCATGGCTGCCAGAGAGAATATACGAATGGATATCTACAATTACAATTTCGCCTCTTACAATGCTAATTCTTGATATCAGCAACGGAATTATTACTAATAAAAATGCATATTTTTTTATTTATACTATTAATGTGGTTTGTACTAGTAAAAACATTAATTCTTGATATAAAAATGAACTTGTATCCTGCGCGCGATTAAATGTAGAAAGGGCTTGCGATATATATATATATATCATTTAGATGCACACAAATCATCTAACATCGTGGACACAGTGTCCATTTGTTAAAAGTGCAAGAAGAGGTTATATGTTGTGATTTAGTGTTATAAGTTACCTTACCTCAGTTGTAGAATCTCCCACTGAGTGCTGAATGTCATCTGATCCCAATGCCCTATATAAAGCCAAATTAATCACAAAAATGTTCCACATGGTAATCAACAGTTGGTTTAATCCCATGCATATGTGAACACTAGCACTGATATGCATGGGATTAAACCAGCTGTTGGTTACTATGTGGAACATTTTTGTGCTTAATTTGGCTTTATATAGGGCATTAGGGTCAGATGACATTCAGCACTCAGTGGGAGAGTCACAACTTTGTTAATACAAGTTTTATGTAACATGTATTTAAATTTGTCAAGTTAACTGATTCTGAACTTGTGCATGAAAATTATTTTAATAATTCACTGTCCTGTGCCAGCTACATAAGGAGTTTTTCATAAACACAAAACACATGCATGGTTTATGCTATTAGATCCTTCACTTTTACATTTGTTAAATTTAAAAGTCTTTGGAGTTTATTGGTCCTTGGCATTGGCATCTTACCAAATTCTGCTTTCTTTGATCTTTTCCCCCTCCGAGTTTGTTTTGGATGATATGTTTTTTTGTTGAACATTTTGTCAGATTCAGAAGTGACATCTAAACAGCAAATAATTCACTAAGTTTTTTCCCACCTCCAATCTAATATATTTTTACTAAAACTTTTGCTGCTGTGACTGAAAAATACAGTGGATTGGAGGGAATGTCTTTTCTTTTTTTCCCCAGTTCATATACTACAACAGTTCTCTATGAGGTGTTTGCCTTAATATTGTGTTTTAACTAATATGTGTTACAGAATGATCAAAGTTGACCAAAATCCAGAATCCTTGGTCCCGAGTTGGAATTTGAATAGAATTTGCCACACCCTACAGAATAATTTACTAAATTGCAATTCAAAGAAATTCAGCACAGTAATTTAATTAGTCCAACACAATGTTTGCACTTTAACCCTTAAACGCATACCTCGGGTCTGACCCAGGACCTCCTTCCACCCCCTGTACCTCATCCATTTTTCTGGAGTTGTGCCCACATCTCTAATATTCCTCAATCTCTCTCTTATAAATAGTGTAACACACACACATACACACCATTTTTTGTTTTTAAATAATGGTTTAAGTACCAAATGTGTATAGTCTTTAGAGACCCCAGGTATGCAAGAGTGTCAGCGTTTTTCTATATAAGTTTACTATCACAGGATATCAGTTTCTTTGTTTAATACAAGAGGAATGAGTACTATATTCATACAAATAAATACCATATCACTGAATTTGATTTATGTTGATTTTCTGTGTGACAAGGAATGAACAACAATGGTGATTTATCAGTATCCCATATGAGTGTACACATACATAATATACATGTAATTTCTTACTGCATCAAGTGAGTGACTTGATTTACATTTGACATTGCTATTTGATGAAGAAACAACATAAAAGTAAACTATAGCAAGTACAACACATGAACAGTATGATATGACTATTGTCATTTGGGTGTACAAATTAAATTATGTAAGTTGTGCATCTATTTAGACTCAGTAAGTGCCTGAGAAAATACTTGTGTATCTTATGTGTAGCTCAGTATGTGTTTGATAGCCAGCTGCATCTCAGGAAATTTCAGTTTGAAAGTAATGAATCCTGTTCTAGATTTGTTGCACTTTCACTTTGATATATTAACATAACATAAAAATATATTTGATTCTATTATTTTCTAATTGTCTTGAAAATATTTTGAAAATTTGACACTATCTGGGCATTTTGTAGATCCATTTGGGATGGATAGATGGATGAATGGAATATGTAAGAGTATTTGGCAAAATTGTCATGCATTTAAGGGTTAATTGTGCAAGTAATGTTAAATAAATATTTGTGCAGAGTGATAAAAAAAAGGCTAATATGATAAACATCTTAGAATGAGAGTTGAATCAGTGTGAATGAAAAAGCAGAGACAACCTTGATTTATTTAAATGACTTTTATTAAGTTTACAAATAAGGTAACAAATGCTGTTTTATTGGAGCGCAAAGCGTAGTTTTATATGAAGCTTGAACATTCTATACTTAGTGCAAAACATATAGTTAAACTTTGCCGATGATTCCCTACATGTTTTTGTTTGGTTTTCATTTTATGTAACTTTTTTTTTTTTTTTTTTTTTAACATTTTGTAAAATGTTAAATATCATACAGATAAAACACTGAATGAAGTAGTAGTACAAAACAAAATAACCTAATGACAGGTCAGTAGCATTAAGTAAACATTGTTCTGTTGTATTTCTTTCCACATGGGAGCGACTAGAAAGTAAAACAAAGAAGGGTTTCATTCAATTATTAGACACTTTTGAGTGAATTTCTGTGCATTTTCTGTAGCTTGTGGTGGTGTAACATGTAACCAGAATATAATATATATATATAAAAAAGTTTTTAATTTGATTGTTTTTGCTCCCCCAAGACAAAAATGTTAATAATCTGAATGTGTATGCCAGTACTGAATGGCTTGCACATAAGCACAACAGAAAAAGTTTTGCATCCCAAAATATGCTGTGAGTTTAGGGACATATCTGTCGTTTTCGTAAACTGCAAATATGTTGTCACATTAATGAATCTTGTTTAACTTTGTATGTCCTGTACTGCAGTCACAATAGCGCCTTCTACAGTAAAGGAGAGCAAATTTAACACTTTGTTGTATTTAGAACGGGGGACATGGCACTCACAAGGTAATATTAAACAGATTTCATTGGTTCGAACACTGAGTAGGTGGGACCTCTTTGTTAAAGACAAAGTTTAAAAAAACCAAACAAGTAACGGTAAATTGATTGGGTAAAACCCGAGCAGTCTACAGGTAAAGCGCTGTGTACAAAGCAAAAGAGATCAAGTTAAAACAATTGTTATTTAAATATAGAGAGGTACAACATAGCCTCTTGCGGCTAGTGAAAACAGTTGCGAATCTATACTGTTGACCTAAAGTGAAGTTTTCCGGTACCAGACATTTGACATAGACAGTACACCAAGCAGTATGTAACAAGTTGTAATTGAGCTATTTTCAGTAGTTAAGGTGATGCGTCTCCACTACACTCACTGCATTATGCTTGTGTATTCGGCAAATAAAATGCTCTAAGGATCTGTACAGTTGTTACTAGTGAATTAGGACCATTCTCTATTAATTTGCATTCAAATATGACAGAGAATCTAAAACAAAGTCTGGTGTCGCAGGTCTGTGTACAGTTACTACTACTAGGATTAAACTAAAGCATTTACAAGAGTGATCTGACCAGCTCTTGACTAAATGTTGAGAAACTGCTACAACAGAGAAAGATCTCCCATACGAAGCTACTGATTTGCCTTAAAACCGACAGGCCATTGCTAGTACTGTAACATGAGAACTTGTCCAGGCAGTGTGAGTTCAAAGCAAAGGGATGGAGGAAAAAATACAAGCATTTGACTTGACCAGCGCTTTAAATGCAGTGGACTTCTTGTTTTGGTGAGGGTTGCTAACTTTTTCCAGTTTTCTGGAACTATTACTGTGCTTTCTTTAACTTCCTGTCACAGACTAAACTGAGTTTACTAGTCAAACATGCTTTGATACCTAACGTGCCTCTTTAAACTCTCTGGAGAGGGTTTGACTCTGGACACTGTCAACCAGTTAAGCATGCATGTGTTTAGTTATTGCAAAAACACCAAGCTATTGGATATTTGGAAATACTTACAACATACGGTCTTATGTGCACTAACTTTTCTTGTCCCGCATCTCTATCTGGGCTGGTCCCTCACCTTTATAAGAACTGGTTGGGGCATTTAAAGGGATAGTTCACCCATCATTTTCATTTTGGGTAAACTATCCCTTTAAGAATCCAACCAGACAACAAGGACAGTGTGATTTTGTCAAAAGCAGTGTTCAAATGATTCATCTATGCTTTGGAAGGGTGCACTGATATTAGGCACACTTATGCTTGCTTGCATACCAAGTAACAAAGTATCTAAAACCCAACCCTCTAGCACTTTCACAGACACCAAGCCTTTAAAAAGAAACCCCTTCCATTTTCCAAGTCAAACTCAAGTTCTTATGATTTCATGGCTGGATGTGCACCTAACATATGACAGTCCAAGCTTCAAAACTCTTCATGACTTGTTCTCATAACTGCCCAAAGATTAGGACTGTGCCATCAAATGGTTTCAGTCATAGCCAAATCAAAATGGCACCCATAACAATACTTCTTTCCCATAAAATACCAAAAGTCACCCTCCTTGAAGTCCAAAGACAAGCACTGCAACTAAGTGCAACGCTTGAGAATCTCTTCTGCCTAATATATCAAACCCCAAAGCAAAACAAAAAAACAAAATGAATGCAAGGCACTAGAATCTTCAGAAAGCTCACTGGGTGTGGGGACAGAGGGAAGTTTCTTCAAATACATTAAATGAAACCATTTTACATTCACATTTATCGATATAAAGTAAATAAAGTAAAAAGGGGAAAAAAATAAAAGGTTAAAGTGTCTCAAATAAGTTGCGAATAATGAAATAGCTAGCCTTACATATCATGAACGCTAATCTCCACAACCCTCCGATTTTCATGTTTTTATTTCTACCTTTCATTTAAACTAATGTTGTCCAACAACATTCATAATAATCACAGTGTTTCAACATCAAAAACTGATGAGTAAATAAAGGTCCATACAGAACACAACTCTTATTTGAATATCTCAATCAAACTATCTCAAGAGGCCCCTAATGCTGCCATGATTCAAAAACGCTATTACATTAGTCATAGATAACAGATTTAAAGCTTCACGGGCCTCCAAGGCAGTAGTACGTGTGAGCGCGTGTGCAGGGGACCGATCCAATCCAATCTAATAACAAATAAAGCCAACCTGAAAGGTGACCACTATGGTGAAATCCCCCTCCAATGGAATAGCTCTGATTTTAGAAACTATATTACACGATTACAAGACACCTCCTTGACCCAATGAGAGAAACGAGAGAGGGTGGCATGCATGCGAGTTTGCAGCAAAAACATGCTGGGAGCTCTAGTAGAGCTTTGTAGTACAAAACTTGGGGGCAGCTGAAAGGCCTCTGAATATGAAAAACAAAAAACTCTCCCTAGCATTCTGCTACACAAGGCCAGCTTGAAGGGCATAGGGACTAAATGAACCAACAATACAAACAAACGAAGGAACAAATGGAATCATAACCCTCATCTGTAATCTGTACACAGATTTTTTTTTTTTTTTTTTGAATGAAGGCCACTTTTGGGGATTTAAAATGGGCTTTTTTCTAATTTTGTAATTATTGCATTATTCCATGGCATTGCAGCAGAGGGTTTAGGGCAAGACGGGAACAAGGACACACCGTCATTCGCCCGGCTCCAATTCAGCCTCCGTTTTCTCGACCTGCTCCAGTTTGAGGCCAGTCAGCGAATGCAAATTTATCAGGAGGATGTAACAGAGGCAGCTGGGGAGGTTGGAGGTGGTGTACATTCTGTCTTAGCTCAGCAAACCTCAATATACATGTGAATTGTGAAGGATGCCGTCATTACACACCTTAAGAGATTTTAAACAATACAAATTGTCCAACCTTCTTTGGCCACTTAACATTGCACTCTTGTGTGCATTGCATTATTTGCGTTTTCTCATCGTGCATTCACCCCATGGCGTATTCGACAGGTTTGATGTATGTGCATTCTGGCATCTCCTTCCTTTATGTATTTGATCTTTGCTCTATCCTATTCAATCCCTCCATGATCCAAAAGAATACTTGTGACCGAATCTTTTGTGCCGACTCTTTAGGACAAGACTGTAATACAATCACACTTGCCCAAGCCTACGCCAAAGCCACTTCCCCTAAGTCTAGAGCCCATGCCTCTCTCTGTGACTGTCCCCACCCCCAACTCAGAGTTATTTTGCCTTGGTGTGGCAAAGCCCTGCCCTACGTGGTCTTCAGGTTGGGTCCGCCGGGGTGGCTGACTGACTTTTGCAAAGTGCTCATGTGAAAGGTCTGTATGGGGGCGGGCACCTGTGGAAACTGGCCTAGGGGTTGGGAGGTGGCCAGCAGGCCAGCCTGGGTGTGAGTGGCCGAGCCAGCCCACTGGGTGCTGTAAGCTGCGGAGGAGTAGCCATATTGCGGCGTGGGGCACAAGGAGCCCTTCCGGGCCCCCATAGAGGTAGCGGGAGTGTTGGCCACAGGTGGGTGACCGCTCAGAGTAGAAGCGATGCTCGGGCACAGCTGGCCTGGAGCAGAGTATTTACGGCCCATGTTGGCAGGAGGGACCATCTGAAGAGAGAAGAGAGTGAAAAAGTGACGCTAAACATGCTAATTAAATATTATAGTTTATAATAAATCTGACTTGACTTTAGCATAGTTGTGCAAGCAGGTGTTGGTTAATTCTTCACCAGGAATTTCACGATTTAAAAATTACGCTGAAATAACACAGGCTGATGGCTTCAACGGGAGCATATACCATCAATTTATAACCTCGGAGCTCATGGTAGGTCTGCCTTAAAAGGTTTACAAGTTATCATTAAAAATCAACTCGCCTATGGATAAAATGAATGGGATATTTACTTCCGGAACGAGACTGTTGCACTTTATAATGCTTGATATGCATGTGTTTTAGCAACTTTTTTATGAAGTAGTGTACGTTCTGAAGTTCTCCATGGGGTGAAATTTAGGGGTGTCTTACGTCATAGCTGTGGCCATGAGCAGGAGCCTGTTGTTGGTGCTTGGAGCCTTTCTTGCCCTGGGACAGGTTCATGGCGTCCCTGGCCCAGTTGTCCACCAACTTGTGCAGTTCGTCTGTGAACATGCCCTTGCAGCTCTGGGACTGAGAGATGGATGGCTGGATTTGATTTGGACCATTTCCTGCCACTGTGTTGGTACTGCTCGTCCCTGAGCAGAGAGGAAGACAGGAAGGATAGACATTCAGAGAAATTCATTCAAACAAACATCCCACCAAACCATGACAAAGCTGATACAATCTGATAACCACAGACTATATCAATGTGTACATGTATATTTTCATATACATAACATGTATAAGAAGTAAAAGTCATGGCAGTGAGGCCCTATCGAGCACCTGGGCGTCCCCTCTGAGGCTAAAGTGACACTTTTATCACTCTGACTCCAGCCTGCAAAACAGGGTACTGAGAAAGTGTTAAAACACCATATCTAACTTTACGTCTGAGCACAAACACGGTGCTCTTCATCTTTAAACTGCCTGGGTTTTATGATTATGCTTGCCATGGTTGTTATCATGACATAATTGCAACACAACAAGGAGCAATAAGGTGATGAAATGGAATGGATTCACCAACAAGCTTCAGTATTAGCTTAAAATGAACTGCAATGTCTCAAATTCAAGGAGGTGAAACATACACCTACTATTTACTGATGAAACTGCAGATAGTGTTAATTTATTAGTACCACTTGCTAAACTTGCACAAAAACGTTTGTTTCATCTTGTTAGCATATTAAAATATGGGGAGCTTTGTGTAAATAAGCCTCTTCCAACAAACAAAGCATTGGAGTAAGGATCATGTGGGTAGGTAAAATAAATACTCTACAGAAATAGCGATGCTTACAATTAGTGTTTACAAAGCCAGATCAGATACCCGCAAAACGAGTGGAAATACCTCAGCTCCTTCATAAGACACATCACTGTCATGACTAGGAGATGACCATCTTTAAACAGACTTTAAAGGAAAAACATGCACTGGTTTAAGGTATTTCGTCTGTTTTACTATTCATGTCTGTTAATGAATACAGAGCTGATGCATTTCAGGAAAACAAGTTAAATAAAGCTAAAAAGAATAATAATAAAACATCTCTGTTGGTGAAAAACAGCACAGAAATTCTCCACAATCGAGGCAGCTGTCCGGCAACACAAATATGACCCATTAGGATAGCAAACACGGCCCTTCCAGAATGCAGCAAAAGAAAGACGACACAGTGTGCCAAGACTGAAGCACCGAAAGGAATTCTGGGTGATGTAGTCCAGAACAAGCCATGCTTAGAAAGATATGTACCCCTTTTCCACCTACATGTTCCTGGTGCCAGAGCTGGTGCACACTAACATCAAACCAGGGGCTGGGATAATGTTATTCGAAACAACTCAGTCTGGCTAGAATGTAATGTAATGACTAGTCAGTCCATCCGGTTCTGAGAGAAGTCCATAGATCCCTCGGGCGAGCACCAACTCTGGTACCAGGATTTTTTCGATGGAATAGGGGTAAGGGAAGGTGAAAGCTGCACACACAGCTTGACTTCAGCATTTATTGGATGACTTCCATTCACGTTTTATTATTTTTTTTTTTAATACTGTTGGTATTCTACTTGTGAAAACCTACCTTTCTGTGTGCAAGTGTTTAATATGAGAATCTGAGCTGTATTCCCTCAATATGTTGGCTTGTGTGCATTGTACAGTGATAAAGCCTTGTACAAAGTGAGGGGGAAAATCAGCCATGCCTTATAATACCCTTTTAATGGGTGAGAAACCATGTCTCAACAGGATGAGGTGGATGCACAGAGAAGGATGAGTCTTAAGGGGATAGGAAAGAGTGCAGAGAAGTCTGGAGCATCACATTTGCTTGTGTTTAATGGGATGAGTGCTCAGACAGGTCCATTAAGAGTGCATTAGTGTTCTGACCAGTAGTATGGTGTCGTCTTATGGCGAGGCATTTAGCGAGAGTGGCGGTGATTATCTAAGAGCTTTAAGGAGAGCGGAAACACACACATGCATGTTCAGTAAACCCTAAGATTTTCAACTCCCATGCTGTGTAAAAGCATAGCTTGTTTTCATGAGGAGATGATTTGCTTACTAGGGCTGGGTATCACCAAGGATCTCAGGATAAAATACATATTGCGACACGTCAATTCAGTAGGGATGGGTAAAAATATATATTTTCCGATGCAACACGATCATCATTTGAACGATCTCGATACTGATTCTTAAATCCCAAGATTGATCTTTTACTCAATGCGCAACCCTCTACAATGAGAGGAAACGCTCGCATTTGCAACCAAATTTCGCCCTATGCGACTAAAATGTATATGTTCAGCAACTGGCTAGTAAATGTACACATTTCACTCACCAGTGATTGTGTAGTATGGTGGCAGAGTATTCAGCAGCGAGATCCTTTCTTTGCGTGTTGGGAGTAAAAGTTGTTCCGTGTAATGTGTGTCCAAAGACGACATTCATGTGACCCATTTGTTATTGAATAATGTTTCTTTTATACCCTTTCTGTTCTATACATTCAGTTGTTGATCAAAAACAAAACAAATATTTTCTTCTAATCACGAATAGCACATATGAGACAAAGCTGTTCGAGTCTCTCTCGTTAACATGTGCTCATTAACAGATGCTCTTTACAGAAATTCTGGTTTTCTTCTTTTAGCAAGTGTTCAAAAAATCAAATGTAATTACATGTAACTAGTCAAACTTATGCAATTAAACAATAAACATGTAACAAAAAATAATATATGTAATATAATATCATATTTATTGACTGAATGCATGAATTTGATCAGTTTCAATATCTCTTGTGCGGTTCACTTTAATTCTGTCCAGTATGGTGCCTCTGACTATGCTGAAAAATAAGTTTCCACTTATTTTGACAAACTTTTATTTTATTTTTTTTCCTTCTTTTTTAATTTTAATTTTTATCACCATTTCTCCCAGTTTGGAATGCCTAATTCCCACTACTTAGTAGGTCCTCATAATGGCGCGGTTACTCACCTCAATATGAGTGGCGGAGGACAAGTCTCAGTTGCCTCCGCTTCTGAGACAGTCAATCCACGCATCATATCACGTGGCTCGTTGTGCATGACACTGTGGAGACTCCGCATGTGGAGGCCCATGCTACTCTCCGCGATCCACGCACAACTTACCACACGCCCCACTGAGAGCGATAACCACTAATCGCGACCGCGTGGAGGTTACCCCATGTGACTCTACCCTCCCAAGCAACCGGGCCAATTTGGTTGCTTAGGAGACCTGGCTGGAGTCACTCAGCACACACTGGATTCGAACTCGCGACTCCAGGGGTGGTAGGACAAACTGCTTCTTAATTAATTGAACTGTAGGAAATGATATGAATGCACTCATAAAAAAAAAAGTATTGATGCAGTATTGTGAGAAATATAATCATGATATATAGATTTATGATTGTATAAGCATAACCCTTTTAAATTTCAACTTGAGGAGTCTGTTTGTTTTTAGTTTGGCAAGATTCACACGTGAATACACACTACATATCACAGATAAAATATGAATGGATCATCACAGAAAAGAAATGCTCAAGTCAGCCTGGGAGCTTAGCGGGAAAAATCGGCTTCAAGAGGCCACAGGACAGAGCGAGACAACAAGGGAGTTTGAGAGTAATGACAAGAGGAAGAAGAGAGGAGGATGTAAAAAAGAGAGAGATAATTACTACAGAGTTGGTTGCAGGGGCACACTTTTTTCACCATCTTCCCTGAAGCATGGAGAGAACGGTGGAATTGAAGAGAATCAGTGTTGAAGTAAACCCGCATCCAACATAATGCATTATGGGAGTGCATTAGAACATGCTAGTCTAAAATCTGATCAAAGTCCTGATGGCTGCTGCAGGGATAATGTATTTCCAAAAGCAGCGAAGTGGTTGTGACTACAACTGGACAAAGCCAGTGTGGGGTATTCCTACACTGTGAGAACAGGTTACAAAATAGTTTTTTTTTTTTAGGTTTTCTGGGGGATGACATGATTGCAGGAAGACTGTGTTGAGGTGAGATTTGTGGAGAGGGTTTGTGTCGAAGGTAGGGGGCTGCAACTAACGATTATTTTGAAAATCGATTAATCTAGCGATTATTAGAATGATTATTCGACTATTTGGCGATTATTACAACGATTAATCATTAGCTCATCCGATTATTCAGCTTGTGCCCCAACTCAAAAAGGTGTATAAAACGTGCTTATTAACAATAAACAGGACAAAGTCATCTTTTAAAAATACCTCTAAATGACATTCACTGAATTAAAGGGAAACAAATACTTTTTATTAAAGTTTAATTCAGTAAAGAAATTCACTGCAAAAAATCCTATTGTTATCAAGTGTTTTTTGTCTTGTTTTCCATTTAAAATTGTCTAAAAATCCTTAAAACAAGATACATTTACTTGAGAAGCAACATATGAAATATTTAGACTTGCTTTAAGATAATGTATCTTAAATATAAGTGTATTTTGTATATAAGTGTATTTTTTCACTAGGTTATACTTCTGCGAGTCCAGTAAAGACAAAATATACTTATATTCAAGATCTATTCTTTAAAAGCAAGTCTAAATATCTTATATGCTGCTTCTCAGGTGAATAGATCTTTTTTTATATATATATTTGTATTTTTAATATTATATTCAACATTCTCAGATAACAATTTTTTCTTCTGCAGTATAGCTGTTAAGAAAATGTATGTTGTTTAAAAGGAGTTTTAAATATTTATATTGGAAAACAAGCCAAAACAAAAACAAATCAAAAACATTTTGTTGCAGTGTATAATAGGGTGAAGACTTCCCTCTCTCGCCTTTGTTCACTTCAATCCATCTTTAACTAAAAAAAAACAAACAAACTCTCTCTTATTAAAAAAAACTGCGTATTGCCAATTTTCTTCACGATAAGAAATGCATAGTGACATATATTATGATTCAATAAATTGTGAGCCATCATGTTATAATCTAGCTACATTAAGCGTGCGTGCTCAAGAGATGAGCGTCCCCGCGACAGTGTGTGTCTCAGCTGAGTGCAGTTTCAATCTCTCCCCCTTAGATCGGGACGTTCGCACAGCTCATATAAGAGGCTCTGCCCACACAGAGAAATGCCAGTTTCGGAGTTTGTAGTTATTTACATGATCTGCTTCCGTATTATTTGAACTTTAATAAAGCTATAACGCATTAAATATAACTGCATTTAAGATGTAACGCCAGGGTGTTTCCTTTAAAGATGCTCGACACACAAGTTTTGCTCCAGCTCCACTTATTCCACAAAGAGAGTGCTTCTGTATTTACTTATTTTGTATTTTTGCATTATAATTCCCCTCATACTTTGCGATCTACATCACCTGAAGCTGTTTGGAAGTTTAGTGTGCATTTGGACTGTGAGCTGTGTAATTCTTCCTCTCCTCATTCAGGCGTGAGCTGCAGTGCTGCTCTCGCGCATCATCATTTAGATTTTGATGTGATATTGTGTTACATTAAAAGAGATCAAACGACTATCCGATAACGAAAATTTGTCTACAATTTTTTTGTTGTCGATAACGTCAACTAATCGGTTTCAGCCCTAGTTGAAGTTTATGTTGCTGAATTTTTTGTAATTTGTTTTATTTTTATCGTCATGTCAAAAAATTAAAATGAAATAAATAATAGGGAAAAACTCTGTAGATACATCATAAGATAGACCTGTGCTCTGATAGTAATTTGCGATTCGCCTTCTGCTGAAGGGCTGTTCAGACCGAATGTGCCTTGGCATAAAAAATAAATAAATAAAAAATAGACGAAGCACAATGAATGGAACAGAAACATGTTTTTAAAAGTTGAAGCTCTTTTAACTTGAATTAACTCAAAAACGTGGTGCTCATGCACAAAAGGTTGGGGAAAAAAACCAGCGCAGCTATCAAAGAGGCAAACTGTTCAAAAATAGCACAGACGGATACAAATACACATTCCTGTGAATGATTAAAGTGACTTTAAATTATTATGTCAAAAATCAATACAACAGTATATGGGCAAAAGAGAAAAGTGAGTCCCAAAAAGTCCCAACTGAAGGGAACAAGCCGTATTTACGTGCAGAAATCCAGGTGGGGTGCACATATGTTGCGATTATATAATCATACTGTCATCCAATATGTTCATAAGAACTATTTACTTCAACTAAGAACACACCTATTTAGATGACAGGAAGCTGTATATGACATCCTGCCATTATTTCACTGAGAAGGTGATGGATGAAAATATGTATTCTACTATTTCCATTGTTAAAAACACTAATATTGGCTGAATTTTTATGGCTGCATTCTTATTAAGTCCTTAGTATGGGGAAGATTTGGATACTGTTAAAACTGTTTTTTAAAGAGGGAATGGAGGGAAATGGAACAAAAATGGAGCTGTTTACTTTGGGACACTCTTCAAATACAACACTATTTTTATTACATTCATTAAATCATTAACAGGCCCAACAGAATCTGCTGATTTTTTATTTTATTTTTCCCCCCATTTTCTGTGCTGATTTTAGGGGAAAATCTGTGCAATTCTGCAAAATGCACTCTCTTTGGTTGCTGAAAGCAAATGTAATTTAAATTAGCCAAATATAATAAGTGAAAACACAAGGGGTCAAAATGTGTAGAACTTTGTGAATAACGTGCAATCCAATTCTGCAGAAATATGTGCATGCAGATTCTGTGTGGGCCTGATTATTAGTTATTATTAGCAATTTCAATCATTTTTTTTTTATAATGTATATTAAACCAAAAATAAGAAATATTTTATGTATGGACAAATGTTAAGGAAATATTAAAACTAATAAGACTTTAAAAAATTATAAAAACTAGGCAAGAGTTATTTTTGTCTGTCCATAGGGGACAGTTGAATTAGAAAAAAATAAATAAATGGACCTCACTAGGTCATTGTGGCATATTTACATTAACAACTGTATGTGATGTTCTGTTAAGCAACATATACAGGTTTGTTTTTATTTTTTTATTCCTGATATGATGCCTGAAGGTATCAGCCAATCAGAGGACCTGGCAAAATCAAGAACCAATCACATGACAGTGTAGGAAAGAGACAAAAGAAAAAGCGTTACACACAAAGAGCCAAGCAGGGCGTACTCAGAAAACGCGTCCTTCTGCCACCTGGTTTGAACGTCACTCTCTCCGACCCACAGCTGAACTTTACACAGCCTGTGGTACAAAAAGAGGAAAAAGAGAAGAGAAAGAGATGGAGAGAGAGAGAGAGAGAGAGAGAGTGAGTGTATGTGTGTGTGTGTGTGTGTGTGAGAGAGAGAGAGAGAGAGAGAGAGAGAGAGAGAGTGAGTGTGTGTGTGTGTGTGTGTGTGTGTGTGTGTGTGTGAGAGAGAGAGAGAGAGAGAGAGAGAGGAAACGTACACAAATACACAGTGAGAATGGTCACAGAGGTCAGTAAGCCATGAATACCTAACAGATAGAGAGAGTGGAGGAGGTGAAGGTAGGGAGGAGTGGCCCTGGGTGAGTGAGCACTGAGCTGCACAGAAGAGGAGGGGAGGAAAAGCACCCCGTGAAAGAACAAGCATCAGCCCTGCAGCTTCATCCAAATTAAAGTGTGGGCAAAGCAAAGATTCCTATACTTAAATGCAGAGCATTGAACAGGACCAATATATAAACTACCACAAAGCTCATAATGGGGAACACTGCTTGACCAAAGTCTAAAGATCCAATTTCTCTCAAAATGACTAAATGCCGTAAACTAGAGCATCCAAAAATTAAAAGGTCAATGTCAATTAGTGGTGTACGATTGGATTACCTCAGGAATTATTAAATAGTATTTGGAGTAACCACACATTTTTATGTAGTTTCCAGTACTCTAGGGATGTCCAGATACTGATACTGCGCTCACATACTTGTACTCGTACAAATGCTCAAAAACAGATACACTTTGGCGTACGAATATCACTACGTTAACATTTAACGCACAAATGAATATTGCGATCTCTCCTAGTGTGATTATTAAACCGCAAAGGCTGTGATTGAATAAAATAAATATACAGTCTGCATGTGCTGCGCACTTCAAAGTGAATGTGTGAAGCCGGCTGCTTAAAGAGTGAAAACAACTTATCATGAGCACCAAGCGCAGTCGTCAAAAATATCCAAACAGAAAGGGTTTCACTCGGTTTTCCACCGAAATAAAAACTCCATTTAAATGGAAAAAACATTATGGATATATAAACTACTACTACTACTAATAATAAAAAAAATCAATAATAACTGTATTTAATATCTCACATCTGTGATGCTCTAAAGTGCAACATTTTATTGAAATAATAATAAATAAATAAATAAATAACTCCAATGTTGTCTTTTGGATTGTGCCATGTGGATCTGTATAAAAGTATTACACATGATAATAAAATAATGCAATTTTTTATTGAAAATTAATTGTTCTATTTTTATTTGATTAAACCTTTAATTCAATCATTTAGACACTCTTCTGATTATAAAATTTAATTAAACTGTCAAATACGAAATTCAAAAAATAAAACAGAAAAAAAAAAAACTATTTGTGGGGAAAAAAAAAGAATTTGGAAAATGTCCCAAATGTACTTACAGGGCCCTACATGTTAACATGCAGGGATGCTTCTGCTCATAAAAAAGGACATGCACCTTACATTTGCATTAAGAATCCTTATTGATAGACAGCCTTTACATATTGTGTAAATTGTTATTATTATTTGTTTTGGTTTTTTTTCTGTGAAATGTTAGATTTCTGACCATTTCTGACAATATGAGAGCTAAAAAATGACTTACTGTTCTATATTTTTGATAATGACTTTTGAGTTACAGTTGCTAAAACCAATAAAGTTAGCAGGTCAGCTCTTTTGGTTTTGTTTATAGTGATTATTTTTAGATACATTTTTCCTGTGAAATTTGTTTGTGATTTTTGATCATTTTGTGACAGCTTAACGTTTTTTGATGATGTCTTTTGAGTAACAGTTGTTGAAACAAAATAAACACGCTGTCCTCAAATCATCAGTATTTTATTTGAAAACTGCAACATTACAAAAAATAAAACAAAAAAACAGGTATTGGTGAGTACAGAGAAGGAAGTATAGGTCCTCGCACTTGGTTTCCAAAAAATGGTATCAGGACAGATTACTACATTTTGTTCAGCAAAAGAACAGGGTCAAGCGAAGGTCTGTGGTGTTTTAGGGTTGTTTTCGTTTATTTTTACCTTGCGAGTTGACACACAGACTGGGCGCAGAGAGTGTGGCGTCACTGGTGTAAGCGGAGCACAGGTTCTCATTAGAGGGCTTGAAGGACTGGAGCAGAGGGCTGCTCCCTCCATCTATCATCCCCCCAGGGGCCAGGAACCCCTGTTGGGGCGGGTACAAGGAGGGAGCGCTCTGCGCTGATAAAGTGCTGGCTGCTGTAACTCCACCAACAAAAAAAAAAAAAAAAAAAAAAAAAAAAAAACACACACACACACACACACACACACACACACACACACACACACACACACACACACACACACACACACACACACACACACACACACAGAGAGAGAGAAGCGCTAATCAGAGCCGGGACAGTGGATGCACACACAGATCAAAATACTGTTTTATTATTATGTCCCATGATGCCAAGCACAAGACAAGACGGAGCAAGTGAATACCTGGCTGTATGGGACTCTTGCTGCTCTGGGAGCTACTGCGGCTGGATTTGCTGCTTTTACTCTTGGTGGGACGTCGTCTGCGACAAGCCGGGTTCACTAAAGGCGGGTTGACCATAGCGGGTGGAACTTTGCCTAAGCGGGCAAAAAGAGCATCGATCTCTGCCTTCTGTCGGCTGTACAGGGCCTGACTCTCCATCATGTGCCTGGCAGAACAACAAGGATTTTAAAAACATTACATGATTTCATGGTACAAAAACAAGCATAAGCTGATATCAGGAAACAACATAAAGAAGCTGCTAGCAATGTAGACGAGCACAATATTATATGTACAACTATATTCAGAAAAACAACTCATTATAGACGATAAGGTCAAAAACAACAAGTATTTCATAAGGCATTTAAGACTTTCACCAACAGCTGAATTAATAATCAATAAAATGATTTGATTTTATAAGGGACAGATGCCTTATTTTTATATACATACTTTTATATTTATATACTATATCTTATTTTAATAAGTAACCACACAGCAATGCACTAAGAATATCTTAACACTGATAATGTTAAAATCCTGGGTAGCTCAGCGAGTAAAGGTTATGACTACCACCCCTGGAGTCGCGAGTTCGAATCCAGGGTGTGCTGAGTGACTCCAGTCAGGTCTCCTAAGCAATCAAATTGGCCCGGTTGCTAGTGAGGGTAGAGTCACATGGGTTAACCTCCTCGTGGTCACTATAATGTGGTTCGCTCTCAGTGGGGCATGTGGTGAGTTGTGCGTGGATGCCGCAGAGAATAGCGTGAAGCCTCCACACGCGCTATGTCTCCGCAGTAACGAGCTCAACAAGCCACGTGATGTGTGGATTGACAGTCCCAGACGCGGAGGCAACTGAGATTCGTCCTCTGCCACCCAGATTGAGGCGAGTCACTACACCACCATGAGGACTTAGAGCGCACTGGGAATTGGGCATGCCAAATTGGGGAGAAAAAGGGGAGAAAATCCAAGTTTTCGTTTTTAATACTTTGACTTTTAATACTTGTTTTAAACGATTTGTTAAAAGAAACCAATCGTTTTTGTTTCTTTTAATGTCTCCATCTGTTGCATCGCAAACATGCCATCTACTGGCCATGAGTTTCATGTGCATGTGCCCACATTTGGTTATGTGCTCAATGTTTCAAGATAAATGGATTAGTTTGTTTAATCACATCATCCATTGCTGTTCAAAAAATAAAGGGATACATATACTCACTGACTACTTTATTAGGAACACCTGTTCACTCACTTATTTATGCGATTATCTAATCAGCCAATCGCTTGGCAGCAGTGCAATTCATAAAATCATGCAGATATGGGTCAGCACCTTCAGTTAATGTTTACATCAACCATCAGAATAGGGTAAACACTTTATTTCAGTATTTTTGACCGTGGCATGATTGTTGGTGCCAGACTGGCTGGTTTGAGTATTTTTGTAACTGCTGATCTCCTGGGATTTTCATGCACAACAGTCTCTAGAGTTTACTTAGAATGGTGCCAAAACAAAAAACATCCCTAGAGTGGCAGTTCTGTAGACGGAAGCGCCTTGTTGATGAGAAAGGTCAACGGAGAATGGCCCGACTGGTTTGAGCTGACAGAAAGGCTACAGTAACTCAGATAATCACTCTGTACAATTGTAGTAAGCAGAATAGCGTCTCAGAATGCACAACACGTCGAACCATGAGGTGGATGGGCTACAACAGCAGAAGACCATGATGGGTTCCACTTCTGTCAGCAAGAACTATTCTTGGCTGACAGAAGTGGAACCAGACGTGGTCTTATGGTTCTGACCCATATCTGCATGATTTTATGCTACCACACGATTGGCTGATGAGATAACCTCATGAATATGCAGGTGCACAGGTGTTCCTAATAAAGTGGTCGGTGAGTGTATCTCCACATTTGTAAGTCCTACTTGATTGTTTTTTATCATGTTGTATGCCAGCCTAGCTATATACTATCTTGACCTACGTGTAATCTGGACTGGATAGGGAATAGTTTAAAGTAAATTAATTGAAAAATTTAAACTAAACTAAAACTAACAAACACAGTTGATAAAATAAACTAAACTAAATAATAATTTGAAATTGAAAACTAATTTTAAAAAAAAGCCCAAACTATAATAACCTTGGTTTGAACCTAAAACCTTTCAGTCACTAGCCCACATCATTACCTACGACATTACAACATCCCAGATCTTAATACAATATAGTCTACCAATTCGTCATTGCAAAGCAGAGGTACAAAGGGAAAGAAAACATACTTTTCCCTCAGCTTGCAGACTTCCCTCTTGAAGTCCTCGTTTTCAAATTCAGAGTCATTGTCGCTGCTGAAGTAGGAGCTGACGGAGTTGTTAAGGCTGCCAGTACTCTGGGTTGGACCGTTGGCTGGATGGGCCTGTGGTACTGGCTGGGGTTCTGGGGGTTGCAGGCTAGCAGAAGGACCCTCATCCTGGGCGCTGCTCACAGAGAAACGCCCCACCTTGGTGTCCGTCTTGGTTGTGACCTGAAAACGGCCGATGGTGGTGGGCTGGGGGGAGGTGGCGTTCTGGCTGGGAAAAGCAGGGAGGCCATCGACCACATCTGTTGTTGCGCTTCTGAGGGGAGAGGAGGTTCTGTGCAGCGTGTTTTCAGGGCTAGAGAGAGTGGAGGAGGATGAGGAGGAGGTAGTTGTGGAGGAAGATGATGTGGAAGATGAGTACTGTGTGCAGGTAGGAGCCTGTTGGTCACTCTCATCAGGAGCTACTGACATCTGAAAGGAAGACAGAATGAGAGAGAGAGAGCGCCACCTGATTTCATACATATCAAATATAATAAACATCCTGTTGCAAATGAGCCTGTAATCCCATTTCAAATCAGTTGAGGTACCTGGAATCGTTTGTAGCCTCCAACTGCAGGTACAGGTGCAGGCTCTCCATCCAGAGAAAACGGAACTGAAGGAGCAAAGAACGAGATTCAATTGAGCTTTATAAATTTATGTCTGCTTTTTCTTGTTTCATGCCACACTGCTGGACACTGCAGTATCTGCTTGATTGATTTCAAGTCAACAATGTGACATTTCTAAGGTAAGTTTTAGAGCATTAAAACAGCAGTACGCACCTGGCTGTCCTCCAGGTGGCATCCCGGTGAGAGAGGACTACAGGGGAGAAGACGGGGAGAATTACAACACAGAAATATGAAGATGCAGTACACAGCACAGTAGAAACACCCTTAATGCCTCTATATGACATTTGTCAAAAAGGCAAGTGTTTCTCAGCCCGACCTGTTGGTGTGCGTGTACCTGGTGTGTGACACTGTTGATTGGGACGGTCTCTGGACTCAGTGCCCTTCTCAGTTGGGCATCTAAATCTTCCAGAGGCTGCTGGGACTGAATAATAAATTTTTAACCAATTAGTCAAGTACACTTAGGTCCATTAAAACATAAACACACACTCATACAAACACTTATTAATCATGGCAACTGCACACAAATAGAGTAGGGGAACAGTCAGTCTAATTAATTTCAGCATGATGGTCTCTTACAGTAAGTAAAGAGTCATATGGCCACTGCCTGCAAGGACTAAATGCTTTTAATCCAAGCTGAGGCTTTCTTTTCATTTTTCACTCCATAATTGTGAGATGGAGAGTAAATCCTTTAATTGGTCCGTGCTCTGTAGTTTCTGAAATGTTTTTACGGCTTGGCTCTGGGCCGAGCCCTATCACAGTAATTTTCAAAAGTGATGGATGAAAAATATAATATAAAAAAAACTATAGGATTATGGAAGTGTCTTTTATTTAGCACAGATCACCAGGCAGATGCAAAGGATTTTCTCTGAATGTGATGTGGATGAAAAACAAGGCTTAGTTTAGACGAATGAAAATTATGTAATGTCTAAATTATTCTGACAGAGATTAGCATTGAAATATATCAGCATCCAGAACATCCAGAAATATAATATTTGTAAATAACTAATGATTCATCTTCCTTTTGACACAGTCATAAACATCCTACTGATCCTAATACTGACACCTATCCTACTAATGTCTACTGAGGACAAAGTGTGGGTTCACATCAACAATGTTCTCAGAAAACGTACACCTGCTGAATTCATTACTGTCACTGGACGCTCCCACAACATTTCAGAGACATCTGTTCATTTCTTAAAATGCATGAATAAAGTAGGCTTTTCCCAAGATTTCTACTAGCCCTAGCTCCACTGTAATCAGTGGAATCTCAAACTCAAAATTTTTACAGCAGAATGTTACTATAGAGGACTTATTTCTGTGAAAATGTCAATCTCCTATCTGATCCCCAACCAGAGATATTCAACCGAAATGGGGAATTTAAAAAAATTGCACTCTCTTCCCCATAAAAAAAAATAAATAAATAAGAGAAATCTCAAACTTGATATGTTCTGCATGCACACTATACTTTCCTAGGCACCCACTACAAAAAAATTAAGACTGAGACTCAAACCTTTCCCATTATAAATTGACCCTAAAAGTGGAACTTTGAGCAATCTTGAGCATTACATCAGGACTTAAGTTCTAAGTCTAAGGAACAAGAATGTGCAAAATGTTTATTTATGTACATGTACCTTGTAAAGTGCTCTAGAGATCAGTTTTTGCTCCAAGGAGCTAGGACCATCCTGAGCCGAGATACTGAGGTTTCCGTAAACAGCTGTATAACCAAAATTTGTCATGTGCCATGACACAAAGATGGCCATCGTGGTTAAACCAAGTAAAACAAAAATAAAAAACTGGTGGTTTTGCAATACAAATACATAGAGGTATTCACAGAAAAATTAAAAATAAAAATAGGAAAATAAAAAATGGTCAAGCAACCTGTATTGGACCACTTGTGATGGACTGACCCTATGAATTATTCATCATTAAAGGTGTTTTATTAACTTCTGCTAGACTAAGTCACTGAATTAAGCAGTCTGACAAGCAACACTCATAAAAGGATTGTAAAAATTGTACAGTGTGCACCTGGTTTTAGACCACCTCTATTCCTTTGAACCACATACCCCCATAACCTGCCCTCCAAAACATGTCAGCTAACCCGATAGCAGCAAACCTGAACATGAAAAACGCGAGCATTGTCTAATTTGGCTATGTTTCTGATTGGCTAAAAAGTGACTCTTTGTTGCAGTGGTATTAAAAATATTAGCTTACAGCACCTTTAACAAAGCACTTGCTTGAGGCTTTTTAACAGCCCAAATAAAATAGAAACATGACAAGATTCTAAGATATGAAAATACTTAAAGTTTGACTGCTGTTTTCTAAAAATAACATTTTCCCTGTCCTCCACTTCTCTACAGCAGAGAAAATAAGAGTGAACAGCAAGTCAGAGTTAATAAGTGTCACAGGTCATGCTTTTAACCGACCTCAAAAGGAAACCAACGCCATGCAGCCGTTTAATTCTGATTCAATTCAAAATTGTTACTCGTGCACTGCGTGTTTTACAGGAATGGAACAATAATAATAAAACAGAAGACGACGGAAAGAGAGAAAAAAGGGCACCTGAGTTAAACAAGGTCCTGGGAAGGGTGGTAGGTGCTCTGTGGGCGGCGTGCCAGCCTGATCTGGGCCGACAGGCAACACCTAATGAATGAAGATGGAAGAGAAGCTAAAGCATTGTAAAAAGTGCTAGCAGAGGAGCCACTGAAACACCATAAGCAACATGCCGCATACTGTACAAGAGCATAAGACTGGCAATTATTTGGAGCTACTGTACCTTCAAAAAATGACCAGACCATCATTATATTATTATAAAAAATAAAATAAGTGTCAGTTGAGTTACTTTAACATGCATTTTGCCAGTTATGAACTCAACGGCCATGCATAAAATGAGTTGTTAATAGAACAGACTGTACTATTATGTGGTTTTTACAGTATATTGTTAGTATTTTGAGAGAGTGATGTTTCAAGTGAGGTTAAAGACAAGAACACTGTATATCATGGTAACTCTTGATTTCAAACCAGACTGCTACAGCTACATACACCTTTCTGATCAATAGTTGATGTGAGAGCAGGCTCTAAAATTAACAAAAATTAAAGTTCACAAGCTTGCAAATAGGTGAATTAAGAAAATTTACTAGACAAAATTATTTTTTAGTGGCCATGAAATTCTATTTTGAATAATTCACAATCAAACTTGATTTGAGAGCTGCATAATGAGTTACGTGAATGATTTGATTTTAGATTAAATAATGATTTAAACTGTGGTCTGCTCCTCACACAATGCTATCATATGGCTTCAAAAGACTTGGAATATAAGGTATGAGTCATATGGACTACTCCTATTGTGCTTTTCTGATGCTTTTTTGGAGCTTGCCAGCCCTTAGTCATTATAAACTGTCATTATATGGAAAAATGCTGTGTTCAGATTCTTCAGCATTATCATTTTGATTTATTTTGTATTTTTTTTGGCCCTGTGTAAGTGTACCAAGTGGTCTTGGCACTTCCGTCACTCACCGGTAATCTTGATAACGGAGCTTTGGATGAGGTCGTCTGACCGTAGCCCACAGGGGTGGAGGGATTACCCATAGCGCTCATCGGGGAGCCTGTAGGCTGGCTGGAGGAGTTTAGGGGTAAACTAGATGGAGGAAGAGGGGTGCCACAAGGGGTGGCACAGGTAGTTGGTGAGGAAGTGCCAGAGACGCCTGGGGCAGTCATGGAGTCTGTTGCATCTGTCTGGGCAGAGAGAGGACCAGAGCCCAGGTCCATAAATAGAGAGCGCAGCTTCTTATCCAAAGCTTGGATGTCATCGACGCATTTTCCCTGCGGGTCGCTGTCGCACTCCACACAATGTGCGTGGCTTTGGTTGGGCACGGTGGCACTCTGAGGTTGGCTGTGCACGGGGGTGGGCTGCACGACTGGCATGATGGTGGTAGGTGGTTGGATGGTGGGCATTTGTGACTGGGCAACTGTTGCGGGAATAACCGTAGTGGCGATGGTGGATGGTGCGAGTTGTGGTGTCTGAATGGCTGTGGTAGGGATCACTGCCAGTGAGAGCTGAGCAGTGGTGGAAGTGTTGGGTGGCTGTTCACCACTTCCTCCGGAAACAGAGCCCACAATATTCATAGGAGTCACAGGGTGAGCAAGAGGGATGGGGGCAGTGGGTACAGGTGTGCTAATGGGTGCTGGCATAGGGACTGAGGTTAGGGGAAATGGTGCAGAGGAGGGGATGGTGTTGGACACAACTGGCATGGGCAGAGAGGAGGTAGAGGAATTAACACTGATGACGGAAGGTATAACCTGACCTGTAGGCAAAGAGAGCTGAGTGCCAGGCTGTGGATGGGTCGCAGGGGATGCCATGGCAGAGGCAGGCACCTGCGGAAGGGTAGGAGGAGGTGATGATGACCCTTGTGGGTTGACTGAGATGAAAGGTAAAGATGGTGAGAAAATTACTTCAGAAGACACTGGTGCTAGTGGGGGAGAAGCCACCAGGGCAGCATTAGAGGGCAAGGGTGTTGCAGCAGGTACTAGAGGAGGCATTGTGGCATGGAGCATTGGCGGCGCAGTGCTGGGACCAGGGTCAAACCGGCCTTGACGCATCTCAGAGAACGCCTGCTGCAGACTGACTGCAGACGCAGACATAGAGAGCCCCAGGGCAGGTGGTGCAACTGAAGCAGCAGAGAAAGAGAGAAGAATACAGCCAGACAGAAATTAGTACATTGTTCCTTTGAACGGATATAATGCCTCCTAAACTGACCCTATATGACATCAGACTGCAGTAAGCCAGAGTTTTTGCTTGTTTGTGGTTTAACACCATGCCAGCTTCAGTGGCTATTTTCATGGTGAAAAACAAGTTAAAATAAAATAAAAGGTATAGTAATTAAAAATGTATATAAGGTTGAGATTTATTTTCACTTAAAACTTTATAATCATTAAAAAAGGATTCTTCACCTTAACTGCCTCTGATAAATCTGTGATCTGTAAATAGCCAAAAAGAGTCAGGGAGCCGGCCTGTGCTTTTTTTTTTTTAACCATTTAGAAAACTCTCCAATAAGAAATGGTCACTGCATGTGAATCATTTTGCACGTTTGGGAATGCTGACATTGGGTTGGACATTGAAGGGTGTGGTTTTGGAAAGTCAGAAAATGGCTTATTTTCTCATTATTACCAACAAGAGAGTATTGCTAAACTTTTTATTTCTACTCACAGGATGAAGGCTCTTCTCGA
The DNA here is from genome assembly GCF_019703515.2 of Myxocyprinus asiaticus. Taxonomy (NCBI): domain Eukaryota; kingdom Metazoa; phylum Chordata; class Actinopteri; order Cypriniformes; family Catostomidae; genus Myxocyprinus; species Myxocyprinus asiaticus. The sequence continues at coordinate 25,336,738 of NC_059388.1, read as the reverse complement.
AGGGGTACTGTAGGTTGGGGTGAACTGAAGAACTGATCCTTCAGTCTGGACTCGGGCACTGGACTCACAATAAACCTGCGGCCTGCTGAGTGGACCACCTGGGCAGCTGAACTAGGCGGGATACCTGGGAGAACAAGTGGAGTAAAGAAGACCTCAGTCCTGACACATTATTAGCAAAGAGTGTTCATTTGTTTTACAAGCTGAGATCGTAAGCTCTACCTTGCTCAAGAGGTGCAGATGTGGTAGGTTTATGTTGCTCTTGATCGGTGACAGTCTGCAAGGAAGCAATCACTGGTAAGGACACTATAAATAAACCTCTGAGATGTTTGTCTCAAAGTGCTCAGACACATAAATGCAACAATTATCTGCAACACTAATGTTTAAAGACGAAAAATGTTTGGTAAGTAGCAAAAACAGAAAAACTCATAAAATGAAGGTAAAATAGCACAGACGTTACAGCACATATACTATTAACTAGTTTTACTTATTACAGATTCTGAAGGTTATGCACCCAAATTGGAAAGTGCCATGGTCTAAGGTGCAAATTATTTTGTGCTCTCTGCAAATGGCAAAAAGTTTCACTGGTAGTCATGGAAATACTGTTGAAAAGGGCGTACCTGGCTACGTTCTCTTTCCACACCTTTCTCATCTGCTGTTTCTATAACTTCTCGGATCTGCTCAATGAAGGACTCGCGCTCACTCTCTAGAATGAATTCACTCTGAACCTAAGACACCATATAGAAAAGTAATGTCTTGAAATGTATTTTGAAAACAGAAATGCAATTTTATTCAATCTGAGCATATTTGTCTTAATGGACAAACAAGCATAATCGAGCATATCTGGTCAGTATTAAAAACATGTGGGTGGTGTTTCAAGTTACCATTATCTGTGCAATTTCCTCTGGGTTATCTCCATCGAGATCAAACTTGAAAGTCACCATTTTCCTGTTGTGTGTTTCTAACTGACACTCCGCAACTCTATCACCCATGCTGGAAATCTAAAACAATGAGATATGAGAAAAAACAACATGAGAGATGTTTTGTTTTGTATTGATTTCCCAACATAATCAAAAATCAAATAAAACGATAAAAAAAAAAAACTGTGAGCTGGACATACATTGAGAACATTGAGCTTGGCTTTTGAGGTCTTTTCATGGCGTGAACGGCTGCGCACTGATCTTCGCTGGTGCCGTTTGACAGAACGGCCCTCATGCCTGCCTCCTGTTATGCCCTCATTGCCATCACTGAGGCCAGAGGCCACATCAGAGTGACAGCTGAGGAGAAAATACACACACGAAGACCACATATACATTTTACTGTAATGGTTCAATACAGCACTTTTCGGATTCAATGTGCTATGATTCGAAAACTGTTGCATGTGCATTTGAATGGTGACTCGTACCTCTCCACTGCCGGAGTTTGAAGTTGTGACAACTCTGTTGTCAAAGTCTGAGAGATGGTGTGAGATGTCTGGTACAGCAAGCAATAAAAAGACAAGAATTATAATAGAAAGAGATACAAACAATAAAAATAAAAACAAAACAGATCAACTCTTTGAATAGAAGTCCAAAAAATGTATTTCCAAAATACAAAAGACATCTAAAACCATGACAGGAGAGCAAAAAGTGAAACTGCTGCAGGCAAAGACTGCGTGAGTCTGCATTTTTTTCTTTTTTTACGAAATAAGTCTTAACGTTTTTAGAGCAAAGAAAAGAAAGGACTGTATGTGAAGACAGCTACGCAACAGACAGTATATAAAAGAGCATGAAATGGCTGAACAAGAGACAACAGAAGCCCTATAAAGCAACAAAAACTGTCTAGACTAGTACGTTTGGGACAGGTTCGGTTGTTAAGGTCCATTTCAGGTACCTTCACTGGTGCATCTGATGGCAAACATGGCTGTTTGGTAGGGGTGGGTACTGTGGACACAAGGATGGTTGGCACAGGTGTCACTAGAGGCTGAACCAACTGAGGTTGCAGTGACGTGGCAGGTGGCAGCAATGATGGGGACGTTGGTGGTAAAGACACGCCCGCCGGGCACATCGGCGCTTCAGGAGGCTGCGCCACTGTTACTGGTAGCGGCAATGGTGGCACTGTCACAGGTGCCACACCGTGAGTCGTATTGCAAAGCTAGTGGAGGTAGGAGAGTGGCAGATTGGGTCAGATTGATGGTTGGGCAAGATGGAGGACGAGTTGGGAAATATGTTTGTGGGTATGTGCAAGCACCAATCGATTGGGGCGATAAAGACTGCAAAGCCAGATTATGTGTGAGACGAGCAATGCTTCAATAAACCGCATCAAAACAATCACAAGTTCAGACCACATGACGCAGACAGCATGCCTCCGGGTGGATCACATCGACCACAAGCAAAACACATGAAAAAACTTCAATTTAAGTGCCAAATGGTTATAAGATTAAGTTAAGGGCAGTACCTCTCTGAATGCCAATAAAACTTACTGTCAAAACACATACCTAAATACAAATCAAACAAACTTTGTTTTTTTTTTTTTTTTTTATGGATTTGTGACTGAAGGCCAGGGATCAGCCTATGTGCAAAGCTGATAATTACAAACAAACGCGGAGAGAGCTTTTTTGTGGGGACAGCCACTTTAGTCTAATGCGCTTCCTGCCATAGGAAATACAGGTACTCTGGACTAAATATCAGGTACTAAACAAGGAGAACTCATCTCACTTACCACACAACTAATGTCCATGCAACATACATTTAACATGCCAGAATACACAGAGCTTGCAAGCAGAGGCACGTCAGAGAGAGACTACCATGGAATCTCAGATACACAGTGTGTGAAACAGAGAGAGAGAAAAAAGCAAAATTGAAAGAAACCACTTCCACATAAGTCATATACAATTTCTTAAATTCAGCATGAAATGGCATTCACAACCCATTTTACTTCTATAATGTGATGTATTTCTGAGTGAAATAGCAATGTAGGGTGGAGTTTTTATCCAATGGGATTTGATTAGATTACTAATTAGCTGGGTGGGGTCTCTAAATGTGGCTGAAGGGGAGGGGTTGAAAATGTATTTTTATTACAGATTATGAAAACAAACCTTTTTCTTTGGGAATTATGTGCACTGATAAATCACTGAAAATAAGACCAGAAACATTTAAAAAAGTGCCACGAAACCCGCTTAGTTTAGCACCAATGGTTCATACCCGAGACTTAAAAAAATGCTCATTAAATGCCCGTGAAAATCTGAGCGAGTAGTGGGTGGGGGGAGGACGGAAGGTGGTCAAGCACAAAACTCACCCAGGGTGCATCTCATCTCGCTCCCTAACTTGTGAATCGGTAAATGGTGAACACAAATTCAGGCACTGGCAAGGGTGTTTATCCACTGAACTCTGGGACACTTATGACTCAATCACCTGCAACACGATAACGATGTCACGCGTTTAATCGCAGCTGCAACATCGCTATATAAATGACACCGTCGTGAATTTTCGTGGTAGATATTAAAATGTAGTTTTATTATGAAAGATAAATGACATAAAAGCAATAAAAATACAAAAGGTGTGTTTTTTATTCTCTTAAAACTCTAATATTTAAATGATGTTTTCCTTTCATGCACATTATTGTGCTTGTCTTCGAATGACTTGAGACTTCAGAAGACATAACATTTTTGGTAAGGGAACATAGTAAGCAGCAATGTTCCCTGGCTATTATGGAGCATTCTGGGAATTTTTAGGCAGCAAACAATTGATTTTGCAATTGGGACAGCCCTAGAAAGGCTGACTCCCTGGTCAGTGCCCGGACTACTGAACTAGGGAGCTGACTGAGACACACCCTCACTCCCAATAGAGATGGATAAACATCAAAGCGTAGGAGAAAACAAAAAAAAAAAATAGTACTGGGGCACTTACATGCTGTATATCAATCATGGGACAAAAGTATGAAGGTGTGAAGAATAAAGACGATAGAACAGTTTGCAAATCAAATATTTGGATAATATATTCAAACTTCTAAAATGAAGTGAAAGCAGGCATTGCCACCAAAACCAGTGCTGCTTAGATACCTAATATAAATTCATAGATATTTATTCTTAAAAGGAATAATAAAAGTTAATAAAAGTTAAAAACAGCGTTGACAGCATTTGTGGCATTATGTGGATTACCACAGATAATAATTTCAACACATCCCTATTTCTCTAAAGATGGTCAGTTTTGATTTCAAGTTGACTTTAAGCTTGACTTTTGCTTACAGCACAAGTGATTGTAAATATTGAGGAATACTATGTGTGTTTTTGAGCTGTTGTTACCTGTGAGGGCTGTGCCCCATGCTGCATTTGTGTCTGGGAGGTGATCTGAACCACGGTGCTGGGAGGCTGTTGGGGAGCTTGCTGTTGGGGTACTGAAACACCAGGCAGAGACGTGGGCACATGAGAGACCTGCTGCGGAACAGCAGCCTTAAAGGAGAATAACAGACCCACATTAACACATGATACACAAATATTTCACCTCTTTAGACAAGTCACGCTAGGAGAAACTCTATATAAAAAAAAAAAATTAAGCCTAAAGCTCTCATTAGAGCTCAACCTGTCTACAGAACACAAATGTACTAAACCTTAATTTAAGTTCATGTACAAAGTCATTAAAACACAACCTAATGTTTTATGCCACATTTCTTATATGCAAAAATGAATGAAATGACCACGAAAGAGGGCAAGGCAAAAAGCACAAAAATAAAGTACAGGTAAATGTGAAAGAGGGAAAAAGAAGAGAGAGGCAGAGCGAGAGACAGAGGAATGTTTTTTTTTTCTCTACCTGCGAAGGGAGTGCTTGGACGTAGTAACCTCCATACTATAAAAAACAAATACAACACAGTGTAAGAGAAAGCCATCTCTGTTGTCCACAGCTTTCACACGCAGGAGAGAATCCAGAGAGATCCAAACAAAACAAAAAACAACTCAAAAGACCAAGAAGTGTGATTTAAGGAGAGTGAATGGTTTATTTGCCTTGTCCTACATTGGCTCTCCATTTATGTCAATGACAAGAGGGAATGAGGGTTTTGATTGTCCAGACAGAGGAAGTCTTACCTGCTGAGGAGCAATGACGGCCGATGGGGTGCTGCAGGAAACCAGGGACACAGCACTTGTGGACTGGGTAATGGGGACCTGCACCTGCTTGGAATATGAAGAGAAATATGGGGGAAATAGAAAGAGAGAGAGAGAGAGAGAGAGAGAGGGAGAGAGAGAGAGACAAACACAAAAAGAGAGAGAGAGAGCGATGGCAGTGGTGAAGAGACAGAAAAAAAGCAAGTCATTTAGAGTCTAAAATAAAAACAAAAATTATACGACTTTCAAAATATAGACCATTCATACACAAAACGTGAACACTGAGTAATGGTTACAACACTCAGATCACCATTCACTTTTGTGTATGCCTTGCACAATTAAACAACAAACAAACATCAGGTGTTAGCAGAGGAGTGAGTAGGCTTCATGCATGTGACTAGATGAATGTAATAAATGTGAATGTAATAAAAGAGCTCAAGGAAGCAGTTTGCGTGTGGTGGTGTTTTTATAACCAAGGAAGTGTCTCCTAAAATTGATCTGAACTCTAACACGGCTTGATTTGCTTTTTCACCTCACACAGAGGCCGGTCTCGACAGAAGCAACCCTTAGAAAGCTGCAAGTATACTTGTAAAGTATAATTGCTCCAGACGTAGATAATCTTACCTTGGCCTTATATTTAAGAGTCTATTCATTATAAAGAAGAGGCTTAGAGAGCAGCAGGAAATAAGTATGCTTGGTAGACAATAGGAATGAAAACAACAATGGTATAAAAGATAAAATGTAGGGTAGAGAATGGGACTGCAGGGTGACACTGATAATGCCAGCCTTCTAAGGGTTAAAAGATGACCTCTTAGCCTGGATATGAAGCTAAACCTTTTTAAAATAGTCAATCATTGTTTTTTGTGTTAGTACACTTCTTTTCTGATGTTGTATAGTGACTGGTGTCCCTTACGGAGACAAAATTGAAAAACAAAAATCACTGAGAACCGTTTTAACCATTTCCAGCCAACTATAATGTAGCAGAAGAACTAAAAAGCAGATATTAAAGTAAAATACAAAAAAAAAAAATATATAATAATATTTTTTGTAGGAAACATTAAAAGCAAGGTTAGAGAAACCTTAAGAGACAAGCAAACCTGTCTAAACCCCCAGTTTGTATTGTATGTGTCTGTGTGTTTGGTCATACAAATCATCCATTTAATCTAGACTCTTGTACAAATGAAAAATATCTTCATATCTATAAAAAAAAAAAAAAAAAAAATATTTTTGCAGTTACAGTTTGGCTAATATCAATAAAAGAATATGTAAGAGGCAAAAAAGACTTCAGATTTGTATGACATGTACAGATATATAGTTTTACACAATATCTGTGCAAACACACATTTATCATATACACTATTATATGAACATACAACCGAATAATACTTACAAAAATCATCTAAAATCAAAATCAAATGGAAATAAAATGACAAATCAAACTGGCTAATGGAGAATACAGAAATGTCTCAGGACAAGGGGATTTAAAAAGCAGGTTTATGCATGTTTACGCACAACCTTTTTTTAATTCCTGAAGTATGGCTGGAGAGGGTTAAAACCACAACCACGGGACAAAAATCAGGTTACTGAGAGAGAGAGAGAGAGAGAGAGAGAGAGAGAGAGAGAGAGAGAGACAGGGAGTGCTGGGTAAAGGTGGACAAGAACGAGTATTTCTAGGTACCAAGGCAGCGCCCTGATGGGACAGTGCAGGTTCGTGGAATGTGAGGTCCGGTTGAAGGGTTGTTTGCCGGGCCCAGGTACCGTGCAGAGTGTTGATGTTCGAGGTCGGAATGCAGGTCGACTCAGAAGGTGGAACAAACAAAAACGATGGCTGACTGGGTGGATGTCCGTCGCTGACATTGCTCCCTCCATCTGTTTTGTAATAAGAAGTCTGTGGAATGGATTGAGCAGCAGAACAGTCCGGAAGTTGGTACAATGGATGAGGGGGAGGTGAGTGGAACTCCCCAGCATCGGAGGAGGTCACTGAGTCACTTGAAGGTTCAGGACTGTGGTCTTTGGGTCCATGGAGAAGCAGGTTACCTGGGGGAAGGGGCAGCTCTGGGCTTACGTAGCTGTAGAGTTCTTCCGTGACGGGCTGCAACCGACCGCATATGCCTGGGTTGCTGGACCCTTCCTCCATGTTAAGGTCCATGGGGCCGCGGCGGGCTCGGTATAGTCTGGACGCCAGCATGGCTGGGTCTGCTTGGAGGTTGTGCATGTGAAATTCAAAAGCCGTGCTAGGCTCGGCTGTGTGGGCCAGCACAGGTGGTGCGGAATGGGGAAACGAGTGGGGTTGGTAGCCTGATTCAGCAGCTGCCACAGGGGCCGAACTAGGCACACTCATGGGGGGCAGTTGAGGGATGGGACTGTGGGTCAAGCGTGTGTGGCTCTGGACATGAGGGTGCAGGTAAGCTGGCCCAGGCTGTGGTGGAGCCTCGTAGGCCAAGCTGGCAGCAGCGGCCGCCTGCATCTGCTGATGGAAACTGATGTGGCTTAACTGATGTGGTGTCATAGGGTAACTGGCATAGGCCATTGCTTCAAGATGGTCCATTAATGCAGCCTGGTTGAGACTCAGCCTGCGGACTGTCTCCTCTTGCTCTGCCCTCACATCTTTGTAACAGTATAGAGACTCTGTCGGAGGCTGCAGATGCAGTGGCACGGCTAATCTTTGAGCCACTGTGCCTTGCATCATGAACAAGGAGGGCTCAACACCAGGACCAATGGCTTCTACGCCGGACAACGGGTGCAGGCTGCTGCCGTAGCTGCGGTGGTAGGCGGGCTGGAAGTGACGTGTGTGGGCCTCCAGGATGGAGGTGCTCTTGCGCCGCTGCACGTTGAAACCTTTAGGCGGGCAAGACGGAGGGGGTGAGAAAGAGACAGGCCGCTCCGGAATGGTGGGGAAAAATATCGGGGGCTCGACCAGACCTGAGCCTCCTCCACTGTACGGCTGACTCACTGACTGTGGCTGCAGTGACAACAACATACAGCATCTTTGTGAGGAAGTAGAAAAAGCAGCATCACAAATTCACAAAGCAAGTGAAAAAAAAAGCAGAAAGAGAGATGAATATAAAGAGATGTCAAGAGAGAAAACAGCTTATTATAATCACCCATGAGGCAAAGACTTCCCAATGACAAAAGAATAAGTCAAGAGATATAATAATGCTTAACAAAAAAAAGTGTATAAACATGACAGCGACAGACATTCAATTAAATACAGATGCTTCACAGGCTGCAGGGCTTAATAACCATTTCCTATTGATTGCAGTTCTTCTAAGTGCATGCCAATCTGTATTTAATGTGAACACAGGATTCCAGCTGAGTGGGCCAGGGTAAAAAAGAAATACAGGTATCCAAAACAGATTTTAATAGGTATCTGCTTGTCTGATGCTGGGTTCACAATTTGGCCATCAAAGACAAATTTCAGGGATCATAAAATAATTCTCTTAGGGAAAATTCAGTAGTCTTTCATTGCTAAGTGTGACATGTTCACCGATGCCTTTGTGATGAATCTTAGCTTTTGATGAAGTCCTGGCAGTGTCAGAAATGTCTGTGTCGTAGTTGTGCAGTGTGACTGCACCTATGATGACCAGATGAGATAACACCCAGTTAACTTTGTAATTCGAGACGATTGGGAACAAAGTCTTGGCTACAATGTTTATTGTACAGGCTGACATAATGTCGCACAGTGTGACATAGGTTTTACCCAAGATCTCACTGGGACCATATTGTACAGTCTGACCAGCAAAAATCGTAAAGGACCATAAAAATCATACAGCGAGCAGCCGGCTTTACTATTCTCATGATCTGTGCTTGGGCCTTTGGTAAGCTCTTCCATTCTGAAGACCTATCATAGCATTAAACAATCAGTTGTTTGCTTCAAGTGCGGGGATAAAAGCAGCCCTGTACCTTTGACATACAAGAGCAGATAGAAGCTATTTATACTTCTGTTTTGTTACAAAACAACTTCTTTGTGAAATTGCATTACTCATAAAATTAACATCGCTTTTTGTTATCTTAAGTCTAACACTCCTATGGAGCTGAGATTAACAGAACTGGGACAAGGCAGATTGAGAAACAGCTTCAGCATCGAGGGGCAGACTACAAAAACGGCTCTAGCGTTAACAGTGTGATACAATTTGGACCTATGATATAGCAGGCCTCAAATTCAATGTACTTTGAATAACATATTTAGATTTAATACAGCTGAACGTAGCCAGAAGATATGAAGATGCCTTTTCACCTTTTTAATTACAGTTTTTCTTTTATCAGGGGTGTAAATATTCGCTCTGACAATTTGATTATGATTCTCCACTGAATGTGCAAAAAATCTGAAATTAAGTCACAATTTTGTTCAATTATATTGAATTTGATTATTTTGATACTTCCAAAACTCTTCAAACTTGCTTATCCGTTACAGTAATATTTTCCTCAAAGGTAGATGGCTGTACCCAAGCCCAGCTCAACAGGAAGCTCCTGGTTCACTGGGAGACACTAACATACTGGACTGGCAAAGATTGCCGGGAGGCTGGCGCGGCGGCGGGGTGGGGCAGAGTGCAGGGGCAGGACACTCTCCAGCGCTTTGGACAGCCGTCCCGCAAACGTCTCCCCATCTGGCCTCCCCAGCCGGGGCGAGAGCGGGGCTGATGGGACCGGAGGAGGGGTAGAAGGTGGCTTGGGAGGGCATGACAAAGGAGAGGTGGTAGAAAAGGGCACGCATACAGACATGCTACGACCACGACAGCGGGGGAGAGGAGGAGGCTGGAGGCGAACAAGGTGAATCGACAATTAACCACAATGGAACACAAATGACAACAAAGGCAAATAACCAAAAGAAAATGATAAGAAAACATTATGTAAAATATCAACAAAGACGTTATAGAGCATATGACAAGACAGAAATCTACAATAAGCAATCTACAGTGACATTGAGCGCAAATGTGCATATTCCTGATCTACAAAGATTATGTAAAAATACAAATCTAACATCGAGTCTGTTGTTGATTTATAAGACAATGGGACTTATAAGAAATGAGATTTCAAAATCGAAAAATAGTTTTATACTGACTTAGTTTATCAGTAACACAAATACTTGTAATCTGAAATGATTGCATGTGATAAATGCCAAAACCTGATACATAATCATTAATTGTGAGCAGATTAAATTACATATTGTGAGATTAAAGTGCCATCTATCTAACCTGATCCGAGACTAAACAGGTAACAAAAAAACGTATATGTGGGCAAGAAAAAAATCTGATGCAATGACACTACTGAAGAGGAAATCTGTCATTACCTAAGCAATGTTTAGACGCCAAGAAAATGGCAGCATTAACAGTCTACTATGTAGATGTAACTGATACAAATCAAGGTTAGCAAAGTCCATGAAAACATTACAGGACATCAGTCCTTTGAAATGTTTTATGATGATGAAGAACAGTATATGTACAAGATATGTACATTGAAGAGAAAAATAGCACATTAGGTATAAACAGACCAAAAATAATCATAAACATAAAATAACAGTTATCAGTGCTGTGCAGGCTCCAGATTATACCAGAGTTTTACCATTTTATCCATTAATGCATTTCAAAATAAACAAGTCAAGTGAGACAATGGTATTTCTAAAACGTGTTTATTTTGGGGAAAAATCATAGAAAGAAGTCCAACCAAGAGAAAACTTGAATAATTAATTTATTACTTTTGACACCAAAAGTTGACAACCAGTGTATCTGGCTTTATCGAAAACTGATGCAAAATAATAATAATAAAAAAAATTTGTGAGAAGAGATGAGAAACATAATGGTGCAGTAGTGATGGTTAAAAAAAAAAAATACAAATAAATAAAAATTAAAAAAAATTATAGCCCCTGCTCTGAGATCAAAGTCAGATAGTGGCATCTTTGAATGTTGTGACTGATGTGTCAAACTGATCATGGTTTGTGTGCCCAGGCTGTCTGGACAGGACAGGCATTAAAGAGAAACAGGAAGTGATGGAGGCCTGCCAGTCTGCACAGCATGATAAACTGTTACATGGCACTGCCTTAAAAAACTGAGGAAAACATTTTTGGGAGGAATTAAAAACAACATGAAACTAACACAAAGAATGTGTTTAAAAAAAAAAAAAAAGAAAAAAAAAGAAAAATGCACAGAGGATGAAGAGGGAACAAAGCTCAAGTTCACATGGGAAGTGGGGATATACTTGAGAAATAGAGAAAGAACGAAGAGTGCAGGCTGTTTTAAAAAAAAAATAAATAAAATCAAACCCATTTAGAGTGTAGAGGTTATGGCTTTGCTTTCCTTTCTCATGCATCATTCATTTACTGTCTGATAATAAACCATCATCAAACTTCAGCTCCAAAGATGACACATGCATCCACAAAGATTCACATTCAAAAAGTCAAACATTAGTCCATCATTCATTCATGATTCATTTGTTACATAAACAAGGCTTCTGAATGTTCATCAGTGTAATCTCTCCTTTAGTCTCTTACCTTAGCACAGGAAGAAAAATTATGGGAACTGGTGTAGACATTTGAACTTCATAAATGTTAAGTCTAACTAAAGATAGACATGTGGCCACTTGCTTTTGAAAGAGTTAATCTAAGTCAACTTGTCATTACTAAAGCCAAGCGCACACTTCAAGGCACAAGCTTGTTGACCAGCGCACATTCAAAGACTTACAGTTTCTTATTTTTTGTTGTGTAGTCAACGTTATGGTGCGCTTTTTAGACAACTAATCACATACAAGGATTTGTCTATAACAAGATTATTCTCCGTCCTGACTATAGCAATGATCCGAAAATTCCCTTCCAATACAAACTGACACCTAATGAATTATTCTGCCAAATTTTAAACAAGTTTGCAATTTTTCAGTGTCTGCACCTACTTTAAGCATGTCGGTGATGAGTTACTACAATATGGAATGCATATAAGGGGTGAAGGGCTTCGTGTAGTGAGTGCAAGGCTTAAGTTATAACAGTGCAAGGGCTATCTCCGACTATGAAGATCTACTTAGACCTGTGCAGACCTCATTTGCATCTAAAGGGAATATAAATCCCAGCTGCTTTCTGAACTTTAATAGCTCTAAGCTTCAATTAATCTTATGATAACTTGTGTGCGGCAATGATTCCCTTTTTGTCTGGAAAATGGCAACTGGAAAGTTGTGATTTATTCATAGTGGAATTGGTCAGTAGATGGACAGCTGCAAAACAGCCTTGCAGGAGCAAACTAAGTATGCAATCACAGCAACCTACTAGACTAAACCTGCAGTAATTATCTCAGTGAGGTATTGAAAGATTCTTGGCGTGGCCATGATTAATCCTTCTGTGTTCTGTGACTTATTCTTCTGTGACTTACCATGGGCTGCTGGGGATATGCAGTGTGCTGTTGGAGAGCCTGAGAGGTGGGAGGGTAGGCACCCTGTCCAGGCACCTGCTGCGGTTGTGATGTTGGCGGTGAACTATAAGACATGTTTAGCTGGCTGAGGTGAGGTTCTGAGAATACAGAAGAACCCTGACCACTGTCAAAAGTCCCATCAGCTACTGGGGAAAGAGACAACTCTCGTAATTAAACAGGAAATGACCAAAAAAAAAAAAAAAAAGTTGATCCAGAAAGCTTTCAAATAAGACTTGCATGTCATTCCACCTTGAGAGTATTGAAGCTGCTGGTCTGCCTCAAGCTCTTCAGACTCAGGTTGTATGAGGCCAGGTGTGGTGGGCTGGGATCCGCAGTGATTCTGTGCAGAACCTTGGGTTCCTGTAGGACCAGACACGTTCTTCAAAGACTCGCTGGACAGTTGCTTCTGTTCTTCCTCCTGCTTACGTTTCTCTTGCTCAGCTCGCACCTGCTGTCGCTGCTCACGCTTGCGGCAGATCAGGGCCACACGGTCCCTAATGGCCTTGGCCATGGTTTTGTGGTCACCTTCGCAAACATAGCCCGACTCAACCTGTAATGTGACACAACATACGTTGCCATCTCAAAAAACCAGGCATAAGCTGCGACTCATAGAATCGGCGGTAAACCCACCATTTCCTGAGCCACATCTTCTGGAACGTCCCTGTTGAGGTCGAAAGAGAACTCAATGGCTTCGTTGTCTTTGTATTTGCCTTTCAGTTTTTTGACGTCTTCAATGCGCAACCACAACTTGATGGCAATCATCTCCCCATCGTCTTCTTCAGCCAGCTCCACTCGCACCCCAGTCTCCTCCTGGAAGAAGGCATGGTTCAGAAGGTCCTTGATGGCGTATCTGTCAAGAAAGAAAAGCATATTACAAGCAAACAAGGCTAGAGATGTTAAATAAGGAGGGCTGATCAGTTTAATAAAATTATTTAGATTCACATGGTAAAACGTTTTTGGCATTGTCCAAGATTGAAAGACAACCGATCAGTTAAATAGACTGTTAAATAGACTAATTTAGAGGTACACAGTTGACAAACACTGGGGTTGTTCAAAATTAGAATGACCAGAGTAATACAAAAGTCAGTGAATGGGGCTGATTTAGCATGGATTAAGAAGCTAAGCAACCATTCAAAATATTGTGGACATCAGGCCTTTAATTTAACGATCTCATAATCAGTGTGTGATGGGTTTCTGAGCCCAGATTTCTCCTGTCTGACCCCATGAGTGAAGTTTGAAAACTTGATGCTGTTCTTTGACTGTTTAGTGTCAAAGTCATGGAGACAAATTCCAGGATTCCACTTCCAAGGTTCCAAGGAGTTTTTCCTTGTCACAGTTGCTTTTACCTTGCTCATTGGGGAGATTTTTAAGTCACTATTTTCTGTGAATGATCCATCACTGTACATTTAAAAAGAGCTGATGCATGTCATCTGCATGGAATGATGGAAATACAGGGGAAAAAATAACAGACTGCACAACTTCTACAGATAAGCAGATTCAAAACAGATCTTAAGTAGAAGGATCAAAGTCTTAAGTGAGTTCCTGAATGGCCACCTCTAGGTCCTGTATCACAGTATTCACACATTGCTGAACAGCTAGATACAGCAGACATCAGCTTTTCTAGTGCTTTATCAGCGAAACATGAGACGTTGTCTCATCTTACGCTTGACAGGCTGTTTGCGATTTTCTATTTAAAATTATTTACTAAAGAAAAACACAGGTAAGCATTATATCTAAAGCACTGAGAAGTCGATTTGGGATTAGTAAACTTTTGCATGATATTTCCACAAACTGTGTTTGGAAAGAAATGAATATACGTAAAAAAGTCTTTCACTTGGCCAGAGGCCAGTTAGTTGTATTAAAGGAATATTCTTCCTTTATTTAAGGACTTTCACAAAGTTGGTCTGTTAAAGGGTCATGTTTTAGCTGAGGTGCTAGGACAGAGTAGAATTTAAAACTGTGCTCTTTCTGTTGGTTGAGTGCCATTACCATAAAGGCTGGTTGCTGGAATTGTTCCAAACCAGCGTTTGGGAAAAAGGCTATCTGCAGCTATTGTGCACATTCCACATGGAGGACCGTGTGCCCAAAGCCTCCAATAAACCCTCACATCAGCACAAGTTCAACGCATCTGTGAGCTGGCACTTGCCCCATCCCTGAGAACTGAGTTATGACTAGATTATCGAGTTCCATGAACACTGTGTGGGTGTGTGTGTGGTGTATGTAGTAAGCACATTACCTTTCATCTTTGTATTGCTGAATACATCCCTCAATTATCTCTTTCACCTCTGGAATGGCTACCTTGTCGAAACTGCCAGGTTTAACTCCCTGCAGGTAAAAACATAAAAGGGCATTAGATCACCACGTCTTCCTTACCAATGAAAGGAAAAAAAAACTGCTTTGGAGCTCCACTGACATTCAACTAAACTACATATGGTGCACGCTGTAGTATTTTGGTATACTTGTGTGCACAGTTATTATGTCTATAGCAGTTTTCTGAAGAAAACGTTCCTATGCGGTTGCTTAGGTGTTCTAAATGATTGTTATCATGTTGCTATGTGGTTGCTAGGATGTTTTCGGTGGTTGCTAATAAGGTCTGAAATAGAATCCCTTTATAGATCAAGTCAGTAAATTCATTGATGGTCCACACAGTAACAGTGAGCAGCCTGCCCTTTGGTATATTACAATACAAAAAGCATGTTTTACCCTCAAATATTATTGAGTTAGTCACCTCAGGGTCAACTGATTAAATTCAACAGACTAAATTCTATTTACTCTTACTGTGTTAATATAAATTAGCTATCAGAATGGATTTATAGCTATCTAACACCTAATCCCATTACTGTCCACCAGATTAAACAATGAAAAACAACATGGTGTCTAAACACAACTCCACCATGAGACAAAACCAACACCCTACAATTCCAGCTCACTAAACATATTAGTTATTGTTTCCACATTTTGAGATTTTCTAAATAAAAAACAGCCTTTTCAAAGTCATTTAGCATGAAAAAGATTTACAGGGAGCTAGCTTGTCAAAACAACAAACTCAGACAAAAAAGAGATACTTACAAGTCAAGTCCTGGAACACTATGTTGGCTTATGGAGTGGTATGTTTAAACTATCTATCAAACTTCCACTGTCTCGGCACTGCCTATTTATACAAGTCTGTACCACCCCCCCCCCCCCCCAGTGCCAAACAAAGGATGACGGTGCATCTAATAGAATTAAGTCAGAAAAGTGAAGTATTCTAACAACAAGGTGATTTAAAAAGCTTGTTACAGATGCTCAGTGAATGGGTCCCCTAAAGATAGGTAAATACTGTTCCCTGCTCGTATCAGTTAACAAAAGCAGAAAATTAGAAGCAACTATATATTATTTTAACAAAGCAGACAGAGGAGGGCTCTAGAAACTCTGTGGGTGGACATTAAAAAGGGAACAAAAGCAATCATGAACTTCATACTCTGTCCAACTCCGTAAGCAACAAAGTGTTACAAAGCAAATGCATACTAAAGAACATAATTTTCTGGTTTAATTCCTTCAGTGGCACAAACTGAAACTGCTTTTAAGATACTTGAAGAACTAAAAATACTGTGACTTTGTCCAAAATAAGATACAGCTAAATTATATTTTCCAGAGAAAATGTGAGTGGTGTTGCCCTGTGCAAAACTTACCAGCACGATTCTAGAGTATTTGTGGTGGTCACTCAAGCATTACTATGCGCTTACTAAGGTCTATGGAGTGATTTATAGTATCTTGCTATGCAGTTGCTAGTGTTTTGTGGCGTTGCTATGTGCTTACTGTCATGTCAAAAGAGCCAACCCCAAAATCTATATTTTCTTATCCCTAAATATGACTAGAGTAGCTCTTTCATAGTCTATGGGATTTTTTTCCCCCTCCATTTTATCATCCAGTAGGTGAAAATGTAAAAAATTATAGCTCCATGCTATCAAACAGCATTAACACAACTTCACATCAACAGTAGCAGCACAATCACTGCAAGTAATCCCATAGTGAAACAGTTTTTTACTACAAATGTGACCTTTTGTCTTTTAAATAAATGGGAACACTTTAACAAACTGCAATGCTGTTCACATTGGCTTTATTTGTTAAGTCTGTTGCTTTAGATTATTTACCACAACAATGAAAGGGAACATCTCCATTGTGCTGAGCTTGCCAAAACACCTGCATGCCAGTGTGGCTCCAATTCCACAGACACTTCAGCAGAACAGTCAGGCTGAAACCACTCCAAGCTTCGATAGAGAGAACAAATCTAGACCATTTTTCATTGAAAGCTCTATTTACACAGAGGCTGAAATGGAAAAAGTTCCAAATCTGTCTGTGGGGGCAAACCCAGGTCCACTGAGCTTAAAATGCTTTCTGATTGCGTAAAGCTTAAATTGCTTTTCTCTGCAAACTGTTTTGCCAGTGCGATTGGATTTCAGGAGATTAAAAAGCCTTCAGACAGCAGCTTTCCTGATAGGCAGATGGAGCCTGAGAGGCAAAACCCAGGACATGCCCTGCACTTTCTTAAGCCAACAGGTGGAAATGCACAACCAATATGGCCACCTCTCCACCTTTCTCAGAAGTGCTGACGAATAGAAACAGGTGCACTATTCTGTACCACTATTTTGACTTGACAATAGCATTCAGAATCTTCCAGTCTGGCTTTCTTCTTTTCACTGTTACAATTCACTACAGAGAAGCTCTAGTAAAGCAGATTGAAGCTACATCCACACGTGCCATTTTCGCTTGAAAACTCACTTTTCAGTTTCTTACCGTCATAATTTTCCCAAGTATACAGTAAAAGAGAGCATCTCCAAAAAAAGTGAATTTTCAGTAGATCAAAACAACATTCTATCGTGGATGATAGGTGTAAATGTAGAAAAATCAATGCGTTTTCAAACAAAAGCATATTAGTGTGGACGTGGCCTGAGAAACTGAGTTTCTCCTCTTTAAATAGACATCTCCAGATGGTACATTTAATTTGACATGAATATAAACAAGGACCTAAGGCATGTCTAATTTTCAAAAATTTTCATACATTTGTGGAAAGACACATTTTGGAATGTTCTGTCTGCAGAAGCATTGGTGCTCAGGTACACAACAGTATGACACATATTGAGCCTAATTCATGCAACATGAGTGGGAGAAATTTCCATGTAAACCTTCCGTAAAACTGTTCTCACACAAATTGTTGTATTCAATTTTGTGTCAAATTAAATATGGTGTCTACTCCAATTAAAATCTATTCACAACTGTTTGATTGGGAGTATTTTTGGAGAAAGACAGGTTAGTGAGAGTGATAAAGTTTATGACCTGAACCTAGGTAACCTGTAGGAAATAGCAAAGACTGACATCACCATTTTGGAGAAAATGACAATGAAACGTAAAAGGTATTCAAGGAATCTTAGGACTGTTTATATCAAGATTAACACCAGATCGGTACTGCTCCCTACTGGTGAGCCCTTCATGGGTTTCCCATAATCTTTTGCCACTTGTTTTTAACTTCTACTGATCATACAGTATTTTCAACCTCCAGCATCATATGATCGCCCCGTTGACCTGAAGAGAATACAAATTCTCTGACTGCCTTATCCCTCTCTCCCCACCTCAGCCAAAGATACCAAAGGCCATGTATGAAGTGTAAGACTGATTCTGAAAATTGAATTTATAAAGTGTAACAACACGACTTGCCTTTTCCAGACTTCTAACAATGGTCTCTGACTAAAATATATCCTCAGGGTCACGCACCTCAATTGTTCTTTGACCAAAGAATTGTCCATCTATAAAAGGCCTTTAATGTGATAACATTACAATGGCTAAAAAAATCCAGGAGAACTAAAAAAAGATTCATTGTGGAATATTCAGAGTTCAAATGAGCTAAAGTCAGTCAAATATGAAATTAAGCATGAGCATTACAGCAGGAACAAGCAATTGTTTGAGCAAAGACACTGACTTGGAAAAGTCAACACATGACAAACCACAGCTGATATCAGTGCTGGCTGTAAAGCTAGTTAAAATCAGTGGATGGGTCTGGGATAGGGCTGTACAGTTGAAGTCAGAAGTTTACATACACCTTAGCCAAATACATTTAAACTCAGTTTTTCACAATCCCTGACATCTAATTGTAGAAAACATTCCCTGTCTTAGGTCAGTTAGAATCACTACTTTATGTTAAGAATGTGAAATGCCAGAATAATAGTTGAGAGAATGATTTATTTCAGCTTTTATTTCTTTCATCATATTCCCAGTGGGTCAGACTTTACATACACTTTGTTAATATTTGGTAGTATTGCCTTTAAATAGTTTAACTTGGGTCAAATGTTTTGGGTAGCCTTCCACAAGCTTCTCACAATAAGTTGCTGGAATTTTGGCCCATTCCAGACAGAACTGGTGTAACTGAGTCAGGTTTGTAGGCCTCCATGCTCGCACACGCTTTTTCAGTTCTACACACAAAATTTCTATCGGATTGAGGTCAGGGCTTTGTGATGGTCACTCCAATACCTTGACTTTGTCCTCGAGCCATTTTGCCACAACTTTGGAGGTATACTTGAGGTCATTGTCCATTTGGAAGACCCATTTGTAACCGAGCTTTAACCTCCTGGCCGATGTCTTGAGATGTTGCTTCAATATATCCACATAATTTTCGTTCCTCATGATGCCATCTATTTTGTGAAGTGCACCAGTCCCTGCTTCAGCAAAGCACCCCTACAACATGATGCTGCCACACCCATGCTTCATGGTTGGGATGGTGTTCTTCAGCTTGCAAGCCTCACCCTTTTTCCTCCAAACATAACAATGGTCATTATGGCCAAACAGTTTAAGTTTTGTTTCATCAGACCAGACGACATTTCTCCAAAAAGTAAGATCTTTGTCTCCATGTGCACTTGCAAACTGTAGTCTGAATTTTTTATGTCGGTTTTGGAGCAGTGGCTTCTTCCTTGCTGAGCAGCCTTTCAGGTTATTTCAATATAGGACTTGTTTTACTGTGGATATAGGTATGTATTTGTCTACCTGTTTCCTTCAGCATTTTCACAAGGTCCTTTGCTGTTGTTCTGGGATTGATCTGCATTTTTCGCACCAAACTATGTTCATCTCTAGGAGACAAAATGCGTCTCCTTCCTGAGAGGTATGATGGCTGCATGGTCCCATGGTAGTTATACTTGCGCACTATTGTTTGTACAGATGAACGTGGTACCTTCAGTCATTTGGAAATTGCTCCCAAGGATGAACCAGACTTGTGGAGGTCCACAATTTTTTTCTGAGGTCTTGGCTGATTTCTTTTGATTTTCCCATGATGTTAAGCAAAGAGGCACTGAAGGTAGGCCTTAAAATACATCCACAAGCAACCTCCAATTGAATCATTTTCTGGAATTTTCCAAGCTGCTAAAAGGCACAGTTAACTTAGTGTATGTAAACTTCTGACCCAATAGAATTGTGATATAGTCAATTAAAAGTGAAACAATCTGTCTGTAAACAATTGTTGGAAAAATTACTCACGTCATGCACAAAGTAGATGTCCTAAACAACTTGCCAAAACTATACTTTGCTATTATGAAATTGGTGGAGTGGTTAAAAAATGAGTTTTAATGACTTCAACCTGAGTGTATGTAAACTTCTGACTTCAACTGTCAGAATATATACTTCAACAGTATATATATATATATATATATATATATATATATATACACACACACACACACACATATATACATATACACACACACACATATATATTATATATATATATATACACATACATACATACACACACACACACACACACACACACACACACACACACACACACACACACACACACACACACACACACACTCCCCAATCAGCCACAACATTAAAACCACCTGCCTAATATTGTGTAGGTCCCCCTCATGCCGCCAAAACTCCAGCAACCCGCATCTCAGAATAGCATTCTGAGATGATATTCTTCTCACCACAATTGTTCAGAGCGGTTATCTGAGTTACCGTAGACTTTGTCGGTTCGAACCAGTCTGGCCATTCTCTGTTGACCTCTCTCATCAACAAGGCATTTCCATCCACAGAACTGCCGCTCACTGGATGTTTTTTGTACCATTCTGAGTAAACTCCAGAGACTGTTGTGTGTGAAAATCCCGGGAGATCAGCAGTTACAGAAATACTCAAACCAGCCCATCTGGCACCAACAATCATCCGTGCGATTATCTAATCAGCCCATCATGTGGCAGCAGCGCAGTGCATAAAATCATGCAGATACAAGTCTGGAGCTTCAGTTAATGTTCACATCAACTATCAGAATGGGGAAAAAAAAGTGATCTCAGTGATTTGGAGCATGGCATGATTGTTCGTGCTGGATGGGCTGGTTTGAGTACTTCAGTAACTGCTGATCTCCTGTGATTTTCACACACAACAGTCTCAAGAATTTACTCTGAATGGTGCTAAAAACAAAAAACATCCAGTGAGTGGCAGTTCTGTGGATAGAAATGCCTTGTTGATGAGAGAGGTCAACAGAGAATGCCCAGACTGGCTCGAACTGACAAAGTCTACGGTAACTCAGATAACCGCTCTGTACAATTTGTATTATCCCAAAAGATTCATAACTACATGGATATTAAAATATAAACAATATTTCCATTGCATTTCCAGCAAATATAACTATATTGTGATGTATCCCATTACTGTGATATAAAATTACTCATACCGTGCCATTAGATTTTGATTATAACACAAATCCCTATTCTAGGAGAATTATTTCAAAAACGTTGAATATTTGTTTGCCATAGTTGTATGTTGCTTGCATAATCTCATATATATTGAGACGCCTCCAGCTGTGGGCAGATTTCAGTGCGTGGATTACAGAATGAGCTTCTTATAATGAATGATTTCATAAGCTTGAGGAATGTGTGGGTGTAATGACAGAAACGAGAGCTGATAAAGGAGAGAGAGAGAGCAGAATGTGTGTGAAGGGTACCAAGTGTAGTATTGTTAACTATTGCGAAGACAAAGACAGGCAGTGAACAAAAATATTTTCGTAATTAAGATCAAACTAAAAAAAGTTTACAACTAAACTGAAATTATCAAAATAAAATGTAAAAAATTAATAAAAACTAGTAAAGTTTTTCAAAACTATAATAAACCTGGAGGGTACTCACGCTGGTGACTCTGCGATAGATTTGAGCAGGGTTCTGACACTCGGAGTACGGGTACTCAGAGGTAGCCATCTCTAGCATGCACATTCCGAAGGCGTACACATCCACCGACTCATCGTACTTTTCCTCGTACATCTCAGGCGCCATGAACTCTGGGGTACCTTAAATCAAAAGAACCATTCAGAACTCTCAGTGCCTGAGATCTCTACTCACCCCAGCAGGGCCGGGGAGAAGAAGGGAGAGAAGAGGAGGAGAAATGCTCTGGTGCTCCATAACAGCCCTGAGAGGAGAGAAAGAGGGGGAGCAAAAGATATGGAGAAAAAGAAAAAATAATAAAAAAAATAAAATAAAATAAAAAGAGGAAGGGGGAAAACTGGTCTCAGTTATTTAGCAGTGAAAGAATCCAAGTTTTTCTCTGCAAGGCCTTTAGATTTTCTATTAAGATAGGTTGGACTAGTGCACAAAGCAGCCAGGCATAATCTTGCTACCGGAATTTCAAAGCAGTGTCTGCAAACAGGCTCAGATGTATTGGTGCAGTGCAGGATACTTTAAGAGCTGACTGTGAGGAGTTTTCAAAACCTTGTTTATCTTTACAGCACATTAAATGCAAAATAGACAGCAGTGGGCGACTAGCTATGGAACTTGATCTATGTCAACAGCACAGTTATGGAAAACACATGACCAACTCACCTTTCTACAAGCCTGTAATGAGAGAAGGTTAAGCAGGTTACAACACAGAGCAAGCCCATAGCTAGTGAGCAGACTCGTGTTGTGCACTAGCTTGTGCAAAAAGGCCTTGCACAGAAAAACAAGCTAAAATATAGATTCATATATGAAATATTTCCTTTTTGGGGTAGGTTGCTTGTTGACTTACCACTTACTCGAGAGCCATTTTTTTAGCATACTTACTGTCTGAACTGCAGGACATTAAATAATCCATACAGTGGAGTGAGACCAGCTGAGATTATAGCCCTACAGTTTAAGGGAAACAATTCTCAAAAACTAGAAAAAATTAAAACAAAAAATGGAAATTCAAATTTGGAGGAAACAGAGAAAAGGGATCCAGAAAGAAATTTATCACAATATCTAAACCATCTGAAAAGAGGGGGAACAAAATAAATCTGATGAGGTTATCAGGAATACCTTTGAAAAAAATGTTAGACATTACTGACAACAAGAGAACCTCTAGGCTTTTAATAAATATAGACCACAGGTTCCAAGCCAAATTTTAATTCAGTTAATGTTGCATGCCAAAAATCCTCCAGTAGCTGACACACTAACAAAGCATTATCCAATATGTGGCTTCAGTGGTATTCTTGAAGCCCTAAAATACACTTAGGTTTATGTAAACTTAAAGTGTTTTCACCTGTTTCGTTTATGTGCCAATTAGTTGTTAGCTGTTCTGATTACTGGTTTCAGGTGGGAAACAGTAGGATCTAAAGGTGTTCCCCAAGTTTATAAGAAGTTCTCCTCTGGTTTTCCCCAATTCCACCCCAAATTAAATCAGAGCCCTTGGCTGCCTGGAAAACTGTGGTCAAAAGTGAACCATGTAGCTCACACTTAGAGCTAGAGCATGCCTTAAATATATGAGCATAACTGATTGTACAGTACATTTCCAAACCCCCACCTTCCCAGTTTCACCTGTGAATGCATCATCGAAAAGACAAACAGTGACAAAACATATTTTTGATTGCATCCACTATGGTGAACTGACTTGGGAGGTGGGGAAAGAAAAACAAAAAGAGACTGTTGGGTCGTACCTATGACACTCTTAGCGAATGAGGAGCGTTTGAGGGTGGCCAAGCCCAGATCACCAATCTTAACAGAGCCGGTGGGACCGGTGATAAAGATGTTGTCGCATTTAAGGTCTCGGTGGATGATGGGAGGGGCCCTGGTGTGCAAAAAGTGCAGGCCTTTCAGGATCTGCCGGCACCAACTCCGCAACACCTTTATCTTCATCACCTTGAAGCGCTTCAGATACCTGAGCACAAAGATATTGGTAAAGATTAATCGAGTAATTACTGCCGTTTTTCTTAGTTAACTGCGCAACTTTGCTACTCAATCAATCAACTGCGACCATTTGTTCAAGGCCTAGTCAGAGTAACAACAAAAAACAGTTGTAACAATGGGAGAGGAAAAGTGTCTATGGTTTGGTCTGGAGAGCGAATGGCCTATGGTTTGATTGAAACCAGAGAGCGAATATACGAGTCCAAAAACAACGCAATGAGGTGTCATTTCAGTCCATATCAGGATCAGGGAGAATTAAATGATTACATGATGATGTGTCTGAGGCGGTCACCACCCATCTGGTTGTGTTAAGCAATTTGTGTTAAAGAGAGTTGCGCTCTCTTCTAACAGATTAAGGAAGCTCTGGGTAAGTGAGAGGACAACAGCATGTGATGAGGGTGATATACCCCAGCACCTTCATTAGATTAGCTTGCCCTCATCAAATCTTTTGGAGCAAAGCCATAGCCAGGCTTTAGCTGTGTAATCTTCATTACAACAATCTGCTCTGTTGAGGCACCAAGACAGGGGTAGCTGGGTACCCATTATACCATAATGCCCTAGGTGAGATGGAAGATGGGCACAAGACCACATGGGAAACAAAAACATGAACTCATTCAGTATTGAGTTCATGGCAAAGAAGCAAAATGTACTCATTTGTTATGGGATGTGCCTTCTATTTAAGTCCGGTGGACTTTGTCAGCTCCTTTCAGCCTCCTAACCTCTTTTTCCTAAAGAGAATCGGATATGGCAGTGCTAGCCTGGAGAAACATCGGTTTACAGAGACGGTCACCATCCAGATGACCGAAGATTTGACTGGCATGCGCTTAGAAGTCAAATTCGTGGAGTGCCCTGTATTTCTACTAATTGTGCAAAAAAAAAAAAAAGAAAAAGACACCTTCTCTCTTCCCATAACAAATGACAAAAGTGGTTGAATAATATTGCTCGTGGGGTACGTGAAGAGTTGTACAAGAAAAACATCCGTAGATTGGGTTGAAATATAACTGGTTTTGCAGACGAATGGCAGAGCCCGGCTTTGCAAGAGAGATATGGTTAGTTTGTAGTTTGCTTTGTAAGAGCTATGAGTAGAACTTCGCCCAACAGGAGGAGATGGGTAGTGGTACAGGGCAGCTTTGATCAAGTGTGGCGGCTGATCGACAGGTGGGAATGGTGCCAAGGTTAATTCGGCATAAATCGGCGATACGCGGTAGAGCAACACAGCCTGATTCAAAACTGTCTCATCATTCAACTCACCCCAGGGTTCCAAGAGCGCCTTTAACAGCCTGTTCTCCAGCTATACTAACAACTCTCTCCACACTTCTTAGAACATGAAATGCCCGTAATTTAAAATAGTTTGTCCTCAACCTCAAATGGAGTCTTCTAGTGCAAACAAAATGCAGAAGCAAATACACAATAAACGACAACAAAAGCTCATTTTCTGTTGAATGAACGAATTAATGAATTAACGTTACATTTATATAGCGCTTTTTTGACACTACACTCAAAGCGCTTTACACAGTGAACAGGGGACTCTCCTCAACCACCACCAGTGTGCAGCATCCACCTGGATGATGCTACGGCAGCCATAGTGTGCCAGTACGCTCACCACACACCAGCTATTAGTGGAGAGGAGAGAGTAGAGTTATAGAGCCAATTAATGGATAGGAATCATAAGGAGGCCATGATTGATAAGAGCCAATGGGAGGAATTTGGCCAGGACACCAGGGTTACACCCCTACTCTTTTCGAGAAGTGTCCTGGGGATTTTTTATGACCACAGAGTCAGAACCTCAGTTTAACATCCGAAGGACGGTGCCTTTTTACAGTATAGTGTACCCATCACTATACTGGGGCATTAGGACCTACACAGACCGCAGGGTGATCACCCCCTGCTGGCCTCCCTAATACCTCTTCAAACAGTAACCTTAGTTTTCCCCAGGAGGTCTCCCATCCAGGTACTGACTAGGCTCAATCCTGCTTAGCTTCAGTAGGCAACCAGTCTTGAGCTACAGGGTGATATGGCTGCTGGAACTGTTTGATAACTACTGCATAAGCATAACTGAAAACACCTGCAACACTTTTACACGATATTTATTGTTTATTAAAGCATGGTAACGAAACAATAATTAGTCTAGGCATGGCCTGGCTGTGTCTCTGGGATGCTGTATTTCTACCTAACCCCTTAAACACTGTTTATCTTTGTGGTGGAGGACCATTCATGCAGAACGCCACACATTGCTTGCATGCCAGGGGCTAATACACACAAAGAAAGTCTGACAAAGCCACTGTTTCTTATTCTTCCAATTCTAGCTCATCTCCCCGTGTTTCCTTCTCTCTGTGAGGTCCTATTGTGCACAATTTATCTTTTTTTTTTTGGTAAAAAAAAAAAAACATTCATCAAAATGTAATAACTTCGTAAGCCTTTCCTTCTGATGTAGCCACAGGCTTGACGGTGGGTAAAATAATATTAACCAATAATATAACTTTGGTAAAGAATTAGGTCAACCTATATGGGTTTTTTTTAATGGCCAGTGCCGATATCCAGAGAACAGGTTGGCCAGTAGGCCGATATAATGTAGATACTATATCACACAATTTAACATAATAGTAAATTACATACACATTAATTGGCTAAAAAAGGAATGAACTGTTCTGAAACTGAAATCTTTTCCGAAAAAATCTTTCAAAATATTTGTGAGATTGCAGTTTCTCCTGGTTTCTGTTTAGTCTTCCCGTTTTAGTAATTGTTTGCACATAAATAAATTGTAATACATTTGAACCCACACATCCACAGGAGGGGGCTGCTGGTCCAGTGTGTGTTCCCACTGTAGTTTCAGCATCTGGTCAGTGGGCAGGGCTCATTCTGCATGTCTCAATGGAGGTGACATGCCACTCTTCCCCTGCGATCACTCTGTAACAGTTCTAACTCAATCGCTCTATTATGATTGTATGTTTTGTAACCGATAATTACAGCCACTGTGGATGGTCTGCTTTTGGGTTGATGGACATGGGTATTGTGAAAAGTATGTTTGAAAGGGATATCTGCTGTTGCATTTGAATCTTGTACCACAATACAATTTTCACAACTGTGGATGATGTGAACTGCAAAAAATGACATGAAAGCAACAAAATAAAAAATATTGGGTAACATTTTACAAAAGTGTCCTTGTTACACATACTGTGTAAAATGTTGCCATTATTACTGTAATAATGATACAGGATTCCCAAACCTTTTGAAGATGAATTTACATTTATATGCAAACATTTAAGAAGGATTTTTTTAGAATAATAATTTCCTAGAGATTGCAATGAAATAGTTTAGAACAGAGCATAACTGAGGGCCTGGGTAACTCAGGAAGTAAAGATGCTGACTACCACACTAAGTCGCAAGTTCGAATCCAGGGCGTGCTGAGTGAATCCAGTCAGGCTTCCTAAGCAACCAATTAGCCCGGTTGCTAGGGTTGGTAGTCACGCTGGGTTAACCTCCTCGTGGTCGCTATAATGTGGTTCTCACTCTCGGTGGGGTGCGTGGTGAGTTGTGTGTGGATGCCGCGGAGAATAGCGTGAGCCTCCACGCACGCTAGTCTCCGCGGTAACGCACTCAACAAGCCACGTGATAAGATGCGCGGATTGACTGTCTCAGACACGGAGGCAACTGAGATTCGTCCTCTGCCACCCGGATTGAGGCAAGTCACTATGCCACCATGAGGACTTAGAGCTCATTGGGAATTGGGGAATGCCAAATAAAAAAAAACAAAAAAACAAAACAAAACAAAAAAACAGCATAACTAAAAATAATAAAATATATATATATTTTTTTTTTTTTTTTTTTTTTTTTACAAAAATAAGAATGTGTAGTACAAGTAGCTCAAACAAATATTTACTTAATTATTAGTAATTTTTATTGCACAATTCTTAAATGTGTAATACACAGTAACATGAACAGCATCGTGTAATGTATGACCAAATCTCATAACAATTGTTACTGGACTTTCAATAATATGATACCAGACTGGAGTAAATGTTCTCTACTCACGTTTTTAGGGTACCTGACGTCATGAGTTCGGTCACCAACACAATGCACTTGCGTCCTTTGGAGGGCGACTCCCACGAGTCATAGAAACGCACAATGTTTGGATGCTGCAGCCCTTTCAACATGCCTGCCTCCTCTTTAAACCGCTGCCGCTCTGATTTCGACAACTTCCGATCCTGCAAGGACAAAAACAGAAAAAAAGACTTTGTCACTTGCATCATACAAATGAACTTAATTTGATGTGATCCATAATTCACAGCAATTTATTGGATTTTAATAGGTTAAGGACTGATTACATTTAGAATTTAGTGTTGGATTAGTATTACAGATGTGCTTTAAATTGGCTCTAATGGCTTTATGTTAACCAAAGTGGCTCATGGGGCAAGTAGAGGAGGTCCTTTCCACTTTAAATAATGTTATGCGATGTCAGATTCCAGCTAGACCTACCAAAAGTGTCCCCATAGACAAAGCATAAGGCACAGGAGGGGTTGACACTCATCAACTTTAAAAGACATAGAGAGGTCCCCTTATCCTACTCTTTATCCCAGTAAAGACCATACACACACACACACACACACACACACACACACACACACACACATTTACAATGCACCTATAAGATTACGAAAAAGCAAAATCTTGGTGCAACTGCAGTTCAACATGACCAGTCATGGAAAACGACACTACATCATCTCCCCCAACTGTCTAAACCACCCCCCAAAAAACTCTGATATTCCATCTAGGGAGCTTGACCTGTCCAATCAAAACTGTCTAAGGACAGCAGGAGTTTTTGGGTTGAATGGTATCCAGTGTTATGCGAGTCATTGCGTTTACGTCATGTCATGTTTTTGTTCCGGTCAGGCAAGTCCTTATCAGCAGTTTAAACTGTGTGCACAAACCTGATCGTTAATCACTATTATGATTGCTCTGGCAACCGGCAGTTACAGTATAAATTCATCTGGCACTTTGTGGAAAGATTAAAAAAAAGGGTTATTTTTCTGTGGCCTTCTTTTATATGGCCCCTGGTAGTCTAAATCATATGCATTATGTGATTGCTAATTCCATTGTGAAAGAGTTATGTACTGCCCTGCATCCCTAGTGGCAAAATGCAACATTCATGTTATAAAAGCTACAGTATAGTTCTGTGCATGTGAATGCCTATTGATTCTCCAGCTATCTGCAGCCAGTCTATTGGGTATCAGTTTCACTGTCTGGTCATTGATGTGCTGCTTTTCTAGAATGCTGACAGCTGCATTCTATTGCCACATTAATGCAGACACAGACATTCATTTCCCAAACGCACTAACAACTGTACTAGCAGCAGGCATCTGCAACCCATTAAGTACTACTAATCCCAAAGGATCGTAGAGAGAGAAAGAGAATGAGAGAGGCAAAGGGGATTCAGCCTTAGAATGGGGAGAGTGTAAACACGGTGCAATGGGAATAGAAAGGAACCGTGAAAGGGAGGCAAATCAGTGAGAATAAAGCTGTCAGTTTAAAGGAGAAAATAAAAGCAAGGGCATTCAGAATTAAAGGAATATTCCAGTTTTAATGCAAGTTAAACTCAATCGACCGCATTTATGGCAGTATGTTGAAAGAGCAAAAATCTGGGTTACAGTGAGGCACTTACAATGGAAGTGAATGAAGCCAATCCGTAAATGTTAAACTGTTACTGACCATTTCAAAAGATGTAAACAATATGAGTTAAAATTATTGTGCGATAAAATCGCTTACCTTTTCTGTGTAAAGTTTATCTATTTTCTGACTTCTTCGCCATTACGATGTAATGCTGTAAATTCCAAAACAACCGTAAAAACTACGATTTAAATCATTTTAAAACTCAAATATTAAAGTTTTAACAGAAGAATTTGTGTTTTTTTTTTTTTATATATAAAAAAAAAAGGAGGGACAAGTCGAAATTTTATTTTGTGGTAATTACATTATGCCAAATACGCTGCTGATTGAGCTTAATTTATTATTACGTATTGAACCTGGATTATTTCTTTAATTTTTACACAAGATGCAAAAATAGCAGCAAGTGGTCTTTTTATGGTTAAATGAAAATATTTAAGCCAGAAATTTACTCGCAAATGCAGACACAAAACTTGCCAATGCATTGCAAACGCGCTGTTTCGTAAATACATACCATATGCTTTGGCGATAATAATCCTCCAATTTTAAGTCATCTTCAAATGACTACAAATGCATGCTTTGTTTTATTGCATGTTACATCTTGTGCAAAGTCGAGTGCTCTAGCCTTTCAAAGTGTACAATTTTGACCACAAGCCTGTACAGACGCATTTGGACATTAAGACTGCTTGTGATACTCTTTAGTACACGTGTCTAGAAAAACTTGGCTGCAAACGGACAGTGCATGCATACTGTGCTGAAACAGACCAGTATGGAGAAAAACGTTCAGCTTTTATTCAGCTTTAAACATGTTGAAAGTTTAACTTACTCTGCAAGATACTCTTAAAATGTTTTCCACCAAGACATTAGTAATAATGCCCCATGCGACAATGCTGAGAATGAACTGCGTTATGAATTTTGTTCTGACACCTTTCAGAATACAATGTGTGAAATCAAGCTTGTGTAGCTAGAAGCATTAACATTAACATATGTGTAAAATTTTGTGGGCCTAAAAACCATGTTCTTGAGCCCAAACAACACTAAGTTGAGCAGAATGAGACTGTGATAGGGGTTTGCTCTCTGGAAAAAAGAGGTCATCTTATCTCTGATCTTATTGAGTCTCTAGAAAATCTAATCAATGTCTGATAAGTCAGGACAAAGGAAGAGGTCTTCTGCTGCATGCAGGGGGTTGCAGCTTCGCTAGCCTCTATTCTGGTCTGGTGGAAAGAAGACAGAAAAAGCCCATTGATTTCTACTTTGAGTTTTTTGCTCACTTTCATGGTTCTATACAAAGATAAGACACAGGAAGGATAGACAAGTGTGAGTGTGTGGGTGAGTAAGGGAGAGATAGAGAGAGAGAGTAAAGGAAGTGATGTGTTTAACTTTGGCACCTCATGCACACTTGTCTTGGCAAACCACATGCGTTACTTTTAGCACCCTAACCCTCTGAAAATAAAAACAGGTGCTTGTGCTCATATCAGTCATGTGATAAATATAAATATAGTAAACACAGATTAAATATAGACAACATAGATTAAGCTATATAAATTAGACAAGGAAGCAAGTGTAGGCAACTACTGAATTTACATAGATCTATTTTAACCAAGATTCCCATTTTTTATTATTTCTGCTTTAAAGAGAGATACATTTCCGTTCAAAAGTTAGGAATCACTATGCATTTTTTTTTTTATTTGCCTTTTTTTCTACCAAAGTTGCATTAAATTGATCAGATATTACAGCAAAAACATTCATAATATTACAAAAGTCTTTCTATTTCAAATAAATGTGACAATTGTTTTTGAAACTAGAGACTCTGATTTACTTGTCTCTTGTTGTTGTAGATCTGGGCTGCCCAATTCACGCTCTGTTTTGGTTAAATCTAGATTAAATTAAGCCATTTTGAAAACTTGATGAACAAGCACAAATGTTTGCTGTGCTAAGATAATAAGATAGGTCTCTTTATTACCAAATTAGCACATTAGAGTGATTCCTTAAGGATAAGTGTTTTTTTTTTTTTTTTTTAATAGACTGCAATGACTGCTCAAAATGGGGCTTTTTATTACAAGAATATTTTGCGTTGTAGTAAAAATCAATCATATAAATTACTACTTCTAAGTTATTTAAAAAAACCTCAAATCTTTCAACCCCCCATCTATTCACTAACTTGCAGGAAAACACATCAGCTTTTATCTCCAGCTCTGCTTAGCTAGTCATGTGACCTTGTGCACAGACAGTTCAGTGAACAATCAGCTGTTTACCCTTGTCTGTCGCACTCGCACTCTCTCACACACATACACACACACACACACACACACACACACACACACACACACACACACACACACACACACTGGGTCTACACCTCCTATCTGGCATGAGATAAACATGCCTGCGGTGCCCCCCAGTCTGTAAACAACTCAGAAAATAATGCAGTAACCAGATACAGCAGCGAGCCTTTCTAGAAAACTAGCCCCTGCTCTTTTCTGAGAAAACATACTAATACAACAAGGATAATGGATACTATTGCAACTCTAAAGTCCTGAAATCAAATTAACATAGAGCTGCTCTATTTCTCAAATGCTGAGCCATTTTAACAGAAGTGCTATTTCCACAGAGGCTTGGCTCTAAAGAGTACAGGGACAGATAATGTTTGGACCCCCTAGCGCCATCTTGCAAGTAAATGGCTTTTGTTTCCACAGTGTCAATTCATGTGGGAGGCTACAGCATCATCTGATAGCATTCAGAATTTGTGTGGGTAGGGTGCATATATAATAACAGACAGCCACATGTGCCAAAGCCCCTAGATGTACTGGGAATTGGAATAAAGCAGCAACCATGTCACTGAACTGGACAAAATGAACAATAAAAACAAAATAAATGTCATTTCGATCACTGGATCAAATCTGCAGAGCAGGCTGAGACAGAGGCAACTGTGAGCCACCTCCTTATAACAGCACACTTGAATAACCCCAGAGATTTGCATTTGTAATAAGGCAAATAAAACGGATTGGCATGACTCATGCTAGAGGGTTGCACAGCATTCTCGTAGGCAATGCCAGTGGGGAATGGAGCAAATGGCAGATCAAAGCTCTAGGAGATAAGAGCTGGCTTCAGCAAGCATGAACTCGCACCTCAACAGTTAGGAGATAAAACTAGAGGCTACCTGAACTCTGGGATGGTTAGTGTGCTACAGGTCAGGCAATACTTAGGTCCACTATCTGACAGACTTTAAAGGATCAGTGTGTCTTTGCAAGAAACAATGTCTCTGACACATTACATTGTTCTAATATTTTTGGTATGTTTCAGTATTCTGAGGAAGCATTTGGAACCTAACTAAAAGAAAGGTTACCTGTCAAGCATTCAGGCAAATGTGTCGAACTTTGCAACATTCAACTTGCTGGTTCACAACTGAGGCAAAGAGTAATATTTGTAAAATTTGAATTTCTAAATTGGCATGATTAAATGATAGAACAATATATCAGTTGATATTTGGTCATTTTGAGATTATGGGCATTGACCAATAACATGTAAGGTTTCCTGTGTGTCATTTTCAAAATCTACAGACAGACTTATCAACAGATAATAATGGAAGGTTAATGGATAATACAATGGACAGTTTCAGTTTAAAAAAAAAAATGTAATACATCTTAATTAATATACATATTATTTGCCATCATTAAATTGTATTATGTGTACATGAAACTGTAGTTTCTGCTTTTGATATAGCTACACTGAGCTAGTAAAGGAGCGTGTTACAGGAACTCAGAAACACTTTAGATGAGTGCTTCACATCCATGTCAGATAAATTTGCAGCTCATGACTCTGGTGAAACTTACAGAGCTCCATAAAGCACATTTTCAATGCCATAAGGTGAAGATGTGTCAAGACTCTGAGTGCAGATTAGGGTTGCGCGGTATACCTGTACTAACGAAATCATGATACCAACATTTTTTTGAACGGTACGATATCATTTTTTTGTTAATTTCAGTACCATATTGAAGTAAGCTGCCATTAACTAAATGTAATTTAATGTGAGTTTTGAGATTAAATCAAAGACCATTTGAAAATAATAATTAAAAAGCCTCTATATGGACAAGTGTGATCATTAAAAAGCAGAAGGATGTAATTTAATGAAATAATATACAGTCACATGCGCTGTATGCCACTGTATGAATAAGAGGCGCCTCTCAGCCATGTCATCTCCTTCACATACACACTCACACACGTAACACACACAGGCACACACATACACAACACACACTACAAATGCTTGATTTTCATGCAGTGTGTCCAATGGTACCCATCTGCAGAGCCACAAATCAGTGTGTTGAGTGTATAAATGGCTGTGAACTCTCAAATGAACTCTTTCTCCATTGCAGCTCGGAGATTTCAGCTCACGAGTCATGGGAAGCTTGATATAATGAACACTTCACAAACAGGAAGAACTTCAAAAATCTTTCAAAATAAAAGTCCCACTGAAATGAGAGCTCTATTCAACTGATTGCATGAAATTGAAGACATTACGACAGAACAATATTACTACTGTATAAAAGTGCAATATTCAAAGCAGTCGCAATAATACTCATAGTAACGAAACATATCATATTAAATGGTTATATTATTGGTATCATTATCTGTAAATAATATCAAATAAGCAAGTGTACTGAATATCAGCATGTTGTGATTCAGCCATGACAGCATTTTGCCTCAAGTAATCAGATTGTTATCATTTAATGTTTTCATTAATACTGTAAAGCTCTGTTGTTCATTTTTTTTTTTAAACCAAAAATAATATATATATATATATATATATATATATATATATATATATATATATATATATATATACACACACACACACACATACACACACACACACACACACACACACTGGTGCCAAAAAGTGTGGAATAATGTACAGATTTTGCTCTTATGGAAAGAAATTGGTACTTTATTCACCAAAGTGGTATTCAACTGATCACAATGTATAGACAGGACATTAATAATTTGAAAAATTACTATTACAATAAAAAAATAAGAACTTCTTAAACTATTTCAGAGTTCTCATCAAAAAATCCTCCACATGCAGCAGTGACAGCTTTGCAGATCCTTGGCATTCTAGCTGTCAGTTTCTCCAGACACTCAGGTGATATTTCACCCCACGCTTCCTGTAGCACTTGCCATAGATGTGGCTGTCTTGTAAGTGTTTCTCATGCACCTTACAGTCTAGCTGATCCCACAAAAGCTCAGTGGGGTTAAGATCCAAAACACTCTTTTTCAATTATCTGTTGTCCAATGTCTGTGTTTCTTTGCCCACTCTAACCTTTTCTTTTTGTTTTTCTGTTTCAAAAGTGGCTTTTTCTTTGCAATTCTTCCCATAAGGCCTGCACCACTGAGTCTTCTCTTTACTGTTGTACATGAAACTGGTGTTTAGCAGGTAGAATTCAATGAAGCTGTCAACTGAGGACATGTGAGGCG
Organism: Myxocyprinus asiaticus; assembly: GCF_019703515.2. Classification (NCBI taxonomy): domain Eukaryota; kingdom Metazoa; phylum Chordata; class Actinopteri; order Cypriniformes; family Catostomidae; genus Myxocyprinus; species Myxocyprinus asiaticus. The sequence continues at coordinate 25,301,984 of NC_059388.1, read as the reverse complement.
TCTATTTCTCAAACTAGAGACTCTGATGTACTTATCCTCTTGTTTAGTTGTACATCTGGCCTTCCACATCTCTTTCTGTCCTACCAGTTAACCTTTGTCTTTGAAGACTGTAGTGTACACCTTTGTATGAAATCTTCAGATTTTTGGCAATTTCAAGCATTGTATAACCTTCATTCCTCAAAACAATGATTGACTGACAAGTTTCTAGAGAAAGTTGTTTCTTTTTTGCCATTTTTGACCTAATATTGACCTTAAGACATGCCAGTCTATTGCATACTGTGGTTACTCAAAAAAAAAAGACAATATTAAGCTTCATTTAATGAACCAACTAGCATTCAACTGTGTTTGATAAAATGGCAAGTGATTTTCTAGTACCAAATCAGCAATTTAGCATGATTACTCAAGGATAAGGTGTTGGAGTGATGGCTGCTGGAAATGGGGCGTGTCTAGATTTGATAAAAAATGACTTTTTCCAAAAAGTGATGGTGCTGTTTTTCCATATCAGTAATGACCTGACTATACTTTGTGATCAGTTGAAGGCCACTTTGGTGAATTAAAGTACCAACTTCCTTCCGAAACAGCAAAATCTGTACATTATTCCAAACTTTTGGCCGCCAGTGTGTGTGTGTTTATGTATGTGTGTGTATATATATCATTGGAAAGTATTATATTTTCATTTGATTAAAGCTGTACAGTATGTATTTGATTAAACACAATTTGATCATAACATTTAATTAAAACATTTAACATGGAATCCAGAAAAATTAAAACAGAAAAAGGCATAATTTGTATCTATAAGACTTTATGCAGTTCTTTTAGACAAGTAATTTTCTGTGTAACTTCATAAAAAAAAAATTAGTTTGAGTTAGTATCGATACCAAGGCACCAGGGCTGGTATCGTACCGAAGCCAAAAGTTTGGTATCTGAGCAACCCTAGTGCAGACAACTGCTGAACTCTCAGTGTCTGCAAGGCTACAGTTCTAATGATTTAACATTTACCTTTGCACTGTGAAATTCCAGGGGCAAAATACAATCATCTCAATGGGAATCTGCGTGTTCAGGAATGATTCTGGCTCTAGTCTAACAGTCATTGAGAAGTCAAGCGTCATTATTCACTGTAGTAGTTGCTGTACTTCCTGAAGTGATTATGAAGCTGTCTTAGCAGGCATGCAGAGCACTTAGTTGGATATAATGGAAAGACAAGATTCTGGCCTCCAGGGGACCCTCATTCCCTACAATCTTTACAGGATTCATATTTCACCAACACTGGCGCCAGTCAAACTCTGATACTAAAAATACAATTTACCAACCCTCCCATGTTTTACTGTAGTATATAAAATACTCAAAATCTTTCACAAATTAAGCAAGAGAAATGTTAGCAAAACATACTCTGGACCTCAAAAAGGTAAAATGTTCAGGGGCCATTAATTGTGCACGGAGGGAGCGATGGAACAATCAGCTTAACTGCTGTGATGTTCTGATAAACATGAGTTGCCTGTCTCATGGACGAACTGCATCACATGACTGCCTGAAAGCCTGTGTTCCATTTTCCAGCAGCACTTAGTAATGGCCATGACATGAGTTTAATACATCATAACAAATATGAACCATTTCCTCCAAGCAGAAATGAATCGCCTTTGTTTCATATGATGCCTTGATAAAGTGGAAAGACGGCACTGGTTCAACTTAGAGCCTTCTGGGTGTTTTGGAGAGCCAAAAGGACGGCTGCAGGCTGATCATGGGTTTAAAAATCCCTGTTACATAGACTTAGCCAGTGACTCATCTTATAACTGCTGCACTCTCGCTGTTGCAAACCATTGTAAACATCATAAGACTTTCATTTGACATCTGAATACTTGGAACCTAAATCAGTGCACTCTTTCTGCCCCTCAGGTTCAAAGACGTATGAAAATCTATAAAGCAGAACTTCTTTGTCTGTTTCATTTTAGGAAACAAACCAATAATAGAACAAAGTGTCTGAGAGCTGATGGCAATAATCAAAAATCGAGTATTGTATTGTAAATTTTAAATCAAGTTCTTTCCACCTTCTTACAAAGAAAAAGAGTGGCTTAGCTGGTAAGATGTTGACGACGTGTTTACGAGATGAAAATGTTTACTGGGTCTCTCTCACTCCGGTCATATGAAGTCTGGGTCATCAGTTAAATTTTCCAAACCGATGCAGCTAATGCTTTTTCATTAAACAAATATAGCCATTTAGCCTTCCCTGCCATTCATTTTGAAATATTCCTTTACTCAATCTATCACTCAAAAATGGCAGAATATGGTCACTTTAAGCAAAATGTCCAATTGAAAGGGTAACAGGAGTGCAAAATTAAAGACAGGCTTTTCTTCAGTCGGGATTGGAGTGAGAGAGGCTTGTGCTCAGCAGTGATTGCTTTGCCTGCAAGCAGTGTTGCTGATAACCTCCTATGGCGAGTTTCAGTGCCAATCATGAACTTGAGTCGTCACGCTGCAGAGGGCTTGAGGTTTTTTTTTTTTTTTTTTTTTTTTTTTTTAAAGAGATGAGCAATGAAAGAGGGAATGAAAAAGAAAAAGTGCAGCAGTTGAGCATCTGCACTGAATAAAGGTGAAGAGTTAACCACAAAGCTTACTGCAAAACCAAGACAGCTTCATCTAGATTTAAAGCAGGCATATAATGCTGAACTCCAATTAGTAAGGGAAAACCAAAACTTGGTTGTTTATCCCTCAAACGCAAAGGTTTATCATCAATCAGCATTTAACGGTTCATAACGAGGGCCATGTGTTCTGTGTGACCCAATTTTTAGAAAGTGCAGTTCACCCCCCAGGGGTTGATTTGGAGCCTTAGTGGAGAGTATGATTTATTTAATTCCATTATCTTCCAATGACCAGTTTAGTTGGTCAAGTTTTGAGGACAAGGTGAAGGGCTTTCCAAGTTGAGGTCAAGGTCCTTTCCCATTTCTTTGTTGAAATGTGTCTGGGTTGAGACTTAAGGACTCAACAAACTGTTTCATAGCTAAAAAATTCAAAAAATTATTCTCTCAATTAATCATTAATTAGGTTCATAGTTCAGGAGCCAGTGAGCAACATAGATTCACCATAGAGCATAGCCAAGTTCTCACACTAACATGATGCCATTCACATAGTTTAAGTGCTTCCATTTTCAAAAGCCATTTGCATTAGGACTTAGGAGGTTTCCGTCTTGAACTCATCTGCACTGGCCAGCTCAATAATGGTTTCCCTCCATACTAAAATTTAAATAAAGACAAGGGAGCTGTCAAACCGCAGTCTGCTTTAGAGTAAGCATCTCTATGAGCAAAGCGAGGCTCCAACACAGTGTCCTGACCAGGCACAAGCTGATAAGTTTCAGATAAATTTGTCTGTCTGCACTAAAGCTAGACCTATGTGAAGCAGGATTTGGAAACCTAAACGACACTATACACTATGCACTTATAAAATATATTTGCACTCAGCCATGTAGTGTATGAATTTTCAAAGTGTAATATCATCTCAAATGAAACACTTAACGCTTTTTTACTACACGGAAGCATTCTCCATTTAACAGCCGATGGAAGTGACATTTCAAGCGCACGTGATGTGTTGCCGCTAGCTTTCGCGTGTTAGCCAATCTCAGTTCAACAGCTTGGGGTGATGGTAAAGCATTCAACTAACATTTGTAAGGTGATGTATCCACTGAAGTTTCCCCAGCTGCTACATTCTTAATTTCAATTGTTTTGTCCGACCAGCAGCACAGCCAGGTAACTCTGCCCCTTTCGCTATCTATGGCAAGGAAGTGACCAACATTCCACACTCTGTTTTGACAGCTGAAAAAGTGCATCATCCGGTTACTTAAAGTACACTTCTTTTTGCTGCATTTGTCTGTGTAAATTGCGTTAATCCGTGTTAAAACTGACCCGGCTATTTGGCTGCACATGGGACGCCCTTGGACTTTCCAGCACAACAATGACCCTAAGCACAAGGCCAAGTTGACTCTCCAGTAGTTACAGCAGAAGAAGGTGAAGGTTCTGGAGTGGCCATCACAGTCTCCTGACCAACGAGCCATTCTGGGGAGATCTCAAACGAGCGGTTCATGAAAGACGACCAAAGACTTTGCATGACCTGGAGGCATTTTGCCAAGACGAATGGGCAGCTATACCACCTGCAAGAATTTGGGGCCTCATAGACAACTATTACAAAAGACTGCACGCTGTCATTGATGCTAAAGGTGGCAATACACAGTATTAAGAACTAAGGGTATAAAGACTTCTGAACGGGTCATTTCATTTTTTTCTTTGTTGCCATGTTTTGTTTTATGATTGTGCCATTCTGTTATAACCTACAGTTGAATATGAATCCAATAAGAAATAAAAGAAATGTGTTTTGCCTGCTCACTCCTGTTTTCTTTAAAAATGGTACATATATTACCAATTCTCCAAGGGTATGCAAACTTTTGAGCACACACACACATATATATATATATAATTTTTTTTAGGAGTAGTTAAAAACTGAAGTTCTTTGAAAGTCACATGTGGACAGATAGCTCAGGGGCTGTTCGCTCGTGTCACCTAATACTGTCTTTTCCTGCTAATCGTGGGTTCGAGATCAACTGAACTTATCTTATTGTCTGTTTGGATACATGTAGAAAGTAAACTAAATCCAGCAGATTCATTAAAAGCCATTTTGCGTTGTGGCTGGCACTGACACTGTGTCCTGTAAGATCATTGTTTGTCATTTGTTCATATTATACTGTATACATGGTATTTAACTTATATTTGTTGCCCAAATATTTAAGGTACTATCATTTGCGATATAGTCGCATAGGGCAGCAGCGTTTATGATGTTTATTATTCAACTTAATTACATTATACAGTAACCTACAATAGCGTGAGTGTAATTCACAATAGTGTGGAACATTATTGCATTTGTCACATTGCACTGCGCACGCTGAAGCCGAGCGAACAGAGACAATGAGCCCTGCGACATGCATAACTAACAAACATGACGTCTCAGCCAGATTTGTTCTCCTTGCTCCACTTTGTTGTTTTTTTTTTCCATCACGCCTGCTGTCGCGCTGTGTAAGTGGGGGTTCGGGGGTTCGTCATTCTCCAGTGTTACGGTTTAACTGGGGCTGAGTTCTGAATAAACATACTACATAATTTTGCCATCCTTGTACAGATGAAAATAGGTGGTACAATTAGCTCGAATGGCAGAATGACACAAAAGAAAACAAAAAAACTTACCAAGGCAGAAGATTCAATCTGGTTCAAAAACAATATGATCAACGCAACTTAACACGTTGTTATCAGCTTGAGCTATTAGGCGGCAATATCAGTAGCAAGCATCTTTATGTTCAAATGAGTTTCTTTATTCTGGTGCACATTATCAAGCAATGTTAATGCCAAGTTAACTTGTGCTTCACGTTCACAATATGATGGTCTTGTCAGATTACGACATTGTATGACATCTGAACATCTTTTTCTCGTTGAAAACGCTGCTCCCAAATATTATGCGACATTATAAAATCAATCAGAAATTTAATGAACAAACTGCCAGAATTAATAAAACCATACTGAGTTTGTTCGTTGTTAGTGTAAATATATTTTTTCAATGTTGCTAATGCAATGTCATGTTCTTGCCTGTCGCCACTGCACTTTTTTCAGCTCAAACAAAATATTTAAACACCTCCTCCCCCCAGTTAAGGTGTCAATTGCTGAAGCTCTGGGTGAGCGTGTGTCTGTTAAAAAAAAGTTTCTAGAAAAATGTCTCAATAAAGTGTTGTGTTCTGAAGTCCTAAATATTGCACTAAACCGATTGGAACACGGATCTGTCCTGACATCCTCTACAGATAAAATAACCATATTATCACCATGGTATTTTGTAGTAAAATAACTGTAACCACAAAATTAGACATGGTTACTATATTAACACCATATTACTGTAGTAACACCACTGTTAATATCATCAATGTTTTCGCCAAAAATAATGCTTACTAAAATATTACTATAGTAAACTACCTTTATATTATTTTTTTATTTATTATAAATAGTAATAAAGAAAATATTAAGAGTGGAGTCAAGAAACAGAATGCGGAAAATAATACGGCAAATGCAGAAATGAGCGACACTCAATAACAACATTATTTCTATGTTGCCAATAGACTATTGGGATTACATCTGAAAGCAAATAATTACTCCGAAAAATAATCACTCTGGGGCAACACTGATTAATAGCAAATATTAACTACTATGTTATTATTATTATTATTATTATTATTCTATAAAAATACCACGATAGATAATGAATAAAGCTCGTAACCTACAGGTTTGAACTGCATAGCGTTTCTGGTTATTACATGTGTAGCGAAAAACTCTTAGCGCATGTATTGAGACAAATATTATATTAAGTAATGTGGTCAGTTCTAACTTCCACTCTAATTCATGTAATGGAAAATGCAATTCTTTCAAATATTTTATAATATTTCATTTGATAAGTACTCTGCTCCCATAAATAAAGGTTCTGTTCACTTTTCCTTTCATTTTTATTGCCAGGAGAATATAGCATAATATGGCACAATGGTATACACATAAATTAATTCACATTTGATAATCCTGTTTAAAAATAGAAAATATGATAGGCTATCAGCACATTAAAAGAAAGCACAGGTTAAGAGTCTTAACCCTTAGTGGGTTAGAGCTGCTAATGACCCATTCACACGGTGATCACAGTGGTAGAAAGCCTATTCTGAATGGATACCCACTGTACTACTCGCACTACTGGCACTATAAAATGGCGTAGAATAGTGCAGAAGTGTGCGGTTTGGGACGCATCTAAAAGGGACTTCAATATGGGTGGGTCTACCTAGCAAGACCCAACAGAAATACAAACCAAATCAATCAACAAAATGCTGGTGTGGCTGATAAAGACCAAAATTTTGCATGAAATAAATAGCTTTCATCACATATCACTGTATGGCACTGCAACTGGCAAAGACAAGATGTGAAAGTGTTGCACAACAACTCAATGCAGGGTGTACCTGCACACGCTCTGAAAACTTGTCCTCATACAACACTCAAAAAAGTAAGGCCAAACTAGCTCAGTGTCTAACTGGAGCTATAGATAAAACTTAGAACAATACAGGAGCAAAAAGGAATGCAAAAAAGAAAAAAAAGAGAGCAAGACAGAGACAAATCAACACGAGGAGAGAAGCAGTGTAAGCTAAAATAAGGCCCTTTCATGGTCTCGCTCTGAACCAGATCCATGTGTCCCAGAGCACTGTGTGGCCTGCTATGTGGGTCACAGCGACAAGGCACATCTTCAGTACATCTCGCTGCCTGTCACAGACATTCGGCTGTGAGGTCAGGAGTCAATGAGCCAAGCACACAGCAGGCTAGTGTCATCCAGAGACAGGGACCATTGTTCTGCAGGCAGACCAGACATTTACTGAAGACCTGCATGTAGTCTGCCATGACAACAGTCCTTCTTGATATCTGGATACACTTTCCCCGATTCCCCACGCGCCAATCCATCTTCCTTTGAAATAAAAAGAGGCCTTAGAAACAGGTGCATGGTGTGAAAGAAAGGGGAGTTTGAAGCGACGGCCTCAATTTTTCTTGGGGCTTGTACGTTGACTGTTTTGCTCTGCTAAAATGTCACTTGTAACACCTCCAATAAATCAAAACAGAGAAGATGGGTAATGGGGAGTGTGGAGGGTGAATTACGCCAAAGACTTGGCCAAAAGCGATCAAGTGCTTTTAAAAAGTGCTTAGAACAAACTGCAAATCTGTAAGCGTGTTTAAACCGTTGAGACAGATGGGGGAAAAACTGCCTTATTGAAAGAGCCTACCTTGTATTGCAAAAGCTTAAGTTATACCTGGGCATTTCAAGAATAATTTGTAAGATATCACAAATTAGAGATTTCCGGAATTTTAGAGACTTTTCCAATCCCATAATCCTATGATCGCCATGGGAATGCATTGGCTTGTCTGCATATTTAACTCTAGCCTCTCTGACTGATCCATCATAAATCTCCTTTAATCAATATAATGGTTTATTTTTTATTTGTTTCAAAAACAAATGGCACGAAAACAATCCATTTATGAAACAATGGTCCACTTGTCTTACTAATGCAACAAATCACCTTAGACGATGTAGTCAAGTTTAAGAATTAACGACAAAAACAGTGTTCTTGGACTATACTGTTATTTGTTGAAATGATGACTGTTGCTTAACAGTGAAATCCCTTTCAAAAATAGGCCTATGCATTCCAGCGTGACCCAAGGTTAGACAGAATAATATGTTACAACAGCTGGTTCCAGCGACATAGTGAAGTTAACGGTTCATTCATGACTATCAATCAAAGCTCTATCAATCTATCTTCTTGTATCTCCAACAAAACCCAAAATACTGGATTGTGTAATACCCTTGATGAGTTGTTTTCTACCAGGATATAAGTTAGTTTTTTTTAGGATTTGCCGAGTCACATTTACATATTACAAACATTACAAATTCATATTATGTATTTGACAAAATGCTTTACATTTTCCAGATTTAATTTATTTTGGTAGGTATTTCTTTATATTACACACAGAAACAATTATTGTAAACTACGCAATCATTTATTTTATTAATTACAAATAGCCTAAGCCATCAGTTTTTCATATTAGTGTTTTCATGCTTATGACCGATATGCCAATGGTTTTAATTTGGCCAATAACAGGCCAACAAATATTGGCTGCTAATACATTTGTGGATTTCTACTTTCTAGTCATTTTGTTGCTGCAAATCACTGTCTGTGTGAATGGTCCTTTGCAGCTAATGTATCCCTCCTTCAGTCAAAACCCCAAGATAAATCTGGAGCCCACTCACATTTAAAGCTCACAACCTTAACTGTTCATAGCGCCAGTCATAATCCCCAACAACCCTGAGGGAGATATAAAAGGATAACGCAGGTCCCGGCATTGTACTTCACTCTGTACACCTCCACACTCTTAAAAGCCTCTCTAAAGCACAGCAAATGCACCCCCCTCAATTATACAGGGATTAGCTCATAGCAAGACGAGAAAAAAAATGCTTTAGTGCTAAGCATCCACAGTGCTTTAAATGCTGCAACCTATTCTAGAACATCCATTTAACACAGACCAGGCAAATGAGGTCTTGAGTTACAAAGAGAGGGCGTAGTAACATCCAGCAGGAATGGTGACAACTTTCTCTGTCTTTTTATGAGTTTTTTGTCATCCTTTGGCCTACATTTTGTAGGGTTTAATGTTTGAAAAATGATAGCCACCAAATTAAGAAGTAAATTTAATTTGACGTTTGATGAAGCACACCGATACCCATATATTTGCATTGGGTTGGTCGAAATCCAATAAGCAACAGCAGGCCCAAATTTTAAAAGCTTTCGCAGAAGATATGGTTTGGATCTCTGTAACACACTCCTATGTATTACATTCCGGCTACGGTTAAACTATTCCACATGAGCATGTCAATGCCAAGTGGCTGTTCACGAAGCACAATAACCCAGTTTCCACAGTGGCCCCTGATCCTACAGGGGAAGGTTACGGCCACCACCACCACCAAAAAAAACGTTTTAACAGATTGCCTCATGGCAAACATTAGAGGAGCTAAGCAAATAAACCAGGAATCATATCACAAGTTGGACATGTTTGCCTCACCCGATGACAGCAAGCCATTGAGCAAAAGCTTGTGTACATAGAAGCTTAGACAATACCCAGCAAAAACACATCTCTCAAGCTCATTCATTCCACCTCATGTGTCTTTGTCAAAGGTAGGTTACATTGTAAAGGATACACCAAGGTGTTCTTATTTAAATGGACCTTAAATAAAAAGGGTGCACATTTAGTATGCACTGCTTGGTAAAATGTGGATATACAAAGCATATCCCATTTGGCAGCAGCAGGTGTTAATGGCCGATGGTGTGGGCCAACTACAGCCAGAGATCTTTGGAATGCCATGCCACTCAGCTGTTGGATCAGTATGCTTGTGGATATGGTTTAAACGGGTGTGTTAGCAAGATCTGCCCGGGACCTATTTCTGTGCCAAAGATATTTATATGTTGACGTATGTCATAAAACTCTGATCCTAGAGATTTTGGTAGGTGAATACATGTATCCAACATGGACTTATCTTGAGTGGCCTCATCCCATTGAGAGATGTCAAGCCTCACATGGTAAAATCCACTCTTAAAATATGTTGGGTTAGCTGTTGGATGACTTGAGGACAAGCTAAGGCGTGCATTGTCAGTGTCAATACTCACTGAGCTACCCAGGCCCCATGACAAAATCGGCTTTTAAAAATACCTCTAAATGACATTCACTGAATTAAAGGGAAACAAATACTTTTTATTAAAGTTTAATTCAGTAAAGAAATTCACTGCAAAAAAATCCTATTGTTATCAAGTGTTTCTGTCTTGTTTTCCATTTAAAATTGTCTAAAAATCCTTAAAACAAGATGCATTTACTTGAGAAGCAACATATGAAATATTTAGACTTGCTTTAAGATAATGCATCTTAAATATAAGTGTATTTTGTATATAATTTTTTCACTTGTTTATACTTCTGTGAGTCCAGTAAAGACAAAATATACTTATATTCAAGATCTATTCTCTAAAAGCAAGTCTAAATATCTTATATGCTGCTTCTTGGGTGAATGCATCTTTTTTTAAAGGATATTTATATATTTTAAAATATTTGCATTCTTAATATCATATTCAACATTCTCAGATAATTTTTTCTTCTGCAGTATAGCTGCTAAATAAAATGTACATTGTTTTATAGGAGTTTAAGATATTTATATTGGAAAACAAGCCAAACAAAAACAATCAAAAACACATTTTGTTGCAGTGTATAATGGGGAGAAGACTCTCACATTTGTTCACTTCAATCCATTTTTAACTCACAAAAAAAAAAAAAAAAAAAAAAAAAAAAACTCTACCTTATTAATGGCTGCGCATTGCCAATTTTCTTCACGATAAGAAATGCATAGTGACATATATTATGATTCAATAAATTGTGAGCCATCATGTTATAATCTAGCTACATTAAGCGTGCGTGCTCAAGAGATGAGCGTCCCCGCGACAGAGTGTGTCTCAGCTGAGTGCAGTTTCAATCTCTCCCCCTTAGATCGGGACGTTCGCACAGCTCATATAAGAGGCTCTGCCCACACAGAGAAATGCCAGTTTCGGAGTTTGTAGTTATTTACATGATCTGCTTCCGTATTATTTGAACTTTAATAAAGCTATAACGCATTAAATATAACTGCATTTAAGATGTAACGCCAGGGTGTTTCCTTTAAAGATGCTCGACACACAAGTTTTGCTCCAGCTCCACTTATTCCACAAAGAGAGTGCTTCTGTATTTACTTATTTTGTATTTTTGCATTATAATTCCCCTCATACTTTGCGATCTACATCACCTGAAGCTGTTTGGAAAGTTTAGAGTGCATATGGACTGTGAGCTGTATAATTCTTCCTCTCCTCAGTCAGGCACAAACTGCAGTGCTGCTCTCGTGCATCATCATTAGAGTTTAATATCATCTCATGTTACATTAAATGAGATCAAACGACTATTCGATAACGAAAATTTTTGCAGACAATTTTGTTTATTGTCGACATTGTCTATAACGTAGACTAATCATTTCAGACCTACTCTCCAGTCATATGAAAATGTAGATCAAAGTGGAATAGAGCTTAATCATGGAGTAATTGCTCAGACAGAGATTTTATAAAGATTTGTTATTTGCCTGGCTAGTTAGTAAAATAAGTCTTTGGTATTACAAGTTTGGAAACATCCGTCTTCCCCATGAAGAAATCATTTAATCACAAATCCATTCATATTCCAGAGTTCCTCCCAAAGCACTGCAAATACAACAAGTTAAACACAAAGACAACATAAAGTAAATTGCTAATAGAACTCTGATTAAGCTTCAGCACAGCGCATAATGACAATTACTTCTGGGTTTACTTTCCATTAAAAGGGGATCTAAATGGCAAAAGTCATGATGAAAGGAGGAAAGGAGGCCAAGAGACTGAAAATGAGAGTCGCCTAGCAGAGGCCAACCCAGCCTTTCAGAACAATGACAAGTCACCTCAAAGGAAATGACACGTCAGTCCTTGTCTTACAATAACAAAAGGAGGGACAGTTGACATACATACTGTATACATTATCTGAAAACACAAATACTGAAAGTTATTGGGTAATTTTACAATACATAAAAGTTGACGACCTACCCAGACCATGAGTAATGCTTTTGAATAATCCCTCATGAAATCACAGGGGTCCTTTAAATTCTCGAAGAACCAAAGGCCAGTGTTATGGATCAAATGGGAATCATGTTAACTAGGGATATTCATGTGCATGTGAATAATTTTACTTGCCTTTTCAGCAGATTGTTTCAATGTGAATTGTCAATGAGTAAAGAAAAGGTGTTTTGCACATAACATTTTTATATCATTATTAACCAGCTTGTTTCATCGATGTCTGTTCCAATAAATTTGACACAATTTTAAGTGCGATTTTAACGGTTTCACAGGGTAACATCTGGTTTCCCATGTTAACATGGGACATTGGTTTGAATGGAAACTGCCGATTACACTTGTCATAGCAGTAAATCATAAGTGGAACTCTTTAATTTGCAACACAAAATCATCATAGGCTGAAATGTGTCAATAATAGGCATATACTCTTAAATTACTTTCATTTATAAAAAAAAAAAAAAAAAAAAAAAAATAGTTTATGAAGTTTAACAAAATGATTGTTAGCGAAAAATAGAAAGGCCGGTTGGTCTAGCGGTAATGTGATCATAACCATCCGAATAGACCTAGGTTCAATTCCCCAGTAAACATCTGTCAATTTAATTAAATTGATATAATAATATCCTTTACATTTTAAAGTTTCCGTGCATGACAATGTAGTATATTTATGATTACCTATGACACTGCCAAAAGATGATCTTTCAGAAGTGCAATTCTGTTTTTGTGTGGAGACTGGAGAGCATGTACAAAAGGCCAAACTGACCAATGATAAATGATACTCTGAGAAAGCAAGAGAAAGTTCTTCAGAAACAATTATTTAGTTTGTTTGGAAAAATCTTAAGATTTTATCTAAAATTGTTTGACAATTTAAAAAAGCCTGTAAACTATAGACAGCAAAGTTCATAATTTTCTTCTCAGTAATTCAACCATTCTCAGAAAATTCAGTAGGTTATCCTGTGATTACTGGCTGTCAGATTTGGTTGAAATTTTGATAGATCTGTTTAAAACAATATAATAAATTGTGTCTGTTAAACAAAATAGATCTATTTAAAGTACATCATAACCCACTCCAAAGATACAATTGCACTTAATGAACCAGAATTTGAACCCGGGTCGCTGAGTGATGTATCACCGTGACTTTCCACTGAACCAGCATCCCAGCTCTAATTAGTGGATTCATTTGTTCATTTCCAATGGTAGGACAAAGTTACTCAATCTATCATGGATAATTAAGCCATTACTCATTATAAAGAAAAAAAGCAATTGAAAGTATATTACTGACACACATCAGCCTATGATGCTTTAGTGTTGTATATAAAAGAATTCCACTTGCGATTTACTGCTCTTGACAAGTGTAATCGCCATTTTCCATTCAAACCAATGTCCCACGTCAACATGGGAAACCAGATGTTACCATGTGAAACCATTAAATCGCTCTTAAACTGTGTCAAATTCATTAGAACAGACATCAATGAAACAACTCTGTTTAATAATGATACCAACATTTTTTTATAATGTGTAAAACATCTTTTCTTTACTCATTGACAATTCACATTGAACGAATCTGCTGAAAAGGCAAGTAAAATTATTCACATGCACGTGCACATCCCCAGTTAACATGATCCCCAGGTGATCCATAACACCAGCAATACATACTTGTTTTATGACAGCGACATTTAAGAATAGCACCGCCCGGTCATAAAACATTTTTTTCTGAGCTAAGGCAGTAGGAATGCATATAATCTGATCTACACATCATGAACACTCATGTTCACATATGTCTACACAGAAAACAAATGGTACCTTGGTCAACTGCCCCACAGTCAGCATTGTAGCATGATTCATGTCAAGACAGAAGGGACAAGAAAGCAGCCATCTGTTCCTGGAAAGTCCTGCCATTTGTAGCTTAAGTCATCTTGGGATGACTCCTGTGGCATAACTCAATCAATCCGAGGTGAACTATTGTACATTGCTCATTTACAATAGGGCGTGGCCAGCACCATACTGCATTTGTCTTTAAAGCTTTTTAAATAAGTACCATACAATGCCTAGCGCTGGTTGCATTTCCACAAAGTCTTATGACCTTAAGACCTTGTCTCAATGCCAAAGTGTTTCACAGACTAGGACATGAGCTGATGGTAGTGGAGGACAAACATTTAAAAGTGAAATATCGGTTTGAATATCCCATTCCCAACATCCAAAGCCTCATGCATATTAATTAGGACTATTATATAATAACAAAGATTTCACTACCTTTTCCTGCATTAACTCCAAGAATCATGAAGTCAGTTTATAATTAGTCACTTTGGATAAAAGGTGAAGAGTGGTTGGGGGGGCGGACAAAGTTAATAGGACATGTGGTGAGGAACTTTTATGAGGAGCAGGCTATTTGTAGATTTAAAGAGAGATAGGATGAGTACAGGCACAATTCTCGTCTGCCTGTGACACTGACACTAATATACACCTTCGCTCTCTATAACAATGTCAATGAACAAGGCTGGCTCACTTGCATGCTTTTATGAATGGTACTGAACCTACAATTGTTATAGAGAAAATTACAAAGAATTACTTTTATGGGGCCTGTGCGATGAGTATCAGCCATTAGAGACAGGTAAAATAAAGATACTCCTAGTTCCTATAGCAACTGTGGTTGATTTTGCAGATGTGGATTAAATAAATTAAAAAATTCAGGCTAATCAGGGTTTAAAGCGCAATAGACCATGTAACGATACCTTATCACTTTAAATACTGTGGGAGCAGGCATGGTGAACTGTTAACATCAACATGACAGAGGGGGCCTGGGTAGCTCAGTGAGTATTGACGCTGACTACCACCCCTGGAGTCGTGAGTTTGAATCCAGGGTGTGCTGACTCCAGCCAGGTCTCCTAAGCAACCAAATTGGCCCGGTTGCTAGGGAGGGTAGAGTCACATGGAGCAACCTCCTCGTGGTCACGATTAGTGGTTCTCGCTCTCAATGGGGCGCGTGGTAAGTTGTACGTGGATCGCGGAGAGTAGCATGAGCCTCCACATGCGGAGTCTCCGCGGTGTCATTCACAGTGAGTCACGTGATTAGATGCGTGGATTGGCGGTCTCAGAAGCGGAGGCAACTGAGACTTGTCCTCCGCCACCCGGATTGAGGTAACAGTGCCACCACGAGGACCTACTAAGTAGTGGGAATTGGGCATTCCAAATTGGGAGAAAGGGGATTAAAAAAAATAAAAAAAACATCAACATGACAGAAATCAGCAAATAGTTAGCAGGTGACTAAGTAAATGAACAGCACATGGTTTGAGCGGTGCCATAAATGACAGTTTATACAGTGAATTCAAAAGCACTATGACTTGTGCCACCTTTAAGATGCATGAGCAAACACTGCGTTCGTAAGAAGTCAAAGTAAAAGGAAGCATTCAGAGATATTCTGTTGAGATATACATAGTGGATTGTTCTTTGGAATGTGTGTATGTACTTGAATGTTCAGTGGAATACAAGAACATACTGGATGGAGGTCTGACTTAAAGAGGCAGGCCTCGCAAAAATGAAAATGATGTCATTATTTACTCACTCTCATTTGATTCAAACTCAGGATGAACGATTTAGACAAAAAGTCAAATTGTGATTATTTTGAAAAATACTGCGATTTCAAACTGAACTGTGATATGATAAACAAAAAACAAGTGATTCCTTTTCACCAAAATTTTGTAATGTTTTGCCCATGTTCTACTGCCAATAAAAAGGTTACACTATGAGGGGTCAAACTTGAGTCCTCTTAAAAAGAACTAAACTTGGACCATTTTCACTTCAGTTAGAAACTAACAAATAAATAAAACAAATAGGGGGGAAAATGCTTTTTTTCATATTCACATTGTACCTGTCCACTGTGTACCTGTTCTTGTCCACTTTGTGATAGGGACTCAACAGTATAATGTGCTTCTCCGCTCTGTAAACACTGTAATAATGCACCAAGACAATACAGACAGGACAGAGCCGCACACATAAACTTTGAAATGAGCAGCGCCAGCAGACTATTTATTCATTTAATTAAATCACAGCCCATTGCGGTTTAATAATCGCACAAGGTCATATCGCAATTTTGATTTCATTTCGATTCATTGTGCAGCCCTATTGCAAACCCTCATGAGTTTTTTCTCTTGTAAAATACCAAAGTACAGTTGAAGTCAGAAGTTTACACACTTAGGTTGAAGTCATTAAAACTCATTTTTTAACCACTCCACAAATTTCATATTAGCAAACTATAGTTTTGGCAACTACTTTGTGCATGACGAGTAATTTTTCCAACAACTGTTTACAGACAGATTGTTTCATTTTTAATTGACTATAATCACAATTCCAGTGGGTCAGATGTTTACATACACTAAGTTAACTGTGCCTCTAATCAGCTTGGAAAATTCCAGAAAATGATGTCGAGCCTTTAGGCAATTAGCTTCTGATAGGCTAATTTGTTAATTGGAGTCAATTGGAGGTGTACCTTTGGATGTATTTTAAGGCCTACCTTCAAACTCAGTGCCTCTTTGCTTGAAATCATGGGAAAATCAAAAGAAATCAGCCAAGACCTCAGAAAAAAAGAAATTGTGGACCTCCACAAGTCTCAGGCTTGTTTCAACCTTGGGAGAAAGTTCCAAACGCCTGAAGGTACCACGTTCATCTGTACAAACAATAGTACGCAAGTATAAACACCATGGGACCACACAGCCATCACACCGTTCAGGAAGGAGACACATTCGGTCTCCTAAACATGAATGTAGTTTGGTGCGAAAAGTGCAAATCAATTTCAAAACAACAGTAAAGGACTTTGTGAAGATGCTGGAGGAAACAGGTAGACAAGTATCTATATCCACAGTAAAGTTCTATATTGAAATAACCTGAAAGGCTGCTCAGCAAGGAAGAAGCCACTGCTCCAAAACCACCATAAAAAAGCCAGACTACAGTTTGCAAGTGCACATGGGACAAAGATCTTACATTTTGGAGAAATGTCCTCTGGTCTGATGAAACAAAAATTTAACTGTTTGGCCATAATGACCATTGTTATGTATGGAGGAAAAAGGGTGAGGCTTGCAAGCCAAAGAAAACCACCCCAACCGTTAAGCATGGGGGTGGCAGCATCATGTTGTAGGGGTGCTTTGCTGAAGCAGGGACTGGTGCACTTCACAAAATAGATGGCATCATGTGGAAGGAAAATTATGTGGATATTGAAGCAACATCTCAAGACATCAGCCAGGAAGTTAAAGCTCGGTCACAAATGGGTCTTCCAAATGGACAATGACCCCAAGCATACCGCCAAAGTTGTGGCAAAATGGCTTAAGGGCAATAAAGTCAAGATATTGGAGTGCCATAGCAAACCCTGACATCAATCGATAGAAAATGTGTGGGCAGAACTGAAAAAAGTGTGCGAGCAAGGAGGCCTACAAACCTGACTCAGTTACACCAGTTCTGTCTGAAAGAATGGGCCAAAATTCCAGCAACTTATTGTGAGAAGCTTGTGGAAGGCTACGCAAAATGTTTGACCCAATTTAACCCATTTAAAGGCAATGCTACCAAATACTAACAAAGTGTATGTAAGCTTCTGGCCCACTGGCAATGTGATGAAAGAAATAAAAGCTGAAATAAATAATTCTCTCTACTATTATTCTGATATTTCACATTCTTAAAATAAAGAAGTGATCCTAACTGACCTAAGACAGAGAATGTTTTCTACGATCAAACGTCAGGGATTGTGAAAAACTGAGTTTAAATGTATTTGGCTAAGGTGTATGTAAACTTCTGACTTCAACTGTAAATATTAGGCAGAATGTTAGCCTCAGACCTATAACTCATTTCAAAACCATCCACTTTCATTGAACTGAAAAAGTCATATGGGTTTATAACAACATGAAGGTGTGTAATGACAGAATTTAGATTTTTTTGGTGAACAATCCCTTTAAATGTAACACCTGCACCAGGAAAGAGGTTTCCAAATAATCAACCCCACTCCTCCAGGCTTCCATAACATAACGATTACATCAGTGGCAAGAGTTTCCAAGGGGTCACAAAAACATGGGCCCAAAAAGAACATGAGACAAAACTTGAAAAAGTGGAAACAGAAGTGTGCAAATAGTGTCTTATTTCGGTTGAGGCTTCTGGATTATGCAATATCACTTGCTTATGGTATTCGGAGATGGACAAAGCCAGGCAAAACAAATATATATAGCCTCTCATTGCAAGGCAAATAAGCTTGATTTAACAGTGTAGACAACATTAAGCTGAATCATGGACAGCAGACAACATTAAGTTGAATCATGGACAGTTCCTACAAGAGGAAACTTCAGTTTAAGGCTGTTATTTCAGGGGGCGCTCTTCAATATAAAACTGCTGAGAAACATGTAAGTCGAATCTGTACAGAGCCAAGTCAAGTCATCCTTGAATGAGGAATGGTATGACACTGAGATCATTTGGAAATGCTATCTGGCCTGATAAGCTTGCAAAAACACTACCATGAAACAAGTGATTCATTAAAATGACCTCAGTGTTTGGCTGGCCATTTTTGCCCTATTACATTACATTGCACTTTTAAGGTGGAAACAAATCTGACACGTCAATGTGAAAATGACTGAAATAGTAAAAAAAAGTAATTGTATGTATTGTTGTTTGATTAGAGCCATGTCAATCTGAATGTTAGATCGGTGTTCAAACAGCCCAAAGCGTGTGATTCAACTGTTGAGTGAACTAACTTGTTGCCACACGATTGCCGACGTGACATATTGTTTATGCAAACCTTATGACATACACAACTATGCACTTCTGATATTAAAAATGCCAAATTCAAATGACAAAATTTGAATTTTGCCATTTGTATATCATTAGTGTAATAAGGCTATATAGCGAGAAAATTCACTTCACAGCAAATAACAGCTTGACAGCCGAAGGTTTTTTCAGCTTTCGAAGACAAACAACAATTTCCATGCATCTGGTGTGAACACGGTTACAACTGCTGTGAGGATAATGAATGCTACCTGAACAGGAAGCCCTTAAGAGATCCACTGCCATGGAAACAGAGTCACCAGGTGATTAACAGCAATGATCATCATTCATTATGACTGCAGCACAATTACCACAGCTCATTACCAGCTGTTATCTCTGCTCTAATCAAAATAAATTTTTTCATAGTGTTCTCAGTGCAGCATTTCAGCACAATAGACATTAATTTATTGTCACTCTCCATTAACCTACTTGACCGTACCATGACACAAGAATATGTTCACATGGCAAAACAGGTGCATATATGTCTAGGCAAACAAGGCTTATACCGTCATTGTGCTGTACATAGTAAAACTTTCTGACCTTGTCCATAAAAGTCGTGCAAGAGGCCAGCTGTGGACTAATTCAGTGCTGCCAGTCACAGGGAAGTTTGAGGCTCATCACATGGCCAATCTGATAGTGGCAACAACCTTCTTTGAGAGCACAGTTCCTCCAGGATGTGACTCATGATTGTGAGACTGTATGAGGTGCAGTTCCAGATGTACTCTTGTACATAAAATGCAATAATTGTGCAATAAAAATCCATAGACTTTCTGGCTAACAGATCTCATTTTAAGTTGTTTACCATCAAACTCTATGTCCAAATCAATGCATACAAAGGGAGGCCAAATGTAAATGACCATTTAAATGAGTGTTTCTGGGAAATAATGCAACAGGAAATGCTCATTGTTGCTCTCAAACATGACCATTCCCCCTTTCCACTGATCCCATAAGTAACTCTTTGGCTCTCCAATCACCTAAGAATGAAAGTAGCTTTGTCAAGAGAGACACAATAGACAGTCAGACCACTGCATAGGCCACTCAGTCAGTATTTGGCCATACTGAGCTATCGGCACTAACAAGAACAGAGCCCAATTGGCTGATTAACAAAGGTGTCAGTTCCTCAATCTACCAATTTTTTGTCAATTGTGAGTGAATTTTGAGTAAAGTTAGTATTTGTTTAAATCAGCTATATTGTGTACATCTTATTTGCAATCATAAAATTTTATTTTAGCACTATATTGGCCATTAGCCATCCTGTTCTCCCTGTTCTGGCCATTAAAAACCCCTATAGGTCGACCACTAGTAACAGAGGCAATCAGCAGCAGGAAATACTGGAATCTATCAAGATAGATTCCCAACAAGAATAAACAAAAAATAATGTTTTCCGTTATATTTAGTGTTTATTTGATCAATTTAAGGATTTGTAAATGACCACTTCCAAACACCCTCACATAAGCAGAATTATGAAAAACGTATGACTAGCAACAGAAGCCTTGGAGAAAAAAACAGCCCATCAAAAAAATGCCATACAAAGAAATACAATTTTGCCATTCCAAATGGGATGAAAAGAGCATAGGCCATTTGGCCAAGTCAGGAGGTGAAAGCCCATGGGGCTCCCTGACCTGACCTTTTGTTGTCCTTTGCCTATCCATAGACATTTAGGCCTGAGTCAGGGCTGACGCCACAAAGAACCCGATAGGCCCCAAGCCTCCTTCAATCTACCCCTCACCCACACATTCAGTCCTCAGTCAATGCAATATGCCATACATCTACACATGGAGCTGATTAGAGCAGGGCCACCTCTATGAATGGGGGCAACAGAAGTATCAGGCTGCTCACTGGTCACCCGAATAGTGTGTTGACTTACTCAGCTGTAGCTTGAGCACAAAAAGGAACATTACAAGCAGTAAAATCCTTCATGATCCATCAGGTCAGAAAGTTTTGAGAGAAGAAAACACATAGTATGTAGGTAAAGTTACTTGTGTGAGATGGCTTTTATAAAACACAGAAACTCTTGTAGGCTTTTCTTACACTGTGAAAACAAGGCCTTTCCTGGATTATCTGAATTCCACTAATCTTCTTGAGAGAATATGTACTCGTTGAGTACTCGGGAGGTTCATATATGTCTGACATATATTTCAGACATACATCCTTGACTGCTGCATTGCGTCTTGTTGTTCCAGTGGCTCGCCTATACATTATTATAGGCAGTTGTAGTGTAAAAATACAAAAAGTACCAAAGAAAGTTTAATCAAAATATACAGCACCATATCGCCCAGCCCTACTTCCAACTTGGAAATTCGTGAGGAAATCTTCAACTCCAATTCCGCTGAGATGCAGGTGTGTGAAGTCACGCACACATGGAGATTTATAGTCAATTATAAACATTCATTTTTATTAAATAATAACCATAAATGAGTAAATTATACTCTATTTTGGCTCCTCTTTGACATGTTTGTGTATAGTTGTCACTGAATTTCACGATACATTATTGGTGTCACTCCAGAGTACAAGTACTCGTGCCCATCCCTAGTCAGCATGCATATAAAGTATGCTTTTATTTGTAGGCTATATTCATCTCTGTTTAAAAAGGGAGAGGTGTTTCTCTGTGAATAGCTTCACTTTTACTTCAGAAAGAATAATGACTGCAGTGATCTGACCAGCTATCCTACTGTGCCTTTTATTGGGAGATTCTGTGGTAGGAGCTGTGCGTTTGAGACGCTCATTCTTCTTTGAGTGATTTTAAGATTACACCTTGCCTTTTTAGGGCTGAACTCAAAGAAAAGGGCTTCTGAGATTATGGTCTGCATTCATAATTGCACCCTGTGTGGTGTTATAGGCTCCTGTGGTCCAGGCTTGAATTGGCCTATACTTCAGCTGTCAGAACTGCCCCTCAAAGAACAATAAATCCATTACATCGACAGAAGAACAACAAAGGTAATCAAAATCCACAGGTTGTTGCCTGTAACACTTTAACAGATGAAAAAACTTGCTTGACATCAACGAAAAGGAATAGTTCATCCAAAAATACAAATTCTTTAATTTACTTACCCTCAAGTCTTTCCAAACCTGTATGACTATCTAGCGTCCGTGGAAGGGGATGTTTAGCAGGGTGTCCCGGGTGCTCTTTCTATACAAACAATTCTTAATTGTGCTCCACAGAAAGAAAGTAATGTGAGGGTGAGAAAATGATGACAGAATTTTCATTTTTGGATGAACTATTAACACCTAAATACTTGCAAAATAAATATTTCTTCTCTATAAGACTGTAAAGAAAGAGCAACGAATTACATTTTCTACAGACACTTTCCTGACTTTGCACACTTGCTTATCTTTGTTGGCAACAAGAGTTGTGATGTGTTTGTACCAAGCAGGCAGCTGCAGAGAATGCTTACCATGTATATCAGAGCACATTGTTAACAAAAGATTTGAATAGCTTCAAATCCTTTGCGATGGGGCTGCCCCTGTTTCCCAGCAGTTAATACATTTTACATGGGGAACTGACTGTAAAAGTTCTTGCACTGACCATGATGCATTATATCTTTGCGGGAAAGCTTGTTCTCCACTGTGAACAATGAGACTCTTGTGAGGCTCTCAACACCGACATGCTCACAAGATGTCGAACTTTACCTCTCGGGAACACAAGGGCAGTACATATCAATCAACGGTAGAGTAATTTACATGGAGGTGGATGACCTCTGCAGCTATATGACACATCAGAGCTACACATGCAAACCTCCAAAAGTTATATAAAAAAACTTCCTCAATCAAAAAAGGCCAAATGACACTTATGAGAAAAGACATTACGGGTGGTGTGGTAACAGCTGTGGAGTAAAATGGACAGGTTGGACAGGGCTCAAGTTTCTGTCTCTCTGATTAGACGACAGGCATCCAAATGGGCAAGGGGGGTACGGATCAGGAGAGACCCTTCAGATGGGGTGAGGTGTGTGCTGATGAAAACAGCAGGTTTTAATATGACAGCGGAGCATTCCTCGCGGCCACACAGGATGTGTCGCTCAGCAATGGGCCTAGATGCACAAACTTTAGACATCTGCCTGGCAGCTATGTTGTGGATCTCTAGAGCACTGAATTTAAACTAATGACGAGTGCATGACAACATGAAAGCCAATATGCAGTGTCTATTCCTCAAGTTTAATTCATCTCTTTCAGACATCAAAGGAGGGAATATTAAGTTGGTACTGTAATCAATGAATAATTTTGACAAATTAGGTATTAAAGGTATTATTAGCTATTAAAGAATATAGCTAATTAAATATTTCAGCTCAATAAGAAAGACATTTCAGACTAGGGATGCTCCGATAAGGATTTTTACAGCTGATACCGATCTTCTTGTCACCTGATCGGCCGATACTGATCCCGATCATTTCACCTTTTATCAGGATCTCTGTCATAACTGCCAATATGTAACCTTTCTGCTCACTGTCACTATTTATTGAATTTCTTCTTCCCAATAATATCACTTTGCCTTGTTTTTGCTGACAAAAACAGTTTAAAGTTTAAAAGGCTTAAAGTTTTTTTAGAAGACTTTAAAACAAGTATAGGCTAACAAAATACAATATTCTCAATATTAAGATAGATAGCTAAAAAAAAAAAAAATGAAGCTTAGTGTCAAACTGAAGACATCCGGATAACCCATAGGTGCAATTAAACTTAGTGTGACATTTTTAAATATTGATTCAATGTCATTGTTTCATATAACTATTATTATTCCTTATTTTATTTCTATTATATTTTTGCATTATATTTAACACATTATATTATGGTATCTTAATATCGTATAAATAAATATTATATTTATAAATTCCTTCCCTGCCTTTTAATTTAGTTGGACGATTGTATTAATAGTTAATTTTTCACTTGTTGCTGCTTGAACTTTAATGAGGGGAACACACTCTCTCATGAGGGCAAGAGCGGAGAAAGAGCACGTTTCTGGACTCTGCAGGTGCTACTATTGTTAATGCCGTTTAATCGGGAGATATTTAATAAAGATGTTGGCATTACACCACATCTTGTAACTCGAGTTATTACTGAGATGCCTATGCCCGGCAGAGACCGAGAAGCTGCCGCCATGAACAATAATGAGGACCGTTTCACTGCTCGCTCTGTTTTCCCTTTACCTTGCCGCATGTGAAACGCCACATTAACAGTACAGTACACAAACTTTTCATATTCGCCATACCTCTCCCTCTGAATCATTCTTAACTGCTGAATCAAGTTTGTTGTCTTACAACACTATGCCAGCATTCCCCACACTTCGTGATGTCATGAAAGTGCTGCTGATATCTTAAAGGAGCTAAGCATCTTTTGAGACATGAGTGATTGGTTTGTGATCAGCCATATTACCAATCAAGTCATATGATGTGAATATCGGCCGATACAGACCGGTGGCCGATCAATCGGTGTAGTGTTGTCACGGTGCCAAAATTTCAGTAGACGGTACCGATACCAGTGTAATTTCACGGTTCTCGATACCAACTGATACACAGCAAAAATATGCTAATATAAAAATGTGCTACTGAACACACCAGTTTAGTTATTTTTAATTATTTAATAATTATTATTTTCCAGAACTTTTTTTTAAAGTTTAATTTATTCTTTATTTTAATGGTCAGCTATTGGCTGATACTAAACATACAGTACTGATGTTAATGAAGCTATTTGTTTTATATTTATTCTTTATTTTAATGGTGGGCAACTGACTTATACTAAACATACAGTACTGATTTTTATTTTATTTATTCTTTATTTAAATAGTCAGCAATTGACTTATACTAACAGTACTGATGTTTATTAAGCTATTTATTGTATCTTTATTTTCTCAGTGTTCATTTCTAGAATTTGTTGACAATGTATAATAATAAATGTCAAATGTTCTTTGATAAAAATATTTAAGAAAGCAGCCTTCTGAGTACCTTTGCATAGTCATATCGGTGCAAAATCGATACACAATCCACATAGAAAAGGTCTGTTTTCATGAATTTTCCCTCTCTAAAATCGGTGTCGGTCTCAAAGATCCCATATCGGTCGGGCTCTAATATTTTTATTCAATTTCTTAATTTCAGGCACCTAGATTTTATTTTGAATCGTGCTTTTATTATGACGTGTGTTTTTTGCCAGAAGCTTCACTTTTCAGGATAAACATTTCGCAACACAGCCCAGTGTGAACACTGAAGGCTTTTAAGTCACGTCTGAAATCTCTTTTCATCAAATCTCTCATCTCTTGACCAGTGTAGACATTTGAGTCTGACAAATGAAATGTAGGACACAGTTTAGAAGTATTTGTGTTTTAGATTACTTGTGTTTGTGTATGTGGTAATTTTGAAATTTTGAAATTTTATGTTTTAAATTGAATTACTGTGAAGCACTTTGGTCAACTATTTTTTTAAATGATATATAAATAAAGCTGAGCTGAGAATAAAGCGCAAATGCTGTGATTTTAATTATATAAACATATATTTTACATGTGCTGTGTGGTTCACAGTGGATTAGTGTTCTGTTCTGTCATCTGATACAATGTGAATGATTCTCAGTGTCTGTGGAGTTTCTAGTGGATGAGCGGTCGGATATAAAGTATGCAGCTCATCCACAGTAAGATTGCAGCCTTTAGTGGTTTAATAAAATCACACTAGGGCATGTCACAATTTTAATTTTATCAATTGTCCATTTCAGTGTACAAGGAGTAACAGAGCACACATTCAAAATAAGCATGTGAGCATTTTAAAGCTGTCATGTGTCAGTCATATTGCGTGCTGGTATGGAATAGAGTCAGTGCTTGGTACTACCGGTACTGCAGAAACACTGGTATCATTACATCTTTTTTATTGTAGTATTGACTTGGTACCGAAGTACCGGTACTTTTAACAACACTAGATTGGAGCATTCCTATTTCAGACATATCTAAAACAAATACATTTGAATAAAGCAACCAAGAATGTTTCGTATGATGAAGAATAAAATGCATTGCCTCATTGAAACAGAGATACATAATAGTTCTTGCACAGATACATTATATGCTTGAGTCAGAGGTTCTATGTATATAAATTGTCTGTTGTACATCATATAAATACTTACTGTGACTAGGCCTCAATTTAGTTGTCCATTCAACATAACACAACATATCTCAATCCACACTGGAAGACAACAGACATTTTCTGAATGAGTGAGTGAAATGTGTATATTCATAATCCCTCAGGTAACAGAAAAGAACTGATGAAAATCTGCTGCCCTTTCACAAGCTCCAATAATCTCCTTACATCCTTTTTAAGTAATGACAGCTTTCCAGCACAGCTGGGACAAGTCAATTGTAAGCCAGAAACCTAACCTAACAACTACAGTTTAACCACTTTTTTTTTTCCCCCCGGCAAAAACCCAAGCAGATCCGTTTGATCTTAGGTGTGAAGGCTTCCAAATAACACCTCAAGAATCTTAAAATTGGGTGGAAAAGAGAAAAAATTTAATTCAGTTTAAAGTTCCAAAGAGCTACACCCAGTAATTGTTTTTTTTTTTTCATTTCAATATTAAATAAAAATTGACCCCATGTATGTACAGTATATTCTTCTTTGTTGCATGTTAATCCAGTGTAAAAAAAAATGTACAATGTAAAAAATTATATATATATATATATATATATATATATATATATATATATATATATATATATATATATATATATATATTATTATTTATTTTTCATCAAAAAGTAATGACTTGCATTTTCCGAAATGAAGTTTCAGTTGACATCATTAAGTCAAATAGAGAAGTCCGACCCAAAAAAAAAATGTATTGTTGAATATCCTGTTTCACTCTGAAACACATCACATTTTGGAAGTAAAATGGGTTGCAAATGCAGTTCAATGTTGACTTTAACTGGAAAAACAATAGTATTCTTTTCTTAATAGGTCTGATACTTTCTGGAACCTTGAAAGGTGTGCCAAGTCTACAAAACACTGAAAAGCATCATTTTGCCAGAATTGCTCATTCTGGACTGGGGAGAAAGCATGAAAAAGGGTAAGAGAGTATTTTGGATTTCTGCCCTGAGCTAGCACCCATTGCCCTGGTGTTTATTAGGGTCCCATACAGGGAAAGCACCACTGAGCGCTCAAGCAAAGCAGAGCATGGTTCAGCAGAGGTAAATAAGTGCCACTCAAAATGTAAATCACACACTGTTGACACCTTTGTCCCACATAAGAGTTATTAATAGGAATGGAGAGAGAGAGTTCACAAGAGATATAAAGATACATTCATGGATCGAGACACTCGCAATTTCCCAGGAATATCTAAATAAATGCAAAGTAGGAGTAAGGGAGGGAATGAAATCTTGCAGGGAGCCCATTAAAGGTTTGAACAGACATCAATTTCCATTTATCCTTGAATGAGAACATTGATAACCAATGGCTGCTTCGAAGAACAGAAGATAAGCAAGTTTGGATGCCTGTCTTAAATGGCCTGAACTTGTGACTTGCAACTGGCAAATGCTGAGTCTGGACATTGTCTTCTTTCTCTGCCTTTCTCTCTCTGTAATTAGGGAGGTTGCATGAGTGTGGGTGAAGAACAGGAAATGTGTGAAGGAGAGTAGATGACTAATGTGTCAGAAAATCATCCTGTTGATCCATGTGCAAGGCTCACTGGCAGACAGGAATACAGCACATTTACATACACTTAGAGGCAACAAATTTGCCTCCGTCACAACATGCAAGCTAAGGCACGGCAGGTGTAGGTGAGTCACTGCATTAAGCAGCTCTCGTGAACACCTGTCTGTTGTCTGGATGAATCAGGCCTTTTATCAGTGTGGCTTTCTCAAGAGACTCCAAAGCATGAAGGCCCTTTTACAACAACTCAACCACATCCTTCTCCACAGCCTTATCAAATTGACTCACCGCTTAGTCCACAGAAACCAGCCGAACAGAGTGCTAATGCTTGCTAGATGTTCCTGGCAACGTCCTGCCCTCTGGTATCACCTGAAGAGTTGGAGTCTTATCTTTGCCTGATTGTTCTCCTTGTTTACACAAAAACGACACTATTTGCTCAGCTATGAAGGTAGACCACACAAAGACAAGAAAAGCTTGCTGTAATTAAGTGGAATTTGTTTTAAAGCCTGGTGATAAAATGCTAATAGGTCACTGTTGAAATAGGGGGAAGGCTAGTTGTGATAACTGGCAAATTTTGGCCCTTCAACAGTGGAGGAGTGAATCTTCTTGGAATCCCACAAATACCTTCTTTGTGCTTTGAGAGAAAACTTGGCAAAACTGAGCAAGTAACAGTCACAAAAGAAAGCAGTCTTTGCCACCACCAGCCTGACCACAGTCAGTCTGCAGTATGTCTGCAACATAGTGGGGAGGAAGTCATGTGGAGACAGGCCTGACCCACTTTCATACCTGGAGTACAGTAAGCCAGTTCGAGTAGCTCGAACCCAGAATTACTCCGAAAACAGCATCATTAGGTAAAGGTAACCTAGTCAAGTCCTACAGTGTCCTAAGGACTATCTACCCAGCTAACTCTCAATAAGCACGGAGCAACATCATTAGACTTAAGATGTGTTCACACTGATATTGATTGGCAGCAATTAGGTTTGAAATTATTTTTATGACTTTTGGTTCAGTTCATTAGTTAATTCTTCCGCTGATGCGGATGGGACACATGCTAAAATTACTCTGACAGTATTTCAAGTATCAGCAGTGCAAAAATCAGTGCAATCAGTGTAGTCCGATTCCTGAACGAATGTCGGTTATTTTAAATAAACACCACAAAACATACAGTGCTACCTCCTGAACAAATAACTCTGGTTCTTTTTAGTTAATGAAAAACTTGCTAAAACACAAATCATTAATTTTGTCATGTCCGATTCGAAATGTACAAAGTAGGGTCGATTGTTTCAAACAGAATTAACAATAAGAATCACTTAAAAAGTTAGCTGTGAATGACCGTTATCACCTTTCAGCCCTCTGAAGCTCTCACAGTGGACAGTAATCGTCTTTGAAGGGAATAGGGTATAGGGATGATCACTTCTGAATAGAACGTGCACACGTGTGCTGATTGCAAGGAAAGTTGGGATGTACAGCACGAGTAAGTGTTCTTTATTCTTTGTTTAGTGTATTGCGATTCAGAACACTGATATATTGTGGTCTTTTACGCAACCGCAATGTGCCGTGTTTGTTTGTAGGCTGATTATGTAGTAACGTGGTTAGTTAGATTATCGTTTGGTTCTCAAATCAGTGGAATAGAGGTCGGACTCTGTATTGAGACCACTTCTTAGTTTCCACGGCTGAACACCAGCTCTGGCATAAGCAGCAGCTGGGGTATATGTGTGTGTGTGTGTGTGTGTGTGTGTGTGGCTTTGCCGTGTGCTGCGATGTAAACTAAAGCCTATTGGCTATTTTCTTTAAAAGGCACAAGCCGTTTCACAAGTCCCACCCCAACTTCATGTTTATTTTGGAAATACATCAACAGGCCAAAGAAAACAACCGGAAGCCATTGCCGATTTGATTCGACATGAGCTGCAGTTGAGTGGGAACTTCTACTAGCAAGCAACAATACATCGACTTGGCAACCTCCAGCAATGAAATCACTGTCAGTGTGAACGACCCTTTACTCTAAGTGCTTATAAACACTGATAAGTACAATTTAACTTCAAGGACTAACATTGGGCTTGAAAGCAAAACGGATAAAGGAAGCAAGCATTTCTGACCCATGTAGGGCAAAAGCCACAGCGTTTGTAAGCACTGACAGCACAAAGTGAGCTTCCTCATCAGATGTGTAACACAGGAAGCTGCATGTTTCCTTATCCTCTTTGATGACATAAATGCAAAGAGAGAACAGATGGCTGCAAAACAAGAGAACATAAGACAAAAGAGCAAAAAGAGCTGTAGAGATAAAGCAAGATGCCTCGTCAACCGAGGTGCACAATCCAGGATGCTGTTCAAAGTAGCACAGTCGGTCTATTAATAGGCAGTGCTGATTGTCAGTGCAGAATTCTTGCAGCTCTTAGGCTGAAGCATGTGGATTGAGGTACAATGCATCATCCACTGCTGTTGAAATCAATCTGGAATGAAAACTTGGGGACGGCCCTTTCAGAAGTTGATGTAACAAGCTTTACAGTGCTCAGGATGTTCACTGATCATCTGGCTGTAGCAGGGTCGCCTCAAATCCATTAAGCCTAAGAAGTGCACTGAATGATTTTCTTGTCGCAATCATAAGCAACACAGCAAAGTGGACCAGATTAGGGCATCAGGCCTGCATTCCTGCGGCTTGGGAAGAATCACATGCGGAGCATCAGAGCACAGCCATTCTGCCCGATTCTCTCTGGAATCTGATTCGAGATGAGGGACACAGCAGAGATATGGAACTGATGGGCTAACATGGGCAAGACAGCAGGGATTCCTCTTCATGATACCATGCTATGTCTCATGGTGTCTATTCCAAAGGCATGAGAGCAGAGAGGATGGCACCTGGACTAGTGCCTAAGTAGATTATTTTAGTCGATATTGGTGCAGCTTTATAGCAGGCCTTACTTTGTTGTTTACCAATCCAGAACCGATTCCAGTCCAGGGAGTGCAACTGAGCACTATATGCACTGTATGCAGGTGGAATGAATGCTCTGTATGCAGGCAGAATGAAAGTGCACATAATATTTTAGACCATGTGCTCTCTCCTCATTTATACATATTTAAGACCAAGAGATGATTTCATAACTAATAGACCACCGATGACTGATTTTAAGCTTATTTCACTGAGGCTTGTCATCAAATATAAATTAGAGTGTAGCTGGTGTGCATTCTCTGTCCTACAAGAAAAGCAACTCTACTATAGTGGGGTCACAGTCAGGTCAACATCACGTGGGAACGTAAAGCAAGGCAGGAACTGGCCACCTGACTGCCACATTCCACATGGGAGAGGCAGAAGACAAAAACTGCTGCAAGGGATGCAATGTTTAAGGTGGGTGGGAACTGGGAAGGAAGTGGATTTATATGGAACTGTTTATAAGGGCCTTTTTTAACAAGTTCACGTGAAATACACAAGAACAGCATTTAGGGAACAACACTTTATTTTTTTGCACCCTATGAGTAATCTTGATTATACTACAACTCTGGTAATCTTCAAGTAGTCAAAAGGAAAATCAGAAGGCCAGAACTTTCATACTGCTTTTTCTCAGTCAATCACAAGAAGCATAAGGGACATAATCAGCCACACAGTTAAAGGAAATTAGTATACACAGATGGGACATAGCACAGAGAGGCTTGACCTGAGAGGTCAAGAAGTTTAGACCCTATAGAATACTTGGTCTGAAATAATAAACTTTCACAATAATGACGATTAATTGTCATACAAACTGTAATACTTCTTAAAACTATAGTACATAATTTCTGCGCCACCAAATGGAATTGCAAAAATAAACTTCCCATCCCCAACTCATGCCATTGCTTGAGTCAATGCTATTGTGTTTGTATAGATTGGTCTCTCAAAACAAACAGGGTATTTTTATAGCTCCACAGAGAGATGGTGTTTACAGTTTTTGGAAAAAATTTACCTACAAAGGGCTTACTTATAGTTGTCTATGCATTTTCGGCTGACATAGGAGAAAGTATTTC
Organism: Myxocyprinus asiaticus; assembly: GCF_019703515.2. Classification (NCBI taxonomy): domain Eukaryota; kingdom Metazoa; phylum Chordata; class Actinopteri; order Cypriniformes; family Catostomidae; genus Myxocyprinus; species Myxocyprinus asiaticus. Next base: position 25,270,337 of record NC_059388.1, on the reverse strand, counting down.
AACACACAAAAAGTTACATACTTCAGCTTTAAGGTAGGGATGCACCGATCCGATACCTGGATCCGTATCGGCTCCGATACTGAAGCTTTCAGACAGATCGGGTATTGGTCCGATGAGCTCGTTCCAAATCCGATACGGTGAGTTAGTCATGTTCGTTACTGTCAAGCTCCAAAAAAAGAACCATAAAAACACCATTAAAAGCAGTTCATTTGACTTGTGCATTTTATTCAAAGCCACTTGAAGACGTGCGATAGCTCTGTGAATCACAAAAGGCTGTGTTTATAAGTAAATATACAGTATGCGCAGCACCAGCGCGTTAGTGAATGGTGCTGCTCTGTTGACACAAACTCACGCACAGGCTGTTGATGCACTCGTGGCTATTTTTAGCCTTCACAGCGGTGTGCAATATTTGAGCGCAACTCAAGAACAGCATCTCAGATGTAGATGCTCAATAGTTCGTTTCACTTATAATATGCATTTAGAATGGCACCGGAGGTGTATTTTACCAGAATTTGAATAAGAAGCGAATTAAACTACTGTGAACTTGCCTACAAACAGACACATACAGGACTTCCTGGAGAGTTTAGAATGTCAAAATAAAAGCGTGAGGGTTTAAAAAGTGCACGATTTAAATATATTACTGTTGTATTTCAAATTAAAAGTCAATGATAATAATATTAATAACAATTTATTATTATTATTATTATTATTGTCATCATTAGTATTTGTTTACAATTTAATGGGTTCCAAAAATAACTGTGTGAATGAAAAGTGGACCGATGTCTTACAACTAAATTGAACAAAAAAAGAGATCTGAATCCTTTAAAGTCTAGATGGGGAAAAAAAAGAAGAAAAAAGGGCAAAAATAAAACACTGGTTTCTTTTCTACTGAAGACTTGAAGACTGGAATTACTGTTAATTTAGATGCTACATTATCCAGTATACTAGTTAATAATAAAGTGTTTCTTAATAAGCTATACATTCATATTGAAATAATGTGTAGTTAGAGGTTTGGGTTTCCTTACATATTAAAGAGTACTCCCAATTAGTTCCACACAATAAAGATATTCTAAACTGATAATGCAAAAAAACAACACTTGTATCGGCTTGGGATCGGTATCGGCCGATACTGAGATTTCTGATATCAGAATCGGAAGAGAAAAAGTGGTATCGGTGCATCCCTACTTAAGGTGTATGTGTGCTACATACACTTTAAGAAGAAATGTATTCATAAAGACTTATAAGAATACTAATAGTTATACTTGATAAATACTCGTCTTGGTCGGTTTAACATTTACACTGTTTTTGGAACCCATCCATATATATATATGAGTACAGATTTTGCTCTTATGGAAAGAAATTGGTACTTTTGTTCACCGAAGTGGCATTCAACTGATCACAATATATAGTCAGGACATTAATGATGCGAAAAAGTTCTATTACAATTTTTAAAAAATGTTCAGAACTTCTTAAACTACTTCAGAGTTCTCATCAAAAAATCCTCCACGTGCAGCAATGACAGCTTTGCAGATCCTTGACATTCTAGCAGTCAGTTTGTCCTGATAATCAGACATTTCACCCCACACTTCCTGTAGCACTTGCCATAGATGTGGCTGTCTTGTTGGGCACTTCTCACGTGACCTTACAGTCTAGCTGATCCCACAAAAGCTCAATGGGGTTAAGATCCATAACACTCTTTTCCAATTATATGTTGTCCAATGTCTGTGTTACTTTCACTCTAACCATTTCTTTTTGTTTTTCCCGTTTCAAAATTGGCTTTTTCTTTGCAATTCTTCCCATAAGGCCTATACCATAGTACCAAATTAACAATTTAGCATAATTACCCAAGGATAAGGTTTTGGAGTGATGGCTGCTGGAAATAGGATCTGTCTAGATTTGATCAAAAATTACTTTTTTCAAATAGTGATGGCGCTGTTTTTTCACATAAGTAATGTCCTGAATATACTTTGTGATCAGTTAAGGCCACTTTGATGAATTAAAGTACCAATTTCCTTCCGAAACAGCAAAATCTGTACATTATTCCAAACCTCTGGCCAACCAGTGTGTATGTGGGCGTGTGTATGTATGTATATATATATATATGTGTGTGTTTGTTTAAATATATATTTACTTAAAATTCAATTATTTGGACAGTAAATTGTGATTGGAAGTGCACAATAATCGGGTTCTCAAATAAACGCAATCAGACAATTATTTAATAATCACGACAAGCCTAGTCTGAAATTATTCTACTCAAAACAGATGTTTCAGATGCTGAAGTACAAACTGGGAAACATATCAGAGCAGTGCCCCGGATCTCCACAAACATAAGGCGGGTATAAAGTGACATAGCAGGGTCAACATGACCGATATAAGGAGTGTCAGTGTACAGTTGTGTTGAGCAGCTGAGCTGGGATTGTACCACAGTGGTTGATTTTCATTCCTGAAGCTCATCTGAACTAAACATTCCCTTGGGCCAACTCTGCACCCACATCATTACCTAGAACTGTCTGCTCCAGTTCTGACCATGGAGTGGAACGACAGCAGCAGATGAAGTGTTACTATTTATAGTCTGTAAACGGAGGAAGAAAAAGAAACATTGGAATACAAGAAATGTTTTCTGATCCCCACTAGGCTTACACAGACATGTATTACTTTGACCTATGTTAAGGTCACGGAGACGATCGGGCAAATGTTATAGATCCTCTGGATCTGTCCAAAATAATCAGAGCTTCCGCAAAGGATGAGCTAGGCTTGTTTGAGCATATTCCACCTCCGAAATTCAGTGAACTCTGGGAGGAGGACGTCCTGCTTTTTACCGCAGCAGGGGGTTAAATACAGGCTTCAAATGACATAACGAACCTTGAAGGCACAGTCAGCCCAATAAACACCAGCTCTTGTTGATAGAGTTCAGGCTACACCTCCAGTGCTGCATTTATATAGGTGTGACAGTGCTAAAATATCCATGACATTTAGCAGAAACAGTGAGCCACAGATCCAATTAAACAAGACGCATTCCTTATTCAGTGGACGCTTTCTATAGTAAGAATTAGAAGAGTGGAAAAATAGCCTTCCAGTTCCGCTAAATTCCACACTTTCTTGGGAAAATGGGCATGTTTTCCACTCATATTGCTCTGATCAAAGAATAACCCCAGTTATAACCAGGGTAGCCACATAACCTGGCTTGCTCCAGTTTCACAGGCACCATGTGATCTGATTTATCTGCACATGAAACTGAGCCCTTCACTCCATAAATCTGAGCTCTCAATTAGTGAGAAAGAGACAAATAGAGAAAGGTTATGAGAAAGTATGGGGTGAAAGAGAGTGAAAAGTGCAGAATGAGAAGGAAATTAAGATTAGCTTTGAGCTTCTGAAAAGAGAAGTGAAAGCACCAAATTCAAAGAAAACATTTGAATAGACAAGACTTGTGTAAGCAGTTCCAAAGCAGAATATCTTTAAAAGATCTGAGACTGATATTTTTCTCTTAACACTACACTAAATTGCTCTTAGTGCCCGACCGATATTATCGGCCGATATTAACCTTTCACCGATATATCGGTATCGGCGTATATTTTACCGATATGCGCCGATATGAAAACTTTTTTTCAGTACATATAATGCAGAAAACAATGCTTTAGAATTGGTGTGTCAGCGTAGTTTGTCCAGCAGAACGTGCTCAGACTCCATTGTTTACAGAGCTGAGCTGACAGTGGCTCTGCAGACAGGGCGGAGCTGAGCGGTGTCTCGGTAAGTTAACTAGTTTGTGAAATACATACTGGAAACTTAATAAAAAATGACCCAATCATTTTCCTTTTTCAATATAACTAATATAACATTAACCTTGTCCCTGACAACCATGTCACTCATGTCTGTTTGCTGTTAGCCAGCTATAGTTTGTCAGTGCAGTCAGTAATGTAGCAGATTGAAAGGTGAACATCAGAGCATCTTTTTGCAGCTCAGCAGACAATGGTGGTGGATTGTGTCTGATGAGTGTTGATTTCATGCTATGTTGTTACCTAGTTGGTGAGACACAATGCTGGAAATTAAAATAAACAACGTCCGTCTTTTACTCTCCGTGACAATGAGCTTATAGCTAACTAGCTAATCATGTATTTCATTGTTGTCAGCTGAGTGGAAGCTAATGTGTAAACATGTATTCACCAAACTGTTTTGTTCAGGATTCACAGTTTGGTACCCCCTTCAACCGAACATTTCCAGCCATTGCATTTATAATATGTAATTTTTAAAAGTCTGGTTTTCCACCGTTGAAAGTTTCCCCTGAACTTATAGTAGAATACGGTGAAACACTGCTGCCGCTGTTTATCTTGACTCGGCAGTATTAATATAGTCAGCGTTTGACTGATACTAAACAGTACTGATGTTTATATAGCCATTTATTTTATTTTTATTGATTCCTTATTTTAATGGTCAGCATTTGACTGATACTAAACAGTACTGATGTTTATTTAGCTATTTATTTTATTTTTATTGATTATTTTAATGGTCAGCGTTTGACTGATACTAAACAGTACTGATGCTTATTTAGCTATTTATTTTATTTTAATTTATTTTTTATTTAAATAGTCAGCATTTGACTGATACTAAACAGTACTGATGTTTATTTAGCTATTTATTTTATTTTAATTTATTCTTTATTTAAATAGTCAGCATTTGACTGATACTAAACAGTACTGATGTTTATTTAGCTATTTATTTTATTTTAATTTATTCTTTATTTAAATAGTCAGCATTTGACTGATACTAAATAGTACTGATGTTTATTTAGCTATTTATTTTATTTTAATTTATTCTTTATTTAAATAGTCAGCATTTGACTGATACTAAACAGTACTGATGTTTATTTAGCTATTTATTTTATTTTAATTTATTCTTTCTTTAAATGGTCAGCATTTGACTGATACTAAACAGTACTGATGTTTATTTAGCTATTTATTTTATTTTAATTTATTCTTTCTTTAAATGGTCAGCATTTGACTGATACTAAACAGTACTGATGTTTATTTAGCTATTTATTTTATTTTAATTTATTCTTTCTTTAAATGGTCAGCATTTGACTGATACTAAACAGTACTGATGTTTATTTAGCTATTTATTTTATTTTTATTTAAATGGTCAGCAATTGACTTATACTAAACATACAGTACTGATGTTTATTAAGCTATTTATTGTATTTTTATTTATTCTTTATTTTCTCAGTGTTCATTTCTAGAATTTGTTGACAATGTATTATAATAATAATGTCAAATATTCTTTGATAAAAAATTTTGTTTAAGAAAGCAGCCATCTGAGTACCTTTGCATAGTCATATCGGTGCAAAATCCACATAGAAAAGGTCTGTTTTCATTCCAGCTCAAAAATTAAATATATCAGCCACAATATCGGTAATCGGTGAAATTTCCCTCTCTTAAATCGGTATCATCTCAAAAATCCCATATCGGTCGGGCTCTAATGCTCATTTGAATTTTCTTGTTAACCATTTCTGCCAAGCGCTCATAGTTTCCTAGTACTGACAAAAGATTGGCTACTTATCAAGAAACTAGAAATCTTGCATTCAGTTTGGTGGTTTAGGTTGGGAGACAGAGGCAAAACCAGTGAGAAAGAGTCTGCTTTAAATCAGATACCCCCCTCTACTTTTTTGTAGTCTCTGAATGCTGACGTCTTGCCACAAGAATCCGGAGAATGCAAACGCGAAACAGCCACTGAAATATTGGAGGAGTTGCTGTGGGTCCGACCATCCCACCCTGCATAAAGCCTAAAGCCATAAAGATGCTCCTCACACTGGACACAAGGTTTACACGTTTCCAAATTTAGAACTTCATATGTCACTGGGTCCTTCTACAAATGAGTACTTCTTTATAAAACTACAGCTAGAAAATCTATACCCAGACTGTGTCTGTGGCTCAGAAAGTTTGAGAAAAGTCAGATGCAATCAAGCACAGGCACTCTGTATGCTGTTCAAATCAGTAAGGAGTTAAACTATAGAGCGTTCGAGTTTATTTTTGAATGATAGTTGACAGGACACTGGGATATGGTATCAATATTCATATCAAACCTATTTTAATTAAACGAGGATGGCAAATATGCAGCATTTGCTCATATTATGAAGAGTGTGATATGTTACTTGACAAAAGAGATGCTACCTACAAAAACGAAGGGAATGGAAAATGATAGAGCAAGAGAGGGAAAGATGGCAAGAGATAAAACCTCATTTTCTTCATAAGCTAGAGTATTCAGAGTGAGGAAACCTGTTGCATTACAGTGCTCCTTTTCACATGCTATCAACAGTTTACCTGACTATTCACTGGACGGCACCATGATGATTCTAATTGCCACTGGACTGTTTTCTGGTTCTGTTCTCCATAAGAAACTACCGGTGTTCCGGTCGGAGAACAACAACCATTTTAAGTATTAGTTGGAGTAAAAATGAGTTCTGGCTCAACTTGTGCAGTTGTTGGCCGTCATAAAAACTCGTAGTTCATGATATCGACGTAACTAACTTTGGTTCATAGCTTCACGTCATCCACCCACTCCTTAAACTACGGAAAAACACAATGGAGCCACATGCTTTTTTGGATAATTTTTTTTTTAACAAATCATCATACTATTCACTAAGAACATACGCAATGTGTGTAATAACACTGGAGACCAGAAAACGAAAACATCCATTTTGAATTGTGGAACACTTCTCCGTTCAGGAAAAAGGTAGATAGATCAGGATCTCAAAGAGATGACCACAATGCCGTGGGGTAACAAGCCTTGGCAGGCCAAAAACTCCCAGGATTTCAAAGATAGACATACAGCTGTATGAGATGACACAACCTACTTTATATTAGCTGTAAAGTATTTAGTGCAGACCTGTGTTTTAAAGTTAACCGCCCATAAGACAAGCCTATAAGTGTCAATAAGTTTCACTAAATATTTTCAAAGACAGCTAAAGCTGCATCCATCACATTAACGTAACCTACTATTATGCAAGTACTTTTTTGTGTAAGTGGACTACAGGGGGAAAAAATTAAATGCTACAAAAGTTCATAAATATACCCAATGACAAGTTAACACATGGGAGGAAGCAAGGAGAACTGCCACATTCTCACTAGAAGGGAAAAGGATTCATTATAAATCTAGTGTGAAGTGAAACCGCTACTCAAGACAGTATCCAACTTATGTGGAAAGCAAGAAAGACAAGCGAATTTCTTTAAGTAAAGAACTGTCAGAGTTTGTATCAAATGCATACTGCTTAGACACAATGCTTCACTGCTTTCGATAAACTTTTCTGCCACTGCAGTGACATGCACTACTGCCAAGATTAAAAACCAAAACTGATTATCTAGAAAATGTCAGATTCACAGTCAGTGAAGACAAAACACAAAGCACAAGTGAAACCTAAAGCCAATCAGATAGCGTCTCACAGTGACAAAGCTCTCAGTATATTTCCATTTAAGATGACATCTTTTTCCTTACTGCCTGTGTACAGTAAGACAAACACAATGGATAAAACACACACACACACACACACAGGCCTGTACAGCAAATGAGGAAGGAGATCAGCGCTTGCAAATGAAGGAAGAGCTACTTCTGTCTTTGTCTTTCTCCCTCCTTTGAAAAAACAAATGGATTTCAACAATGAAAAGGGAAACGGCCATGGCTGGGATCCACAGGATTGAATTTCTTCCTCAACTGTTCCCTTCACATCCTCTGCATTATTCACAGATGACGACACTCTCTCTGGGGCATGCTTTTAAACCGGTCAGAGCTTCTGCAACTCCCCCATGAATTCCTACACTGTGATATCTCACAGCTAGCGCATGACGATAAAGCTGATGGTGCGACAGCCGCACAGTTTTAAATAGTTTAAGGTCAAACCCTCAGTCAACAACTTGTGAATTTGAGTATATGTGAAGTGTGTATGTTTGTGCGAGTATGCATGTTTAGACAACTAAATGCGAGTGGTTTCCATTCCACATGACTGCACTTCTATGCTGGAAAGGCTCATGAAAGAAGTGTGATGTTTGTGTACTGTAAGTGTAGAAGTTAACCAGCTTACAATCCATCAGAGCACTAAAAGCACATTAAAGCAATATACAATGTCAAAAATGAAACCTGCTATACAGAATGGGAGGCAGTGGAGAGCAAGATGCATGCACTGACAAATACAGTAGGGCCCTTGAAAAGGAAGAGGAAGAAAAAATAGACATTGGCCTGCCCTGAGTTAATGCATCACACATATAGACCTTATTGCACACTGTCTTGTTTCATTTCTCTAACTATGTGACACTTTATGAAGAAATTCAGCAGAGACAGATGAGAATGGAGTGATAAAAAAGACGCAGGGGGGCTGAATTATTTTTTTTAAATAAAAAAACAAGGATTAAAGGTATGCCTCCACTAAAAGAGGGCTTGCTTGCATCTCCTTGAATCCAACAGGCATGACTTGGGAGTGAGCTTTGGCCTTTATTGCAACAAAACTGTCAACTACTAGCTCATCTAGCCTTAGATTCATCACATACCCAAGGTTATAAGACCTAGATAGATACTAAATCACATTTTTAATCCAATAATAAAAATAATCACATTGGAGATCCAAACGCTGATAACACAATAGTGATGCTATCACTCCTTAAGTTGGCTAAGTGATAAGTATGAAATAATTGCCTCCTAATGGGAAATCTGGAGAACATTAAAACTTTCGAGAAAAAGGAGGACACATCTGATCCAATCTGTGGAAAGATACAAATTCCCAAATGATCTCAAAGGGAAGTAAATACGAGCTCTATGAATGAATCAGCTTTGAAGGAAAACAAAAGCAGTTTAGATGTTCCATTAACAAAGAATCTTCTTTCCCTTTCTGCATCCAAAAGAAGTCCTTCCTTATGTCCAAAGACTTCAACTAAGTTACAAGTACAAAAGCGTCCCAAATTTGAAGGACAGTGGGGGCGGAAACAAAGCAGGCCTCCCTGATCCCCTTGAAGCGCTGCCTCCCTCCTTCCTCCATATTCTCACCCTCTTCTCCTTGTTTTCTTTCTGAGCCCTCCCTTTGTCAATGCAACCTGGGGTTTGCAGTGGCCAGATCTCTGCTTCTGCTTGCCCTTTGACCCCTGAATTAATTAGGATTGCTCTAAAGACCTTAATCTATCTATTAAGTACATACACCATCCCCCCTTTAAGCGAGTGTCCACACCTAATAATGCTACTTTGCTTTAACCCCCAAACAACGGGGCAACCCCCTTTTCCTTGTCAGTTTCAATATGACGTCACTGGCACCATCCAAACATTCGCCCTTACATTCCACACTCTTCCACCCCACCCTCACTGCATATTTTACGCACTTTCATCTGTGTGTGCTTTGACGTGTTTATGTTCCCGTTTAAACCTATGAGGGCTTAAAAGGAATTACTAATACAGACTAATATGACTCCGGACGTTGAGGATAACAGTTCAGTTTGTGATGGAGGATCTTCACCAGGCAACTAACAACACTTCATCTGTGTGGTCAAATATACTTGCTCCAAAAAAGGCCTATACGGAGTTAAAACCAGATATCAAGACACACAGAGATTGTCATGTGATATTTAGGGAAAACACTTAAGCAGCGAGCCACTAGGTAATGGGATCCAACTGAGTTTCATTTGTCGAGGCACATTTTGCTAGATTTAATGCATTTATAGTCAAGGTGTTATGAAAAAGACAACTCTGGCCTAATGTGACCCAAATTGTGTTTTGAAACTAAGATAGCTCTGTCAAGAGAATATGGCTTATCAATGCAATTATTACAAAGTATGATGTTTCTTGCAAGAGCTGGGCCTGCAGACATCAAAATTTAATAATTCGGCTGCAAGACTAAAGCCACAGCTATTCAATGCTAAAGCCAAGCATACACTTCATGACTTGCAGTCGACGCTCTGCGACTCACAGTCCTGTTTTTGTTGTGCTGGTGCGCACACTTCAGGACTGCAGTATATCAACTACATGACCATTTGTCCCTGAATGAGGCCATGTGTACACTGGTATTAAGAACCGTTTTTGGGTGATCCGATCACAAATGTACAAGCGAGACTTCACTGTTCCATCTGGTCATCTCTTTTGACCACTTGTGTTCAGTTTTCGAGGAAAGGGTGTCTAATTTCACGAGGACATACATCAATCATTACGTCTGTGTTTTCCTGAATGATAATAAACCACAAAAAGTAAAACACCCAATATCTTGATCTCCTTTTTCAATAAATATAAAAGAGGGCCTCGCGCCTGTTTTGCTACTTGCAAAAGGAAAATGTAAGAAAAAGAGAGAGGGAGATATGGGTGAAGTTTTATTTTGTAATTAATTTTTGTCTTCTACTTCCTAATGCCTTGTCTTCCTCCTGCACTCTCTCTATATTTCAGTGGCTGTGGCTCATTGACGGTCTCTCGCTCGTCGGGACAGTGTGTACACCTGACGACAAGACATCTAGATATCGAGCTGTTTTGATGCTGTCGTAGCATCCGTGAATAGTATCGGCATTTCGCAGAAGTGTGCACACATCATGACCGCTCGTCATGAGATCTGAGACTCCTTGTCGCAGTCCAGTCGCCGACTAAAAAAAAAATCTAAGGAGACTAGCTTGAGACGTGTAGTGTACACTAGGCTTAATCCGTTTTTATATGAAAATTCAGTTTTTCAGTTTCCTAACATTGTAGTTTTTCAAAGTATGCAAAAAATGGATAGCAATTTAAAATGCTTCATTTTCGGTGGAGGAAAATGCCATTCTAGTGTGGATGAGAGGCGTAAAATGTGAAATGACTGCGTTTGCAAATGAAAACATTAGTATGGACATGGCCTAAAACTACAAGCATGAAACATACTATACTCAAGTATGCAAATCCAAATGCATCAAGCTATGCAAGTTTAATTTCATAGGTTGTTACATTCTGAAATGTAAAAGAATGCAATTCTTCACACAATGCATGTACACACTGCATTCTAAACACTGCCAAAAAGGGTGCTATAGCGGTCAATAGAGTACACCATCTCCAAGTGCTTGCATACTTGTGCAGCGTACTTTCCGGCCTAACTTGCAACTTCCTCCGAGTTCTTCTTCAGCAAACTACATTCTGTAGGGGCGCCATGAGAACCATAATGGGTCAGTACATCTCAAGTGGTCCAATACAGGTTGCTTGACCATTTTTAATTTTCCTTTTTTTTTTTTTATTACCTCTATATGTACTGGTATTGCAAATCCACTAGCTTTTTATTTTACTTGGTTTAACCATGACGGCCATCTTTTTGTCGTGGCACACGACAAAGTTTGGTTATACTGCTGTTTACGGAAACCTCAAGATCTTGGCTCAGGATGGTCCTAGCTCCTAGGAACAAAAACCGATCTCTAGAGAACATTACAAGGTACATGTACAAATATAACCATTTTGCACATTCATGTTCCTTAGACTTATAACTTAAGTCCTAATGTAATGCTCAAGATAGCTCAAAGTTCCCCTTTTAGGGTCAATTTATAATGGGAAGAGTTCGAGTCTCAGTCTTAATTTTTAATTTATTTTTTATCCCTTTTTCTCCCCAATTTGGAATGCCCAATTCCCACTACTTAGTAGGTCCTCGTGGTGACACGGTTACTCACCTCAATCCGGGTGGCAGAGGACAAGTCTCAGTTACCTCCGAATCTGAGACCGTCAATCCGCGCATCTTATCACGTGGTTCGTTGTGCATGACACCGCGAAGACTCCCAGCATGTGGAGGCTCATGCTACACACCGCGATCCACGTACAACTTACCATGCGCCCCATTGAGAGCGAGAACCACTAATCGCGACCACGAGGAGGTTACCCCATGTGACTCTACCCTTCCTAGCAACCTTGCCAATTTGGCTGCATAGGAGACCTGGCTGGAGTCACTCAGCACACCCTGGATTTGAACTCGTGACTCCAGGGGTGGTAGTCAGTGTCAATACTCACTGATCTACCCAGGCCCCCCTCAAGTCTCTGTCTTAATTTTTTTAGGTACCTAGGTAAGTATAGTGTGCATGCAGACCATTTCAGGTTTGAGATTTCTCTTTTGTTTTTATGGGGGCGAGAAAGTGCAATTTTTTAAAATTCCCCTCACTTTCGGGTTGAATATCTCTGGTGGGGGACCAGATAGGGACCTGAAATTTTCACAGGGTTGCCAATATCAAAAGTAGTAACATTTTAGACCTCACTGACAAACATAAGCAATTGTATGTCAATCATAAACAATTACAGTAAAATACTGTTCGTTTGTATTATTTGTTATGCTTATATTACATCTGTTCATTTCTCAAAATGCATGAATTAGGCTTTTCCCCAGATTTCTACTAGCCCTAGCTCTGTAATCAGTGGAATCTCAAACTCAAAAAAGCACAATGCTACTATAGAGGGCTTATTTCTGTGAAAATTTCAGGTTCCTATCTGGTCCCCCACCCAGTCTCAAACCTGAAATGTTCTGCATGCACACTATACTTACCTAGGTACCCCCTAAAAAAAATTAAGACTGAGACTCGAACCCTTCCCATTATAAATTGAACCTAAAAGTGGAACTTTGAGTAATCTTGAGCATTACATTAGGACTAATGACGAGATATTAATGTTTCCGTGAACAGCTGTATAACCAAAATGTGTTATGTGCCATGACACAAAGATGGCCGTCGTGGTTAAACCAAGTAAAATTAAAATAAAAAACTGAAGGTTTTGCAATACCAATACTACAGCTGGGCGATATGGCAAAAAAAATTTCTCAATTTTTATCAAACTTATGGACGATTCACGATTACATTTTTTCAACTTTTAAATGTACTTCAACATGATTCAAATTGTTTGCTCTTTATTAGTATGCAAGGCAACCTGGTTAGAGAAATCCTAGTTCTTTTCATTATAGGAAACAAAGGTGTGCAAGAAAATTGTACAGATGCACCAAATGCACCACAGGGGGAAATTGTCAACAGAATGTTTATGTAAAATAAATTAAAATCTAATTAACCCAGATGTTCAGAAATAATAGAATAAGAAAACTGCAAAATAATTATTAGCCAGTGTAGGTATTAATTTGATCTAAACCAAGTCTATCTAGAAAGTTATCTAGAAATCAATATCTATAAATCATCAAGTTTATCTAGAAAGTACTCATTGTATATCAAACAATTTGTGTGTATATTCATAAACCCCTGCAGACAGAGACTCGTCCTCTAGCGGTTTACGCTGAGCAGCACAGCAATATGAAATAATTTATCATTACAACTCAACTAGCAAAGTTTGTCAAAATGATCGCTTGCCAAATGTTGGCTATAGATGCAGTACACTTGAAACACATCACAGAACAAAGCAATAATTAGCGATCTATCTGAATCATCATGGTAAAAGGAGCAGTGGATGTTTGATTCTCCCAAATATAGCCTCTCCATGATTTGAAATGAAGCACCCATAACAGTCATGTAACTAATGCTGTTTTATGGGTAAAAAGAAAAGGAGACCATTCGTCAACATGCGCACGTCGAGGCCAGTTATGATCTTAAGCAGGTGTATACATGCATGATGGACGAAGCTGAGCAACAATCACATTGGGAATATTACCGCTGTCTTTTATATCAGTCTCAGAGTTGTTAACCTGGCACGTTCATTTGGAGCGCGCCACACACGTGCAGCTGATCAGATCAGGAGCGGCAATAAGACAAGCGCTATGAATTCTTTTTCTCTTCCTTATTCAGCCTTTGATGGATTTACAACATATATAACTATAGCATTGCAAGATTTTTTTGCAAAATCTCGATTTCTTGATTTAGAAAAAATTTAAAAATCATGTCAAAACGCAAATTCGAATTAACCTGAAAAATCGCCCAGCCACACACAAAATGTTTTTAGGAAAATTTAATATGGTCAAGCAACCAACTTTACAATTATTGGACCACTTGAGATGGACTGACCCTAAACACAAAACTGTACAAACAAGTTCACCACAGCAACTTCCTGTTGTAATTGTGGTGTTCATTTTTTTAATTGATCTTCCACTTCCACTTCCACTGTGTTTCACCAGAGCATTTTTAAAGCCTTTGGTCAACCACAAAAGACAATGAGTGAAGCTCACTTTCAGTTTATTCATAGTTGCAGAGGTTAATTTAAAGGTGGTTCCTTACCTGAAGCTCACACCATGCTACTTCCACCGTTGTCTCAGTGTCCAAGCCCTTGTAGACAGTTTTGAATGAGCCACGTCCAATCTCTATGTCAAATTTGAGAAAACGTCCATCGGGTGAGGTGCCCACAGCTTTGGTCTCCACTTCTTCAATGTCATCCTGAACTTTCTTCTCAGCCTCCCTCTGCTCAGCCTCTGCACGGGCTTTTGCCACTTCTTCCTCACGTTTATCAGCTGCTGCACTGTCCTGCTCCTGGTTACCCACATCGCTGGGTTCCGTCTCCACTTTCCCAAGAGCCTCACTCTGCCTCGCACCTACATCCTGACCAGATGGACTCTGTCCCTCCACTGTCCCATCAACTCCTGCACCTCTTCCAACATTTCCAATATCTTCAGCATGTTCTTCCACTACGACTCCTGAAACAGCCACCCGGGAGTCAACTGTTATGTCAGGGGCCAAGCTCAGCACTACAGGCACAACAAACTGCTCACAGTCAGGTGGTGAGGTGAGGATGCAGGCTTTGCTGGGCAGGTCAAGGGCTGTGGCATTGGAATCACAGATGACACTGCGCCTAAAAAATCTGTGCTCGGCCGTCTTGAGGTCTTTATCCATGGTGTGACGCCGCTTTCTGACCTCTGTGTCTAGCTTCTCACCCACCTGTGAGTCAGAACCAGAGCCATTCACATTCTTTGGAGGTGGTGGGGCCAAGAAGGTCACCACCTGGTTGGGATTTTCTGACGACATCTCTCAAAACAAAAAAATCCCAAAATTATAAATAAATTATAATGAAGAAACTCAAATGTAAACGTTAACCTTTTATAGAAATTTTCTGTTTTAAACAAACACCTGACTGTGGCACAAAAAAAGGCTATGCAAAAAAATATGAAAATGTGAACCAGAGTTCGTTGGAGGGCCCCCTCCGTGGGGTATTCCTTATTAACAGTTACTCTTACAGTGTATGGGGCCAGAGCCCAAGAGAGGAGGTGTTCTTTTATAAACGTAAAAGCATAAGACACAGTCACAGAGATTCAAGCACTGACGGTGACAGATGATAACTGTCAAATCCACTTCATCCATCCTGCAGTGTCCCGGAGACAGCCGTCATTGAGCATAAGGGACCGCAAGAGGGAAATGGGCAAGAGCCTGAATGTTTAGACCTTCACAGAGTGCAGGAAACCTGGCTCTGAAACCCAAACCCTGGTCCAGATTTACTGCAAGAGATACATAGACAAAGACCAGATTCAATTGCATGGATAAACTCCTAAGTTTGACCTTCAAGTTAGTTAACCCTAATGACAGTTCGGTGGAATTTAGGCTAAGACATTTACTAGAAGGTTTAAAGCTCATCAAACAGCAGCTTTAACAACAACAACAAAAACAGTTTTAAGGTTTCACTCAAATTATTATTTAGGCTATTTTAGTGGAAGTGTGTGTCTGTAACTTGTATAATCAATGGTAAAACTATTCTCCTAACAAGTTTAAAAATTAAAACAATTCAAAATAGCAATAAGGACTTAAAACAAAAAGAAGACAAAAATAGCCCAAATGTGTACTGAACAAATCCATCTACAAATAAACACTAAATTAGAATTGAAGACTTACTTTTACAGTACTCTAATCAAGTTTTTAGAAGCTATAGTAGCTGACAGGCTTTTCTATCATTCCAACACGCACTTCTAGCGACACTAGTTGCAAACTTAGGCTAACTTAGATGTAAACACTTGTTAGTCTAACATTATCATTTTCTGTCATGATTTTGACAT
Organism: Myxocyprinus asiaticus; assembly: GCF_019703515.2. Classification (NCBI taxonomy): domain Eukaryota; kingdom Metazoa; phylum Chordata; class Actinopteri; order Cypriniformes; family Catostomidae; genus Myxocyprinus; species Myxocyprinus asiaticus. Next base: position 25,254,427 of record NC_059388.1, on the reverse strand, counting down.
GTATGAACCCCTGTAATAGGTTTCTCGGGAGCTTTTAGCTAACTCGGTTTCTCCCCGGTAATGAGTGGTGAGCTGTAGCCAACGCTTTGGGCCTTTTTATTCTCGATACAGAGTCAGTCAGTTCAGCGTCATAAGTAAAAAAAAAAAACATTAGAAATACCACACGTGTCCCTCAAAAATAACGAAATTAATTATTCATGTAAAGGTAGGTTTGTATGTTGGCTGCGCGCGTGCGCGCGCACGCACGCTGGGGTGACGAGACGGGTAGCCTTGGTTACGTGAGGTATTCAACTGAGATTTGGGCATTTATTTTTGCAATTTGATGTTTTAAAAAATATCAAAACTAATAATAATCCCGGCGTAAATGACATTTTTACACAAATGTAAGAAAAGTACAATAAAAAACCAGTTAGAATTGTCTACCTAAAATAAGTTTCTGTAAAATATTTGTCTATTTAAGCAAAAGTACACCGACCGTTTCTTCACGTATCAAGCTCCTTAAATAACACCGCGCGCGTTTTAATACGTTTTATTAAACAGGAAACGCGTGCAAACACTCCGCGTGCTGATATGCGAACGCTTCAATGTGATCACAGATGACAACATAAGAGCAGTTCCGCTTGTTATATACAGTGTGCCTGTAACATTGGATGCCTGTCAATTCGCAATAAACCCCTGACAGTGTGCCACCACCAGTTGAGCTTTATAACATATATTGTATGATTTAGGGTGAAATTAAAAATATGAGGCTGTCCAGCGATTACCTTTTGTATCGTGATATCCATTCCCCTATGCTGTGATGTAGACAAAGCGACGGCTGCAGTTGCTTGAGTTGGCCGAGCAAATAATTTAAGAGGGTAATAGCCAAAAGATCAATGTAGAAAATGCACAACACAGCTATAAAACCGAATGGTCAAAAATAAAAAATATAAATTCCACAGATGTAGCACAACGCTGGAGAATCGCTTCGCTGGTTCCACTACAGGCCAAATTCAAATATAGTTGCAATGATTCTAATGAAATCGGTAACCAGCGTAACAATATTTCCAGCGATTAAACATTTTGACAAATCAACAACACAGTCTGGTTCCGGGCGACTGAACGCTGATCTGCTGCAAACCACCGATTTTCTTCCTTTCACGTGAACAATGCAACCATATCCACTGCGGTTTGCGTTCGTTTTTGTTCGAGCCGGTTGGCACTAAAGTCTCGATATGGAATTTAATCGTTATCCTTATGCAGCAGTCTCCGTATGCTGTATGTTCTTGAGTCTAGACGAAATTAGGCTTTCTCTGAAACTGCTGCTGCTGGCTCGGGTGGTGTTATTAAGACTCTAGTCTGTCACGTTGGTTTTAGTTCCGAGGCTGTTTCTGTCTACCCTCCCACTGAATGCTGACAGCAGAAACGCCAACCAGCCTCTTATTTGAAAGGCCTAAAGAGGTCGCTACTTCGTTCCTGAATTTAGTAGGCCTAGTACTGTGTATAAACTGTTTTATATATATATATATATATATATATATATATATATATATATATATATATATATATATATATATATATATACATATATACACACACACACACACACACACACACACACATATATATATATATATATATATATATATATATATATATATATATATATATATATAAAACAGTTTATATATATATATATAT